>NW_021703782.1:102055486-102649425 GCF_005190385.1 Monodon monoceros
TTTTTTTTTTTTTTTTTGCCGTAGGCGGGCCTCTCACTGCTGTGGCCTCTCCCGTTGCGGAGCACAGGCTCCGGACGCGCAGCCTCAGCGGCCGTGGCTCACGGGCCCAGCCGCTCCGCGGCATGTGGGATCTTCCCGGACCGGGGCACGAACCCGCGTCCCCTGCATCGGCAGGCGGACTCTCAACCACTGCGCCACCAGGGAAGCCCCCCATCCCATTCTTAAATTCACCCTTTTCTGGAAATGGGGGTGGGAGGGAATGAAAGATATAGATATGACAGAATAGCATCTATTATATACAAAGTGGTTTTTCTTCAGCAAACACTTGAAAAGCATTCATCCAACGTGATAAATTTGACTTGTAACAGCACAGGGAGAAATAAGAGGCAACCCGTGATAGATTATTTTTTAGGATTATTTTTCCCCATCCATGAGCCTGTAACTTAAAAAACATTTAAACAAGCCAATCATCAAGAATGGGACACTTTTAAACATATAAAAAGAAGTAGACATTTAATCTGGGATGCATTTATACATCTGCAATCTATCAATGAAAATCTTTGAATCTGTAATGTGGTCCGTCAAAATGGCTACATTTGGTTGCAACTGTGGATACTGACCCACTACTTGAAGAAAGCGGCTTCAGCAGGGTGCTTTGTTGCCATTACACTAAACAGTCACCTCCCAGGTTTTAGGGTCTGAAGAAATTAAAGAGTTTCTATCTGTGGATGAGAAAATTACATTTCTACCTACAATCCCAGACTGACAAGTTACTAAGAAATATGGAAACTGACCTTTTTGAGCAAGAGGTTTCAAAAAAATCCATGAATCAACAGTGACTTTTAGAAAAGCACACATCTAAAACAGACTTAAAAGATGATCTTCTTTAAAGGCAGCCCCAAGACTTTCCACTTGGGTTTCTCTGTACCACTCTGGCTAACTTACTAACTTCTATGGCTTCACAACAAAAAAAACAAGAAATTGCAGAAATGTGATTACATTGTGGTATCACTACCCAAAGGTCCTAGTTTTCAAAGAGATATCCCCAATTTCTGGCCTTGCCGTTGTTCTTCAAGCTATTGAAACAACCTGAACATGTATTACTTTTGTAGCCTAGCAGACAGTAAGGTCTTTCAAGGGGGAGATGAAATCTTCTACATCTTCCTTCATCTTTACCTGGTATGGTATCCAGCTCATACTCTGCAGACATTACACTTATTAAACTCTCACGCAATTAATGCACAAAATCGTATCTAGTCTCCAACAGTTTCTGCCACCAAAAACAGACATAAGGGGGAAAGAAACCCAGAAAGTTTAGCCACTTATAAGTTAGTCTTTTTAAGGCTGGGTTGTGAAGCCATTTTAAATGGTGACCCATTTGAACCTTATATAAATAAATCCTTTGGATAATATTCAAATGAAATGACAAATTCTGTTCCATGTCATATGGTGTCATGAAAAGTTTCCAGAACCAAACTTGACTTCACCATTTAAAGTGGATCAAATCTGAACGGATTGCATGAGTAGGCTGGAAGCATGACAGCACCTACTTTGGAGAAGAATGGGGAAAAAAAAGAAAGCTCAAAAGTTTCCAAGAGGAACAGGATACACCCAGGTCCAATTCCATTCTTTGTGAGCTTGGTGAATGCATGGCCCAAAAACCCACAAACCCAAATTTTCAATTCCAACTTGAAGATTCTATGGCTTAGACAAGTCACTATAGAAAGACTGGTGGAACCTTTGTGGAATCAATGTCACACTTTATACAGACCAGGTACACTGCTGCTTATGTTTCTCTGCCTGACAATAATGGGAAAATCAAATTTTATCATTTGTTTTCCATTTTGTGCAAATATTGTACATGTACGTCATATTACACAATGTTGGTGCAATGAAGCTTCCTTTCACAGTAACAAAAAAATGTACGAGCTGTGGATTATATCTGTAATTTTCCTATTAGATAGTATTCTTTCAATGCATCAGGACATGAACAAGTTTTGAATAGAAATGTTTAGTCTCTGGATTATCAAGATTTTGAAGAAAGTAACTTGCAAGTCTCCATACACAGCTGCTCACTAAAAGAAGGAGGCAATCACCAACAAGCAAATAGGGAGCCTTGATTAAATATTATCTCCGTTGTCTTTCAAATCAGAATCTTTCAATCCACTTACATAGGTTACACTGTGAATAACTGAGTTTAAATGTTTTTTTTAGAGCATACCTGAAGCATGAACAAATGAAAACTCCATATTTAAGCAATTACACGCAACTCAGAAATGCCGATTTCCATCACAATTAGCCTACGTTATGCAACATATTTTTGTTCCTTTTTAGTATATAGGTGATGCGTGTTCTCCCACTTTGCTTAACTGCCTATAGTGAAATTTTAAAAATCACACAGACCGTATATAACCATAAAAGAAAGGGCACCTTTTTATTTTTCCCAATGTACCATGTTTCTATATTGCTTATAGAGCTTATACAAGAAACACTGTTGGTTTCTATATAAAGATTTCCATAAAATTTTTATAGTTTCTATAAATGCATAAAGACTGTTGGTTTCATTATAACCTCTGTTTCAGTGCCAGTGGAAAGAAAAATTACCTGCAGCTCTGAACAGTGATCTATATGTACAGGGACGGGTGGGTATGTTCAGACCTCTAGTTAAAGAGCTCTAAGACACTTGCTATATTTCATCAAAATATAGATGAGCACAGTGGAGAAGCAACTTCTAGCACACTAAACTCTAATCGCCACTCTTAGAACAGACAGGCTATAAAAAGTGCAATTGTGAGAACAAATTATTAATTCTTAATGTTTTAGTACAAGAAGTAAATCATATAATAAATAATGCATTTTTAAATGGTAGGTGTAATGCCTATTGTACTTGACACATTACAAGGCTATTTATGGAAATCTCTGTGATATGTTATTATATCTTTATTCTGAAGTATCCCATACTACATGTTATAATTACTAAAGGCTCTTTTTTAACCTGAAAAATCATGTTTTGAAACCAAAGATGGGGTTTTGATGAGAGTGGTGACCATAATTTGCTAACACATTAATTTATCCTTTTCTCCTTTAATTCAATTAATATTCATTAAAACTGCACTAATCACAATGAATAAAGTTTTACCATTTATTTCCATAATTATGAATGAATACAGTAAACATAATAGAATAATTATAAATCCATTTAATTAATTACAAGGCTGTTTCCAGCAGGGAAAGATATTCATGTTTTGTTTTCTTATTTTTAATGCTAGATTGACATGTTGGTATCTTTGAGAAACCATTTCTAGAAATGAAAGAAACACATTATTGTGACTCTGTTCTTCTTTAACAAAAATTTTCTATTAGACAGGCTTTATTAAGAGCCACATTATCTAAACTTGTAGTAAGAGAATGAAAAGAATCTGGTTTAAGCTACCAAACTCAAAGTAACTTGAAAATTGTGTCTGTAATTTAGTAATCTTAACGTTAAAAAAATGATTTAGACTAATTCGGATTACGCTTATGAGAGATACAATATTTTAAATTTCACAAGTAAGTTGTTAGAGGTGTTTTTTTCAAACGCAGGATCCTTTCCAAGTCAGGATCCTACCAATGTTAATGTTTTAGTATTTAAACTAGGTAAACATTAAACAAAAGCAGATGAATAAATAATATGAACTATGAAAAGACCTTGCTTTTGCCTTTGTTGTTGTTTGTTTTTCCCTTTTAGAAAACATAGGCATTGCATATCTTTCAGGAATTAACAAAGCCTGTACTTTCGGGTTTTAAGATAGCAGGCCTACCAGATTTTAAATGAAATATTGAGTGCTACAGTGATTTAATGGTTTTAAACCATAGATGTCATCGCAATCTGAGGGTGTCACAGACAACTTAAGGAAGAAAAAAAAAATGGGGCACAGAGAAATCACTTTGTCAGTAATTACAATCAAGAGTCCGAAAATGTGGCTCAGGCTGCTCATTACTTCTTCCTTCTGTATCAAGACCCTTATTTACATTTCAGATTACATTTTTTATGAAACAGTAAGATCTATCAGAGCTGAGAGGACTGAAATAATGAGGGAAAAACATTTTAATAAAACGTGTTGGGTCTGCATTACTTCCGTGTCAGAAAGAAAGGCTACTTCTGTAGTGATGGATCATTTATTCTGCTTCTAAACGAGAAGCAAAAAGATGAAACTGATGAACTTTTACTGCCCATTTGTCTTTAGCAGACAATTAAGACAGAGAAGATCAAAATGGATTATCATACCACACAGACAACTGGCCCAACAGTAATACATCTCTGGGACCACAGATTTGTAACTCTCTTTTATCCCTCCCCTTTCTTCTTACTTCTTTTTCCACTCTAAAGGCAGTGCTAGCTTTGTGGCTCAAGGAGAGCCAAAAGGCTGGTCATCATTATTCAGTCACAGATGTCAATCTAACCTCCCTTTTTTCTCAGTTTCTAAAGCAGTGAGCCACAATAATTTGTGACAGATTCTTTTACTGTAAGGTACAAAGAACACACAGAATAAAACATCTAGCAGCAGCAAGCGTCTCTGATCAAGTGTGCTGGTACATGGGAAATACACTATATGTAAAAACAAGCACTAGTAGTTTAAGCGAATGGGGAGAAAAACTGGGGAGGCGGGGGGGTTGTGTGTGTGTGTAGTAGTAAGTGCTATATTTTGTGGTGAATTATCTCAAATATTCCTTATGGATTGCATCATAAATGTTTTAATACTAGAAATGTTGTCTAGATTAAGTACACATTCAGCATTTAAAGCTTGTTTTAATAGAAATATTTCTAAGAATCCCTTTATAATAGCACACCAAAGGGAAAGATAATTTGGCATAATCCAACAAATGCTAAAAGGAAAACACATAAGATCAGAATCCAAATTATAAAAATGTAAGTAAGAAATATGCAGGTCTCATTTCCTTTACTAACAGATCAACTCTTAAATTTCCTGGAATTTTGAGGTAACTTCTCCAAACAAAGTAGAGCTTTCATTCATCCTTCATTCTTGAGTTATATGTGGTAAAGAAGGGAAACTGTGTGTCAAGTTGGAAGAGATGCTAAATAAGGCAGTGATGTGCATACCCTCCTAAGTCTACATCCAGCCTATGAGCATCAACCTCCAAATTTCAAAACTAAGTCACTGATCCAGACAAAGAAAACAAATGCCTATCCTAAGAGCACTTTAAAATAGCTAAAAGTTATTTTTTAGATTCCTACTATAATTGAATTCCAACTTCAGTATATAAAATACTTGTAAGATCATCCATTAACTAAAGTGAAGAGAACTAAGTTCACAACACAACAATACTTAATCAGTAAACTGGGCTCTATATGCAGTGACAAAATTGATGATAATCTATATTTCTATTTCTATCTCATATTTCACGTGTTTGTATGTGGAGTACCTGTATATATACATACTCTACCCAAACATAAACACATATATATACTCAAAGAACTAAACATGAAAAAATAAACACCAAATTGTCACAGTAGTTATCTGAGTAGTAAACTTTCAATGACTTGTAGTTTCTTTCTTTTCATTCTTTCTTTTATTTTTGCTTTATTTTTATTTCCTAAATTGCTTTTTGCTAATGAACATATTACCATGCAATTTTTTTAAAGTTACACCAAAAAAAAAAAAAAGATCATGGTGCTCACAAATTTTCAGATATAGCAAGAAACTATGTTTAAAGGAATAAACCCAGATGTTAACTATGTTATTTTAAGTTTTCTCCTACATAATTTTTTCTCATTGGGTAATTCAGATCATGGGACCACAAAGGTTATTTACCTAGACAACAATATTTTAAAAGAATGATTTTCTTAAGAGCTATGGCCTCAAGTCTATTCTAAGTAATACTTTAAGATCTTCCACCCTTTAAACATTGTCAAAAGAAAAAAAACATTAATAAAAAGGTCCTATAATCTTTGGATTGTGTAAATTAAATCCAAAGGGCTCAATCCCATACCAACTTAGGGTAAGATAAAAATCTAACTCTCCTGTTGGAAGATGAGGCAAGGGGTAGAGTGAGAAAATTACTATTTTTGTTAAATCTCATTTTAAAGTCTTGAGATCACATGCAAAGCAATCCATACCAGTTTTCTTGGGCTCTTGTACAGTAAAATCTCATGACAAAGCATCTCATTATCCTGATTATCCACTTATATTCCTAAAGATGTATCAGATACCTTGCCTTCTATACAGCAAGCCACATTGCAAAGGTGTTACTACTACTGTACTGGATATTTATATTCCATTGTACTTATCCTCATTCAAGGACATTCTTTTAATATACAAAATTAAATGAATGTACTTCAGAAAAATGTTTTTATTATGTACAATATCCCACATGTGAAAGGCTTTAAAAAGTTGTTTTATTGTATAATCAAGAATGCTTTTATTTCAAAACTGCTTTAAAAAAGCATACCAAATTGCATGTTTGAACTAAAAATGTAAGGTTCCCCAAAAAGCTACAAAACATTACTAATATTTCTCAAGACAGAAACTGGAATCCAGAATGTATAACCTGGATCTAATTATAAAGAGTAGAGCAGCTTTGGAACTTCAGCAGTATTTTGTGAGTACAATAGTTCCTTCTACTCCATTCATTCCATGTTTGCAGAATGCAGGAAATTCAAGATGGCAAGACCAATTGGCCAAACAACTTTCACTACCATCATTAGAACCACCCTCACCCTAAAGACCATTCCCGCATGTGTATCTTCTCCTTCAAGGACTACCATAACACAGTTTCATAATCTATTTCCAATTCCAGGAGATGTTATAAACTTCCATCCTTACCTTTTTGTTACGCCGGCTCTTGCCTGCTTAAATAGCATAAAAAAAAAAAGTTCACAGGCAATCCAAAAAGGATTTGCTAATGAACTGCAGACTGTAGCAAAATAAAAAGTAAAATTTGTGATAGGTTTTCTTCCTTACTTTCTGTGCATTTTTCCCCTGAAGGTAACACCCCAAATCTAGCACCAATATTTTCGATCCTACTTCAATATGTTTTACTTTTTGTCTTGGGTTCCTAATTACTGTTTCTCTTCCGTTCTAAAAATTCATTTATCTCTTTCAGTAAAAAGAACAGTAATAATATGTTGAACGACTCTGAAATAAATTTTGTCATGTAAAAAATTAATTACGCATTCCGAACCTGGTCACTGTAGTCCTCCGGGAATTGCCTCTGCACCTCAGGATCTGTAAATAATTGACAGATAATATTAATTGGCTTTGGATTAGTGAGCAAGCAGAGGATCACACATTAATATTTGATCAGAAGATGATAGCAGCCCTGGCAGGGGATCCAAGGGGGGCAGCTGAGGCTGCTATGTTGATGAGCAGAAGGAAGGACTCGGCAAGGCACTCCCATTACCCTCCTCCAGAAATATAAAAAAGAAAAATTTTAAAGACCTGATACTACTGTTAACTTTAGACTATTACCTAATGCAAAAAATTTTGCCAGCTGCAAATTGCCCTCGATATATTTTTCCAGAGAAAGTCAATCGGAAACCTGCCTGACTTTTCTTATCAGAGGCCTCCTTTTCCTAGTTACAGATGTGGGCTTGATAAACCACCTTAAAGGCCAGTTTCAGATCTTGTGTGTGTTTGGGCGGGGTGGGGTGGGGGAGAGGGCAGGGTGGAGGGAAGGATCAGGTAAGAATTCTTTCAAGGAACAAATGCAAAACTCCCTGCTTTTAAAAATAAAATATATCCTTCTCAAAATACTTATGGTCTCTTGAAAATAGATGAAGTTTTCTTCAAAAGAAAACAATACACTTTTAGCTTGTCAGAGTTAACAAAATATCATGATATGAGATATTATGTTCTAACATAATTAGACTTGCTCAGAAACTATAAAAATACATAGGTGAAGATACCTTTCATGACCATCTGTTTAAAATAGAATTAGGAAAGGGGTCACTTGATTCTTCAATCATAATTGCAAGATAATCCAATGGCATTGTCTGTAGGTCAATACAGAAGTGTACTAATTAAAAGCTATTAGCACTCCACTTGCTATTGATTAGGAAAACATTCAATCTTTTCTAATAAGAGAGAGATCTGGTTCCTCAGAGGCACATTAAGAAGAGTGATCAGAATAATATCTATTTGAGAAATCATGTATCAATGCAAAAGGCTGTGGAAAAGCACAATATTTGAAGGTCCCCAACCACAGTGATCACAATATATACTACTCAGTTTTCATATATATCCTTTAAAATACCAGTTTACTTCTCCATGAAAGTGAATCCATGTAAAAGTTAAAGCCCTCCATGCCACAAGATAAAAATGCGGTTAATTGTTCTGCAGTTAAAGAATCAAAAAGGGAGAAAATAATGGGCCTATTCACAAACTACATTTAAATCTTAGAAATACCAGTTTTCAAGCCATTGAAGTCAATGGATATTATTTTTCAAAACTCAAGACTAATAACAAAAGTAGGAATATTCAAAAGGTCACACCAAATGAAGAGCTTCCCAAAATGGGTGGTGCAGAAAAGTTGAAACTATCTGTAGATTACTTCGGCTCTTGAAGTGTCTTCTGGTTGACTTTCTTTACCCTCATCTTCAAATACTAGGAAGAGACCAATGACATGTCTAGACTGGGACTAGTAGAATTCAGGCATAATCCCTCCTGCAGTATCTTGCAGGGTTGCCCTGGTAAGTCAGAGGAAGTAGCTGTTGCTTCTATTCTCTCTGGCCTAAAGGGCTGAAACCACACAAAGACTTGGCCCTCTTGTGACAGGAGGCCAGAGGGTGCTAATGGTGTGGCATGAAAAGCACTAGGTCTAGGCGGGGGAACTGGGGGCAGGCCAGCAGGATGCAAAGAGACAGCTACGAGCCCAGCAAACCTCTAAAAGTGTACTGTGGGGTTGGGGTAGAGGATCCAAAAAGAGGGCAGTGGCTGTGATTCCTAACACATATGTAAATGACTTTGTCCAGCAAAATAACTGGTATTTTAGGATTTAAAATTTGATACTGAGACCTGCCCCCACCCCCCACAAAAATGCAGCTCTAAGTCCCTGAGGGACACAGTAAAACAGAGGCTGGAAAAGCCGCAAAATAATCTAAGGCTTATTTTTTTTTTCTTCCAGTTGTCATGTGGTTAACAATTACTCTTTACCCAGAAAACTTCACACAGAAATGACTCACATATAAATCTTTAATATCAGGTCCTCTTTCCTGCAATAGTTTGCTTCTTGGGAACTACAAAATACCAATGGAAATAAAGAGGGAATAAAACCAAAGACTATTTTTTATCACCATTTTCTGAGGGGATGAATATCAGAAACCAAAATTTGTTGTATATTATCCAATTTAAAAAAATGTTTCTTGCTTGTAAGTGGGAAAGGAAAGGTCTTTAAATCTCTTGAACAAACTAAACCAACTGTTAACAAGAAACTACATTAATAATTAACTTGTCATTTTAAAAATGTATTTTATTCATATATACAACATAGAATTGAAAAAAGAGAAGGAAAATAGGTGAAAAGAAAAATCAACTTGTTTTAATACACTGAAGGTAAAGATGACCATGGAACCCCAAGATGGGGGTCATTCAAACCATCATGATTATCATCCTAAACACTGCCTCAGTGGTAGGCAACATCAACTAAACACCTTCATCAACTAAATCCCTTCAACTGCCCTAAGACTACCCCTAGAGTGAGATTCCCAGATTTTAACAAAATCATGTTCCAAGATAATACATGGATTATTATTTACTATGATTCAAGCATAAAGCTTTTGATTCCCTTTCTTTAAGGCCCTGAGATTTACAAAAGCAAACTTCATGGGTCTTTAACACTCTCAAAAGCAACATCAAAAAAAAAAAAAGGCAACGCTTTTTAAAACCAAAGCCCAACCTATATAAAGTTCCATTCAATTAGCTCAAAGATCCAGTCTGATAGTTAACAAAACTATGAAAGCCATTTTGTAAAAATTAATACAAAAACTAAAAATAATTTGTATGAATTTTCTTAAAATGTCTATTTTGCACAGGAGGCTGAAATCATGTTTCACATTGAGTCGATCATAATGCCATAATGTCACCAAAATATCGACATTGGAAACATCTGAGTTAAAAAGGTCCAAATACAATCTGCTTTGCTCAAGCAACACAACACCCGCCTTACTAACAGTTTCAGCATGGCACATGTACAAAACCTAGCACCCTGCAGTTCAGCAAACCGCCTTTAAATTTTCTGTCTGGCAGCAATCCACTTTCGTGTCTGTATGTTTTTACAAGTACTCTATGTATTTCATTGCATCAGCTGCATTTCTTTGAGTTTAAATGGTCTGGTAACATTTTATGAAATGTTCTATATCTTTATATGGAAAATAACATACATTGGAAAACTGTGCATCGATCTAATATTTATATATCTATTTCTTTACCCACTATCCAATACTATAATTGCTAATGCTCCAAAACTTCTTCTCACATTCATACCCTCACCGCCAAATACAGTGTCACCAAACAGCTAACTTTCAACACAAAAATCTGCAGATGAGAGTACTACCATGGAAAAAAGTAACATAACAATTTGTTTAGGCAATTGGCAGTAAGAATACAGTTATCAGCATATGTCAAGCTCTCTCTCTAAGAACTGTCCCTCTGACAGAAAACTAAGAACATATAGTAATGCATTACCCTTCTTTCTCAGAAACTTTCTCCAGGTTCAAGTAATAGATTCTTACAAAATTAAAAATCAACTTCATCATCTCCCAGGAAAATACAATCTTTTTGTTGAAAAGTATTTAAAATATCTTGCTAGCAAGATGTATGGTATAGAAAAGTCCACACATGACTTAACCACATAAGGCTAAAAGAGACAGCTGGCTCTAGAACAAGGTTTCGCATTATGTCAATCTGACCAGCCAGTACCTTCTCCCAGCACTGCAACCATGCAAGAGGCTGACCCCACACAGACACATGTGCACCACTTCCACTGGAGGTCACAAAAGCATTTCTATACTTAAAACAGACATTTCACAGTACAGGACTCCGAACAGCACAGTCTCATTCAGGCGCAGAACATGACCATGCTTAAAAGCCTGTGTCTTGACAACAAAAAAAACAAAAACCAAAACACAACTGATCTCAGAACAAACGCCTTAGTTTTTTTTTAAAGAAAAGCTAATTTTCTTCAATCTCAATAGTCCATGTTTTCTAGTCTTTTACTATAACATACTTTTAAATCTTTAAGATATACCAGATTGCCACAGGATGTTTAATTAATAGAATAAGAGTTTGGGCAAGACTTACTGGAAAGGCACTATAAATTATTTTACACAGGATCCAAAAAACCTTGAGTTCTGCCTTAGGCTTAAAGTTTCTAGAAAACGTGGTAGACAGATCTTTTACAACAGAAATGCAAAATAATTCATAAAAGTACTGTGCTTATATATGAGGACTCATTTGTACATTGGTAACTAATAAGCATACACACACACAAACACACACACCTTATCAAATTATTTTCCTGTTTTTCTCTGTCACACCAATGACTGACTCCATTTGAAGGGTCAAGGCATGACACTTTAACTGATTATTGAAAAATACACTGACTTCATTTTCTGTGAAAGCTGTCAAATGTTACAGTCTTATATAACTGGAGCTCTTTTAAGAAATATAAGGGAAACTGCAAATATAGCCATTAACATGGGAATCTACACTGCCTTCACTTTTAGCATGCTAGGTATCAAGGCAGAAAACATTACGTTTAATGCCTACTAAATTTATCCAGTCATTATCTCTAGGATATTTCAGTCAATAAGAGACAAAATACTGAACACATTTAAAGCTTACAATGATAAAAATCTGCTCCTTAAAAGTGAGACTTTAAAATTAGCTATAGGACTTCCCTGGTGGCCCAGTGGTTAAGAATCCGCCTGCCAATGCAGGGGACACGGGTTTGAGCCCTGGTTTGGGAAAATACCTCATGCCGCGGAGCAACTAAGCCCGTGGGTCACAACTACTGAGCCTGCGCTCTAGAGCCCACAAGCCACAACTACTGAGCCCACGTGCTGCAACTACTGAAGACCGTGCACCTAGAGCCCGTGCACCGCAACAAAGAGAAGCCACCGCAATGAGAAGCCCACTCACTGCAATGAAGAGTAGCCCCTGCTCACCACAACTAGAGAAAGCCCACATGCAGCAACGAAGACCCAATGCAGCCAAAAATAAATAAATAAATGTATAAAAAAATAAAATAAAATGGTTATGATGATAAATGTTACGATAGTAAATTTTTTAAAAATAAAAAAACTTTTAAAAATAAAATTAGCTATAAACAACATAATCTCATTGTTCAATTTCATGGAGTTTAAGATACTATCTTCCTCTCCCCAAAAACCATAAATGTTAATCCCAGCTGTAATCAGATTTAATTTTCCAGATGAGAAGATGGGAATATGCTGCAAACGGGTCATAGTCCATTACACTGCTCTTTCCCTAATGACATTTTCAACTTTTATATATTAAAAATGTAGACCCTCAGAAAATAGTCCGAGAAGTTGTACATTTTGAGGACAAACTCAATCTTCCTCCAAACACACTTAAAAATAAACTTTCTTTTAATCTTCAAGAAGAAAAGTTAATTTTTTGTATAATGTAGAATTAAAGTTTCTTGACAGTACGATTGCAAACTGGACTGCACTAAACTAATAAAGAGCTTCAAGGACACTACCTATTAAATGTTATAGCTATAAAAAGTCAGCTTCGCTTACTTTGTATTATAAAATACTTGAACCATTAATACAATTATTCTAGTAAATTATTTCATTTATGATAGTTAAAATTCACTTATTAAAAAAATATTTTTGGAAAGAATATTTCACATAGTAAAAAAAAAAAAACAAAAAAAAACCCACCTTTTCCATGACAATAAAACAAAATGGTTTATGTTGTCTTTTTTTTTAATTTTTTTAAATTGAAAATTACTCTTTTCAAAAAAAATTACTGATTCCAAAATGCAGGTTTTATTCTGAAATTACAAAGGAGTATACTTCACTAATTTTTAAAAAATCATCTCAAAGTACTTTAAATGAAGTACTGCATGCACAAATGCAATTTCTTACTTTAAAAATCTATTCTAGGTATAACCTTTTTGCTATAAAACATGAAGACTTTCTTTGCTAAAAACATAAAAACTTTGAGTCATCACCAATTTTAAATCATGTTTCTATTCTAGCCTTTCCCCTCAACACTGGCATTTAAAATACATTCAAATACTACTTCACAGCAATCAGCCTGACAAACACAGGAACAGTTCACCATCTACAGCTATAATGAAAACCCAAACAGCATTATTCAGTAAAGGAGAGCACAACCCACCGCAGTATGGCAAGCAATGGAACCATTCGTGTGCCAGATTCCTCCACAAACTAACATATTCTGCCTTTCAGATACATCCTGCTCTGATGTGACTATTTATGAATAAACAGAGGACACTGACCTATTGTTTTCAGTTGTTGGAGTTATGAATATAGTACAGTTACCAGTTAAGTGAACCAACAAGTACTAAATGCATCAGCTGTTCTACAAATAATGAGCCCATTGACTTTACGCAGTAAAATCTACAGAGTTTCATCTTTCTTCCTAGAGAATGCTGATAGCTTTTGACCAGTAAATAAATGCCACTACTTACTGATAATCTGAAATATTTCTCATAACCAGTTTTACCTACAGGAAATATACATCTGATCGTTAACCAAACCTTTGCTGCATAAACCCAAAAATCAAACCTAAGTCAAATTCCAAAGGGAGATTTTAAATGGAAAAGAGAGGGTGTGCTGGAAGGGAAAAAAAAATCAAAAGAACATGCTCACTTACACTTACCTTTTTCCCTACTGAATATACTAGTTTTCAACTTTCATTATTATTTAAGTATTTAGGGTTTCTTACATTGGTTCAAAGTTTGGAACACTAATCCATAAAAATCTATCAAACTGATAAATACTGATGAAGGTTTTTAATGGTTATAATCTCAGGCTTCCATTTAATTTCTCTATGAGTTAAGATTAGTTTTATTCCACCTTTCTGAATAAGTACCGTAAGTATAAAATTTTTATTCCAATGTGAATAATTACTTCAGACTTAACCTGAAGAACAGCTGTGCCCTTTATGTACTACAAAAGTGATATCACTGCATATGGTCTTCATTAATAGATATATCACATTTGTCAAATTTGGTGAAAAGAGATAATTAACCTACTCAAATACAACTACTGACTGAGTACCCACTATGTGCCAGGCACTATAATAGGCATTTTACATAAAATATCTGATTTTATCTTCATGACAAACCTATGATATTGGGACTATCACAATCAATTTTATCATAGTTAAAGAAAGCAATAGGTTATCACTAGTCCAAAGTTGGAAAGTTAGTATTTATACACAGTACGAATACTCTGATGTGACTGGCCCAGTTGATGAATACGCCATAGTCTTTGCTCTCTGGGAGTTTACAGTCTAACTCTAATAGAGAATACAAAGAATTAAACAAGCAATCATCACAGGGCCTGGTAGGGATTAGCAGAGGGGCACTGAGCCTAGTCCTGGCCGAGACAGAAAAAGCTTCAGGGAAGAAGTGGCAGAGCCAGGTGTAGAGCCCAGGACTACACCAGGGTTCATGTCATACCACCACACGCCCCTTCTGAACAGCCTAGTGAATAAGTATTTTGTGAGTCCAGGGCCCATGTTTTACTTAGCTTTGTCTCCTACAAAATGTCTTGCCGATTATATATACCCAACAGATACGCTGGCATAATAGAATAAATAGAATAGAATAAAATAAATTCATTAAATACCCTGTCTCTCCAAATGAATGAAAGGCCAATTTCAAAACATCCAATTGAAAAGAAGCCTTTGAATGCTACAGGCTTCCTAAAGATACACTGGCTTATAGTAGGCGCACAATAAATATTAGTTGTTATTATATTATTTAACCCCAGTGGAGAAATAAGCAAGCACTATAAATTAGATGGCTACAGATGTATAGGTGTGCCTCAAATTGGAAATACATGTGTTCCTGAAATAAACTTTTAAAAGCCCGATTAAAAATTTCCCATGGCCTGCTATTAGTTACTTAGAAATGTTATAACTTTATCAGAAACTGATTTTCTCTCCATCATCAGTGGTTCAAAAATCCTTTAGATACAGTTTATTTGCCTCCTGGCATCTGTTTGCTAATGATGTGTAAACATCAAACGCACTAGGGACTCTCCCAGACTTACCGAAACCCTGAGGTGAATCTTTGTATAAATTGAAGGACCTTTCTGCTAATTCCTTTGCTTTCTAAACTTGCATTCTGGATTTCAGAAACAGAGTTTCATTAAAGATTTTTGCAGTAATAATTATAATGCTATCAGCTACCACTTACTGAATGCCTAGATATACCAGTCGTTGCGCCAAAGGTAGTTTATCATCTTATTTAATCCTAACAACAACTCCACCAGGTAAGTAGATGAATCCTTATTTTATAAATAGGAAAAGTGAGGCTCACTAAGAACAAATTCAGAGTTAAGTAACAGAGCTGGGATTCAGCCTAGAATTATCAGACTCCTAAGAATCCAACACTGGTTTTCCTTTTCGGCTTTATTTATTTATGTCCTCCTGTTGATCTGTCTTCTAGTCATTATTGTGACTCAACAATAGGAATACATCTGGACAAATAACTAAAACATGTTGTCATGAAACAGGCCTAACAGATTATGAATGAGAGCTTTCCAATTTCTCTATTTAAATTTCTTTGCCACATTCAGGATATAAATAAAATGACTCCAAAGTAACTAGCACTCAATTCAACTAGTAAATACAGTATTTCAAAGATAAATTCATATTAAAAAACTTAAGGGTAATTTTGAAAGCTAGAGGTTATCCTTGTATCATCTATGAAAAAAGTCATTGGCTAAAGAGAATGAATAAGAACACAGAAAAAATGTTTTCCTGTGTAAGAAAACGCGTTTCCAAGTACCTCTAAACCACACTGAAAACTAAGGCCAAACTAGTACCTACAGCATAGATAAAGCTGACACCCCAGCAAGGGAAACATACTATGCCCGTCAACCAGAAGACTCTTATACCAAACTTCCACCTCTCTTCCCCAGAGAAACAAGCCATTGTTGGCTAGTTGTTATCTGTATCATTAGAGAAGCAATACCTACATCCTTTATCACTTTTGTGTGTGTGCATGGTAAAATATACATAACATAAAATTTGCCATTTTAACCATTAAGAGTATATTTCAGGGACTTCCCTGGTGGCACAGTGGTTAAGAATCCGCCTGCCAATGCAGGCAAAACAGGTTCAATCCCTGGTCCGGGAAGCAACTAAGCCGCGGGGCAACTAAGCCCATGCGCCACAATTACTGAAGCCAGCGCTCTAGAGCCCATGCTCCGCAACAAGAGAAGCCACCGCAATGAGAAGCCCGTGCACCACAACGAAGAGTAGCCCCCGCTCACTGCAACTAGAGAAAGACCGTGCGCAGCAACGAAGACCCAACGCAGCCAAAAATAAACAAACAAATAAATAGAGTACACTTCAGTGGCATTAAGCATATTCACATTATTGTACAACCATCACCACCATCCATTTCCAAAACTTTTTCATCTTCCCCAGCTGAAACTCTGACCCCATTAAAAAACTCCCCGTTGTTCCCTCCCTCCCCACAGCCCCTGGTAACCACCATGCTTCTTTCTGCCTCTATGAATTTAACTACTTGAAGTATATCATGCTAGTGGAGTCACACAATATTTGTCCTTCTGTGACTGGCTTATTTCACTTGGCTCATCACTTGGCTTCAAGGCTCATCCATGTTGTAGAATGTGTCAGAATTTCCTTTCTTTTTAAGGCTGAATAATATTCCATTGTGTGTACATGTCACATCTTGTTTATCCATTCATCTATCTATGGGCACAAGTTTCTTTTATCTTCTTGCTATCGTGAATAATGCTGCTATGAACATGGGTATACAGATATTTGTTCGAATTCCTGCGTTCACTTCTTTTGGATATTTATCCAGATGTGGAAGTGCTGGATCAGATGGCAATTCTACATTTAATTCTTCTGAGGACCTATATCACTTCTGATATGTTTTAAGACCTTTATGTTATTAAAAAGCTAGAATCCTTAGCCTGGCCGTTAAGACCAACCCACCCCATTTCATCTCTATCTCTTAAAAATAAATCCCCAAATCTAGACTGCCTGATCAATTCACTTTCCCACAAAACTTGACATGCTTTGCTCATTTTTCTCCTCTTTTCACATCTAAATCAGATGCTTCCAAAACATGCTGTTAGGCATCAGAATTTATAAATGTGGCCAAATATATATTCTTATATGAATTAACATTCAATCACCCTAGTACTTAAAAAAAATTAATAAACAGGGAACCATGTCCTCTGTCAAAAGTGCAATGAATTTTACATGTAGCTGGTAAAGGAACAGCAAAACTGGCACATTCACTTACACTGCTCCCCGACTCAAGAAGCTCCTTTACTTGCTTTCTAGCACTCATGCTCAGCCGGCAGCAAAATTCTCAACCTCTTCGAAGTTCCCTTCACATTATCACATTCTTACTGTGGCCAAAAGCTGGCTTCCTCTGCAGCCCTCTCAAGTGGTGAAACGTTTCCTCTCCACCTCTCCTCAGACCGGCCTGGAGGTGGGGTAGGTGGCCTCTGCTCCTTGCTGACACTTCCAGAACTTTCTCCCTCATTTTCCAAAACCCCAGATTTCAGCCTCAAGACACCAGACTACATCCCACTCCCCACTCTGCTGTCATCTACTGATCCCAGGGTCACTCCTCATTCCTTGAATCTTACGGATCCTGGTGCACTGCCTGCCCTCACTCTACCACTACTCCCACCACAATCCTACCGATTTTACTACATATTCACATAGATGATCTTTCTAAATCCTGGAATTCTTGATTCCTTGGCCTCCTCCCCACCAAGGAACTTGCCCTCTACCCAGTCTCAGCTACTCACTACCATGGTCATACCCAAACTCTACAGTTACCAATAACTGAAACCCCCTCAATAATCACAATTTCAAGTACCTCAGTCTCCAACCATGATCTACCTCCTTTCCTTCTAGTTCATTCCCTATAGCATCCCAACTTCATTCTTCAGTCCCACAGAGACATTCACTCTATCAATCTTTTCTCTGCCCTTCATCCACCTCGGGTCTACACTAGCCTCCTTACCTAGCTTAAATTCTATTTTGTAACTGTTCCTTTACATACATCCTTGACTCCTTCATGCCTCTCTTACTTTGTCGTCCTCCCTTGGCAAAACCACAATCCTTGTTAAATCCAGCTATCTACCTGCACCGCAACAAGAGAAGCCACCGCAATGTGCCTGACTGTGGCTGAAGAAAACCACACAACTGTGCTGACTAATCTAACTTTAAATCTGGATTACTCACTGTAAGAGAGCTTTAATGCAACTTAGTAATTATACCACATTTTCCTTAAGTCATTACTCTCTCACTCTCCTTAGTGACTATTTCATACTTTCTCCTCTCCCATCAGACCTCCAACTTTCCCCAACCTCAACTGCCACCATTTATCTTAACTTGCCCCTTCACTGAGAAAACCGAGCGATCAGAAGAGAGCTCTCACAAGCTCCCTCCACCGCTCTACCACTAGTTATCTCCAACCCCACAGACCTGCCTTCATCCCATTACCATGAAGAACTGTTCATGTCCCTTGCAAAGGCCCCTCCTCCACTTGTGAGCTAGGATCCCATCTCCTCTCAGCAACTCAGTCATTGCTCTACCAATTCTCTTGTTCTATTAATTTTATCTCTCTGCTAGATCTTTCCCATCAGCATGCAAACAAACTGTTATCTACAAATATTTTTTAAAAGGTCAAGCCCACCTCCCCACCACGGCTACCACCCCATTTCTCTCATTCTCTTTAAAGCTATGTTCCTCAAAATAGTATCTATACTCACTGTCACCAATTCCTGTCCTCCTACTCTCTGGAACCCATGCCAACCAAGCTTTCAACTCACCACTTCTCTGAAACGACTCATATACCAATGACCTTCTTACTGTTGACATCAACTATTACTCCTCAGTCCTCATCTTACTTGACCTTTAGCACCACTGACACCCTTGATTGCTTCCCCCTCCTTGAACCACTTTCATTTATTTATTTATTTATTTATCTATGGCTGTGTTGGGTCTTCGTTGCTGCGCCCGGGCTTTCTCTAGTTGTGGCGAGCGAGGGCTACTCTTCTTTATGGTGTGCAGGCTTCTCATTGTGATGGCTTCTCTTGTTGCAGAGCATGGGCTCTATGCACGCAGGCTTCAGTAGTTGTGGCATGTGGGCTCAGTAGTTGTGGCTCACAGGCTCTAGAGCGTAGGCTCAGTAGTTGTGGTGCACGGGCTTAGTTGCTCTGCGGCATGTGGGATCTTCCTGGACCAGGGCTCGAACCCGAGTCCCCTGCATTGGCAGGCGGATTGAACCACTTTCTTTATGTGGCTTCCAGAGCATCCCACTTCCCTATCTCACTGCTGCTCCTTGGGCTTCTTGTTGACCTCTTCCTATTGAAGAGCCCCAGAGTTTAGTCCTTGGACTTCTTCACTTTTTCTTCTTGATGTCCTCCTTTGCTGGTCTCTTTCAGTTTCATCACTTCAAATACAAATATGCACTGTCAACTTTATATTTCTCCAGCTCAGACCTCTCCCAACTCCAGACTCATTTAACTGTCTACTCAACACCTCCACTCGGATGTCTAACAGACATCTCAAATTTAACATGTCCATAACTGAACTCCTGATCTTTCCTTCATATTCAGATCCAATCTGTCAGCCAATCCTATCAACTAAATCTTCAAAATATATTCAAATTCTGACCATTTCTCTCTACCTCCTTCACTACCACTCTGGTTTAAGTCACCATCATTTCCTTCTTGGATCACCACAACAGTGTCCTGAAAGGTTTCCCTGCTTCTGCTTCTGATTCCTTATAGACTCTTCTTGAAACAGCAGCCACAGTAATTCTGTTAAACTTAAGCCAGGTCCTCTTATGTCTTCCCTTCACCAGCAATTCTCTGACCTCACTTCCTAACATTCTCCCCATCCTAATTCTGTTCCAGCCAGGCTGGTCTATTTGTTGTCCTCAAACATGCAAGCCATGCTTCCACTTCATGACCTTTGCCCTTGCCATTCACTCTGTCAGATAAACATCAAGGAATGAGGCATGTCCTATGAGTCTTCATTCACAAGTTACTTTCCCAGTGTGGTCTTCCCCAATCACCTTATTTAAAATTATAATTTTTCCCTACCCCCGCCATGCCATAGTCTCTTTTCCTGAGTTATTTTTCTCCTTAGCACATTTTACCACCCAACATACTATATACTGTCTTATTATGTTTTGCCTTACTGCTATGTATGATTTAAAATGGAAGGGATTTTTGTCTTTTTTGTTCACTACTCTATCCCCAGAACCTGGAATAAAGCCTAGCAAATAAATACTGAATGAATGAAAGAGGGAATGAAGGAAGGGAACAAAAATTCAACTACTCCTTCTGGCAAATAATTTGGTAATATATTTCCAAAGCATGTGTGCGTATATATATACACATAATGTATTATTTACATCATATATGTTCTATATATTATATATATGTTATTATTACATTATGTTACTGTTACTATTATTACTACTACTTTTACATTACTATTTTGACACCTCTTATAATCTCCCTCCATGGGCCCTCCAGTATTAGAGAGGTGTTGGGCTAAAAATTATCTCTTACAGGATCCTGCAACTAGGATACCAGGTGTGAATCAGGTTCTGCCCATCAGATCCACCTGGTGAGACTTGAAATCAGCACAGGCAAGTGGGGAGCCAGGAGGTAACATGAAGAATCTACTTTTCTGATGCAGAACTAGCAGGAATGGCATGATGGCTCTGGAAGCACAACCCTGATGGAGACTTCCTGAGCCCAGAGGGCAAAGGTGGGAATATCCTGGGGCTGACATTTGGGATGACAGATTCCAGATTCCCCCAGCTTCCCGATGTGGCAGAGGTAGTAGTTCTCTTGGTGTGTTACTTCTGTAGTGTTTCTCTGCAAGTTATTCCTGGAGATTCAGCCGAAAGCCTGTTCTTCCACCCTTTCCAATTATTCTGTAAGAATTCTCTGTATTCAATCCTTTTTCTGATAGGGTAGTTTCTCTTATTTTCAACTGGACTTTGACTGATACACATCTCGTGTATACCTCTGTCCTGTATTTATCACACTGGACTGTAATCTTCCATTTACTACTGACCTTCTCTACCTAACCCTAGCTTTCTTGACGGAACCACTTTTAACTATCCTTGAATCCTCTATACCTAGAACAATATCTGACTCATAGCACACAGTCATTTTTTTAGTAAGCTTTTAGACAGTTGCAATAGCCATTATAACATGAGAAAGATTTGGCATGAATATTAAAGTGCTGGACTGGGAATCAGCAGGCCTAGATTCTGCCACTATGTGATCATTAATAAGTCTCTGAACCTGAATTCTCTCAAATACAAACTGAAATTTTTTACTAAACGATGTTTCTTGACTCTTAAATTCTACGATTCTATGATCTAAAATCCTTAGACAACTCATTGCTTTGGTAAGACATCCATGCCTTTAAGTAACCTTTAAAGCAGAGTGGCCCTGAGGAAAGCACTTCTTTCTGGTTCTCCCTGTGGCCAACCACCCTACAGAGTAAAATAAGACTCTCACAAGCGACAGAAAACAATTCTAAAGTCCTTTCAATGAAGCAAAATTCTAAATTTAAGCAGCATGGCTACTTTAATATCATTCTACTTATGATTTTTTAATTAAGGATTTAGGAAATCTGAACACTAAAATAAATATTCCCCGTTAAGAAGCAATTAACTCAATAATTATCCTAAACCAGACCTACACACTTGACACAACAATGAGAATTTTGAAGATTCCACTCATCCTCTCTGCCTGGCTCCACAACTTTGCTTCCATGCTTTCACTTCATAAAGTAGAGGGGTTTCCTCCTTCTTGCCATTACTATGAAACTTGCATTCTGTAAAGGCCCAGCCTCCATTTCAAGAACCAGTAAAACCTGGTAGGAGATAACAGGATTCTTGGTTTGGAGTAATTCTATGATACCTCTCCTTTGCAATTTGCATTTCCACAGTAGTCTTATAAACACCATCACCTGTGTGCTTTCATGTTACAAGGCAGTTCTTCCAGGGTTGAATTCATCAAGGTTTCCCTAGCTTCTGGGCTCTACAATCACCCTAAGGGCGTGATGACTCAGTGGAGCCAGGTGAGGAACCAGGGTTTGATAAGCAGGGCGTACAGGATGTGTGGGTTGTTGGAGGTTGGGGGTAGAAGGGCAGTTAAGTGGGCAGCAGAGGCTGGTACACAAGGGGAAGGGGAGGGAAGAAAAACAATCCAAACCCCACGGTGCCTAAAGCTAACCACTGTCAAAGTTTCAGTAACTTTTTCCAGCTCTTCTCCAAGCCCGAATAAACTAGGATTCTCAGAGAACTAGCCTGTGCTCAGGGTGCACTGAGACAAAGGTATAGCAGCAAAAGCTGTCATCTTATTGCCTCTCAAAGACGTGCTCACACAGTCCCTCACAGATACCTTTGAATAAACAAACAACTCATCCCTGAGAATAGGAATGAGGCTTTGTCTGGGTTGGTTCTTCCCAGCTGCAGTCTGTGGGTGACTGAATTCACAGGAATGCAGCAAACACAGATTGGAGAATGCTTTCCCAAGACACTGACCACACATTCTCCCTACACATCCTAGTAGGGACAAACCAGCCCTGCACCCCACTGTACCACCACAGCCCTGTTCTACGTCCAGGCAGTATCTCACCCTATGGAAGACAACCCATGTACTGCTGCCACAGTAGCTCAACATACAAAACCAAGTTCAGCTACACTCCTTTCTGAGGCCCCCTGGCACTTACAGGATTAAGTAAAATAATGGGTGTGAAGCACTTTGAACAATGACTGGCATCTAGTAGATGCATAACACTCTTTTTCCTCCCAAGGCCACTCACATGTAGAAAGCGTTAAAAACTATAAACAACTTCGGAGGTAACCAACTATACAGTTCCTCTCACTGTGACTTTCTGTTTACATAGCACTGGAGTTTTTACCAAAGCTTTCTTTCCAAGCTGTACTGGAAATCCTGACCTTTCCCAGTCAACCCTGCTGTATTGTTGGCTCCCATTCCTTTCCAAGTGAGATGTCTGATCTTCTACATTTGTCCTGTTATCCTGGTTACGCCCAACAGGAGCCCTTACTAATTCATCCTGGGCTCCTACCCTGTCCTTGCCCTCGGTTGCCCATCATTGGCCCTATCCAAGAAGGTCCAATCTTGAGAACCAGCAATGTGAGGTTGTCAAACTGTCCTGACAACATTTCCCTTCCCAAGTGAAAAAAAGGGGTCCAGTGCACTAGTGGGTCATTCACTGCAAGATTATTTTTATGCACTCACTACTAGTGGTGTGTTAGGCATTAAGAGGGCATCAAGAGACATGATCTTGTAGTCTCTCCTTGATAAAACACAACAAATACTCTCCTAAAATGGCCCAGGTACAACAGAAATTAAAGTTTGGAAAGGAAGGGTAAGTAGGTGAATTATAAGAAAGTAGTAGCCTCTACTAGAGATCTGTATCCACTCTCCTTTCACATCAACATAATCTGGAGTTACCTAGGTAACCAACATTTCAATTTGAACTTGAATTCTTTCACCCTTCTTGCCTTAAGCCTTGACCAGACGCTGTTAAACAATCAACTGGGCCTCTCCTTCCCCTCACATCTTCCAAAATTGAAAGCATTTCCCAAAGAGATGGGACACCAAACCCCATACCTTATGATGCTGAAAGATGCCAGAAAAGGGTGGCAAAGAGATGCTGAAGTTTTACAATCTCTTAACTGCTGTCTTTTCCCCCCACCCCCTCAGCAGATTAGCAAAGGTTCAAAGTATGGAAAACATCTGGAAATTGAAAATCTGGGGAAATAATCACTCTCATATACTTGGTAATTAAGAGTGTGGTTGGATGGAAAGTAATTTAGTATAATTTTCACCAGCACAAATAGAATCGATTTTAAACGTCTATGCCTTTTAAACCACCAATTTTACTTCTAGGAAAGCAACCATGGAATTCAGGGAGATCACTGGCATATAGCCAAGAGAGATAAGTGTACATGTTTACCAAAAGACATATACGAGAATATTCATGGTAGCTTTATTGCTAATGGTAAAACAAAAGTGTCAATCAACAGAAGGATGGATAAATTGTGGTATATTCCTACAGTGGAATACTACATAGCAATCAGAAAGAATGCACTACATGCAACAACATGGATGAATTTTGATCAAAAGACACAAGATGATCCCATTTATATGAAATTCAAAACCAACACTAATATAGAGTGATAACAATCAAAACAGTAGTTGCCTCTGGGGGCAGGAGGAGAAGGGAGGATACTGACTAGGAGGACACACAAAGGAACCTTCTAGGGTGCCACAACCGGTGTTTTCCCCAGCTTTACTGAGGTATAATTGACAAATAAAAATTGTATATATTTAAGGTACAATTTGATGTTTTGATATATGTAAACACTGTGAAATAATCAATCAAGCTAAATAATCTATCCATTAACTAACACAGTTACCTTTTTTGTGTGTGGTAAGAACACTTAAGATCTACCCTCTCAGCAAATTTCAACTAGGTATACAATTCAGTACTGTTAACTATAGTCACACTGCTGTACCATAACTGAACTTGATCTTGGAAAGGGTTACACAAGTATATACATACATCAAGCTGTACACTTAACTTCGTGGATTTACCTCTTTGTAAACTGCAATACCTTTTTTAAAATAATGAAGTGATCAGAACACGTATAAGTGACATGAAAAGGTGTCCTTTTTAATAATTTTTAATTGAACCTCTGAAATACTCTTAAATTGACTGCCACAGAGATTTAACAAATATTAACTTTTTTATAACTTGACTTTGGTATATTTCATATATCACATAATTCACCCATTTTAAGTATATAATTCAATGATTATTAGTAAATTTACCAAGTTGTACAACCATCATCATTAAGTCAGTTTTAGAACACTTTCATCAACCTAATGAAGTCTCTCATGTCCCTTTATTGTTAATCTATTTTCCTACTCCTGTTCCAAGCAACCATTAATCTATCTGCCCCTCTAGATTTGCTTTTTCTGGACATTCATCTAAATGGGATCATACAGTGTGCGGTCTCTGCATCTTGCTCCTTTCCCTTAGCATAATGTTTTTCAAGTTTGTCCACGTCATGGCATATATCAGCAGTTTGTTCCTTTTTATAGTTGAATAGTTTCCCATTATATGAATATACCACATTTTGTCTATTAACTTACCAGTTGATGGACACAAATATTAACTTTTGCAACATTCCTATTTACAAATATAGCTAAAGCACCACCTCCCACCCTCATCCCATTCTCCTCCTCCTCCCCTTCCCAGAAGTCACCATTGTCTCGAGGTTGGTATGCAGCCTTCCCCTTCACTCTTTTATACTTTTAATACATACGAATGTACCCATGACAAAAAATAGAGTTGTTTTGTGTTTTTAACATTTCCGTATCTGGTTTACTATATGTAATATTTTTAAACTTGTTTTACTCACAATTATTTTTTTGAGGTTTGTTCGTTTTGTCTCAAGTAGATTGGATTCATTCATTTTAACTGCTATAATATTCTCCAACTATGAATAAGTCATAATTTATCCATTCCCCCTACTGATGGCCATTTAAGTTTTCAATATTTTTCTACTACAAAAAAATGCTATAAACATTTGATTATGTCTTCTTGTGCACATGTGAGAATACCTCTACATTATCTATATATAAGTGACACTGCTGGTTCCTAGTATATGAAAACCCTCCACTTACTTTTACTAGGTATTGCCAAAGCATTTAAGAGTTTTTGTTCCCCAACATGCTCACTGATACTTGGTATTATTCAACTTTTAAATTTTTCTGCCAGTCTCACATATGAAATAGTATCTCATGGTTCTGATTTGTATTTTTCCTTGATTTTTCATGATGTAATCTTTTCATATGATTATTAACCATCTGAATTTCTTCTTTTGTGACTTGCTATTTAATATTTTTGCCTATTTTTCTACTTATTTCTTTCAAATTTCTTATATATTCTGGATCCCAAGCCTTGCAAAATTTTTCTTTCAGTCTGATCATTTTCTTTTTGTTTCATTTATAGTTACTTTTGCCATACCAAAATTTTAAATTTTAGTGTAGTCAAGTCTTTTACATCATGATTTGTGCTTTTCCGTATCTTATTAAAGAAATCCTTTCCTATCCATACCTTTAAAAATATCCTCACATTTTCTTTCAAAAGTTATGAACTTTTGCTTTTAAAACAGTTCTTTAATCCAGCTGCAATTTATTTTTATGAATGGTATGAGCAGGCAGGAAACTTGTTTCAAATGGACAGCCAAGTGTCTCTCAAATAGAACTGCCTGGTGACAGCCATTTTGCTCCTTAACATCTCTAAACTTCATACACAGAGATACTTACATAAACAAAAATTATTTCACCGATATAAATCCTCATGTAACTACTTTGGAGATTTTTACATAATGTTACATTTACCACAATAATTTACATAATGTAGCTAGTTTCAAGCAGCTAAATTTGAATACTTTGTTCTCTTGAAAAAGGGAAAGAACACCATCTTAGTTAATGATATGTTTCTGAATGTGACGCTATACGGCATTCTTCAGGAGGTATGTAATACGAACATTGATAATTTACTAAATAAATTCACTGTGATCAATTCTTTTATAAAAATTCACAGGAACTGTTAATGAACGCAAATGTTAATTCAATATTTTTACCCCTTCCTTCTCCTGCCATCTATTAAAACCTAACTTATTGAGAATATAATTTTTTATGGCATTTCTTTGCAAATGCTAAACTGCAACTGCTGTATAATTACCTTTTAGGCTGCAAATTTTCATTCTACATACTTTATAGTATATTTTATGTCCACTTAAAAATGTAAATGCAATGGTCAAGAAAACAAAAAAGGTACTCTTTGGTTTAAAAAATTCATTAAGCATAATAAATTCAATTAGACACAGTATGAGGTTCTCCTCAAAGCCATACAATAATAATACAAGTATTGTATTGTTCAAATATTCTCATTGTTATGCAGGTTGTCACATTTCACTTTTAATAGGAACTGACTCAAAGAGACCTTGAAACAAAAGTATCCTAACCAAGTAGCAGTTCCCAAAGTGTCATGCTAAAAAAAATTACTCTCCAATTCACACAATTCAAACAATCAAATCAGAGAACAACCACTTCTTTATTAATAGAACAATGCACACTAGTTTCCTGTGTCCACGTGATGCTACCTAAAAAATATTTAAAGAAAAACTAAAGAGGCAATAATTGGAATAATATTAATACTAACAAAATATTTTTTAAACTGATCAGTTAGATCTCATTCACTGAGTGATACTTTTGTGAGTCTAGCAATGATTCCAACTTTAGCTGAAAACAAATGAATTCCAATTCCTTAAAGGAATTCCTAATGCTGACAATCTTTTTCATTAAAAATATAAAACTGAAAATGATTCAATCTATAAAGGCCAAACCCCACTAGAAAAGAAATGTTGTGGTTGGGTAGGAAATTAAATGTTATTAAAACTAAGACGATGGAAATGAAACAGTACTTTCACAACAAAGATATCACAAACAGCTTTATTCTTTAAAATTATTCATTCAAGATATAATTTGCTCTCCTGCAGGGTCAGATGCCAACGCAACCAATTTTATACAATCTAAGCACTGTCAACATATGCACCTTCTGTTTTTAAATCAGCAGGAACCACTGACCAGCATAAGCAGTATTCCTAACTAGATATTCAGCAAACGTATAAAGTCTGACACCCCCCTCAAATATACATTTGACCATATAACTACTTTAATAAATTCACATGACTACAGACAGTTGCAACACACTGAACAAGTCTAATCAAAAAAAGGATCAGAAAGTCACTTACTGCAAATAGCCATTGTACTGTAGATCAGGGATAACCTCTAATAACTGCCACCACCACAAAAGGGGGAAATGGTTTTAATTTATTAAAAGCAAGTTTTCTAAGAGAATTCCTAAAGATATACAATGTTATGGCCTATCTAACTTCCAAACTGACTTTATTCTCCTTTATTACCTAATATCTAACATATGGGGAGGCTAAAACATATCTATAATTTAGTCTTTCGGGACAATCTAGCACTCTGAACAACAACAAAAAAAAAAACTGGTGTAATAATTCAAAAGGAAAACTTACAGCAATATATCCAGAGGATAAAGAGAATGGAAACAATTATTGAGGACCTATTTGGCAACAGGCCCCAAACTGACTTAACATTTTCGTTTTTAATCTTCACAATCCCATGAGATAGGCACTATCATTCTTAATTTACAGATGAAGAAACCAAATCTTAGAGGTTAACTGATTTCCCCAAGGTTATGCAGCTATTAAGTGACAGAGTCAAGATTTAATCTCAAATTTGTATGACTTCGAAGTCCAAACTTTCATCTGCACCAAGCTCTCCCCATTTAAAAAAAAAAAGGAAGAAGAAGGTGAAATAGGCTTCATGGGCTAGGCTGAGAAGTTAAATGCTGGGATGAAGTTCTTTCTAAGGAGATTTATAATTTCAAATAAGTATTTTACAAACTTATTCAACATGACCCTTTGTTAACTGGGAACATTAATTTGGGAATCAAAAATCTATGACAAATATCTGTAAAATCTATAACAAATATCAGAAGACAATTTGGAGGAATATAAATAACTACCTGTCTCTCTAAAACTACCCTTGGGGGCCACGGAGTGAGTCATTTCAATAGTTCCTTGAACAGAGAAAAACATCACGTTACTTTGAATTCACAAAGGACTGGACAGTTTTCAAAGAGCTTTCACAAGCTTTATAATTCATGAAATCCTCAAAACAATCCAGTGAAAAAGTTACAGGAGTATAGTGGATACGTAAAAGAGGAAAATAAAGAGAGGTATTCTAAATGCAGACAGTCGTACTCATCAGTCCCACTAACTCTATCCCCACACCTTCTCAGAGACAAAAACACGGCCACTGGGATGGAAAGAGCTGTTGATGGCTAACTGGTCTCTTGCCTGTGATCCTCCCTCAAGGCTGAGGGAGCAGGTCACTTCTGGCAGAACTCCATGGGCTACAGCAAGAGAATACTGCCCTGTTCTAAAACTATCCAAACTCTCTATATAAACAACTCCAGGTGTTACTATCATCCTTTCAGAAATGACAAGGTTGAAGTTTAGAGCTCAGATTATTAATGAGGTCACAAACTAAGTGGCAGGGACAAGATGCAGAACCAATCTTTGGCCTTCAAGATCAGAGATTATTACCATCTCTAGTACTGCTTTGAAAGATAACTCATCATTATACCAAATTATAACAGGAAATGTAAAATTACAGAGATTTCACTGTAGGAGATTATAAATAATAAATAGCATGTTGGTCCACATGTTGGGAGGCTTGAGGAAGAACAGATCCTTTTATCTGAAGACATACACTTAAAAATGCTAATCATCCATAAGTAAGGTGTAATTGTAATATAAGTTGATCAACTTTTTAATATACTGGAATTTTTACATCCAAATGACTATTACCCTCACAAAATAATAACAAGGCTACACACTTATTTCAATGCTAAATTATTTGGGGAGTAACTTTCCTCAGAGACTTTAGAATGTTCATTTAAATCACTCATATCTTCGTAGATGGAATATAATGGATACAGTCGGAATATGATGAGGCATTATATAATAAAGGCCTTAAGAATGTGCCAACTCTTTGACTAGGTAATTCAACTTCTAGAAACATATTAAAAGGAAATGTTAATAAATGTACACAATGATGGTCATTATCATATTGTTTACAACAGCAAAACTAGACAACCTGTCTTACAAGGGATTGACTAAATAATGATACATTTATGTGATGAACTAAAATACATCCATCAAAAATCATATGGTAGAATAGAAGTTCTCAAAGTGTGGTCCCTGGGCCAGCAGAATCATCATCACTTAGGAACTTACTGGGACTTCCCAGGTGGTCCAGTGGTAAAGAATCCGCCTTACAGTGCAGGGGACACGGGCTCAATCCCTGGTCAGGGAACTAAGATCCCACATGCCGCGGACAACTAAGCCCATGCGCCACAACTACTGAGCTCACACACCTCAACTAGAGAGCCTGCATGCAGCAAACTGCAGAGCCCATGCACCCTGGAGCCTGCACACCACAACTAGAGAGAAGCCCGCGCACTGCAGCAAAGAGCCTGCGACAGTGAAAGAACCCGCATGCCTCAACGAAGATCCCACATGCTGCAACTAAGAGACCCAACGCAGCCAAAAAGAAATTAAAAAAAAGAAAAAGAAAAAGAAACTTATTAAAAATACAAGTTCTCAGGCCTACACCAGACCTACTTAATCAAACCCTGGGCATGGGTTCCAGCAAGCTGTGCTTTCACCGTCTCTCCAGGTGATTATCATGCACACTAAAGTTTGAGAATTGTGGCAGAGTAGCATTTAACAACTATCTACTGAGACCATTTCTCCATTCTAAATTTTAAAGAGCAGCATTACTATACACTCGATCCTTTGCCTCCTTTGCTTAAAATTACACACCATTTAAATTAACCACATGCACACATACGTACACATACAGAGGTGGCCTTCACTATCCAAACTCTAACCATCTTAACAGTCAAATAAATGTCTGGAGGAGTCTCTCGAAAATCCAAGTTCTTACTATTTGTCATCCAAAATTCAGGAACCAAATATTATAGATTCAGATAATGCAGTAGCCCTGCCATCCAAACTCAAGAAAAAAGAAATTCAGAGAACAAGAAATATTTGATATAAATTGGGGGGGGCGGTGTACATATATGTTAACATATCCCAGAATCTTACCAATGATTATACCTAGGAATTGAGATTAGAAGCTATTTTAGTTTTTTCCTTTTGCTTTTCTGAGTTTCATAAATAATCTTCAATGTAGGTATTCTAAATTAAAGCTTAAAAGATTATCTTAAGAAATAAATTCATATCAACAAGCAAACTAAATAATACATTATTCAGAGATACCTACATACCTGGTAAAATAATCATGAAAAGCAAGAAAATGTGAAAAAATATGGGGGGGTGGTTATCTGAGGGTGGGAATGAGGGACAACAGGAGGGCAGATTCAGGGAAGGAGCAAACAGAGGGCTTCAAGGCCTTAGCAATGTTCTATTTAAGCTAATGCGGTAGTTTGTCTCCAAAGATGTCACCAACAACTACTACCATCCCTTTGGCACATGCCACTCTTCCACCAAGTCATGGAGTCAGTTTGCCCTCTCCTTCAATTGGGCTGACTTCGTGACTTGCTTTGAACAACAGAATGCAGTGGAAATTATGCAGCCATTTTGGGGCCTAGGCCTTTAGAAGCTTGGCAGGTTCTGCTTTCCTCCTTTTGGGATCTGGCTTCCATGTTATCTCAGGCTGGACTTCTGAATGAAGAGAGGCCACATGGACAGAGAAAGGCTCAGCCAGGATGCAGCTGCTCCAGCCACCCAGGTGAAGCATGAGACACATGAGTGAAGCCATCTTGGACATCTGAGCTCCTGGCTGAATGAGCAACTCCAGCTGATACCTTGTGGAGCAGCAGAACTGCCTAGGGGAGCCCAGCCAATTCACAGAAACATGAGAAATAATAAATCAGTGTTGTGTTAAGTAGCTAAATTTTGGGGTGATTTTTCTAGGGAGCAATAGATAACCAAAAATTAAAAAATGTTTACTGCTGTTTTCTATATCTTACAAGTAATAAATAATCTTTTGTAGGATTAAAGTTTTAATTCATAAGTTGTTTATATTCAGAGTGAATAATGTAATAGCATTTTATATTCAAAATATATTAAATTGATTTTCTTGTGGGATTTCAAAAAATAGCCAGAAGAATAGCATTATCCCTGATTATCCATGTCAGTTTCCTTGTCATAAATAAGATTAGTCTGTACTTTTCTTTTGTCTTATCTTTTTGTCCTAATATTTTTGTGTTTGGGTTACAACAATGTAGTAAGATGAAGAAGCATGCCATTGAAAAACATTTATAACAGTTTAAATAGCACAGGCGTCTGTGCAAAGATGTGAATAGTGACTAGCCAAACCATCTGGAACTGGCAACTTTTTAGGAGTAGTATTTTGACAACTTTATCAAATTCCTCCATGAATGTTGTTCCAGGTAAGTTTTCTATCTCTTCTTCTTCTTCTACTTTGGTAATATGTAATTTCCTCTAAAATACTCATTTCATTTCAAATTCATTTAAAAAAACACAGTATTCTCATGTATAAACCGAAAATAGACTGCATATATATATAATAAAATAACAGGAATTATCTCTCTGAGTGTTGGAAAAGTTTTATATTGCAATTTAAATTTATCTCCCAAATTTGCCAAAATAAATGTCACCATTTTAAAATGAAAAAGAATGTAAAGAATAAACAAGAAACCATTGTATAGCTCCTGTCCTAAGAGTAGGACAGCATCTAGCTCCCCAGTCTGCAACAGCTGACAGAAATTCGTAATAAGAAAATGTGAAAACTGAACTCTGTAACTTGACCACAGTCTTTCCTTATGGTGGATTACAGGAAAAAAATTGTATTATTTGAGCATTTGCCCCTAATACCTACAAAACAGATTAACTGTAAGGAAGGGGGTAATCTGTGCTTGCATGAGATTTTACAAGATCCTGAAAGGGATCAGATATGGAGAATGAACTAGAATTAGACAAAGTTGAACCTAAGTTTAGTTAGGTGGCCATAACAGTAGTCTGATCATACTGTTTCTCACTTTGACACAGGTCACGGCAATAGAGGTGAAGAGAAGTTAGCAGACTTGAGATAAGAGGTAGAATTGGAGAGATAAAAGTGAGTGAGCGAGTGAGTGAAACAGAGAGACCAAGACAGAGAGACAGGGAGAGAATGACTCCCAGGCTTCTAGTACAAACAACTCTAAGATGGGCAAGCTACAGAATGAACAAAATTTGGGGGAAAGATCCTAAGTTCAGTATGAGATGCCTATAAGGAGAAATTCAAGAGGAGCCATTCAACAGACAGTGTGATATCACACACCTAAAATGTCAGAGACAGACTGGAATCCTGCCAGGGCTATTTAACACCAAAATCAAAATTCTTTCACTACATCCAAATAAAGATGAGAATTATGATTATGACAATGATGAATATGATACAGCATCAGCTAACAGTTATTAAACTTCTACTATGTTCTAGGTACTCACAACCACTCTGTTGAAGCTGCTGAGGGCTAGAAAGGTGAAGTACTTCGCAGAAGTTGACAAAGGAGCAACACCAAGATTTAAACTCAGATCTAGAAAGACTCTAAAATTTAAGCTCTTGAACTCTAAACCACAGTGCCTCTCAAACCCAGAATGGGGATACCAATACCTTTAACTCCCAATCACTTGCCAACAAGAGAATGAAAGTTCTTTGAAGGCAGAGCAGTGCTGATTCATCTTTGTAAACTCTACCACAATGCCTCATTAGTGGTTTGCTGAATGCAATGTGAAAAGTATGTACTCAATTTGCTGTTAAATGTATTTTTTTTTTAGATTTGGAAAATCACCAAGAGGTTACATATTATTAACTTTTTTTCTAATGTGTATAATTTAAATTAAAAACACTTAGGTAACTTCAAAACTGAGAGGGTCACATAGTAAGTGAAAGATGTCAAAATGGCAAAAATACTCTTCCAGACAAGTTAGATATTCTATGCAATTTTTTCCTGACACCAGCACACCTTACAATCTATATCTAAGGTACTACTATAAGCTGTTATTTTGTTTTAAAAGTGAAGGTTTTAGCCATCTACTCCAGTATAAGATTAAATACTTAGAAAATAAAACAAAACTCTCCTTACCAAAATTTTACCATTTGGAGAAAAAGGTTAACTTCACTGTGTAGTCCCAAACAATGGAGTGAAATTTCAGTTCAAGAACACTGGTATAACTTACATATCTTATATAAATCTTATTTACAATTAGAATGAATAAAATTAGTTCAAAGTTAATTTCAAGGTATGTATTATAAGAAGGCCTTCTAAGAAAGAAACCTTGGCTCCATTTACCCAATAAATATTGAGCATTTTTTTTAATGTGCAGGAAGCATTTTTACCACATTCCATAGACTTTAATAAGCCACTGAGAGTAAGATGCACCATCAGTCTATTACTATCCAAAAAAAAAAAGGTAGGGGGAATTAAATTACAGTGTAATGGTTTCTTACCATGTAAAATTAACTTGTTTCTTCAGAACAGATTTTTTTCATCTAACACTATTATACATACATAATAAGTAAAATATAACCACAATAAATCAATAAATTAGTGACAGTATTTCTAAAAGTTCTTCACATTCAGAGAGCAACTCTTCTGAATCACTTCAACTCAAAGTCCTCAATCCAGACTTTTTCTAACAGTATCATCCCCTGTGCTACCAAGAGCACTCGGTGATGCAGCTTTTCAAAAAAAAAAAAAAAATTTTTTTTAATGTTCCACTACTGCCTCCAAGATTTTTTCCAAGCTGCTGACACCCATACCACAATGGATGCTGATCTCACTAGAGGATGTCAATAGACAGTTTTCAGATGAAAATCTAGATTCATATTCCTTTCTCAAATGGTTCTGAAATGTCAGTAGTTGCAGGTGTCCAACCATATCACCAGGACTAAGAGCTAAGTTCTTCCATGCTTCAGCAATGACATCATGACAGCTGCCTGGCTTGCAGTGATTATAAGACCCCATCTATTGTAAGACGCATAGTGATTTCAGACATTAAACTATGGGAGAAAATGTGTTCCAGAAGTGATGAAATAAGGTAAATTGGCTCTAATTCTACAAGACGGCACACTTATCACACAAAAGTCTCACCTGGAAAGGAAGATGTGGCTGATTGTAATTTTGTACCCAATTTTTCACTGCTCCTCCCTGGAGAGATTATACATCCCTGCCTGTTGGCACATGACTTGCAGTGCCCTTCTCTGTGGAAGTAGTGGCCAAAGAAATGCGAATGCAAGTGACCTGTGCCAATTCGAAGCCAAAGCTGTACAGGCCATTACAACTGCATTGTTTCTCTTTTCCTTTCACCATGAGAAAGGCATGTCTCAGTTGAACGTTGCTCCTTCAGTCTGGGTCCCTGACTGAGATACAAAGCTGACCCTGGAGCAGAGCTACAACCAAAACATACTGTGGGAAAGTAATAAACTTGTTTTTCTCAGCTACTGAGATTTCTGGGGTCCTTTCTGTTAATTTGTTAAGGCAGCAGAACCTAGGGAAAGTTTATTAGAACAGAAGATTCCTGATATGAACTATGGACTCTAAAAACTTATTTCCAAGTGTCTGGGCCAGAAAGCCTCCTCTAGGCCACCGTGTTCTCCCCTGTGATCCTCCAGTCACCGCTGCGGCACACACTTCCCCTTCATCACCTTACTTCCAGACTACTTGAATCAAACCACTCCTCACACCACATTCCTTGATTCTCTTGGCTAAGCTTCTCATTACTAGCTCTCCTCTTTTCATTTTCTTCTTGCTCCTCAGGCTTGATTCAAGATACCATCTTCCCTTGGATCCCCATCTAATCTATTTCTGTTCTCTGCCATGGCCTACCATCCCATCTGTCATGTCCCAGAACCCACCAACTTTGGCACATATTCTGTGGACAACCATCTCATTCATCAGATGTGAGGCTCAAACACCAACTAGATTCTCTTAGTTGGAGGTCTATCAAGAAGTACTTTAAAAATTCCTCTTTCAAACTGAATATGATCCAAAGCAAAATGAAAATTTTAAAAAAGTGTAAAGTATGACTCTAGAAATAATAATTTAAACCTAACTTAAAGCTGGAAAATAACTTCTAAAATTCTAACAAACCCCTAATTAATCATACATTATGGATTGAAAATTATACATACATAGATATTTAACAGGAAATCAAAGCTTGTAATGTATGGCAAATACTTGGAAAGTATTTTTCCATTGAAAAATAGAGAAATACAACTCAACTAATTGTGTGGGTGGATTCACATCCAATTATTCATGCATACAAAATTAATTATAGGTTTCTATAGTCTACATTACATATATACACCCACATAATACTGATTCTATTTGGACTTGTTTCTCTATCACTTAGATTTCCTGTGTACCTGCCATTTAATACCAAGGTACTTGTTATCCTTAAGTCCAAAGTCTGAAAGAGAAGGTGGACTAGAACAGGATTATTTACTGCCTCAAGGGGAAGATTTTGTTGTGATCTTGGACAACTTCATTAGCCTATTCAAACATCTATTTCCTCATAAGGAAAATGGGGATAGTACCATCTTCCTCAAGGAATGAATGTTATGATTATGAAACATTATAACAAACTTAAACCAGTGCCTGAATAAAGGGCTCCTTTTTAAAAAGTTAGCTGAATTTCCACTCCAGTTAAAGAGAACTAGGATTTAGATCTATGTTTCTATTCAGAAAAAATAGAACAGATGAATAAAATATAAAAAAGAACAACCGTTCAAAGGCATCAAAGAATTACCAAAAAAGTATCAAATTACATTGAGCCAAGATCCCAGAGATCCTTTAAAAAAAAAAAAATTATTCTACCTTTGAGGCCACATTTCTCCTAAAGATGTGGGCTGATTCCAGGAAAGGCAAGTAAGAGGCTAAAAGGTGATCAGAGTTTTTAAATCACCAACAGGTTAACAGGATGAAACTGGAATTCAAGGCCCATAAAGGGAGGTCATCTCAGGAAGCACCTCAGGCTTCGGGCATGAACCCCAAATAATTATACCCCATGATAAAACTGAAAAGGAAATAAATAAATCCTCAGAGACTGAAGCCCATCTTCAAATGATCTAAATCCCTGAGTGGGAGACAAGAAGGATGAGGTGTTATGCAGAAAATCAGAGATGATAAAGAACTGAAATTTCAGAGCTGGAAATATAATTAAGTAATAACTCAATAGACAGGTTTAACAGAAAACTCAATTAGTTGAAAAGAAAAATCAGTAAAATGGTAGATAGGCCAGAAGAAAATATTCAGATTAAGTCCAAAAAGACAATATAGAAAATATAAATATGGAATATAGAAAAAAAAGAATAAGAAATATATGACCTACTGTGAAAAGGTCTAACTTATATGTAATTGGATTCCCAGGGCAGGGGGGCGGGTAATAGGGTTACAGGCAATAGATAAATAACGGTAAGAATTGTGTGAAAATTAATGTGAAAAATCAAACCCTAGATTCAAGAAACACTCTAAACCTCAAGCAGGACAAATACAAATACAACACAGTACAAGTGTTGAAAACGAAAAATGAAGAGCAAAACCTTAAAACCAGCCAGAAAAAAAGAAGAAAAATCACCATCAAAGGAATAACAATAAGACTTATAACTGACTTTCCAGTACAAGAAATGGAAGCCAGAAGATAATGAGATAATAAGATTCTGGAAAAAATTAGCTGCCAAACTAGACTTTTCCACCCAAGGAAAATATCAAAGATGAAAGTGATATTCTGGAGCTTCCCTGGTGGCGCAGTGGTTAAGAATCTGCCTGCCGGGCTTCCCTGGTTGAGAGTCCACCTGCCGATGCAGGGGACGCAGGTTCGTGCCCTGGTCGGTCCGGGAAGATCCCACATGCCGCGGAGCGGCTGGGCCCATAAGCCATGGCCGCTGAGCCTGCGTGTCCGGAGCCTGTGCTCCGCAACAGGAGAGGCCACAACAGTGAGAGGCCCGCGTACCGCAAAAAAAAAAAAAAGAAAGAAAGAAAAAAAAAGAACCTGCCTGCCAATGCAAGGGACACAGGTTAGAGCCCTGGCCCGGGAAGATCCCACATACCGCAGAGCAACTAAGTCCATGCGCCACAACTACTGAGCCTGAGCTCTAGAGCCTGCAAGCCACAACTACTGAGCCCACGTGTCACAACTACTGAAGCCTGCGCACCTAGAGCCCATGCTCTGCAACAAGAGAAGCCATGACAATGAGAAGCCCATGCACCGCAATGCAGAGTAGCCCCTGCTCACCACAACTAAAGAAAGCCCACGCACAGCAACGAAGACTCAACACGGCCATAAATAAATAAATAAATTTATTTATTTAAAAAAAAGAAAGAAAGTGATATTGTGGGAAGAAGGTTGGGGGGCAGCGGCACAGTTTTTGAAACTCTGAATACTCATCTAGGGCCTTCTTCCAGGATAAGGCCCTACACTGAAGGGAAACTTGGGGGTGAAATTAAAATTGAACAGAAAAACTAGAGAGGAAGCAAAGAGAAGTGACAGAGAAGAACAGAGCCAGGAAAGATTAGGTAGAAAATCATTACATGCTTTTAACTACCAAATGCAAACACCAGAAGACAGAGCTTAGTGAAGTTATAAAAGCTCCCTAACCACTCGTCCTTCTACAAGTTCAGTAAAATTAACTTCACATATAACTAGAAGAAAGCCCGCGTGCAGCAACAAAGACCCAACGCAGCCAAAAATAAATAAATAAAGTTTAAAAACAACATTAAAAAAAAAAGAAAATTGTACAAGACACAAAAGAATGGAAGTCAGAGCTATAAAAGTGTACAAATGAGGTAATGAACTCAGGAAAGAATTAGAGTTAAAAGAAAAAAATCATTTCAGATATGAAAACTAATTAGAGGAAACATGAAAACAAACTCAAACAACAGGTAACACATGAAGAGAAACATAAGGTGGGGGAGTCCAAAAGAAATGAGAAAATAGAAAGAATTCAAAATAAAGTAGCAAATGTTGAAGAGAGAGACAAAGAAAATCAAACAGATGCATAATAAAGGACAAAAAGAAAACAAAAGCAAGAGAAAAAATACCAAAAATATTTAATTCAAGAAAACTTCTTAAAATGTACAATAAATAAATTAATTAAATATCTGAAATTACATATTGAATAAACACAAGTACCTGAGAATATTGACCTAGAACATCTAACACCAAGACATAGTCTAGTAAAATTACTTGGCTTTGGGTCAAGATGCAATAATTACAAAAACAAGATTTACTTCCAGCCTGAACCAAAAAAAAAAAACAAAAACAAGCCAAAAAGAATGAAATGACAGTTTTCAAGACACTAGACATCAGGAAGTGAAGGACAGTGGTCCCTGAGAATGAGAGACAAAGTAAGCCTACAGTTGTACCAGCCTACAGTTGTACCAGCTTGCTGCCTAAAGAAAGTTTCCAGGCCAAGGCACTGGAAGGTAAAGCCAGGAGAATCCCAGCAGACTCCTTCAGTTGAAAAGACACAGCTGAGGAAGTCAAGGAAAATCAAGGTGGCTACAGTTAGCAGGGCAGAGTACCAAAGAGGAAAGAAATGCACAGAAAACTCTGGAAATCTTCAGAGGGTCCCCCTTGAGTATTCAGGACAGTGCTGATCTGCACATGCAAGTGAGGAAATTATCCAAGGATGGGGAAAAATCATCCAAGAGGTTTAAAGGGAAGAATGCCCACACTTATACAAGGGCAAAAACAGTGACTGTTCCTCCCAGCTAGACTGGAAAAACACTCATAATCCACTGGACACTAGGTGGAGTACAAAGAAGGGTCTTACCTCAGTAATGGGGAATAATCAGTCCCAGATTAAATGTTGCTTTTGGCACTAACAAATCTTAAAAGCAAGACCCCAAAGTATCAAATTGTTTCCAAGTAAATTAACTATGTCTCAGAAAAAAGCTCAAGAATATTTATAGGAATACAAAAATATCCAGCACCCAACAAGGTAAAATTCACTATCTCCAGCATGCAATCAGAGGTCACCAGGCATACAAAGAAGCGGGAAAATACAAACTAATTCATTATCCTGAAAATTGGTAAACAAAGGTGAAGAAACCACCATTTACCTTGCCTTTAATTATGAACAGTAACACATTGACCAAATAGTAGACAAATAGTATCTCTTTGTACAAGTATTCCTACTAACAAATTAATGGATCTAGGCAGTGAACAACAACAGCTGTTAACATAAAGGGAGACAACTGGACATTCTGTGCCTCCACACACACCACCACCTATGTCTTGACAAAGAGATCAAACATGATTCTAATCAAGCCTTTGGACCCAGGAGCCAATTTGCAGAAAATACAAAGGAGAGAGGAACATTTTAAAGTGCACCATGAGTATGCAATCAGCAAAACACAGACTATGGGAAACTAATAAGTCACATGCCTGGTGTCCTTCAGCAGATAAATTTCAATAAAAAGAACAGGGTGTAAGGTAAGCTTCTAGTTTAAAAGAAATTTAAAGGGACACATTAAAAAACTTTAAATGTATGAGACTAAACTACACTGCCTAGTAAGGCACACCTGAGTGATAAAATTATAAAGAAACACAAGAAAGTGATTACTATAAAGTTAGGATAGTGGTTATTTTAAGGGAGGAGAGAGTTAAGATTGGGATGGGCCACACGGAATATTATTTCAACCATTAAAAAGGAATGTGGTGGTGATACATTCTATAATATTGATGAAACTTGAAAACATTATGCTAAGTAAAAGAAGCCAGGCACAAAAAGCCATATCCTGTATAATTCCATTTATATGAAATGTTCAGAATAGGCAAATCCATAGAGACAAAAGTAGATTAATGGTTGCCAGGGGATGGGGAGAAAGGTGAATGGGGAGTGACTGCTAATGGGCATGAGGTTCCTTTTTAAGGGTGATAAAAACGTTCTAGAATTAGACAGTGGTGATGATTGCACAACCTTGTGAACACACTCCCCCCCGCAAAAAATCACTGAATAGTACACTTTAAAGTGGTGAATTTCATGGTATGTGAATTAAATCTCAATTTTTAAAATATCAGATGATGTAAACTTTAAGACAAAAATCATTACTAGATATGAAAATGGTCCTTTCATAACGATGAAAAGTTCAATTTTCAAGGAGGAAATAATTCTCAATTAGTATGCACCCCTAATAACACCACCTAAAATGTATAAAGCAAAAGTTGATAGAACTACGAGGATAAATGAAATAACAAAATATCATTTCATGATTGTGGTTAATATACATTTCTCCTTCAATTAAAAGAACAAAACAAAAAATTAGTAAGGGCACAGATGAATTGAAAAGATCTTGACCTAGTTGACATAGATAAAACACTGCAACCACAACTGCACAATACATATATTTTAAAGGACACATGGAACATTTACAAAAAATGACCAAATTCTGGGCCATAAACCAGGTCGCAACAAATTTCACATGATTAAAATCATAAAGAACAGGGGATCAGTAACATTTTTCTTAAAGGGCCACACAGTTAATTATTTTAGGCTCATGGACTAAATGGTCTATGTCATAACTATCCATTCTGCTGTTGTAGCAAGAAAGCAGTCATAGATAATACATAAACAAATGAGTATGGCTGTATTCCAATAAAATGTCACTTATAAAAACAGATGTCTGACCCCCTGGGCCATAGTTTGCCAACCCCCAACAGACTATGTACTCTGACCAAATTGAAATCAAGCTAAAAAATAAATAATAATTAGAAAAATCTCTAGATGGTTGGAAATTGAACAATACACTTCTAAATAACATGTGGGTTAAAGTCAAAATAAAAATTAGAAGATATACTGAATTTTAAAATTAAAACATTATTAAATCTTGTGTGATACAACCAAAATCATGATTATAGGGGAAAATGTAGACTTTATTTTTTAAAAGATTTACCAGAAAGCAAGAAAGGCTGGAAATCAATGATGTAAGGCAGGATAGGCAAATTATAGCTTCAGAATCAAATCCAGCCCACCATCTGTTGTTGTAAATAAAGTTTTATTGGAACACAGCCCTGTCCTTTGTTTACATATTGTCTATGGTTGCTTCCCTTTTACAGCAGCAGAGGTGAAGAGTTGTAAGAGAATTGTAATAGAACCCATAAAGTCAAAAATTCTAATTAAAAGACACCATTTAGAATAGCAGAGAATACCAAATACCCAGGAACAGGTCTAATGAAAGATGAACAAGACCCCTATGCAGATAGCTGTAATAATTGAGAGAAATTACAAAAGACTTAAATAGAGAAATATGTCATGTTCATTACCTATTCTCCATGTGAAAACTAAATATGTAAATAATCAACCTGCTCCAAATTTACCAATTCAATAAAATCCTAATCAAAATTCTAGCAGGGTGTTTTAAGGAAATTAACAAGCCAATTCAAAACTTATATGAAACTACAAAGACCAACAATAACCAAGAAAAATGTTTAACAATAACAGAATGGAAGAACTTACTCTACTAGATAACACAACTTATTTTAAAACTTCAGTACTCATTCAGTTGATATTCATATGAGCAAAGATGACTACATCAGGAAGAGACTCATCCATATATGGACTTTTGATTAATGAAAAGTAGGGGAGACGGGGGGTAGGGAAAGGTGGCATAGGCAGTAGAACAGCTGCCCTACACCTCATACCATACTCCCCTCCCCCCCAACAAAAAAATCAATTCCAGGTGCATTACGGACTATATATGAAAGGTAAAATTGAATGTTAAAACTTCTAGTATAAATATAGAAGAAAATCTTTTAAATCTTGGAATAGGGAAAGAGTTTTAAAATAGGACACAAAAAGCACAAATCATAAAGAAAATATTAATAAATTGGACTACATGAAAAGTAAAACTTTCTACTCAGCAAAAGACCCCATCAAGAGTAGAAAGACAGCCCACTCTTTGCATTCTTATTCAACATAACACTGGAAGTCCTAGCCAGAGCAGTTAGGCAAGAAGAAATAAAAGGCAAATTATAAAGGAAGAAGTAAAACTGTCCTATCTGCAGATGACATAATTTTATATATAGAAAACCCTGAAGACTCCACCAAAAATATTAGAATAATTGAATATAGTAAAGTTGCAGGGTACAAAATCAACATACAAAAATCTACATTTGCATTTCTATATGCCAACAATGAGCTAGCAGAGAAAGAATTAAGAACACAATTCCACTTATACTCATATCAAGAGAATAAAATACCCAGGAAATAAATTTAACCAAAGAGATGAAAGACCAATACACTGAAAACTGTAAGACATTATTGAAGGAAATTGAAGATGACACACACAACCAGAAAGGTATTCCATGCTCATGGATTGTAAGAATTAACATTGTTAAAATGTCCATACTACCTAAAGCAATCTACAGATTCAATGCAATTCCTATCAAAATCCCAAGGACATTTTTCACAGAAATAGAACAAAAAATTCTAAAATTTAGATGAAAACACAAAAGACCTCCAACAGCCAAAGCAATACTGAGAAAAAAGAACAAAGCTGGAGGTATCACACTCCCTGATTTCAAACTGTATTACAAAACCACAGTAATCAAAACAGCATGGTATTGGCAGAAAAACAGATATATAGATCAATGAGCAGAACTGAGAGCCCAGAAATAAACCCATACACATATGGACAATTAATTTACAAAAAAGGAGCAAAAAACATACAATGAAGAAAGGATAATCTCTTCAATAAATGGTGTTGGGAAAACTGGACAGCCACATGCAGAAAAATGAAACTAGACCACTATCTCACACTATACACAAAAATCAATTCAAAATAGATTAGACACTTGAATGTAAGACCTGAAACTATAAAACCCCTAGAAGAAAACATAGACAATATGCTCACTGATATCAGTTTTATCAATATATTTCTAGATATGTCTCCTCAGGCAAGGGAAACAAAAGCAAAAATAAACAAATGGGACTACATCAAACTAAAAAGCTTCTGTACAGCAAGGGAAACCATCAACAAAGTGAAAAGACAACCTACCAAATGGGAAAAGATATTTGCAAATGACATATCTGATAAAGGGGTAATATACAAAATATATAAAGAACTCATACAACTCAAAAACAAAACAAAAACCCCAATTTAAAAAATGGGCAGAGAAACTGAATAGACATTTTCTCAAAGAAGACATACAGATGGCCAACAGGCACATGAAAAGATGTTCAACAGCACTAATTATTAGAAAAATGCAAATCACAATCACAATTGCCTCACACCTGCTACAATGCCTATTATCAGAAAGGCAAGAAATAACAAGTGTAGGCAAGGATATGGAGAAAAGAGAACCCTCATGCACTGTTGACAGGAATGTAAATTGGTGCAGCCACCCATAGAAACTAGTATGGAGATTCCTCAAAAAATTAAGAATAGAAGTACCATACAATCCAGCAATTCCACTTCTGGGTATTTATCCAAAGAATACAAATACACTAATTCAAAAAGATATATGCACCCCTATTTTCATTGCAGCATTATTTATAATAGCCAAGATATGGAAACAACCTACGTGTCCATCAATGGATGGATAGATAAAAAAAGATGTGGTAGATGTATACGAGAGAATACTATTCAGTCATAAAAATAAAAATAAAAACAAGATGAAATCTTGCTGTTTTTGACAATATGGATGGACCTTGAGGGTATTAAGCTAAGTGAAATAAGTCAGGTGGAGAAAGACAAAAACCATATGATCTCTCTCATACGTAAAATATTAAAAACAAAGAAACAAAGTTAATGAACAAACCAAACCAAACAAAAACACGTAGATACAAAGAACAGAGTAGTGGTTACCAGAGGGAAAAGGTGTGGGGGGTATGAAATGGGTAAAGGGGATCAACTGTAGTGATGAATGGAAACCAAATTTTTGATGATGAGCACACTCTAGGGTATAAAGAAGTAGAAATATAATGTTATACACATGAAACTTAATGTTATAAACCAATATTACCTCAATTTTTTAAAAAAGAGTGGAAAGATAAGCCACAGAATAGAAGATAACTGTAACAAATACAACCATCAAAGGACTTATAAACAGAATATACAAAAAACAACTAAAAGAAAAAAAAAAATAGCCAGATAACCAATAAATATATTAAAAGATGGACAACTTCATTACTAATCAGGAAAATGCAAACTTCATTACTAATCAGGAAAATGCAAACTATAATGAAATACACTATACAACCACCCAGAATGGCTAAAATTGAAAAGACTTTTTTTTTTTTTTTTGCGGTACGCGGGCCTCTCACTGTTGTGGCCTCTCCCATTGCGGAGCACGGGCTCCGGACACGCAGGCTCAGCGGCCATGGCTCACAGGCCCAGCCGCTCCGCCGCATGTGGGATCTTCGCGGACCGGGGCACGAACCCGTGTCCGCTGCATCGGCAGGCGGGACTCTCAACCACTGCGCCACTAGGGAAGCCCGAAAAGACTTTTGATATTAAGTGCTGGTGAAGATGTGGAGCAACAGAAACTCCCACACATAGTTAGATGAGAAGCAAATTGGTTTAACCACTTTGGGAAAACTGCTCGGCATTTTATGCTAAAGTTAAATATGCACACACTCTATGACCTAGCAATTTCACTCCTAAGTATATTAAAAGAACAGAAATGTGAGAACGTAAGCACCGAATATATTCAAAATGATGACATATGGGGCTTCCCTGGTGGCACAGTGGTTAAGAATCCGCCTGCCAAGGCAGGGGACACGGGTTCGAGCCCTGGTCGGGGAAGATCCCACATGCCACGGACCAACTAAGCCCCTGCACCACAACTACTGAAGCCTGCGCACCTAGAGCCTGTGCTCCTCAACGAGAAGCCACCGCAGTGAGAAGCCCGTACACTGCAACAAAGAGCAGCCCCCGCTCGCCGCAACTAGAGAATGCCCGCGTGCAACAAGGAAGACCCAACACAGCCAAAAATAAATAATAAATAAATAAATTTTTAAAGAAAAAAAATGATGACATATACTTCATTATTTGAAATAGCCAAAAACAAGGGGGAAGTGTTAATGTCTATAGACAATAGAATGGATCAATTATGGCATATTCATATAATGGAATACTGTATAGCAAGGAAAGAAATGAGCAAACTATAGTACCACACAACAAGGATAATCTCATAAATGTAATGGTGAGCAAAAGAAGTCAAGTGAAGAAATAAATACACTCATGACTCTATTTATATGATTTCACTTATATATGTTCAAAAACAGGCAAAAATGATCAATGTTATTAGAAGTTAAGATAATGGTTCTCTTTAGGGAAAATGGAAGGGGTGATGATTGAAAGGACACATACGGATCGCTTACAAGATGCTGGTAAATGTTCTCTTTCTTTACCTGGGTGGGAGTAACACGGATGGTTTAACTTTGTTATAATTAATCAAGTTTTTAACTTATAATTTTTTACTTTCCTGCCTGTGTGCTTAAATAAACTTTTTCTAAACATAAAAACAAAAATGATCAGCTGGAAAAAAATTAGAATGTAACATGTTTTGTCAGCCAATTTTCTTCTCTAAAATCCTTGAGGGTCAGGGAGGGAATGTGAAATTTCCTATAATGATCAAATGAGGACCCTATTAATTCTGAATCAACAGGATATAGTCTGAGCTTAAAAGGCATAATATTTGGATTTCAGAAATGGGTTATTTGGACTTCAGACAGTCATCATCAGCTTCACCAGCAGTGAAGGTTCCTGCATTTGCCTCCATGTTGGATTTAACTGGGGGTAAAAAACAGCCCATATATTTTTCTGCACATAAGCTTTCCGGTAGGAAAATGAGAGAAATTCATCTTTTAAACTTTAAAAAGATAATTTGTATTGATAACACACAACAGTGGGTCTCAAAACCACAGTTTAAGCAGAATACAGTTGCTTATTTCTTATTATTACTACTGTTACAAGAATGTGTGTTTGATTCTTACATCCTTGACACAAATTAAGACATTTGAAATTCCTTTGCCAAAAGAAAAACAGGTGAAAGGTATCTACCTACTCCAAAATTTAGCAAGCACCAAAATAATTTATTCAATACATAAGGATCACAGCATAATAATAATAAAAAATAAATCAGTATCATTTACTGAGTTTTATTATGTGCTGGGCACTTGCTAAGCATTTAAGATACTTATTTTATCGTAACAACACCACTATGAGAAAGATAGGATTACTTTTCCCATTTTATAGATGAGGAAATTGAGGCTTAGAAAAGTCAAATAATTTGTACACAGTAAGTAGCAGAGGGGGCATTTAATCAGTTCTTTAGTTTGGTGTGAAAGATCAGTTCTCTATTTATATTTTCTATTTTTGTATCATTCTTTTTATCTTGAAATTTTGAGCCTAAGTATTATGTAGGGCAGGGAACGTGCAAATATATGTACATACATACACACTCAAAAGGGTTTTAAAGACAAAAAACTACTCACATCTGCAAGCCCGCTGTGTAGCACTGCGCCAGAACAGAGCTTAGGTTTGCTCCAAGAAACAAAATGGACTTCTCAATTATAGACGAACAAGCCAAAGCACTGCATATAGTAAGTCTACAAAGCATTAACTGGATTAATTAGCAAGGGATTTGAGGAGAAGCTTGGAGCTAGGAAACCAAAACACTAAATTGTTTAAATACTTTGGCAAAAGATCAAGGTTTCTAAGCAGCACTGGGTCTCCTTCCATCCTTTTCGTTCCGTGTTTTAACACATTTAACCTGTCTGAGGTACTTGTTCATTAAATACAAATGACATTGTCAAAATACCAAAAAGAAAAGTGAATTTAAAAAAATGCTGCAAGCTGTTGCCAATTCTGCCAACATGCGAGAGCCCAGGCAATATTAATTACAAATCAATCGCTTAGGACATAAACAGCTCTTATCACTGGTAAACTCTCCCTCTAAAATAACTTGCTTTAGAGAAAAAAACAAAGCAAATGTCTCTTCTATTATACTTGGTGACCTAATGAGGACAAAGAAACAAAATAAAACGGGAGAAAATGCACCAAAGAGCAAATGTGAAAAAGGAATCCTAGCTAGATGAACGCCTGGAATGCTACAAGAACAGCACTATCATTTAGAAATAACGAAGAGGAAGTGTTCAGGGTAGGGACATTTACTGAATGGGTTTCTGGTTTCCAGGAAGTAAGAATTTTTACAACGCAACTGATTTTCACAAACACATATGGCAGCAAAATGATAAAAGAAAGCTTTCAACGACACAATCATGGAGGGAAAAAAAAATTCTAGTTTTATGAGGACCAAGCACATACATCACAATTCCAACTCCACCACGCACAAATACCCAATCAAAATAATAAACTCAAAAATCAAAGGGTCCTTCCACAAGTCTAGTTAATCTAGACTCTGCCCACAAACTATTAATTGCCCTCACTCTATCTTGGATATCTCTGAATTTTCCTCTCAATTTCCCTAAAGGGTTAGAGAAATCTAAGTACCTTTCTACAGCAAAAACTCAAAATTCCCTACTCCACAATGCACTTCATTTATTCCAATGGGGGGAAAAAATAAGTAGAAGGTAATTACTAACTTTCCATCAAAATACATTCTGATTTCCATTATCTACAGTAGGGTTTCTATGAATATAGGGTATAAAAGTGGGGAAGAGCTCCAGCTATGAAGCTTGGCAAAAGCAGTATGGTTGGGGGCAGTTTTCTTAGCCTCGATCAATTAAATGATGAATATGCTCCATCTTGAAGCAGTATAAGGATTAAAGATACTATTTGTAAAGTATCCAAAAGTGTGTCTGACACAAAGTAGGTGTTTAACAGTTACTATTATTATTTCTTCTTGGCTCTAGGCATATGGTATGTAAAGTTTCAAGGATAATACAGATTCTTTGCTGAATCTGAAATTTTATTGACAATTACATAATCAAGGCACTAGCAGATTATTAGGTCATGCTGGTCATGAACAAAATTTATCACAGTATGTCCAAGGCACTGTGTTTCCAAAGAGTTCACAGCACTCTCACACCAATCGTGCACTTTTACAAAATAACTGTGAGGAAAGGCTAATAGGCAATGATACCCCTGGCATATCAATTCAATTCACATATGAATTAACAAGACTTGAGGAAATCAGAGAGTTAACAGTGCATCCAAGCTCATGTAAATTTCCTGACTATAGGTGTTTTATTCACTAAACTTGGCTGCCTGTAAGAGGAAGAAAAAAAAAACAACACACAAATTTATTTTTTCAAATAAAATTATAATGAAGAAAAATATGGTTAAAAAAAGAATACAGTTTTCAAAAAAATGAGAGGATATATCATAAAATTTCCAAAAGAAAAGTGGCCCAAAAGGTAGATAGGTAGGTAGGTAAAATGTATTATACTTTGGGTTTAAGTTTTTTAATATTTCATATTCTAGAATTCTTTCGAAGTGACAATATCATACACTATTTATTTCAAGTTTGAGGAAATACTAAAATACTACTGCATTATAACAATTTTCCATACAGGTATACAAAGCTTTTTTTTAAATAATACTTAATGCTGTCTTTAAAATAGTTGTTTATTCACATTACAGAATTCACTACTTTTTCAAAAGAAGTTCTGTTTCATTTAACAGTGGCTAGTTTACAAAAAACACTAATACTACAAAATGTTTTGGGATATTTATTGCACAAAACAGGCTACAACTATATTTCTATTATCTTCTATAGTTCCCTTACTAAACATTTGTTGAATACCTACAGTAAGTGAGGTGCTCTGAATACCTTATATCATTAAAGGTCTTATGACATTAAATTCTCAAAATAACCTTAGGAGGCAGATGGCAATAATACTGTATTACTGATGAGAAAACTGAGATCCAAAAAGATTGAGTGCCTCACCCACATTAGTATACTGACCATTGAAGGGCCAGGATTTAAACTCTAAACTGAGCATAAAAACCCGTGCATCTTAGACTATGCAGGCTGCTTTCCCATATTCCTACCTTCTCTGTTATTAAAATAATCAAAGAGATACACCATCCCACTGCATTCACAGACACCAGTGTCTCATCACTCAACAAAGATACTGCACAATTAGCCCCCTTTGCCTGCTCCCAAAAGGACTGAGCATCTTTCAACAAACCAGGTCAAGTTAAAGGAGAAGAAAACACAATTTTAAAAGTCTTGTTGCATCAGCACAACCCAGAAGCAACCAGATTCTTCTATCCAGGGTTAAAAATATGGATACAAACATACAGACATATATAGCTTTTCTGAAAATTGAAAAACTAAACTATTTTAAAATTATCTTTCAAGACTATATAATTTCTATCAGGAAAGGCTGCAAGCACAACTCAAGAGTCCTTGACTCTATCATTGCCAATCTCACCCCAAACCTCCCGGTCAGAATCTCTCTTCCTAAAGATCTCCAAGAAAAGGCAAAAATAAAGAAAGTGAAAATGTGCTCAAATGTAAAGACCAAGAGAAACTGTTGGTCTACTTTGAATTCAGCTAATGTAAGTTGGAGGCATAAAACATACAAACCAATGCAACTTCTACATTATTCCAACACTCATACATTCCTCTTTCCAACTGCCTACGAGTGAATTTTCATTACAGAAACACATGTTGTAAAAAAAAACGTACTAGCTCCTTTATTCCTCATACCAAGCCTCTAGGATGGGCCCCATTAATAATCCCATTTTACATATTAAAAAATAAAAAGCTAACTCACCCAGCCTATCATCACACAGCTTATAAATGGTAGTAACTGAACTAGAACTTATGTTTTTAACTGAACCACACTAAAGCCAAACCTTGTTCCAACAGAGAAGTTCAGAACACACCTGAACCATTATCTTTAAACAGAGATACCGTAGACATAGGCATATTCTTTTGGAAGCAGCATGGTATAGTGGGAAGAAGCAGGCCTAGAATCAAATCACCAATCTACTACCTACTAACTATATTATCTTAGGGTAAGTTAATTTCTCTGTGCCTTGGTTTGGAACAAATATAAAAATAAAGACAATAATTCATATCTTATGGGCTCCAGGAAGAATAAATACACACATGTGTGCATATACATGTGTGTACACATGTGTGTGTATGTGTGTATATAAATATATATATGTATATACATATCAAATAGAAGCTCAACAAATGCTGTCATATCCACACTCTTACCTACCTCTTAAGTTTGCTCCATTTCAGTACTCAGAAGAAAAATGATGATGACTGTTAAAGAGCAAATGCAGAACCTACCAGCACTTTTAACCAGGTCATCAGAAAATTGAAATGTTGACAAGGAAGTAGCCATATCAAGAGTCATTAGCCACAATGGACCAAACACTGCAAAAACTTCCTTAAACTGCATTAGATATTTCTGCCAATCACTCTATGTGGCACCTGGAAAGAAAACCCAACTAAGAAAATTTATTTTTCTTTCTAAACTCAGTTTCCTTGCATAGTGGCAAGCAGGAACCAATTACAGCTATGGACTCTTGGGGAGTCCTAACTTAGAAATCTAATTCCAAAAGAAAATCACATCACCTGTCCTCAATGGTAAACCCCAAAACCTCCAACCATTTCCTCAGTTTCCAAACACTGCAGATGACTGAGAGAGTTCAAACACCTATTTACAGGGAAGTCCTCAGCACATTAAGTAGAAATTATCTTTACGTGTATATCATCTCCACAAAAGGAACACATGGGCAAGAGTCATGCCTTATCAATCCAGCCATGTTTCACTCTCTGCCCACCTATGGCCCCCAGAAAAGGCAGTGTAGCATAACACACCTGGGTGACCACAGGTATCATCCCAGGCCTGGGCTGAGCCACATGCTCTACGCTGGGAACAGACACAGAAAATGTCTGTTAGCCATGGGAAGCCAATTTGAACCATTATCAAGATAAGTAGTGAACCAAGGAAGCCAGTAGCGAAAGAAAGGAGAATGAGCAAAGCCATGATGAAAGAGATGGAATCACCCCAGTCCACGACTTCCCAGTTCTAGTTCGTCCTCATGAAGCCCAGCTACATTTTGCTTCCTGTTCTTCCCTGTACAATAGACTCCTCTACTTCCATCCCTTCCTTCTTGAGCTAGTTTTAGTGAAATTCCACTCCTTGCATTCAAAAAAGCCTTAACAAGGAAATTAGCCCATTGCCTGGCACACAAAAAGGATTCAATTAAACATTTAAAAACAGGAGTACAAACCTTATAAAATACCTGATGTTAGATGGGCAGTCCCGTAATTACAGTTCCCTCAACAGACAGGCCAATTTCCCTTAATCCACTTACCAAATAATTGTTGAGGAAATAAACAGTATTTGACACAACATGACAATTTATTCTAATTTATCATCCAATAATAATTAAGCAGTCGAAGCTTACAATGAAAGCACAGCTCTGCAGTTCATATTGTTCTTTTAAATTAAATAATTTGGAATCCTGTGAAGAGTTCCACCTTACAGCATATTCCCTCATTCTTGTGCAAATACAATCTGTCTATCAACATATTAGCATTTCAATCACCTTTGCTTTTTTCATAACTGGGAGAAGCTGTCTTCATTTATTCCTGTTGAGCATATACCACCTATGAATTATTTCTAAAGCTAAGCAGTAAAATTCAATTTAAATCCAAGTAAATGAGAAACTGGAACTATTTTTGAAAATAAATGTAGGACACTGGTTCCATATACATGCTCCTGAGTATTATAAATATGCTTTTCAATGATTAATTTACCTTAAGCTGCAAATAATTTCCTCTGAATTAAGTTGTTAGGATAGTCGGAAATGGAAAACCAACCCCACATTTCAAGAATTTTTTGTCTATCTTCTTAAGAATTCTGCAACAATTTATATTCCTGGAGTAAATACATCCACCATTCAAAAAAATTTTTTTTCTAAGTCCCCTTTAAGCATCCCTTTATGGCACTGACCATAAATGGTGTAATTTGCCTTGAACATCATTAAAATGTAAAGTTAATGAGGATTCTGAAAACAGAAGGAATGTAACCTATTTTCAGGCAAAAGTTCTAACAGCAATCAGAGGAAAAAGCTCTTTGATGTTTCTTTGTCTCTTCTCATTAATCTTTTTTGTCTCAGAAAAAAAAAAAGACGACTATTTAAACTAAAAAAAAAATTTATATATATATATACATACATACCAAAGTTTAAATATGATAATTATAACAGAACTCCAGTGAGGTCATTAGAATTTTTTTATGAGATAAACAAGAGTCAGTCATGTACACACGGGGATAACACCACCTACCTGGCAGAATTGTTATAAGGTTTAGAGATATTGTAAGTAAAGTGTATAGCACAGTAACTGACACATGGAAGGTACTCACTGATATTAATTCTCTCCCCTTTTGTCCCTCCCTGATCTCCAAAGGCCCAGTACAGTGCTGGCACAAAAACAGTGCTCAAAGAGTAGCCATTATTATTATCACACACGATGTATTCCTTTTTCTTGCTGAAAAATTCACTAAATTAACCCTAACCTTCTTTTCAAGATTTATGCAAGACTCAGCACCTCCTGTCTCTAGGCAGGTGGGGCATTATCCAAATAACCGGCATGGAGTAAACAGTCCCGTGTGACATTTTATCATGTGAAGTGCCTGCACAGGTATAAATATTATATCCTCTCCGGTTTTATTGCCTCATTCTACAATTATACTACTAAAGAGTAAAATAGCATGCAGAATGTTAAGTGGCATTCTGTTGCTTGGAATTTTATCCCAAGGCTCCATTCAGAATAACAAATGTGGGAGCTATTTCATCTCTGCTGTATTGTGAAGAAAGTCATCACCTTTACTTGAATATATACGAGGATTTGGCTTTCTGCAACCCATTTTGTGCTAAGTGAAATCTTAAACCAAATATGCTAATTACCAAGAAGGTGTTATTTAAGAAGTATTATAGTGCTTTCCAGAGAGACTTTACCATATACTTTGTAACAGCTATACCAATTCCATAATCCCAGTAAACAAAACCTAATCAGCAATAAGTGGATCTATCAAAGATGATCCACCCTTAAATAACACTAAAATTTAGAATTTCTCTACATCCAAACAAAGAAATTCCAAATTCAATAAACTAATCAGTTTTCTAAATGTTAAGAGATCAAAACAATGTTTCCTTAGCAAATTTCACTTTAAAAGCATTTCCATATAACTTGTCTCATTGTCCCTGATTCATTCATTCCATAAGCATTTATTAAATCTTAGTACTGAGCACTGGTCATACAGTGGTAAAGAAAACAGCAGGGAATCCTACCCTCACAGAGTTTTAGCTCCAGTGGAGAAGCTCAAACAAACTAATAACCACACAAGTAACTTAATTACAAGCTGTGATAAATGCTACAAGAGGATACAGTATATGCCACAAGTTTACTTTGGTGATCTCAAAAGGGTTCCATTAGGAAGTAATGTCTGAGGTAAGAGCTAAAGGAATGGGAGTTGCCTAGTTTAAAAAAATAAAAGGTGAGAAAGTTTTAGGACAGTGATGCTTGAGATGGAAAGAACAAGTTTTTAAAGACATTTAGGTGAATCAATCAAATATCTGTAATACACTGAACAGGCTGAGTGGGAAGGTAGGTGACCAGCATAAACGCAGTAGGTTTCTAGCATGCAGAACTGGATTACAATTTTTTAAAGTGTTGCTCACTGGAAGTAGACCAGATGTTCAACAGGGTTAGTGGGGAGATCATGAGTTAGGATTTAGACATTTTGAATTTCAGATGCCTCTGAGGCATCCAAATGGAATCGGAGCTCAGAGGAAGAATTTCATACCTCATTCATTTATTCGACATGCAATTCCTAAGAAACAATTATGTATCAGGCCCCATGCTCCTCATGAAGGAAAAGGAGATGAACAAGATGCTGAGCTGCTCTTTGAAAGAAACAAACACAATAACAAAGGTGCAGAAGTGCACTGAAGTTCAAAGGAAGGAGAAACAAAGTCTGCCTGGACAATCAGGGAAGATTACATGAAGAAAATTATCTTGAAAGATAAACAACAATCCCTCAAATGGAGAAAGGCAAAAGGCATTTTAGACAGAGGAAAAGCATCTGAAAATGATAATTAGTTTGCAGTGGCTGCAAGTACAAACTGTGTGAGTAGTAAAAGGAAAAAACATAAGGACCAAATTTGCACAAATAAAAGGATTTTAAGTGAATCCTATGAACAAATGTATGAAAACAAATTAGATAATTTAGATGAAATGGACAAATTCCTAGAAAATCACAAACTACCAAAACTCAGGAAGAAACAGATTATCAGAATAGACCTATAACAAGACAATGAATTACTAATTTTAAAACGTCCACCAAACAAACAAACCAAAAAAGCCCAGACTCACATTACTTCACTGATGAATCCTACCATACACTTAAAGAATAATTCATACAAATTCTTCACAAAGTCTTTCAAAAAATAGAATAGGAAGAAAAACTTTCCAACTCTTCTATGAGGACAGAATTAATGCTGATATCAGAACCAAACAAACATATCACAAGAAAAGTATAGAAGTGCAAAAATCAATCAACAAGGTATCAGCAAACCAAATCTAGCAACACATAAAAAAAGAATTAAGCCAGGGCTGAGCAGCTCCATCTCCACCCAGCAGAGGGCTAACAGACTCAGTGATACAGCAGGACCACCGCACCTGCAGGTATAGCAGCCACAGCCAAACTGCTGATTTAAAAAAAAAAAAAAAAAAGAATTATACACAGGGTGGGCAGAATAGGTGAAAGGGATTAAGAGGTACAAGCTTCCAGTTATAAAATAAAAAAATAAATAAGCTGTGGGGATGTAATATACAGCATAAGGAATATGGTCAATAATATTGTAATAACTTTGTATGGGGACAAATTGTTACTAGACTGATCATGGTAATCATAAGGCAAATCACTATGTAGTGAAACTGAAACTAACATAATATTGTATGTCAACTATATTCCAGTTAAAGAAACGATGGGGGAAAAAAAAGACCCATAACCAACTGATATTTATCCCAAAAATGCAAGGTTGGTTTAACATCCAAAAACAGATGAATGTAATAAATCATATCAAGAGAATAAAGAACAAAATAACATGACCACCTCAACAGACACAGGAAACACATTTAATAAAACCCAACATCATTTCATGATAAAAAAGCATTCAACAAACTAGGAATAGAAAAGAACTTCATCAAACTGATGAAAGGCATCTACAAAAACCTACATCTAATACCATACTTAAGAGTGAAACACTAAATATTTCCCTTCAAGGTAAGGAACAAGACAAGGATATTCACTCCTACAACTTCTATTCAAAACTGTATTGGAGGTGCTAGCCAGGGCAATTAGGCAGGAAAAAGAAGTTCCAGATTGGAATGAAAGAAGTAAAACTGTATTTGTATGTGACATGATCTTTATATAAAGAAAATCGTAAGAAATCCATTAAAAAAACTATTAGAACTAGTAAACTAGTTCAGCAAAGTTGCAGCGGGATTAAAAAACCACTATACAATAATAAATTCTTATTTCTATTCACTACAAACAATATGAAAATGAAATTAAGAAAGTTCCACTTAGAGTAACATCAAAAAGAATAAGATACATAGGAATAAATATAACAAGAGAATTGCAAAACTTGTACTCTGAAAACTATAAAACATTATAGGAAGAAAATAAGACCTAAATAAATTGAAATCACTCTACGTTCATGGATTGTAAGCCTTCATATTGCTAAGGTGTCAATGCTCCCCAAATGGATCTACAAATTCAACTCACCCCCTATCAAAATCTCAGCTGGCTTACTTGCAGAAATTAATAAGCTGATCCTAAAATTCATATGGAAATGCAACGGACCCAGAAGGGCCAAAACGATTTCAAAAAAAGAACAAAATTGGGAGACTCACACTTCTCAATTTCAAAATTTGCTACAAAGCTACAGTAATCAAGACAGTGCAAAAAAAAAAAATAAAAAGAAAGAAAGAAAACAGACAGCACAGTACTACCAGAGGATAAGAATAGAATTAAGAGTCCAGAAATAGAGGAGATTGGTTCAAGATGGCACAGAGTAGAAGGACGTGCACTCACTCCCTCTTGTGAGAGCACCGGAATCACAAATAACTGCTGAACAATCATCAACAGGAAAACACTGGAACTAACCAAAAAAGATAACCCACATCCAAAGACAAAGGAAAAGCCACAATGAAACAGTATGAGGGGCGCAACCACAATAAAATCAAATCCCATAACTGCTGGGTGGGTGACTCACAAACTGGAGAACACTTATACCACAGAAGTCCACCCACTGGAGTGAAGGTTCTGAGCCCCATGTCAGGCTTCCCAACCCAGGGGTCCAGCAATGGGACGAGGAATTCCTACAGAATCAGACTTTGAAAGCTAGCGGGATTTGACTGCAGGACTTCGACAGGAATGGGGGAAACAGAGACTCCACTCTTGGAAGACACACACAAAGTAGTGTACGCATCAGGACCCAGAGGATGGAACAGTGACCCCAAAGGAGACTAAACTAGACCTACCTGCTACTGTTGGAGGGTCTCCTGCAGAGGCGGGGGATGGCTGTGGCTCATGCGAGGAGAAGGACACTGGCAGCAGAAGTTCTAGGAGGTATGCCTTGGCGTGAGCCCTCCCAGAATCCGCCATTAACCCCAACAAAGAGCCTGGTAGGCTCCAGTGTGGTGTCGCCTCAGGTCAAACAACCAACAGGGAGGGAACCCAGCCCCACCCATCAGCAAACAAGTGGATTAAAGTTTTACTGAGATCTGTCCACCAAAGCAACACCCAGCTCTACCCATCATGAGTCCCTCCCATCAGGAAACTTGCACAAGCCTCTTAGATAGCCTCGTCCACCAGAGGGCAGACAGCAGAAGAAAGAGCAACTACAATTCTGCAGCCTGTGGAACAAAAACGACATTTACAGAAAGACAGACAAGATAAAAAGGCAGAGGGCTATGCACCAGATGAAGGAACAAGATAAAAGCCCAGAAAAACAACTAAATGAAGTGGAGATAGGCAACCTTCCAGAAAAAGAATTCAGAATACTGACAATGAAGATGATACAAGACCTCGGAAAAAGAATGGAGGAAAAACTATGTGACAAGCACTGTTGTGAATGGTTTACATGTATTAGCTTATTTAATTCACAGAGCACCTTCTCAGGTAAATACTGTTTTTAACCACATTTTACACATGAGAAAATAAATAACTTGATTGAGGGCACACAGCCAGTAATTGGTTGTGCCCATATTTAAACCCTGGTAGTCTGGTTTCATGCCTGTATAATACTTTTAAAAACTTTTGTTTTGGGCTTCCCTAGTGGCGCAGCGGTTGAGAGTCCGCCTGCCGATGCAGGAAACACAGGTTCGTGCCCCGGTCTGGGAAGATCCCACATGTGGCGGAGCGGCTAGGCCCGTAAGCCATGGCTACTGAGCCTGCCTGTCCGGAGCCTGTGCTCCGCAACGGGAGAGGCCACAACAGTGAGAGGCCCGCATACCGCAAAACAAACAAAAAAAAAACTTTTGTTTTGAAATAATAACAGACTCTCAGAAAGTTGCAAAAATACTACAAGGAGTTCCATGTACCCATCACCCAGCTGTCTCCATTAGTAACATCTTATATAATGATAGTCACAGCCTGCACTTTTAACTGCTACACATCCTGCCTCTTGTGCAGCAGTCATATATACATTCATTCATTTTTCAAATGAAGGGATTGAAGCCTAGATAAACTAATTTCCTCATTGATTATTCTGAGCATTCCATTTCTAACACCATAATCCTGATACCGCACAGGAAATCACCGACATTACTGAAATTGCTTAGGTAGGGGAGGATTTCTGCCAAGAATAGTTCATTCCATTGCCAATTTTGTCCATGTTGATTTCGTATGGTTACCATTTCTGCTTGTTTACTGTTATCTGCCCAACACGGATTTCCATTCTTGTTCCTTTGATATCTTGTATCAACTCTTTTGACAGTCTTTCCATGACATACCTTTACCTACCTTTATCTATTATCTTCAGTGTTATTTGAATCGTGAGCACTCTAAAGTAGAAAAAAATTACTTCTAAAAGCCAAAAGTAGTGGCTTGGAAAGTTGTTTAGAAATGCAGTACCATCATCATCTTCTATATTTTTTAAGTTTACTGATGCTATGCAGTGGAAAAAAGTGGTGAATAGTTTTTAAATAAATTAAATCAGTAAATTCATTTCCCTAAAAAAAGAAGCAAAGATCAAGAAGATGCAAGAAATGTTTAACAGAGACCTAGAAAAATTACAGAACAAACACGAAGAAAAATTAAAGAACAAACAGAGATGCACAATACAATAACTGAAATGAAAAATACGCTAGAAGGAATCATTACCACAATAACAGAGGCCGAAGAACAGATAAGTAGCCTGGAAGATAGAACGGTAGAATTCACTGCCGAGGAACAGAATAAACAAAAAAGGATGAAAAGAAATGAAGACAACCTAAGAGACCTCTGGGACAACATAAAACACAACAAAATTCGCATCACAGGGGTCCCAGAAGGAGAAGACACAGAGAAAGGACCTGAGAAAATATTTGAAGAGATTACAGTCAAAAACTTCCCTAACATGGGAAAGGAAATAGCCACCCAAGTCCAGGAAGGGCAGAGAGTCCCAGGCAGCAAAAACCCAAGGAGAAACACACCGAGACACATAGTAATCAAATTGACAAAAATGAAGACAGAAAAGTTATTGAAAGCAACAAGGGAAAAATGACAAATAACATAGAAGGGAACTCCCATAAGGTTAACAGCTGATTTCTCAGAAGAAACTCTACAAGCCAGAACGGAGTGGCATGATACATTTAAAGTGATTAAAGGGGAGAACCTAAAACAAAGATTACTCTACCTGGCAAGGATCTCATTCAGATTTGATGGAGAAATCAAAAGCTTTACAGACAAGCAAAGGCTAAGAGAATTCAGGACCACCAAACCAGCTCTACAACAAATGCTAAAGGAACTTCTCTAAGTGGGAAATACAGGAGAAGAAAAGGGCCTACAAAAACAAACCCATAACAATTAACAAAATGGTAATAGGAACATACATATTGATAATTACCTTAAACGTGAATGGATTAAATACTCCAACCAAAAGACACAGATTCACTAAATGGATACAAAAACAAGACCCATATATATGCTGTCTACAAGGACCCACTTCAGACCTAGGGACACATACAGACTGAAAGCGAGGGGATGGAAAAAGATATTCCATGCAAATGGAAACCAAAAGAAAGCAGGAGGAGCAATACTCATATCAGATAAAATGGACTATAAAATAAAAAATGTTGGGCTTCCCTGATGGCGCAGTGGTTGAGAGTCCACCTGTCGATGCAGGGGACACAGGTTCGTGCCCCGGTCTGGGAAGATCCCACATGCTGCAGAGCGGCTGGGCCTGTGAGCCGTGGCTGCTAAGCCTGCAAGTCCGGAGCCTGTGCTCCGAAATGGGAGAGGCCACAACAGTGAGGGGCCCGCGTACCGCAAAAAAAAAAATAAATAAAATAAAATAAAGAATGTTACAAGAGACAAGGAAGGACACTACATAATGATCAAGGGAACAATGCAAGAAGAAGATATAACAATTATAAATATCTATACACCCAACACAGGAGCACCTCAATACATAAAGCAACTGCTAACAGCTATAAAAGAGGAAATCGACAGTAACACAGTAATAGTGGGGGACTTTAAGACCTTACTTACACAAATGCACAGATCACACAGAAAGAAAATTAATTAGGAAACACAAGCTTTAAATGACACAACAGACCAGATAGATTTAACTGATATTTATAGGACATTCCATCCAAAAACAACAGATTACACTTTCTTCTCAAGTGTACAGGGAACATTCTCCAGGATAGATCACATCTTGGGTCAGAAATCAAGCCTCAGTAAATGTACGAAAATTGAAATCATATCAAGCATCATTTGTGACCACAACACTATGAGATTAGAAATGAATTATGGGGAAAAAAACATAAAAAACACAAACACATGGGGGCTAAACAACATGTTACTAAATAACCAAGAGATCACTGAAGAAATCAAAGAGGAAATCAGAAAATACCTAGATACAAATGACAACGAAACCACAACAATCCAAAACCTATGGGACGCAGCAAAAGCAATTCTAAGAAGGATTTACAGCAATACAAGCCTACCTCAATAAACAAGAAAAATCTCAAGGAAACAATCTAACCTTACACCTAAAGAAACAAGAGAAAAAAGAACAAACAAAACCCGAAGTTAGTAGAAGGAAAGAGATCATAAAGATCAGATCAGAAATAAATGAAAAAGAAACAAAGAAAACAATAGCAAAGATCAATAAAACTAAACGCTGGTTCTTTGAGAAGATAAACAAAATTGATAAACCATTAGCCAGACTCATCAAGAAAAAGACAGGACTCAAATCAATAAAATTAAAAATGAAAAAGGAGAAGTTACAACAGACACCGCAGAAATACGGTCCTAAGAGACTACTACAAGCAACTCTATGCCAATAAAATGGACAACCTGGAAGAAATGGACAAATTCTTACAAAGATATAACCTTCTAAGACTGAACCAGGAAGAAATAGAATATATGAACACACCAATCACAAGCAATGAAATTGAAACTGTGATTAAAAATCTTACAAAAAAAAACAAAAGTCCAGGCTTCCCTGGTGGCGCAGTGGTTGTGAGTCCGCCTGCCGATGCAGGGGACACGAGTTCATGCCCCGGTCCGGGAGGATCCCACATGCCACGGAGCGGCTGGGCCCGTGAGCCATGCCCGCTGAGCCTGCGCGTCTGGAGCCTGTGCTCCGCAATGGGAGAGGCCACGACAGTGAGAGGCCCGCATACCACAAACACACACACAAAAAAAACAAAACTCCAGGACCAGATGGCTTCACTGGTGAACTCTATCAAACTTTTAGAGAAGAGCTAACACCCATCCTTCTCAAACTCTTGCAAAAAATTGCAGAGGGAGGAACACTCCCAAACTCATTCTATGAGGCCACCATCACCTTGACACCAAAACCAGACAAAGATACTACAGAAAAAGAAAATTACAGACCAATATCACTGATGAATATAGATGCAAAAATCCTCAACAAAATACTAGCAAACAGAATCCAACAACACATTCAAAGGATCATATACCATGACCACATGGGATTTATCCCAGGGATGCAAGGATTCTTCAATATATGCAAATCAATCAATGTGATACACCATATTAACAAATTGAAGAGTAAAAACCATATGACCGTCTCAACAGATGCAGAAAAAGCTTTTGACAAAATTCACCACCAGTTTATGACAAAAACTCTCCAGAAAGTGGGCATAGAGGGAACCTACCTCAACATAATAAAGGCCATATACAACAAACCCACAGCAAACATCATTCTCAATGGTGAAAAAGTGAAAGCATTTTCTCTAAGATCAGGAACAAGACAAGGATGTCCACTCTCACCACTAGTATTCAACATAGTTTTGGAAGTCCTAGCCATGGCAATCAGAGAAGAAAAACAAATAAAAGGAATACTAATTGGAAAAGAAGAAGTAAAACTGTCACTGTTTGCAGATGACATGATACTATACATAGAGAATCCTAAACATGCCACCAGAAGACTACTAGAGCTAATCAATGAATTTGGTAAAGTTTCAGGATACAAAATTAATGCAGAGAAATCTCTTGCATTCCTATCCACTAATGATGAAAAATCTGAAAGAGAAATTAAGGATACAATTCCATTCACTGCTGCAACAAAAAGAATAGAATATCTAGCAATAAGCCTACCTAAGGAGGTAAAAGACCTGTACTCAGAAAACTATAAGACACTGATGAAAGAAATGAAAGATGACACAAACAGATGGAGAGATACACCATGGCCTTGGATTGGAAAAATCAATATTGTGAAAATGACTATACTACCCAAAGCAATCTACAGATTCAATGTAATCCCTATCAAATAACCAATGGCATTTTTTACAGAACTAGACAAAAAAAAATCTTAAAATTTGTAGGGAGACACAAAAGACCCTAAATAGTCAAAGCAATCTTGAGAAAGAAAAACGGAGCTGGAGAAATCAGGTCTGGTGAGTTTAGACTATACTACAAAGCTACAGTAATCAAGACAGTATGGTACAGGTACAAAAACAGATATATAGATCAATGGAACAGGATACAAAGATAAACCAACGCACCTACGGTCAACTAATCTATGACAAAGGAGGCAAGCATATACAGTGGAGAAAAGACAGTCTCTTCAATAAGTGGTGCTGGGAAAACTGGACAGCTACATGTAAAAGAATGAAATTAGGGCTTCCCTGGTGGCGCCGTGGCTGAGAGTCCACCTGCCGATGCAGGGGACACGGGTTCGTGCTCCGGTCTGGGAAGATCCCACATGCCGCGGAGTGGCTAGGCCCGTGAGCCATGGCCGCTCGGCCTGCACGTCCGGAGGCTGTGCTCCGCAACAGGAGAGGCCACAACAGTGAGAGGCCCACATACCGCAAAAAAAATAAATAAATAAAAAATTGAAATTAGAACACTCCCTAACACCATGCACAAAAATAAACTCAAAATGGATTCAAGAACTAAATGTAGGACCAGATACTATAAAACTCTTAGAGGAAAACAGAGGAAGAACACCCTTTGACATAAATCACAGCAAGATTTTTTTTGATCCACCTCCTAGAGTAATGGAAATAAAAGCAAAAATAAACAAGCGGGACCTAACAAAACTTGAAAGCTTTTGCAAAGCTAAGGTAACTACAAACAAGACAAAAATACAACCCTCAGAATGGAAGAAGATATTTGCAAATGAATCAACGGACAAAGGATTAACCTCCAAAATATATAAACAGCTCATGAAGCTAAATATTAAAAAACCAAGCAACCCAATCCAAAAATGGGCAGAAGACCTAATAGACATTTCTCCAAAGAAGACATACGGCCAAGAAGCACATGAAAAGCTGCTCAACATCACTAATTATTAGAGAAATGCAAATCAGAACTACAATGAGGTATCACCTCACACCAGTTAGAATGGGCATCATCAGAAAATCTACAAACAACAAATGCTGAAGAGGGTGTGGAGAAAAGGGAACCCTCTTGCACTGTTGGTGGGAATGGAAATTGTTACAGCCACTATGGAGAACAGTATGGAGGTTCCTTAAATAACTAAAAACAGAATTACCATATGACCCAGCAATCCCACTACTGGGCATATACCCAGAGAAAACCATAATTCAAAAAGACACATGTACCCCAATGTTCACTGCAGCACTGTTTACAATAGCCAGGTCATGGAAGCAACCTAAATGCCCATCGACAGACAAATGGATAAAGATAATGTGGTACATATACACAATGGAATATTACTCAGCCATAAAAAGGAACGAAATTGGGTCATTTGTAGAGATGTGGATGGATCTAGGGACTATCATAGAGAGTTAAGTAAATTCGAAGGAGAAAAACAAATGTCGTATACTAATGCACATAGTGGAACCTAGAAAAATGGTACACATGAACCAGTTTGCAGGGCAGAAATAGAGACACAGATGTAGAGCACAAATGTATGGACACCAAGGGGAGAAAGTGGCAGGGTGAGTGTGTGGTGGTGTCATGAATTGGGAGACTGGGATTGACATATATACATTAATATGTATAAAATGGATAACTAATAAGAACCTGCTTATAAAAACGAATTAAATTAAAAATTTTTTAAAAAGTAAATCCAATTGCTCATCAGTAGTCAATGCATTAAATAAATGATGGCATAGTCATATATGATAATCTGATGGAATCAACATGATAAAATAAATCTCTAATTGACCAAAAAAAAAAAAGAGTCAGAAATAAACATTTACAATTGTAATTGTCAATTGATTTTAAACAAAGGAGGCAAGACAATTCAATGGGGAAAGAATAGTCTTTTCAACAAATGGTGCTAGGACAACTGGATATCTACATGCAAAAAAATGAAGTTAGACTCCTTCCTTATACCATATACAAAAATCAACTCAAAATGGATCACAGAACCAAATATGTAAAACAAAACTATTAAAATCTTAGAAGAAAACATGAGTAAATCTTCTTGCCCTTTGGATGGACACTGACTATTTTACATACAACACCTAAAGCACAAACAACAAAAATAAATAGGACCTTGAAATCAAAAACTTTTGTGCTTCAGAGGACACTCTCAAGAAAGGTAAAAGATAACCTACAAAATGAAAGAAAGTATTTGAAAATCATATACCTGACTGGGGACTTGTATCCAAAATTTATAAAGAACTCTTAGAACAACAACAACAAAAGTAACCCAATACATAGGCAAAGGTTTTAAAGAACAAAGAACATAAGAACATATACAGCTGCCCAATAAGCACATGAAAAGATGCTTTTCATCATTAGTCAGTAGACAACGCAAATAAAAACCACAATGAAATACCACTTCACATCCATTAGTATGACTATAATAAGACACACAGACAATAGCAAGTATTGATGAGGATGTAAAGAAACTGGAACTCTTGTACATTGCTGGTGGGAATGTGCTTAGGAAAAACCCATTCTTCCTATGTCTCTCTCCTTTATTCTCACACTATTACCACACTCACAGCACTACTGTCACCAAATGTGTGTGTTGTTTTCCCCATGCCAAGCAATTCTCTACGATATCAGCTACAATTTAACTCAATTCTGACACTATCTCTCGGGAGATAGCATGAGAGCCCACAGGTTAAGGACTCAGCCCAAAAAGACTGCCACCCACCGCATTTGCCAATCACAAGTAGTAGGTCCCCAGATTATCCACAACACCTGTCCAACTTGGCTGCAAATTAGAGGTTCCCATGACCTCTTCCGCTTGGATTCAGTTATTTGCCAGAACAGCTCACAGAACTCAGGGAAACACTTATGTTTACCAATTTATTATTTAATAACGGATGTGATAAATGATACAGCTGAACAGCCAGATGTAGGTCTGGGAGAGTCCCAAGCACAGGAGCTTCTGTCCCCATGGAGTTCGGGTACATCATGTTCCTGGTACACAGGTGTGCTCACCAACCTGGAAGTTCTCTGATCCAATAGTAAGGGGACTTCTATGGAGGCTTCATCACGTAGGCATGATCAGTTATTAACTCCATTTCTAGTCCCTCTCCCCTCTCTGGTGAATGGGCTGAAAATTCTAAGCTTCTAATCATACCTTGGTCTTTCTGATGGCCAGGAGCCACCCAGGAGCACACTCAGAGTTGCCTCATTAGAACAAAAGATACTCCTGTCTCCCAGGAAATTCCAAGGAGCCCTGTGTCAAAAACTGGGAGCAGAGACATATATTTCTTTTTATTTCATAGAATGTAAAATGCTGCATCTGCTTTGGAAACAACTTGGCAGTTCCTCAAAAAATCTAAAAACAGAATTTCCATATGATCCAGAAATTCCACTTCTAGGTATATACCCAAAGAAATTGAAAGCAGAGACTCAGATACTTGGATGCCACTATGCACTGCAGCATTATTCAAAATAGCCAAAGGTAGAAAAAACCCAAATGTCCATCAATGGATAAACATAACAGTATATACATACAATGGAATATTATTCAGTCACAAAAAGGTACGAAGTTCTGATACATACTGCAACATAGACAAACAATGAAAATACCATAAGTGAAATAAGCCAAACACAAAAGAATAAATATTGTATTATTCCACTAATATGAGGAAACTAGATTAGGCAAATTCACAGAAACAGAACGTATATCAGGCTCTTAGATAGCCTCATCCACCAGAGGGAAGACAGCAGAAGCAAGAAGAACTACAGTTCAGCAGCCTGTGGAAGGAAAACCACATTCACAGAAATATAATATGGCTATCTTTTTAAAATTTAATAATTTTGGCTGTGATAATTTTGTTCATAGACAAAATGAAAAGGCAGATGACTTTGTACCAGATGAAGGAACAAGATAATACCCCAGAAAAACAACTAAATGAAGTGGAGATAGACAACATTCCAGAAAAAGAATTCAGAATAATGATAGTGAAGCTGATACAGGACCTCAGAAAAAGAATGGAGGCAAAGATCGAGAAGATGCAAGAAATGTTTAACAAAGACCTAGAAGAATTAAAGAACAAACACCTAGAAGAATTAAAGAACAAACAAACAAAGATGCACAATACAATAACTGAAATGAAAAATACGCTAGAAAGAATCAATGGCACAATAACTGAGGCAGAAGAACAGATAAGTAGCCTGGAAGATAGAATGGTGGAATTCACTGCCGTGGAACAGAATAAAGAAAAAAGGATGAAAAGAAATGAAAACAACCTAAGAGACCTCTGGGACAACATTAAATGCAACAACATTCACATCACAGGGGTCCCAGAAGGAGAAGACACAGAGAAAGGACCCAAGAAAATATCTGAAGAGATTACAGTCAAAACCTTCCTTAAAAAAAAAAAACCTTCCTTAACATGGGAAAGGAAATAGCCACCCAAGTCCAGGAAAGGCAGAGAGTCCCAGGCAGCATAAACCCAAGGAGAAACACACCGACACACAGTAATCAAACTGACAAAAATGAAAGACAAAGAAAAAATATTGAAAGCAACAAGGGAAAAACGACAAATAACATAGAAGGGAACTCCCATAAGGTTAACAGCTGATTTCTCAGAAGAAACTCTACAAGCCAGAATGGAGTGGCATGATATATTTAAAGTGAAGAAAGGGAAGAACCTACAACAAAGATTACTCTACCGGCAAGGATCTCATTCAGATTTGATGGAGAAATCAAAAGCTTTACAAACAAGCAAAGGCTAAGAGAATTCAGCACCACCAAACCAGCTCTACAACAAATGCTAAAGGAACTTCTCTAAGTGGGAAATACAGAAGAAAAGGACCTACAAAAACAAACCCATAACAATTAACAAAATGGTAATAGGAACATACATATTGATAATTACCTTAAACGTGAATGGATTAAGTGCTCCAACCAAAAGACACGGATTTGCTAAATGGATACAAAAACAAGACTCATATATATGCTGTCTACAAGGACCCACTTCAGACCTAGGGACACATACAGACTGAAAGTGAGGGGATGGAAAAAGATATTCCATGCAAATGGAAACCAAAAGAAAGCTGGAGGAGCAATATTCATATCAGATAAAATGGAATTTAAAATAAAGAATGTTACAAGAGACAAGGAAGGACGCTACATAATGATCAAGGGATCAATCCAAGAAGAAAATATAACAATTATAAATAACTATGCACCCAACAAAGGAGCACCTCAATACATAAAGCAACTGCTAACAGCTATAAAAGAGGAAATCAACAGTAACACCATAATAGTGAGGGACTTTAAGACCTTACTTACACCAATGGACAGATCACACAGACAGAAAATTAATAAGGAAACACAAGTTTTAAATGACACAATAGACCAGATAGATTTAATTCATATTTATAGGACATTCCATCCAGAAACAGCAGATTACACTTTCTTCTCAAGTGCGCACGGAAGATTCTCCAGGATAGATCACATCTTCGGTCACAAATCAAGCCTCGGTATATTTAAGAAAACTAAAATCATATTAAGCATCTTTTATGACAACAACACTATGAGATTAGCAATTAATTACAGGGGAAAAAAATGTAAAAAACACAAACACATGGGGGCTAAACAACACGTCACTAAATAACCAAGAGATCACTGAAGAAATCAAATAGGAAATCAAAAAATTCCTAAAGACAAATGACAGTGAAAACACAACAATCAAAAAGCTACGGGATGGGGCAAAAGCAGTTCTAAGAGGGAAGTTTATAGCTATACAAGTCTACCTCAAGAAACAAGAAAAATCTCAAGGAAACAATCTAACTTTACATCTAAAGGAACTAGACAAAGAAGAACAAACAAAACCTAAAGTTAGCAGAAGGAAAGAAATCATAAAAATCAGAGAAGAAATAAATGAAATAGAAACAAAGAAAACAATAGCAAAGATCAAAACTAAAAGCTAGTTCTTGGAGAAGATAAACAAAATTGATAAGCCATTAGCAAGACTCATCAAGAAAAAGAGAGGACTCAAATCAATAAAATTAAAAATGAAAAAGGAGAAGTTACAACAGACACCACAGAAATACGGTCCTAAGAGACTACTACAAGCAACTCTATGCCAATAAAATGGACAACCTGGAAGAAATGGACAAATTCTTAGAAAAGTGTAACCTTCCAAGACTGAAGCAGGAAGAAATAAAAAATATGAACACACCAACCACAAGCAATGAAATTGAAACTGTGATTAAAAATCTTACAAAAAACAAAAGTCCAGGACCAGATGGCTTCACAGGTGAACTCTATCAAACATTTAGAGAAGAGCTAACACCCATCCTTCTCAAACCCTTGCAAAAAACTGCAGAGGAAGGAACACTCCCAAACTCATTCCATGAAGCCACCTTCACCCTGATACCAAAACCAGACAAAGATACTACAAAAAAAGAAAATTACAGACCAATATCACTGATGAATATAGATGCAAAAATCCTCAACAAAATACTAGCAAACAGAATCCAACAACACATTCAAAGGATCATACACCATGACCATGTGGGAATTATCCCAAGGATTCAAGGATTCTTCAATGTATGCAAATCAATCAATGTGATACACCATATTAACAAATTGAAGAGTAAAAACCATATGACCGTCTCAACAGATGCAGAAAAAGCTTTTGACAAAATTCAACACCCGTTTATGACAAAATCTCTCCAGAAAGTGGGCATAGAGGGATCCTACCTCAACATAATAAAGGCCATATACGACAAACCCACAGCAAACATCATTCTCTATGGTGAAAAACTGAAAACATTTCCTCTAAGATCAGAAACATGTCAAGGATGTCCACTCTCACCACTATTATTCAACATAGTTTTGGAAGTCCTAGCCACAGCAATCAGAGAAGAAAAACAAATAAAAGGAATACAAATTGGAAAAGAAGGAGTAAAACTGTCACTGTTTGCAGATGACATGATACTATACATAGAGAATCCTAAACATGCCACCAGGAAACTACTAGAGCTAATCAATGAATTTGGTAAAGTTGCAGGATACAAAATTAATGCACAGAAATCTCTTGCACTCCTCTACACTAATGATGAAAAATCTGAAAGAGAAATTAAGGAAACACTCCCATTTACCACTGCAACAAAAAGAATAAAGTATCTAGGAATAAACCTACCTAGGGAGACAAAAGACCTGAATGCAGAAAACTATAAGACACTGATGAAAGAAATTAAAGATGATACCAACAGATGGAGAGATATACCATGTTCTTGGATTGGAAGAATCAATACTGTGAAAATGACTATACTACCCAATCTACAGATTCAATGCAATCCCTATCAAATTACCAATGGCATTTTTTACGGAACTAGAACAAAACATCTTAAAATTTGTATGGAGACACAAAAGACCCGGAATAGCCAAAGCAATCTTGAGGGAAAAAAACAGAGCTGGAGGAATCAGACTCCCTGACTTCAGACTATACTACAAAGCTACAGTAATCAAGACAATATGGTACTGGCACAAAAACAGAAACAAAGATCAATGGAGCAAGACAGGAAGCCCAGAGATAAACTGACGCACCTGCAGTCAACTAATCTATGACAAAGGAGCCAAGAATATACAATGGAGAAAAGACAGTCTCTTCAATAAGTGGTGCTGGGAAAACTGGACAGCTACATGTAAAAGACTGAAATTAGAACACTCCCTAACAGCAAACACAAAAATAAACTCAAAATAGATTAGAGACCTAAATGTAAGACCGGACACTATAAAACTCTTAGAGGAAAACAGAGGAAGAACACTCTTTGACATAAATCACAGCAAGATTTATTTTGATCCACACCTAGAGTAAGGGAAATAAAAACAAAAATAAACAAATGGGACCTTATGAAACTTCAAAGCTTTTGCTAAGCAAAGGAAACTACAAACAAGACAAAAAGACAACCCTCAGAATGGGAGAAAATATTTGCAAATGAATCAACGGACAAAGGATTAATCTCCAAAATATATAAACAGCTCATGCAGATCAATACTATAAAAACAAACAACCCTATCCAAAAATGGGCAGAAGACCTAATAGACATTTCTCCAAAGAAGACATACGGCAAAAAAGCACATGAAAAGCTGCTCAACGTCACTAATTATTAGAGAAATGCAAATCAAAACTACAATGAGGTGTCACCTCACTCCGGTTAGAATGGGCATCATCAGAAAATCTACAAACAACAAATGCTGGAGAGGGTGTGGAGAAAACGGAACCCTCTTGCACTGTTGGTAGGAATGTAAATTGATACAGTCACTATGGAGAACAGTATGGAGGTTCCTTAAAAAACTAAAAATATAATTATCATATGACCCAGCAATCCCACTACTGGGCATATACCCAGAGAAAACCATAATTCAAAAAGACACATGCACCCCAATATTCATTGCAGCACTATTTACAATAGCCAGGTCATGGAAGCAACCTAAAGGCCCATTGACAGGCAGATGGATAAAAAAGGTGTGGTACATATATACAATGGAATATTACTCAGCCATAAAGAAGAACAAAATTCAGTCATTTGTAGAGACGTGGATGGATCTAGAGACTGTCATACAGAGTGAAGTAAGTCAGAAGGAGAAAAACAAATATCGTAGATTAATGCATATATATGGAACCTAGAAAGATGGTACAGATGAACCAGTTTGCAGGGCAGAAATAGAGACACAGATGCAGAGAACAAATGTATGGACACCAAGGGGACGGTGGTGGGACGAATTGGGAGATTGGGATTGACTTATATACAGTAATACGTATAAAATAGATGACTAATAAGAACCTGCTATATAAAAAATAAATAAAATTCAAAAAAGAAAAAAAAAGGAATGTGTATCAGTTTACCAGGGGCTGGAGAGAAGGGAAATGGGGAGTTAGTGCGTAATGCTTACAGAGTTTCTGTTTCAGTGATGAAAACGTTTTGGTAATAAATAGTGGTGATGGTTGCTTAATAGTGTGAATGTAGTCAGTGCCACTGAATTGTAAGCTTAAAATGGTTAATATGGCAAATTTTATGAGATATGTATCTCACAACTTAAATAAATTAATGTAATATACCAAGCACCATAAAACTGTACTCTTTAAATGGGAGAACTGTATGGTATGTGAATTATATCTCAATAAAGCTGTAAAGAATTTATTTAAATTAAACACTAAATTGGTGTTTTAACAGCAATTTGACACAGCTATGGAGAAAACTAGTAAACTGGTAGAAAGATTTGAAGAATTTATTGAAATGCAGCAGACAGACAGACGGAAAATACAAAAATATATGGTTAAAAATTGTGATGGACAAAGTGGGAAGGTCCAATCCACGTCTAGTCAAAGTTCCAGAAGAAGGAAGGAAATAATGGTGGGGAGAAACAATAACCAGAGATATAAAAAAGAGATCCCAATCTCAAAGAGTTAAATCCTAATCAGGATATATAAGAAAAATCCACCAGTAGACATATGTCATTGCTACACTGAAGAACAAGAGAGCCTGTCTACATAAAAATAATAATTAGAATGGAAAGTGATTTTTCAACAGCAACATAGAAGCCGGAAGATAAATAAATGACATCTCCAATGTGGTTTAAAAAAGTACCAATCCAGGAAAAAATAGAAAACTTTCATATAAACAAAAACAGACATTTGCCAGCAGCAAAGGACTATTCAAGAAAGAATGAAATTATCCCAGATGGAAAAAGTCTGAGATGCAAGAAGACACCTAAGACAAAGAAAGTAGAATATATGTGGGTCAATCTAAATAACTGGCTATATTAAAAAATAATAATAATGTCTTACAGGTTTAAAGTAAAATACACAACAATAAAAGCATTTAAACTGGGAGAGGAGTGATTAAAGTTAAACTATATAAAGTATTATTCAGGAGGAGGGTAAAGATGCCAATTAACTTTGCTAGGTTACATAAGCATGCTAAAATTTCTCAGAGAGACTGTATATTTCTATCAGTTAATATCACAGACTCTGAAAGCACACTACCTCAGTAGTGTAGTAGTAAAGTAGTGCCTCTAATACTTAATAGTCATGTGGCCTTGGCAGTTAAATAATGTCTCCATCCCACAGTTTTCCCATCCGTAAAAGTGAGACAAAAATAGTATCTCCGGGACTTCCCTGGTGGCATAGTGGTTAAGAATCCGCCTGCCAATGCAGGAGACATGGGTTAGATCTCTCGTCTGGGAAGATCCCACATGCCACGGAGCAACTAAGCCTGCGCGCCACAACTACTGAAGCCCGCACGCCTAGAGCCCGTGCTCTGCAACAAGAGAAGCCACCGAAATGAGAAGCCCACGCACCGCAACAAAGAGTAGTCCCCACTCGCCGCAACTAGAGAAAGCGCAGCAACGAAGACCCAAGGCAGCCAAAACTTAATTACTTAATTAATTAATTTTTAAAACATTGTATCTCCTAGGGTTTTTGTGAGGATTAAATGAGTTACAGGTAAAGCATAGAGAACAACATCTGGTTACATAGTGAGCTCTATGTAGGTCATAGCCACCATGATTTTTAGTTTAACTATTAAAAGCATAGAAAAAGCATCTAAATTCTCATTATAAGAGGAAAATAGAATAAAAATGCTTGACTAATCCAAAGAGGGGAAGAAAACTTAAAAAGCATTCCCAGTGAAAGACACAGATATCAGACTGCATTTTAAAAGATCCAGTTATGTGCTGCTTACAAGAGACATACTTAATAACAAGACTGAAAAAGTAAGAAAATAAAACAATGGAAATGTATAATTTTGACATATGTATTAACACATGAAACCATGACTACAGTCAGCTGCCCCCAAAAGTTTCCTCCTGCTCCTCTGAAATCTATCCCTCCCTCTCCACTCTCCACCACCCATCCCTAGGAAATCACTGATGGGCTTGCTGTCACAAACTATAGATTAGTTTCCACTTTCTAGGATTTTATATAAACAGAATCAGAAGTGCTTTCTGTCACAAACTATAGATTAGTTTTCACTTTCTAGGATTTTATATAAACAGAATCAGAGAGTATGTACTCTTTTGTATTCTGGCTTCTTTCACTCAGCATAATCATGTTGAGATCCATCCAAGTTGCTCAACAATTTGTTCCTTTTTATTACTTACTAGGATTCTATTGTATGTACATAACGCAATTTGTTTATCCATTCCCAGCTTCTCCCAACAACAAATGATGTAAAACTTAAGAAATAGCTTCTGGATAAAGATCAAACCCAGGGCACTCTTAGGATACCACTGTCTCAAGATGAAGCTGAGGGCATAATTTTAAAATTCTTTGTAAGACCTCCAAAAGATCCAATGTGGTACTGTAGAGAATCATTCAGTCAAAAACAGGGCTTTTAGGAAGTTGAAGAGTATAGCTCGTCAGTGGTCTAATTAGAAACCCAAAGTAGAAAGGGGCTCATCTCATTTGTAGATATGAATATTATACAAAGGAGTAATTCCAATAGATTCACAAGAGAACCAAGGATTTTTAAAGAGAATTGTATTGGCACAAAAACTGCCAGCTTGCACTAAAAGGAACAGAGAAAATACAAAATGGAAAAAAAATGCATCTGAATCACCAAACTCTACAGGCCTGAAGCAGGCTGAGAAAATTACTGAGTTGCTAGCACAGGTTCCCTTTTATTGAAAAAGAAAAGATGACTCAAAACCCAAATGCCTAGAAGGTGGAACTAAGAGCCACGGATAATTGTTTTCAGGCAGGGAGAGTACTGAGTGAGTCTCCATCAAGAAACTTCCACCATGTGCCCAGCTATATTTCAGAACTGCTATGGAGCACAGTTTCCTGTGTACTCCTATGTACTTCCCACTGCCCCCTTTCATTAGATGGGTGTCTCCAGTAGTTGTCTTAGGCCTGTCCCACCATTATATGTTGGGGAAGGAATAAAGGAGGAAGTGGGGGTGATGGGGACAAATAACTTCTCTCTTTAGTTCACAAATTAAGAGGACCTGTGCTTGAGAAGCTGTAGTTAAGGAACTATATCTAAGGCACCTCATTCTCATCTAGGCCTGATATATAGTTCAGGAGACTGAGGGGTATAAGCTGATGCTGTAATGGGATTAAATTTTGGGGGTGCCTTGGGGGAGATTGAGTGTACATTTATTTCCATAGCAACTGGGTACAAAATTGCTCGCTACTCCTCTACTGAGCTCCCACAGCACCTTGTGCCTATCTTTAATATATTTATCCCAAATATTTATAGTTGCTGGTTTACAATTTGTTTCCCTCACCAAATTTAAACTCCTTAAGAAACAAAGTGTTTATTTTATTTATATCCATAACATTGAATAATCCCTCAAATTACTTGTTTGTATGAATGAGTATATGAAGCAAGCCCAGGATGTCAGGGATTCAGGTCATGCAGATCCACACTGATAGAGTCAAGGCCACATTTCCAGGGCACTTGTGAGACAGCCCTCAAAGAAAGAGTCAGGAACACTAAGCAGTTAAAAACGAGAATGGGGGGGTTCCCTGGTGGCGCAGTGGTTGAGAGTCCGCCTGCCGATGCAGGGGACGCGGGTTCGTGCCCCGGTCCGGGAAGATCGCACATGCCGTGGAGCGGCTGGGCCCATGAGCCATGGCCGCTGAGCCTGCGCGTCCCGAGCCTGTGCTCCGCAACGGGAGAGGGCACAGCAGTGAGAGGCCTGTGTACCGCACAAAAAAAAAAAAAAAAAAAAAAAAAAAAAAGAATGATCACTTTATCGACCATAACAGTGTATGGAATACTGAAAATTAGAACTGATTCACAAGAACATGCTGAAAACATCACCCTTTTTTTTTTTTTTTTTGCAGTACGCGGGCCTCTCACTGCTGTGCCCTCTCCCGTTGCGGAGCACAGGCTCGGGACGCGCAGGCTCAGCGGCCATGGCTCATGGGCCCAGCCGCTCCACGGCATGTGCGATCTTCCCGGACCGGGGCACGAACCCGCGTCCCCTGCATCGGCAGGCGGACTCTCAACCACTGCGCCACCAGGGAAGCCCAAACATCACCCTTTAAACCTGTATTTTAGTAGCCTGACACAGCTCAAAAGCATTATCTGATCAGAGTACAACTGGTTAAAGAAAAAAAACCTTCAGAAGGTGATATTTTTTCATTTTTAATTTTACTGTAAATAATAAGTGATAGGTTATCAACAGGGAAGAGTAGAGTTGACTCCCCAGCTGTTGTGTAAAAGAGGAGGAGGAAGGGAAAAAAGGAGGGAAGGAAAGGGGAAGGAAATATTTCACTTAAAACAACACTTTCGTAAAAGGCTCCTGAACGGAAGACATTGAAATTATGAGCTCCAGGTAGTTTATTCTGCTAACACTCTGGTTTGAGGGAACAAATCCTTCCATGAGGGTTTTCAGGAGATTTCTTTTTTGACACAATAAGAGCTCAATGACAGAGTAAAGAAACCATTCAGCACCACTCCAGGGCAGCACTTAGAGACATCTTTCTGTCTTGAGGATGCTAGCTTCTCAATAAGACTACTGCTCCTTTCACTGGCCTGGAAGATTTCTCAGAAGCAGCAGAACCTCTTTTAGATAATTACTGCAGTACACCTAAAAGAGCAACTTCTAAGATATCTTTCTGGGAAAATTAAGTATATACCTTCACCTTCAAAAAGTCACTTCTATTGTCTGAGCATGTAATTTGCAAGAAAAGGGAAACCTTGGGTGAAACAAATATTGGGCAGCAATAACTGAGTCAGATGAAAGTATTTATAAATCAGTTTTGAATTTGTTGCAGTACCTCATTTTAAGCCTGATCATTCTTAGTACTTTTCTTCTGGCAAATCAACCCTCCTGGTCTCTCTTAAACAAATGGCACGTAGTGAACATTCATTCCAGCCCTCAGCTAACTCTTCTGCCCAGGAACCTAAGACTGCTGCTTGACCCCAATCACAGCTTTCCTAAAGAACTACTGAGACCCTTGAGGTTTAATACTTTGCCTCATATCAAAAAAATAAAATTCAAACTGACCCGGAAAGCAAACCAAAAACCAAATAAATTGAGTGATTTAATCAATTTAGGCAAATGGTTAACAATCCAAATGAAGTCTGTCTCTCCTCTTCTGTCTCTTGGTCAAGCATATCTTTATCAGTTACCTGGATAATATCAGACACTGGACAGCCTACTGCATACATAGTGGCAATAAATGCAGTGGATGGGAAAGAGAAGATAATGAACCAATGCTTGATACATACTAAATCTCTTTTCCACCCTGCTAGGAAAAACAAGGGTAAGTCCCTGGAGATATTCTAGAAGTAAATGTAACTACAGGTAAAATCCCACTCTAAAAAACACAATTATAATGTCTAGTTCAGAGTAAATGGGGCCATTTCAAAAGCCTCACAAACAACTGATACTAAGATTGCCTTGCTTATTTGGACAAAATAACTTCTACAGAATGAGAAATTCTCTAAAACAAATATTTTTAAATGTCTCTTCATTTAGGTAGCTACCTACTGAATAGGGTTACCCTTTGGAAAGAATTTAAGCAACTTCGTTCCTGACCTAAAGAATAAAAGAAAAGACAGTTATGATACAATATGCAGGGTATCAAAAGGAAAGTCATCTAACCAAGTTTGAATGGGGTCAGGGAGAGAAAGAGGTAAGGGTAGACAGAGAAAATGGATGATTAAAGAAGGTCTTCTGGAAGAGGGGGCACCTGATCTGCGTCTTAAATGCAAGTAAACCAGCAAGAAAGAAGAAAGAAGATGGTACAGAAAAAGGAGGAAGCAGAAGAGATTTAAGTGATTCAGCTAGAGCACAAGGTCAATGACAGGTGGTGAGAGAAGAGGGAAGAGTGGGTACCAAGTCATGAAGGGCCTTGTATGATCCTAAGGATTTGAGTATTACCATATAGGTTATGGAAAGGCATGACAGAGTTTAAGCAAGATATGATCGTGATTACATCTGTTTAACATACACATCTCACTGACAGCAGGACAGAAGATGGGTTAGAAGGGGGAAGACTCCAGCCTAGGAAACCAATTAAGTGGCAATAATTCAAGGAAGAATAAGGAGAGCCAGAACTAAGACAAAGGCAAAGCTGGATGATGATGAAGAATGATAGGAAAGAGATCAAGAAATTAGACTTCCCCTTTCTCTCCCCCTCTTCCTAATCAACAGTTTAATCCTAAAGCCAAGGTACACATCCACAGTTGGTGAGAAGTAACCACAGTGGTCCAGGGTAGTGTCCACATAGAAGGGCACCCAACAGAGAGAGAGTGAGTCCAAGCATATGAGAAGTGTCCATACTCTAAGGGGCAATCCAGTATATGGTGTCAGAACCCAAGAAGAATAACGAGGGTATACATGCAGGGGAGTTGCCCAGCATTGGAAGTCAAAGCCCAACCAGGGAGAAGAAGGAATCCACGGGGAGCAGCTGGCTGGTATGGGTTATCAGAGCCAAAACAGTTTGAAAAGAGTTTCCATGTAAAAAGGTGAACTGATGTGGTGTCAGAGCACCTAAGCAGGGTGAAGGGACTTCCAAGCAGAGGCCACCTAATATAGGGGATCAGATCCTGAGCAGGAGGAGGAGGGCATCAACATGGAAGAAGGTGGCAGTCATGTAGGGTGTGTCCAAACCCAAGGTGAATAAGGCCTCCACAATGAAGGACCAGCCTGTCATGCATTAATGAAAGCCCAAGCTGGATGAGGTAGGCATTCATATGGCACAGGCAGAGTGGCAATAATGTGGTATCAGAACCCTAGTGGAGTAAGGAGGGCATCCATGCTGGGAAGGAGGTGGTGGCATCCATGATGAGAGATTGGTCATGTACAAGAGAATAATAAAATAAGTTAGTGTATTAAGAATAATGGGAACCAGGCTGCTTGCTGCCAAAAAAAAAGAAGTTAATAATATGGAAAGGGAGAAAACCAGAATGAATCTTGTGGTGTTGGATTGAAATCGGAAGTACTGGAAGTACATTAATATTCACAGATGGATACAGAAATACACTTAGATGTAAATGTATGTGTGTTCACAGACACATCACATACTCTCTAGTTCTGTCCACCAGGAAGGCCTAGGGGCAGCAACACCTCAAGAGCAATGAGCACACCCAGCATCCAGATTTTGGCTTTTTTTTTGGCTGTGCCTCGTGGCATGTGGGATCTTAGTTCCCCGACCAGGGATCAAACCCATGTCCCCTGCAGTGGAAGCACAGAGACTTAACCACTGGACCGCCAGGGAAGTCCAAGATTTTGGCTTTTAAATAGCATTCTCCACTAAAAGGAACCAAAGCTCCTTGGAAATATGGCAGATTTCAGAGCTAAGAAAAGAAAAGTAAAAGATGAGCATGGAACATCTTGTGCCAGAAAGCAAAGAAGTACTCAAGGAATGGTGAGGATGTGTCAAAAGAGCATAGGTGCCCCTTCAAGCTGGTTCTTACTGATCAAAGCTGGAACAAACTGAATAATGCAATTTATTAAAACAGTCTGGGTAATTCAATAATAACCTTGCATAAAAAAGGAAATGATGAGTCCAAAGTCAAATATACAAATAAACTGAAAGTGTAATGAGGAATGGAATATTTATATCATTTCAAAATACTTTCCCCAAAAAACACTTATTACAAGGAGGTAAAGAGTAACTTTTCAATAGAGAAGCCTGGCAAACACTACCCTAATCAAGTGATCAAGTAATCATCCTCAGCAATGGTACAAGTCGCAACTGCGCACTACCTGACATAATGAGACCACAGCATTACTTCTATGATTTTCCTGCCAAAGACAGATACTTAACTTAAATCTAATCATAAGGAAACGTCAGACAAACACAAATTGAGGCCTACATTCCTCAAATGTCAAGAAAATGCAAATCAAGGAAAGACTGAGAACTGTTCTAGACTGAGGGAGACTAAAGAGACATAAAACTAAATGCAATTTGTGATTCTGAATTGAATCCTATTGCTTTAAAGACCATTACTGGGAAAACTGGCAAAACTGGGAATTAGATGGCAGGACTATATCAAGGTTAATTTCCTCATTTTGATGTGTATATTGTGGTTATATACAGGAGAATCGCCCTGTTTGCAGCAAATACTGAATTATTTGAGGGGGAGGTCTGCAACTTATTCTCAAATGGCTCAGGTTGAAGGGAGGGAGGGACTTGCTTGAAGTGTAATTACAACTTTTCTATAACTCTGAGATTGTTTAAAATATTTTCAAAGCTTTTTAAAAACATGGGAAAAAAATACTGTGGTTCAAATGGATGTAGGGAGAGTCTAGTATGACTTTCAGGCTTCTGGAAGTGAGCAAATGAACGAGTACTATTCAGCAAGACCTTAGAATAGATGGAACAGTTTTAGGACTGGCTTTTCAGTTTTTCTTTGCTGAGTGGCCAGGATTGAGTGTAGAAGACTGGGGGGAAGGGCTGCTATATTCAATTTGAGAAACCTGTGGGACACTGAGAAGCAGCAGCTGCTGGCAGAGGAGCCAAGTCTGGCACTCAGGAGTCTGGGTCAAAGACACAGACAGAAACTATCGTCTGTAGGTGATAGCAGAAACCAGGGTGTGACTGAGATCACACTGGGAGAGTTTAAACTCCACCACATTCCAGAAACAATCTGAGATGACTTTAAAAAAAATACATGAAGTTAAAAGGATTAAAAAAATACACATGTAAACTGAGGGACGAAGGACAAAGGGAAGATTAAAAGGGGGAAAAGTAAAGCCAGAGAAAATAATAGCATACAAAAACGCATAATAAAAAATGCATATAAAAATAATAGCTTACTGGGCTTCCCTGGTGGCGCAGCGGTTGAGAGTCCGCCTGCCGATGCAGGGGACACGGGTTCGTGCCCCGGTCCGGGAAGATCCCACATGCCGCGGAGCGGCTGGGCCCATGAGCCATGGCCGCTGAGCCTGTGAGTCCGGAGCCTGTGCTCCGCAACGGGACAGGCCACAACAGTGAGAGGCCTGCGTACCGCAAAAAAAAAAAAAAAAAATAGCTTACTAAGAAAGTTGCATATAGCTCACAGAGCTAGAAGGCAAATATAGCCCTAAGGTTCCTGAGAGGCCAAAGAGAACGTACAGCAAAGAGACCACAAACGCTGCATGGACACTCATTTACAATACAGTGTGCACTTCCTTTGTTAGCATTTACCAACAGTATAAATCTGACATTTTCGTTTTGAAAGAAAACTACAGTATACCATTTTCTGTTTGCTATGAAAATAGGCTTACATTTTAACATGATATGAATAAAACAGTTCTGATGTTTTTTCAGTCATTAAAACACAGATCTGGACTTCCCTGGTGGTGCAGTTGTTAAGAATCCGCCTGCCAGCGCAGGGGACACAGGTTCGAGCCCTGGTCCGGGAAGATCCCACATGCCACGGGGCAACTAAGCCCGTGCGCCACAGCTACTGAGCCCACGCTCTAGAACCCACGAGCCCCAATTACTGAGCCCACGTGCCACAACTACTGAAGCCTGCGCACCTAGAGCCCGTGCTCCGCAACAAAGAGAAGCCACTTCTCATCACAACTAGAGAAAGCCCACATGCAGCAACGAAGACTCAATGCAGCGATAAATAAATAAATTCATTAATTAAAAAAAAAAAACACGCACAAATCTATCTACGACCATGAATGCTTTTTCTTCATTTATAGGACCTGGAATAAATTAAGAAGATTAACAAGAGTAACAAACACTTGCATGGGGTTTACAGTTTGAAAAGCATTTGTATTTACTGTACATTATTTCATTCAGTCCACACACCATTTACTGTGACAATCAAGACTGGTGCAGACTTAATTTCACAGATTAGCAAATAGGTTCAAAGAGGTTAAATTACATATCCAAAATTACATGGCTAATAAGAGAATTTGGAATATAATTCCAGTTTTCTGACTCCATAGTTCACTCATTCATTTATTCATCCATCCAAATGTTTACGGAGCACCTCTCAAAGAACACTGCCTATTCCGTACTGTTGCTGTGAAGATCAAATAAAAGAACATGGTACTGTTTACAAAGTATGAAGCCTAAAAAATGTTAGCTATTTTCAAAGCATCATCATTAGATCCCCCTTTTAAAGATATCAGCCCTTCATACATTTTTGGGAAACTAAATATGATGTGGAAATAGAAAACACGCATGAAATTTGGTTGGGACATATAGGAAAATGCATATTTAGAAGTAGAGGAGTGTGCCAAGATGAAGCTGGGATAGGTAGAGGATAGATCACGCAAGACCTCATTTGCCCTGCTAATGAGCTTGACTTTAGCTTGTGGTGAAAAGAGGACACAGAAAAATATAAGAAGGGGAGTGCTGTGGTCTCAGCTGTGCTTTTGAAAGATCCCTCAGATGACAACATTAAATATGGATGTGAAGGAAAGCATAAAGGCCAGTTAGGAGGCTATAGTAATGAGCTAGGAAAAAGAGGGTGAGCTAATTGAAGGTAACCACTTAACTTTCAGCTTATTTTAATCTGTAACATTAAGTTGTCTCTGGCCTCTAAAGATCTAAGGGAAACTGAGACAGCCCAATAGGCCCTTACAACAAGTTTTAAACAAGCTGCAAGTCATACTATGGACAACTGAAAAACTAAAACAGAATCGTCCCTGGGACTTTGTTTCTGCAATGGAGTTACACAGTATAATTACTATTCTTATTAATCTACAGGGAGCCTACTTTAAAGCCATTAGTTTATTGTTTCTTTTTAATCTGAATGATTCTCAGTCATTAAAGTTTTTATCAGTTACAGAATTCTCTATAGTGAAATACAACAGCTGACTTCGGATGCATTAATGCTTTAAGCAAAAACTAACACTCATTAACAAGATTACCTGTTGTGATTAAATAAATACAAACTGTTTGCAAAGTTTGTAAATGAGTACAACAGCATAAAAGTAAAACTTACCACTTAGCACAAACCTTATTTTCTTAACTCTTCAAGTCCATGTAGGAAACAGGGCAAGCCTTCATTTTTCAGTTTCCCACTTCCCCACTGCACTGCCTAATAAACACCTATACTCCACTTTCTGCTGCTTTAACTTCCTCAATTGTATCTGCTAATAATGCCTAAGCATGTTGAACAAAACAGCAGCACATGAAAGAAAGCCTGCTTCCTCCGCTTTACAGTGCTCCACATGGCACAATAGAGTTTCTAATAGTGCATCAGGTCGTAAAAGTTGTACATATTATGAAATCTCAAGACGGCTATTTTGCGGAAAACATTAATTATATTTACAAAAAGTTCTTAACAAATCTTTAGTAAAGGCTGCAATTAATTTATGGAGCCATGAACAGTCTGCAAAGGGTATCAGTGATAATACTAGGAAAGAGAAAGAGTTTCATCTGGCCTTAAACTGCAAAGTTCATGTCTAATTTGACTGGTAAGAGTCAGACCACAGACTATTAAACTTGGAAGGGATCTTAAAGGTAGTCCAGTCCATGCCTATGCCCCCACTTCAAGGATAAAAATCCCATGTAAGACCTGACCAATGCTTATGCAGCCTATTCTGACATCTCAATTTATTTAAGAAAAATTCTGCTTCAAATATTCAAGTTTCAATTTGGCAGTTAATTTCAGTCTGCAGTTAAAAGGCACTAGCTGTCAGTCAGATCTCTCACCCAGTTCCCTCCTGAAAAGAAAAACTGACAGATCACAGGAGCTTTCTTTTGTAAACCAATTCTGGAACTTTCATGCTTCTTATTTGTTAGGTTAAAGGTTAAATTGCTGACCTGTGCCCTCCTGCTTAGCGGCCTTCCCCTTTTTCTGTAAAGCTTTATTTTGGGGCTGTATTTACATGGATTAGTCCCTTTTCACGCTAAGAAGGAATCTGTTCACAGCCAAAGCCTTAGTTCTGGTTGTACAAAAAGCAGCCACAATTATTCACCACCAGACAATGACCATATTGTGGATTTACAAAAAACCCACCCCAGCCATGGAAAGATCTGTTCTTGCTGCACAAAACAATAGAAGAAAAATCTTATCAAGCATTCAAGAGAAAGCAAACAAAGCAGGCCCACTGTGAACTTGATGAAGATGTCAAGCTCCTTTAAAATATATATATATAAATCAACAAAGAGGGGTTTTCTTGTAAAGTCTTGGGAGTGAGACTTTTTCTACTCTGAGTTTCCCTTTCTGGTTAAACACAGCCCATAGCAGCAAGACATTGACAGCCAAGACCAGCAAATGCTGCCATTTTCTAAGCACGCTTACAGACACTTTTTTAAGCGCACAATGCAAAGAGGCTTTCCTTTCCAAATATGCCCAGTGCAAATGCCAGGCAAATCATTTTCAGGCTAGTCCCTTACCACACAAGCTCTTTCAGCAAAGGCAAAATTCTTGTCCCAATCTCTAAGGAACAAGCATAGGCTACCTCCCCAACCCCTAACTTACTAATTCCTCTGAAAAAGAGAGAGAGAAAAAAAAAAACATTGGATTTAATTAAACCATAGCTCCAACAAGATTTCCTCATCTGACACCCATGAAGTATTATACACACCCTGTTTCTTTGGGGTGGGTTTGAATGACAGTCCCAAGTCACAGCAACAAACTTTCACTGGGAACATTTTATGTAAGGTGAGGACTCCACAGCTGCTACAAAAGCTAACTCCAGTCCAGGACACAGCTGTCTAACAATTTATGAGAGCAAATACAAAGAATTTCTCCCAACAACAAGTCTTTTAGGTAGATGATTTCTATTCTTTTTAGGCTAAAATGACCTAAATCCACCATCAGAAGAATGCCCTTCAAGTAAAATAAGAAAGTGAAATAGTCACTGTCAGAAAAAAGCACTAAAAGCACACCTAAGAATCCCTAAAATATAGCTAATTTTTTAAAAGAAATGGTACTTTAATTCATCATAGAGCAAAATACTAAGATAATAATACTTTATTTTGATCTCAGAAAATGGTTCAATTTAAGGGTTCTTACAAATTTTGGACTTAGAAAAAAAAAACATTTCCATCTGTAACAGTTTATCTTTGACACAGCCTTTCTCAGCCCTCTCTCTATTCCTCTATCTGCCTCTCCATCTCCCTGATCTCTCCCTGTCCCCCCACCCCAAAAACAAAAAAGAATTTTTAAAAGGTAATACCAAAATTTTGGTCACAAATGTTTATAACTTGAGAGTGATATAATTTGTCTTGTTTTAAAAGGGGCTGAATCTATATGTATAATAACAGACAACTGGTTAATCAAACTATAAGACTGATGGAACCTTCAAAAATTAATTGAAATGTTGAAGATAACCATCTTTTTTTTGGCCACGTCGCACGACATGCAGGATCTTAGTTCCCCCCAACCAGCGATGGAATCTGTGCCCCCTGCAGTGGAGGCTCGAAGTCTTAACCACTGGACAGTCAGGAAAGTCCCTATGATAACCATCTTAAGGTCTTACTTTCTCTCATTTAAAAATGTACACCAAAAAATAAATAAAGTAAAAAAAAATTTTTTAATTAAAATGTACACCAACTGCAAGGTTGTCAAATGGGAGTATTCGAAACTTGAAAGTGGGATTGCAATGGAGGTGATTTTATTCTCTCTCTTTCAAACTTCCTGTAATATTTTGTCTTTTTTATAGTATTTTTAGTGCGATCATCAATGCTGTGAAAATGAGACAATTCTGGCCAATGGCCCTACTTAGATGACTACGACAACTACAGAAAGTACTTCCATACAAAGCCAAAGCACAGTGTCTCAGAAGTTTGCTTACTTTGAATTAGGAAATTTATGATCCCTGAGAAAATTAGGATGGCGCTACAAGGACCAGAACACAAAGTAGGAAGTACTTAAACTCCTCACCAACTTCTAGGACGAACGAGATTAGGGCACAAACTACACTCAGAGTCGATTCAAATGTAAATGCTCTGCTTCCTCTCAAACAATGATAAACTCCCTCGGAGTTAATAGTTTCTCCCTAAGAGATTCATCTCTCTTTTCAGCTTAGAGGTATGTTTTGGAGAAAGGGAAGAAACACATGGTGGGGCTTAGAGCAAAACCTTTTAAATTCTTTGTCATAAAAGCTGCAGAGTAAACTACATTTCCTTTACTAATCCTTCGAACACTTGTTAAACTTGAGCGCGCTGACAACTTTGCCACTGCAATCACATTTTGGTTTCTAACAAGTTAAAAAAAATACTGTGGTTGTACTAAATTGTATTACCATCTTCCTTGAACACCAAGTGAGAATTTATGCTGCCTTCACAAACTGTTGAAAGAGACACTCCCTAGGGAGAAATAACTTTTGGCACATTGCATAGCAAAGCTAAAGTTACAAAAGCAGGCTAAAATATCTCTTTCACCACACATATATTTTCATTCTCTTTTCCTCTCTCTCTTCCTCCCCACTCCCTCTCTCACTCACACACTCACCAACATGTAAACATGAAACCATGCTATGCCCTCCATAGGCAAAGGAGGACCCTTGAAAGACCCTTAGTTTAAGTTTACATCTCGAAAACTTTTAAATTATGTATATAAGTTTTTTAAATTAAGTATGTAAGTCTTTTTGTGAAGTAGTTTTTCCATGTCTTTGGAAATACATTAACAAAACTCCACATTGCTCATCAAAAGAAAAAGAAAAGAAAAACACAGAGGGGGCGCTTCCCTGGTGGCGCAGCGGTTGAGAGTCCGCCTGCCAATGCAGGGGACATGGGTTCGTGCCCCGGTCCGGGAGGATCCCACATGCCGCGGAGCGGCTGGGCCCGTGAGCCATGGCCGCTGAGCCTGCGCGTCCGGAGCCTGTGCTCCACAGTGGGAGAGGCCACAACAGTGAGAGGCTCGCGTACCATTAAAAAAAAAAAAAAAAAAAACACAGAAAATCGTTATCAAGCATTTCAAAGACTCTATAGTCCTCCAAGCTATGAAAAATAATATAGGTGTTCTTTCATGTCAGGAGGCTGAAAGAGTAGAAAACAATGACTTGACAGAAGAAAACAAACTAGGCACTGTTAATTATTTTATAGTGGTTTATTTAATCTTCACAGCAACTCTAAAAGATAAGCATTAACAAACTCATATTTGCAAGTGCAAAAACAAAAAAGATGAGTAACTTCCCCAAGGTCAGATCGCTATTAGTTGCGGAGCCATAATTCAGACCCAACTCCAAAGCTCCTTCCACTGCACCCACGGCTTCTGCTAGAGGAGAGAATGGGCAGCTTTTAGTAAGACAACTTCTCATGATGCTGGACCACCAGGCAGTTTCCCAGGGGTGGCAGAAAAAGCCTAAAATGCAAAAAGTATGGGCTGTCACCGAGGCCTGGAGTAAATGCCTCATTGTACTCTGGGAAGTCTGATGGACACGTACTAAATGGAGAGGAAAAGGCATTCCTCGCCTAGTGGGACAAATGTAAGTGCACCTTCCTTTAAACTTCTCATCCTGAGCACATCTGCTCGTAGAAAAGGCAGAATAACATCTTCCAGAAAAATCACTAGAGAGAAAACTGCAAGATAACTCTTGCTTCTAAAATAAGTGCCCTCCCCCTAGTTCTACCCAAAGATTTCCATTAAAAAGCAAAATATAGCAAATTAAGCAGCCATTCAACCTACTGGAAATGAGATATTTACCAACAATAAAACTGCAGAGACTAATCAAAATATCAAGGTTCACTGTAAACAGCTGGAATTGTGTCAGTTCATTTATTTGTCCAAAAAATATGTACTGAGTGCCTACCACGTCCCCACTCACTGTTCTAGGTGCTGGGCGCACATCAATGAACTGAATAAACAAAGACCTCTGCCCTCAAGGAACTGACAGACTGAGTGTGATCACACAGGGTCCCTCAAGCTGATCAGAATCTGCTTAAAAGTCAGATTCCTTATTAATAAAAAGAAATAAACTATTCCTCCATGGCTTTGCAAATGCTTTGCCTTCTGTCTGAAATGCCTCCTCTCCTCCCCAGTACCTATCACACAGCAAGTTTTAATAAACATTGCTGAGGGACTTCCCTGGTGGCTCAGTGGTTAAGAATCCGCCTGCTAATGCAGGGGACATGGGTTCGAGCCCTGGTCTGGGAAGATCCCACATGCCGTGGAGCAACTAAGCCCGTGTGCCACAACTACTGAGCCTGCGCCCTAGAGTCTGCAAGCCACAACTACTGAGCGCACGTGCCTAGAGCCTGTGCTCCCCAACAAGAGAAGCCACTGCAATGAGAAGCCCGTGCACCACAACAAAGACCCAACACAGCCAAAAATTTTTAAAACCCAAATAAATAAATTTTACAAATAAAATTAAAAAATAAACATTGCTGAATGGGTGAAGTATGATACAAAAACACCCTTCTAAACAAAATGGGGGAAATGTAGTAGTGGACAGACCTAAATCTCAATTTAAATTGGGTCTAGACCTGAACTTTTATCCTACAGCAGACCCAGAGAAGTCCAAATAAAACCTCAGTAAATTCAATCTCCATTCAGCAAACCCAAGAAAAATTAGGTCGGCTTGTTCCAGGGTCCAACCCCCAGGATTAAGAATTTTTTCAAAACCTAATCCGGACTTGCTAGAGCTACTAGAGGCAAGAAAGGGCCTAGTGAAGGCTTCCAAATGCCCTGGGCCTAGAACTGCCTTAGATCTGGTCCCAGTGCCCTGCTATCACAGTGTAGAAGAAATGAGCCTTCAGTAGGAACAGATGACATTTCCCCAGTTCAGACCCCCGATGACCCTCAACTTCTAGTTTGAAGAATCAAAACAAATGAGTCCAACTTTTTTTTAATAATAGTTCAAACTGAGGGGTGCTCTGTGCTGTGTCCTGTGCTTAATTCTTTAATATCTTTTTTCTCATTTAATCTTTACAATAACACTATGAGGTACTACCATCATCACCCCCATTTTACAATTTAGGAAACTAAATAAGACAAGGATAGGACTAAGTAATTTGCCCAAAATCACACAGGGAATTAAGGCATAGGTGGAGTTGGAATTTGAACCCAGATGATCTGATCCTAGAAACCATGCTCTTAACTAGACTTTTGCTAGTTATACTTTTGAAGTTTTAGGGGGAAGAGGAGCAGGAACTCCTATTAACCAAAATATTTAGCAGGAAGAGGGAATAAATTAAATGTTCTGCTGAGCTGATTTTCTACTTCATTGAGAGCCATGATGAAAATATTTTTCATTTCAGTCTTTGTAGAAAATCTTTCCCATATACTTCTGTCAATTTTCCTTTCATACTAAGTACAACCTAACAAACTAATGGAACCCTTTTCCTGTGATGTTCTAGAAGTCAGCTGCAACATTCTGAGTATCAGTGATGCTTACCATTGAGGACAGAAATCTGAGCTAAATATACACTAATTATAGACCATATTCCAGAAATGGGCTCTTTTAATAAATCTCTGATACCAGCTTACTTTCTTGGCATTTGGCTCTTCTCACAACTAGACAGTTAAAACAAAACAAAAAAAGAAAAAACTCTGGTAACTGAGGACTGATCATTGGGTTCTTGTTAAAGTTGAACTGTGACATGAGGGAAAAAATATATAGGTTAATCATTTGAAATTATCCATGTGTCCAAAGTGTGCTTTTCTGGAAAGAACTCAGAATTGATCCTACATTTTCTGAAAGAGAAAATTGGTTATTCAGACAGTTTTCTTTTCATCAAGTGAGTTCAATATCTTCACCTCACTACTGTTAGTATCTGAACCATTTCAAAAGGAATTTAAATTAATTATATCAGAAGGAAAATTTAATCTCTTAACAAAATCACAATTGCAGGAAGTTTTATTGTTTGGAGTTTGTTTTGGTTTGAAGTTTGGGTTTTTGGTTTTATTTTTCATTTAAGGATGATGTTGAATTAAGTCATCACAAGAATGCCTAATTTGTACTTGTCTGTGTGTTCGACATTTTAATCCATATTGTCTCTAATTCACAAAGATATAAGTCCCATTTAAACAAGAAGCAAACTAGAATCAGTTTAAATAACTTTCCCAAGGTCAAACAATTAGTTGGTGGCAGAAGAAATCTAACTTCAAAGCCTACAGTCTTTCCATTACGTTGTTTCTATTACAAATTATCCATGAAGATACTTACTGACATTGTTATAATCTACACAGCAATTCATCTGCATCTATTTTCTCTTCAAATAAGGCTTTGTGATAACATAAAATTCTAATGCCTAAGAACACATTAAAGGTTAAAAAAAAAAAACTGTCTTAAATCAAGCGACTTATTAAAGTTTCCTGCTGGGCAAAGCAAGCTTATAGCAATAGCTTCTCTGAAGATTTCTTTTTCTAATGAAAGCCTTTGAGGAGACTGCATGTTTTCAATGCAACATAAAGAAGGAAATGCAAAAAGTGTTGTGAAATAATGCCAAAATAAATGTAAAAGCTGGAATATAATTTCTTAAAGGTTAAAAAAAAAAAGTGTCCTAAGCATTTAAAACATGAGGTTCAGTTCCTGTCTTACAGAGCTCACATTCCACTTTCTATGGTCTAGCACAGTGCTGAACCTAAAGTGAGTGCTCAAAGAATAAGTGATTAAAGAACTCTAACCAAAAATCAGACGTATGATAATAAGACCTCAGTCATGTAGACTCCTGGGGAAATGAGGCTTATGTGGCAGTTTGAGAAAGCTGAGGACCCACATTTTTCAGCACTGAAACTTTAACTTTTTGGTTGTAATTCCAAACTACATTATATATCTCACTGCTTTTTTGAAAAGAATATTTTGAACAAAACATTTTCTTGATGACTGCAATGTATATTTATTTTGCCTGCCTAGCACCCATTCTCCCTTCCTCTGGTAATAGCACCAGATTTTCCTCTGAGTAACTACCCTGCCCCATTCTCAGGCTAGAGAATCCAAGTGGCACTGAATAGGCCTCCCACATACATACTCCCTCATTCCCCAATCAGCATCTGAGTCACCTACCCAAAACCATCATGAGTGGTTCATAGATCAGTCTATGACCCAAACGAGGCCTATTACAATGGTTCTTGGGTTAATGGCTCAGAAAAACATAAAACACTCTTCTTCCACTTGGGTGACTAAATTGGTAGAATATAATCTTCAATTTGCTAGTAGCCATCTTTGCCATTATATAGGGAGCACTTGACCAGAAATGAACCAAACACAGACGACAGAAAACCAAGAGATAAAGATATGACAAATCTATGAAAATATATGTAGAACACCTAGATCCAGCAAAACCCAAAACCAGTTTTACCACTGCAACTTCTCAGTATTGAGAGCCAACAAATTCCCTTTTTTGCTCAAGCCAGATTTCGTTGGGTTTCTGCCACTTACAACAAAGAGCCCTAATACAATGATTTAATGTCATCAGCGTAATCAATAACTGTGCTGATCAACATAATACAGAAGAATTCTCAGGGCAAAGCAAAGCACATAGGGCATAAGCTAAGTGCTTTCCCATGAATAAAAGATTTAAGTTTGAATGCATGGATTCTGAGAAATCTATTTTGGCTAGTTACTTTTACTTACTTCCCATTTTTCAGCTGTGTTAGACTGATAACAATTGTTGGACAGCAGAGTTCTTCACAGATAGGAACTCTTGCCTTAAATAAAAATAACACTGTAATTTAAAATAACAGCTACTCTGGAATAAATCTAACAAAAATACATACAAGAAGGCTTCCCTGGTGGCGCAGTGGTTGAGATCCGCCTGCCGATGCAGGGGAAACGGGTTCGTGCCCCGGTCTGGTAGGATCCCACGTGCCGCGGAGCGGATGGGCCCGTGAGCCATGGCCGCTGAGCCTGCACGTCCGGAGCCTGTGCTCCGCAGCAGGAGAGGCCACAACAGTGAGAGGCCCGCATACCGCAAAAAAAAAAAAATACATACAAGAACTATATGAGGGGAACTACAAAAAACTCTGATGAACGAAATCATAGAATTAAATAAATGGAGATATATTCCATGTTCACAGATCAGAAGACTCAATATTGCCAAGATGTCAGTTCTTCCCAACTTGATCTAAAGATTCAATACAAAAACGAACAAAATACCAGCAAGTTACTTTATGGATATCAACAAACTAATTCTAAAGTTTACAGAGAAAGGCAAAAGGCCCAGAATAGCCAACACAATATGAAAGAAAAGAACAAAGTTCAAAGACTGACACTAACTGACTTCAAGACTGACCATAAAGCTATAGAAACCAACACAGGATGGCACTGGTGAAAGAATAGACAAATGGATCAATGGATCAACAGACAGCCCAGAAATAGACCCAAAGAAATTAGTCAACTGATCTTTGCCGAAGCAACAAAGGCAATACAATGGAGCAAAAATGGTCTCTTCAACAAACAGTGCTGGAACAGCTGGACATCCACACTCAAAATACTGAATCTAGCCACAGACCTTTCTTACATCTCTCACAAAAATTCTCTCAAAATGGATCATGACCTAAATGTAAAACACAAAACTATAGAACTCCTAGAAGATAACATAGGAGAAAACCTACATGATCTTGGTTATGGTGATGACCACAAACATGACCCATGAAAGAAATAATTGATAGGCCAGATTTCATTAAAATTAAAAACTTCTGCTCTGCCGAAGACAAAATATCAGGACAATGAGAAAACAAGCTATAGACTGGAAGAAAATATTTACAAAAGACATATTTGATAAAGGACTGTTATCCAAAATATACCATGAATTCTTAAAGCTCAAAAATAAGAAAACAAACAACCCAATTTTAAAAATGGGCCACGGCTTCCCTGGTGGCGCAGTGGTTGAGAGTCCCCCTGCAGATGCAGGGGACGCGGGTTCGTGCCCCGGTCCAGGAAGATCCGACATGCCGTGGAGCGGCTGGGCCCGTGAGCCATGGCCGCCGGGCCTGCACGTCCGGAGCCTGTGCTCCGCAACGGGAGAGGCCACAGCAGTGAGAGGCCCACGTACCGCAAAAATAAATAAATAAAATAAACAAAAATGGGCCAAAGGTCTTAACAGAAACCCCCTCACGGGACTTCCCTGGTGGATGAGTGGTTAAGAATCTGCCTGCCAATGCAGGGGACACGGGTTCGAGCCCTGGTCCGCGAAGATCCCACATGCCGCGGAGCAACTAAGCCCGTGCGCCACCACTACTGAGCCTGCGCTCTAGAGCCCGTGAGCCACAACTACTGAGCCCGTGTGCCACAACTACTGAAGCCTACGCGCCTAGAGCCCGTGCTCCGCAACACAGAAGCCACCGCAGTGAGAAGCCCGTGCACCGCAACAAAGAGTAGCCCCCGCTCACCGCAGCTAGAGAAAGCCGGCACGCAGCAACAAAGACCCAACACAGCCAAAAATAAATAAATAAATAAATTTATTTTTTAAAAAAAGAAACCCCCTCACCAAAGAAGATACACAGATGGTAAATAAACATATGAAAAGATGCTCCACATCATACGTAATCAGGGAGATGCAAATCAAAACCATGTTATACTACCATACACCTATTAGAATGGCCAAAGTCCAGAACTCAGACAACACCAAGTGCTGATGAGGATATGAAGCAGTAGGAACTCTCATTCATTGCTGGTGGGAGTGTAAAATGGTACAACCACCTTGGAAGACAGTTTGGTGGTTTCTTACAAAACTAAACATAATCCTGCCATACAATCCAGCAATCAGGCTTCTTGGTGTTTACCCAAAGGAGTTGCAAACTTATGTCCACATGAAAACCAGCACATGGATGTTTATTAGCAGCTTTCTTCATAATTGTCAATACCTGGAAGCAACCAAGATGCCCTTTAGTAAGTAAATGGATACATAAACTGTGGCACATGCAGGCAATGGAATATTATTCAGCACTAAAAAGAAATGAGGCATCAAGCCATGAAAAGACATGGAGGGACATTAAATGCATATGACTAAGTGAAAGAAACCCATCTGAAAAGGCTACATACAAGTATGATTCCAACTATATGACATTCTGGAAAAGGCAAAACTGGAGACAGTAAAAAGATCAGTGGTTGGTGGGAAGGGGACAGTGTGTGAAGGGCAAGGGGGGCTAAACAGGTAGAGCACAGAGAATTTTTAGAGCAGTGAAAATACTCTGTATACTATAATGATGGATACATGTCATTATACATTCATCCAAACCCACAGAATATACAACACCAAGAGTGAACCATGACATAAACAACGGACTTTGGGTGATTATGACGTGTCAGTGTAGGTTCATCAACTGTAACAAACATACCACTCTCGTGGGGAATACTGATAATAGGGGAGGCTGTGCATGTGTGGGGCAGGCGTATACAGGAAATCTCTGTATCACCCTCTCAATTTTGCTGTGAACCTAAATCTTCTCCTAAAAAAGTTAAATCTTTCAAAACAAATGATAAATAACAACAGCTCCCATTAATTAAGAACTTCCCATGTCCGACGCACTGTGCATTTTACTTTAATCCTTTCGACTGAATGAAGTAGATACTATCAGGGCCCCAATTTTATTGTTGAGAAAAATGAGGCTCTGAGATTGGCATTTTGTGGCAATTAAAAAAAAAAAAATCAAGGGCTTCCCTGGTAGCACAGTGGTTGAGAGTCTGCCTGCCGATGCAGGGGACATGGGTTCGTGCCCCGGTCCGGGAAGATCCCACATGCCACGGAGCGGCTAGGCCCGTGAGCCATGGCCGCTGAGCCTGCGCGTCCAGAGCCTGTGCTCCGCAACGGGAGAGGCCTCAACAGTGAAAGGCCCACGTACCGCAAAAAAAAGAAACGAAATTGAATTATTTGTAGTGAGGTGGATGGACCTAGAGTCTGTCATACAGAGTGAAGTAAGTCAGAAAGAGAAAAACAAATACCGTATGCTAACACATATATATGGAATCTAAGAAAAAAAAAAAGGTCATGAAGAACCTAGGGGTAAGACGGGAATAAAGACACAGACCTACTAGAGAATGGACTTGAGGATATGGGGATGTGGAAGGGTAAGCTGGGACAAAGTGAGAGAGTGGCATGGACATATATACACTACCAAACATAAAATAGATAGCTAGTGGGAAGCAGCCGTATAGCACAGGGAGATCAGCTAGGTGCTTTGAGACCACCTAGAGGGGTGGGATATGGAGGGTGGTAGGGAGGGAGATGCAAGATGGAAGAGATATGGGAACATATGTATATGTATAACTGATTCACTTTGTTATAAAGCAGAAACTAACACACCATTGTAAAGTAATTATACTCCAATAAAGATGTTAAAAAATATATATTTTAAGAACAAAAAAAAAAAAGAGTGCCTGCAGCAGGCTCAGAGATGCCAGCTGTAACGAGACACTTGTATTTGAAATGCATTCCAGAGTTTCAGCATGCCAGTACCATCTGATCATTGGACTGGGCAAGCTCATCCCTCTTGCAAGAGCACCCTCTTTCCAGACCTTCAGTCAGACAGGCTGAACTCAGCTCTGGGAGCTTTCACAACTGGAGGTGACTGTATTCATTTTCTGGTGGGTTCTTGAACAAACACATAAATTAGAGTACACAAAATGAAACTGGCAAAAAGAAAAAGAAAGCACTAAAAAAGTAAGAACAAGATAGATCAAAGATCTACTCAAAATGATCCTACTTCTTTTTAAAACATTAAACTCACATACCTAAATAACAAGATTATACACAAAAGATGTTCACTGGCATTATTTACAAGAGAAATACCCTGGAAAAAATCTGAAGATGTAATTACAAGTAAATATAGCACATAAACATGATGTCATAATTTATAGCAACTAAAATGATTTTTACAAAGCTATATTAATAATTTTAGGAAAGGTTTAATGATTTGAGGGAGAACATGGAAAACACACATGTAGCAGAAGTTGGGGGGGAAGTTTATATATTTACACACACACACATACACACACAAAAGAAGGCTACAAGGAAATAAATCAAAACATTAACAGTAGTTATTACTGAGTAATAATTTTTCTCTTCTTTGTGATTTTTAAAAATTTCTAAAAATTTATACACAGTCAAAAACTAGTAAGAAAACAAGCTACTAAAAATTTAAAGATGAATATGGGCTTCCCTGGTGGCTCAGTGGTTAAGAATCCACCTGCCAATGCAGGGCACATGGGTTCGAGCCCTGGTCCAGGAAGATCCCACATGCCGCGGAGCAACTAAGTCCGTGTGCCACAACTACTGAGCCTGCGCTCTAGAGCCCGCAAGCCGCAACTACTGAGCCCACGTGCCACAACTACTGAAGCCCATACGCCTAGAGCCCGTGCTCTGCAACAAGAGAAGCCACCGCAATGAGAAGCCCGTGCACCACAACGAAGAGTAGCCCCCCCTCACCTCAATTAGAGAAAGCCCACGGGAAGCAATGAAGACCCAACACAGCCAAAAAATAAATAAATAAAATAAATAAATTTTTTAAAAAATTTAAAGATGAATAGAAAAAAATACACACCAGGGATGATCTGCCAATATGTACTCAAATAATTGGAAAAATTTTAGTATTTTTTTTAATTTACAATGAGAACATACTATACCACAGTATAAGAAAAACTCATAAGAATGAAGCTCCCACAGAAATTTATAGAACAAAATGTATACTAAATCCTCCAATTAAAGACCCATAAAGTAGTTTCAGTGCTTTCTAACCCACCTTCTCACAGCAGGGAATTAAGCCCTCTGGGGGATGCAAACAAACTTCAAAGAGAAGATTATGCCCAGACACTAGTACTGTATAGCATAAGGTTTATATTTAAGTTTGCTCAGATATTTTGGCAGAGATCAGAGATGCAGATCCAATGAACAAAGACTAATTTTAAGACATATTCTTTGCAATCATCTAAATGGCAAAAATAAGGCTTAAATAGTATCAGAAAAAGGTAGATATAATAAGTTGTATTAAAAAAAAAAGGTTGTAGAAGTAGACAAAAGTTACCTAAAATCAAATACTAAGTGACAGCTTATTCACTGGTATTAGGAACTAGGAAATCTTACGAATTCCCAAAGAAAGTAAGCAGCACCATGAGTTCAGTTTGTGTACCCAAATTTTATTTGCACAATCTTTGGAAGATGTCCCACTCAGTGCCACAGGGCTGGATGCAATATCTAAGTAGAACTGACAGAATACATGTCCCTTCCATGGATGTCATGGAATGCTTTCAGAGCAAAGAACACGTGAGAGTTGACAATACCTTCACTAGTTCAGACATTAAAAGAAATCGATGGGAAAAAGAACTGTCTTTAACATCTAGTAGTATTTCTTACCAGCCTTTCTCACATTTGTCACCCTTTCCTTGTGAGGTAATTTTTTAGGTATTATTTAGAAGTACCTGACCATTTTATAAAAACACATTTTATGTAGAGGAATAGTGCATCTTAGTAATTTGGCTTTATTTAGTTTCCCAATTTTTAAAAATCATGGATAAGGAATCAAATTTAAGTTTAGCTTTTCTGGATATTAATCATCTAATAGAAAATTAAAATCCTTGATATATTAAAGAATGTGAAAGACAAAACTATAAATTTCTCAGAAGAAAATATAGGATAATAGTTTCTTATCTGTAGGGTAGGAAAACATTGATAAACTGTAGATATGAAAATCAAGAAGTTTTGATCAAAGATACCAGAAAGAGAGGGAAAGACAAATCATAGAGTAGGAGACAATATCTACAACACACTTGACCAGATAATTAATAGTAGCAGGACAAACAATTTCTTATAAATCAACGAGGAAAAGATAGAAAACAATTAAAAAATGAGTAAGCCTTGAACAGGCACTTTAAAAAGAAAGGTATTCACGAGGTCAATAAGTGTATGAAAAGGTGCTCAATCTCATTAGTCACCAGGAAAATGCAAATAAAAGCAACAAGGAGATACTACCACACAACTATCAGGTTGGCCAAACCCAACAAATTTAATTGTATTAAGAACTAATGAAGATGTTCAACAATAAAGACTATCAAACACTGCTGAAGGGAGTGTAGACAAGCACAGTCAACTTTGAAAAACAGTTTAGCATTATCTAGTTATCAAATATGGTATATATCCTATGTAAAAGTATGTTTACATGCTCCAGGATTTATGTATAAAGATCACAGCAGCCTTGCTTGTAATAGCCAAAAACTGCAAACAACTTCAAGTGCTTTCAACAGTAGAATGAATAAACTGTGATATAATCTTAAAGTGTATTACACTGCAATGAAAATAAATGACACACAACAACACAGAGGACCCTCACAGACTTGAGCAAACAAGCAGCAAAACTACACACAGAATAATTCTATAAAATTCAGAAACAGGCACTACTAAATTAAATTTTTCAAGGAACTATACTTATGTGGTAAAGCTACAAAGAAAAACAAAGAAATGAGTATCATAAAAGTCAGGATAGTAGTTACCTCTGGAGAAGGGGAGTGGAGGGACTTCTGGGGCACTGGCCAGCCCCACCTCTAACATTTACAGGGCCTTGGCAAGAGTACAAACAGAGGCCCACAAACCATATGTCTAAATATTTACAAGATATGAAATAAGCTAACAAACTATTAAATAAAATATGTTCCATCCTCCTATCATAACTACTTGGAAGGACAGATTCACACTGAAAATTCTTGGATTCCTTAGAGTTCCATGTAGAAACATGGTTCAGGGAAAACTGGCCACTAGCCCACTGTCCATCTCCCCCTTTTCTATCCCACACTGCCAGGAACCTCACACACAGGGATGCAGTCACCTCCACTCACAAGCCCAAGCTCCATCGCATACCCTACTCCCCACAAGCAGATACCCTTAGGCCACCCCTTGGGCCTAGGGGTGTGTACACCAGTAGCCAGTCTACCCTCAGAAGGACAAACCCTAGGGAAGACTCACACAGACTCTGGAAAAAAACCTTGGGGCCACTGGGTCAAGAAATTCTTAGATCCTAGGTATTCAAAGTTTGTCTAGGATGGAAGAGTTTGGGCTCTAAATGGGCATGTCCCATAGGCCCCACAGACTCCTTGCCTGAAAGGGGCACTTCAGAAGAGGGCCAAAGCAGGGCCCTCTAAAGCACAGGGCTAGGGCAGGGGTCTTCTTGCCAGGACCAGAATTTCCTTAGAACCACGCAATATTATTTGTCTTAACCTGAATAGTAGTAACATGGGTACTCACTTTATAATTATTAAACTGTACACAAAAGGTTTATGCACATTTTTCCACAAATAATGGGACGGACATCATGTCCCTGCTGATATGATATACTGAGAAGGATACAATATCACGTTTGAAATATTCCCACCCAAAATCCATGACCTAATCTAATCATGAGGATACAATCAGATTCAAACCCAGGGACTTTCTACAAAACAAGAGACCTAATTTCTTCAAAAACATTTCACAAAGGGTTTAAAAAAAAACAAGGTTGCAAAACTGTTCCAGACTAAAAAAAACTAGATAGATGTGAAAACTAAATGGATTACATGATCCTGAATTCTGGATCAGGGGCGAAAGTGCTATAAAGGATATTACTGGGACAACTGATTGAACATGGACAAATGACATTAACTTTCTTATTCTGGTAACTGTACTGGAGTTATTTAAGAAAATGTCCTTATTCTTAGGAGCTATATCCTGAAGTATTTAGGGGTGAAGGGTCACAATGTCTGCAACTTATTCTCAAAAGGTTCAGCAAAAAATACACACAGAGTAATAAAGCAAATTTGGCAAAATGGTAACAACTGATGAATCTAAGGAAAAGGGAGTATGCACGTAACTATTCTTGTAACTTTTATCTTTTAAAATATTTTCAGGGCTTCCCTGGTGGCACAGTGGTTGAGAGTCCGCCTGCCGAGGCAGGGGACACGGGTTCGTGCCCCAGTCCGGGAAGATCCCGTGTGCCGCAGAGCGGCTGGGCCTGTGAGCCATGGCCGTTGAGCCTGCGCATCCGGAGCCACGGAAGAGGCCACAACAGTGAGAGGCCCACATACCGCAAAAAAAAAAAAAAAAAAAAAAACTTGAAATAAAATATTTTCAAAATTTAAAGTTTTTAAAAAGTAAACTAAAGGGTTAAACAAGAAAAGAGTTGTCTACGGGGAGAGGAATTAGATGACTTAAAGAAGAGGATAAGGTAAAGACTCCATTTCGTTCCTTTTTCTTATTTGTACTCAACAAACTTTGTTCACATTCCCCAAGAAAATTCATTTTAACTTTGGGGGAAAAAACCTACAGCATTGAAAGGGGGAACATTAGCAACTGTAGAAATAAGAAAAGTTTTTGTCCTTAAATCACAGCCATCACCAACTGGTTACTCTGACGAGTCAGCTCACAGAGGTACTGCTGCACGAACACACCTAGTATCAGCTACTTCCCTTCCCAATACAATGGTTTGCACAATTAGAGGTATAACTTAAGATGAATATTAACATTCTACTTCTAGAATGACCATAAGTTTATATAACATGTTTCACAGCCTTCATGAAATAATCCAGAAAGTGGAGCACACGCAATTCTCACTTTTCATATTGAGAAATGCATTCATTTTAACAAATATTGGTGACATTGTACAAAGCCCTGCAGATGACATGGAGAGATGTGTACAACATGGTCACTGCCCTCAAGAAGGCAACTTAGCAGAGTGAAGAGGACTTGAACCTAAAACCCTGGCTATTCCACACAGTAGCTGTATAATCTTGGTAAGTTATTTGACCTCTCAGATTCTGTTTTCTCATAGGCATAATGGAGACACCATCCAACTATCTTTAAGGGTTGTATTGTAAGGACTGACTATGTATGTCAAGCATGTAGGACAACAGAACAAAAGATACTCAATAAAAGGTAACTATTTTATGAGTATTACAATCTAATTAAAATAACAAAGTAGAAAATATGTCCAAGGTTTGTATAGCCAATTACGGGCATAACTACCATTGGAATCCTGATTACTCCAAGTTTCTAATCCAAATAAATTCATCCTCCATAAACACCAAATAATACATGCAACTGTTGGTGTGCGGACCGAGAGCCGCTCCCTAACAGACCTTTGGCAAATGCATCACTCTCTTAAGCACCAGGAAAAAGAACACTAGGTCAGAAGGTTATTCTTTCTCATTAACCAAGAAGGATTTTAGGTCAAGAAGTGATTTACTCAGCCTGCACAAGATACTCTAACCTTATTCAAGACCCTGTTGCTCAGGAATACATGTCCAAATTAGTCCAAAAGCTAAAGCCAGAGGAGGTGTTTCCTTCAACTAAGTTCCAACCTTTCTTTAACCAGCTGACAAAATTTACTGAACTAAATCCATTTCAAACATCTCCTTCCAGTTTACTGGCAGAGATTTCCCTTTATATTATTTTGTAACCTAATTCTAAACCTTCCTTATTAGCAAGGTGACAATATTTCATACTAAATAGTTGACTTCCAGGCATCTCCGAAAGATACAAACCAAAACCCAATGATTACAATGAATAAAGCCATATTTCAAGGCTGTTATAGTAAAACTCTTAATTTAAACTGTTCACTGCAATTATTCTCCATTCCCTAGGATGATGTGGGCACAGATAAAAGGGAAAGACACTTAAACATACTTAAAGATAAGTAACAGTTTAGAATATTCACATATTATCCGATGTGCATGGCTAGCTCATACAATAAACAAACACGCTATATCATAATGGAACATGCAAATACCTGAAACAGTGCCACCTGTCCTAGGATAGGCCACTTCAACATACACTTCAAACATGGTCTCTGGGTTTTGCCTATAAAAGAAACAGATTGTGATTACTGACAAGTATTGAGGGAGCATGGTATAGAATATGCAGGCTGTGGTATAGGGCAGACCTTGATTAAAATCATTAGCTCCGCAACTTAATGGCTGTGGAACTTTGGACAAGTTACTCAACTTCTCTGAGCCACGCCCTCCTGATCTATAAAATGAAAATAGCTAACCAGAAGAATTATTGTGAAATGTAAAGAAAACACACAAAAATTGCCTAGATACAATGTTTGGCATATAATAGCTTAGCCATTATTATGATTTTACAGATGTCATATTTCCAGTTTACACAGCTGGATCTCCAAAACCATAAATAGAATTTTGAGGAAACTCAAACCAAGGCAACACTAGCACAAAGTAATCTTCTCCCTCATACGCCAGGATAAAATATTCAGATGAAGTTAACTTGCTTATTTACAGGTTTTAAAGACTCAAATAAGAGAAACAGTATCCTATCTCATTAGGCTATAATAAAGACAGGATGCTAATAGGGGGCTTTGCCTAAATTGTCAATGGCAAGTATATGAATGTTCATTATTATATCCTTTTACCTTTTTATGCCATAAATATTTTATATTAAGTTTTTAAAAGATCATAGCACTAAGAGAATGTTAACAGTTGCTCATTCTGAGTGATAAGAACATCGGAGTCATAGTATCTTCAGATTTTCTCTTTGATTCTAAAACTACAATAAAAAGATTCTTTCCAGATTGCATGAAAATCATTTAGTAGAAGAAAATGTTACACATTCAAACATCTATGACTGAATTCTATTTTAAACCTGACAACAAGGCTCAGAGAAGAAGCTTTCTGAGTTGCCTAATCAGATCTAAGGCTTAATTTCAATCAACTAAATACCCTGAATTTGCCCAGTAGATTCCACTTTTCAAAATAACTATCTCATTTATCTCATTTCATCCTCATTATAATCCTATGAGGTATGTGGATCAGTCATCACCCTCACCATACAGGTGAGAAACCTGAAGCAAAGAGATTCTAAGTGACTTGTCAGCAGTCTCACAACTAGTTAGAAACACAGTCAGAGCTGCAACTCAGACCTCCGGGCGCTCAAATTGTGTTTCATTGATTCTAAGATGAAATTTTTTCCCCACATTTTCCCAAGTCTTACAATCTATTGCATCTTACAATTCTAAATGGCAACATTTTTTTCTTTCTTAGTAGTACATATAGTAACAGTGCATCTTCGACTCAGTAAAATACCGTAATACTCCCTCTACTTCCTCAGAGGTAGTTGTCTGTCGATCAGGGATCTACTTATTTCTCATGTGAAGGATCATTACTTCCTCACTGAGGAGAAATTTGGGCTTGTGCTTTAAATAAGTACCTAGAGTGAAAAGAGTTGGCTGCTCTAAAAGTCAAGGAATTTAAATATACCTTTGTCAAATATAATTTTTAAATTAGACATTAAATCAGAGTATCTTACTTAACTAAATAAAAGTAAACTCAAGTTTTAAGAAAGCTGTTTAAAAATGTTTCGTGCCTTTTTTTTCCTGCAAGAGAGTACAAAAAGACCTACAAGGTCAGCATCCTTTGGTCACCAAAACATCTGTGGAAAATACCATATGGAACATCCCCTTCATTCAAATAATCTCAAAGTAGAGGGTTTGTTGAAAGAAAGGAATATTCTAAGGTCATCTGAAGAGTATGAGGAAGAGTCCCTCTAAAATCTAAAAATATCTTTAAGCCTATTTTGCAACTGGCTGAATTTCATCTCAGAATTTCATTCCTCGGGATTAAGATAATGGCTTTCAAAATGTATTCTGCAGGACCCTAGGACTCCATGGAGATTCCTTGGAGATTCCACGCATTTTTTACCCAAATGCCCACTTTTAAGCTTATTTTTCCCCATTTAAAAAATTGAAAGGAAAAAACATGAGCATACAAAGGAGTTACACACCAAATTTTTTTAACACTGGAGCTCCGACATGTTAACCTGTGCCACTAAGTTAAGGTGGTTTGTACAGATCTGCTACCTCTCTAAGCGAAGAGCATCCTAATGTTGTCTAAACTCATTATATCTCTGCTGCTTCTCCTCCCTTTCTCTTTAACACATTTCAACCAGGCTTCTGAACCCACCACACCACTGAAACAACTTGTCATGATCACCAATGACCTCCACATTGCTAAAATGTGCCAAAATGGTAAATTCTCGATGCTTGTCTTAACCTCTCAGCAGCATTTGACACAGCTGATTGATCTGCCCTCCTTCTCCAAACACTTTCTTCACTTGCCTGCCAGGACATCACTCTCAACTGGTATTCTTCCTGCCTTACTGGCTGCTCCTTTGCTGATTCCTTCTCACATAAGCTCTCCTACCCTTGAACTTAGTGCTGGACCTCTCCCTGTCTACGCTCATTACTTAAATGATCTCATTCAGTCTCACAGCATTAATTACCAGGCAAATGCTGATGAGCCCCAAAGTCCTGTCTCCAACCCGACTTCTTCCCTGACCCCAGATTCCCTTAGCAACTGCCTGCTCAACTTCCCCATCTGGATTTCTAAGAAGCATTTCTAACTTAACAAATGGCACTTTTCTTCCTCAGACTTGCATTTCCTGATATCCACCAGTTAAGCGGGGGAAAAAAAAAAAAAAAGCCCACCAAACTCAGTTCTGGAGATGGATGGTGGCAATGGTTGCACAAGAATATGAGTGTACTTAATATCACTGAACCATACACTGAAAAGTGGTTAGGCTGATAAATTTTATGTTATGTGCATATTATTATAATTTAAAAAATGAGAAGGAGAAAAGTCCTTACAAGGTCCTACATTATCTGGCCTCTGCCTGTCTCTCCAATTTCATTTCATACCTCTCTCTCCTTGCCCACTGCACTCTAGCCATACTGGCCTTCTGTCTGCTCCTCAACACACCTAATTCATTCCTACCTTATAGCCTTTTGTATTGATCTTCATATAGGTGGTCCTTCCTGTCATTCAAAATAAGGCTTATACCTGACCTCGGAAAGGCCTTCCCCAACACACTCTCTACCATCAAATTTTAATTCTCCACATCACACCAATCACAACCTGTTTCCCTCCTCTAAATGTAAACTGCAAGAGAGCAGGGATTTTTGTCTGTCATACCCACTAGTTTTTCCCAGGTACCTAAACAGTGCCTGGCACATAGCCAGAATCAAATAAATATTGAGAAGGAATAAAGGAAGTACAGACTAGCTTTCCTGGGGTCTAAAGGATTTCAATAAATGACTGGAGTGATTATACACTTTTATGACTCAAACTTTGGCATGTTAAAAGATAGATTTGAAGCCCCACCTCCAGGGTTTCTGGGGTAGGACCCAAGAATTAGCATTTCCAATAAGTACCCAGGTAATAGTGATGCTGCTGGACTAGTGATCACGCTTTAAGAACCACTGATCTAGTTAAATGGAATTCTTCTTCCAAATAATTTGTACATATAACATAAAATAAACATAAGGTATCCATCATTTCAACAGTGCTTTTGCAATAAAAGATTTCAAAGAAAATAAGCATTTGTGGAAGCAATGAAGCTAACTTCTCTTCTAGTGTTACCCATAGTTACTGCCTCATTGAAATGCATAATAAAACTACCTAAGTTTCTTACTCAGTTCAAATAGCTGCCAGAGCTCTACATGGAGCCAAAGATTATGACAGTCTCTTTAGGAAAAAAAAAGAAAAAAGCTGACTACAACCCTAAAAACAAACTAAACTGGACTATACAAGTTATAGTCATGCTCATGCATGATCATTTACATGTTACATTACAGAAGAAGTAGTGAGAGAACGGAGCCCGCGTTTCCGCAGAGCTGGAACTCCTGGCTCGGGGTCTCTTCCCTCCACCGTCACGGAACTGCCCCGGAGCCCAAGGGGAGGGCGGCCTCACTGAGGCTGCCAGCTCTGGAGGTGCCCCAGCAGCCAAAGCCGCGACAGTCGTGGGGACGGCGGGCCGGTTGGTTCAACAAGTAACTTAAAGACAAAATGGAAAAACAAGGAGGTTTGTGCCTGAGATCATGTTGATGTGAAACCAGGGATGGCCACCTTGTGCCAGCCATGTGGATGAAAGGCTCTTGGTGCTCCAGCCAGGAGTCAGTGCTGTGCCTCTGAGGTGGGAGAGCCAACTTCAGGACACTGGTCCACAGCTGGGATATTACCTCCCAGCTCCACGTAATATCAAACGGCGAAAATCTCCCAGAGATCTCCATCTCAACACCAGCACCCAGCTTCACTCAACGACCAGCAGACTACAGTGCTGGACGTCCTATGCCAAACAACTAGCAAGACAGGAACACAGCCCCATCCATTAGCAGAGAGGCTGCCTAAAATCATAATAAGGCTACAGATACCCCAAAACACACCACCAGATGTGGACCTGCCACCCAGAAAGACAAGATCCAGCCTCATCCACCAGAACACAGGCACTAGTCCCCTCCACCAGGAAACCTACACAACCCACTGAACCAACCTTAGCCACTGGAGACAGACACCAAAAACAACGGGAACTACGAACCTGCAGCCTGCAAAAAGGAGACCCCAAATACAGTAAGATAAGCAAAATGAAAAGACAGAAAAACACACAGCAGATGAAGGAGCAAGGTAAAAACCCACCAGACTTAACAAATAAAGAGGAAATAGGCAGTCTACCTGAAAAAGAATTCAGAATAATCATAGTAAAGATGATACAAAATCTTGGAAATAGAATAGAGAAAATGCAAGAAACATTTAACAAGGACCTAGAAGAACTAAAGAGGAAACAAGCAACGATGAACAACACAATAAATGAATTTTAAAATACTCTAGAAGGGATCAATAGCAGAATAACTGAGGCAGAAGAACAGATAAGTGACCTGGAAGATAAAATAGTGGAAATAACTACTGCAGAGCAGAATAAAGAAAAAAGAATGAAAAGAATTGAGGACAGTCTCAGAGACCTCTGGGACAACATTAAACACACCAACATTCGAATTATAGGGGTCCCAGAAGAAGAGAAAAAGAAAGGGACTCAGAAGAAGTAGTGACTAATGTTGTGACATTGTGACAAGTTATATAACATACCGACAAATATACATAAGGGCCAGTGAAGCCAATGCAGATGGAAGCATTTTCTATTTCTCTGCACATCAAAAAATAAGTTTTAAAGTGTCTCCTCTAAATGTAAATGGCCAAGCAACTCTTACTTAATATTTTTATTAAACCACTAATACTGTAACAATTTCCAGAGAATCTCTGGAACTACTGAATACCTTGAGACTACTTATTTCCTCCATTACTCTTTAAGATGCTTAATATTTTTAACTACTTGGCTAAAGGAACTGAAAATCCTATTTCTGTCCTATTAACACTCCTGCTAATTCAGTACATGTAATGAAGTTAAAAATACTATATTCTGAGCCATTTTCCAATACAGACCCAAGCTTTCCCAGAGCACATCATATCTTAACATATTACCATGGAAATGTCCTGGTTCTGCCATGATATCCCATCATTAGTTGCCTTATACTCTTATACCTCCATGATCTGGAACTCTGCCCATCTGCCAAGCTCTTTTTTGCCACCCACCCTTACCTCGTGCAGTCTTGCACCCTAAGATCCAGCTATAGAGAACTACTTGTAGCTCTCTGAACAATCCATGCTCTGATTCTCTAATGATAACATCATTACCATACCACAGCCCGTATCTGTTTCCTAGGTGCCAGGCATGATCCTAAGCACTGTACATGCATTATCTCAGATAATCTTCAACAACCCTGTAAGTATTATTACCCCCAGTTTAGAGATGAGGACACTGAAACTCAGAGGATAAACTAGCCAAAGTCAAAGCAAAGTAGTGGCAGAATCAGCATGGATCATCCAAAGGCACTAACCACTTTACTGTTCTACCTTATTCAGCTGCTCTTCTGGAAGGAACTATCTGTCCAGTCTTTTTCATCAAGCCTTAGCTCAGGCATTTCCTCCTCTCTGGGAAGTCTTCTCAATCCCCCCACACTCACATCCTAGACTGGGTTGTGCCCCTCCTCCGTCCTCCCAAGGCACCCTGTACTTCCCCACTTTTGCAGCTCTTACCACATTCGACCCTGACACAATCACAACTACCTGGGGAGCTTTTAAAAGTCCTGACGCCCAGGCCACACCTCAGAACAATTAAATCAGAATCTCTAGGCATTGTTTGTTTGTTTTTTTTAAAACCTCCCCAACTTATTCCAATGTGCAGCCAAGGTGGAGAACCACCCGTGTGCCTCTAATTAAATACCTGTCTTCCCCACTAGACTGGCAGCTCCTTGAGGGCACCAAATGTCTTCTCATATCCTAGTCCCACACCTGGCACAATAAATGTCTGATGAATGAGTTTTCCTCCAACATCTGACACATAGTTTCCAGTTCCCAGTAACTGTTTCTCTAACAAGAGGTAACTTACTGAATATACACTGCTTACACCTGACTGTTATTTAAGATGTTTTCCTTTGGAGTCAAAGGTATCAATAAGTCACACCTGCTGACAACAGCCTTGGCTCTTAAATATGAAAAACGACACACAAGCAGTTAAAATGTGTTTGAAAGAAGGGAGGTCTGGTAGGTTCTTGCCTCTGGGAGAATGAAGCCTGAGAGTAAGGCAAGAGAGCATTTCTATTCAATACCACACTCTTCTGAACACAATTCTCAGTGATTGACTGGAAGGGCCATGCTCTGTGCTCAGGGCCATGTTCTCAAAATGATTAAGTACACTCAGCTTGAAGTCATGAAACAAAGGCTTTGACAATATTCAGGCAGCGGGAAAGCTAATTTTTTTAAAAGAGCATCATGCTATTGATCACTCTGCTGGATCATCAGCTTTCTATTAGGACCTACTTTTCTTCAGTTACAACATATTATGAGATTAGGAGAAAAATGTAACACTAACTCCTCACAAAATGTATCTGCTGCATATGATAACTATGCCATCATGCTAGGCCCTCAACCCTTTGTTATTTAGAAGTACAAACTGAGACACACACAGTACTGGGATCCCTTACTCATTTCACAGCTATCAAATCTTCACACCAGCTAGTATTCTAAAGCAAAAAAGCAACCTATTCTCTACGGACTAGGGTAAAACTTCAGCACTGTCTCCTTAGTTACAAATTTATATGCCGAGGGGGCTGAGGTATAGTATTTCAAAATTCATACCAACTGAACTGTCTTAAAGTTGACAACATGGGGCTTCCCTGGTGGCGCAGTGGTTGAGAGTCCGCCTGCCGATGCAGGGGACACGGGTTCGTGCCCCGGTCCGGGAAGATCCCACATGCCGCGGAGCGGCTGGGCCCGTGAGCCATGGCCGCTGAGCCTGCGCGTCCGGAGCCTGTGCTCCGCAACAGGAGGGGCCACAACAGTAGGAGGCCCACGTACCGCAAGGAAAAAAAAAAAAAAGTTGACAACACGGTCAAAAGTAACTGTATACACTTCAGAAAGTGCTAGCAAACATCACCTAATAAACACTGATTCCTTTAAGCTAGATATACAAGCAAAAAAGGTAGTCTTAATATTTCCAACAAGCCTCCATTTGTTTCAGTAGACTCTGAAATTAAAGCCGTTTTTCCAGGCTGAAAATGCTGTATCAAAGGGTGCTTTCTAACCCATAACAAGTTAACACCTCCATAGAAGAACGCTGTCACTGTTGAGACTTGTCAGAAAATGATTAACTTAGTTGTGTAATTATACAGACAAGTCATTTCAAGATTTTGCACTTAACTTTTCATTTCTAATACTGTTCTCAGGATCAGATTAATAAAGATACATAGATACTACTATGAGAGGAGTTACAAAGTTTTACCTTACCATAGATTCCTATGGAAAGATTCTTATGCCACAATGTGCAAAGCAAGTTAACTGGAAGAAGCAGAGCTGGATCCCAAGCAGAAGGACAGAGCCTGCACATCCCTCCACAATGTGCAGTACTCCATGCACTTTTAATAAATTCTCTCCTGTGCTGAGCAGCACTGTAAAATCTAGACTCTCCAATCGTATTAATGGCATTTGCAAAGATGGCATCCATTGCCTTGTCAATAAATATTTTTGTCCTTAAAAAAATTTTAAGAGCCTCCCCTTCCCTAAGTTTTCCTCTGCTCTTTCTGAACAATTTACTCCTAAAACTATCATGTGGGCAGAGCAGGGTAGATGCCCACATCGGCGATGGCTCAGCGTGAGATGTCAAAGCCTGAGCAGGGTGAGGAAAATGTCCCTCAGAGGGGGTGACCTAACAAGAGGCATCAGATCATGAGCGAGGTAGGAGAACGTCCACGGTAAGAGGTGGCCTGGCCAATATGATGTTAAATCAGAGTGAATAAGGAAGGCATCCACTGAGGGGAAGCACCCTGGCACGTGGAGCCAGAACCTGAGTGGGCTGGAAAAAGCATTCATGCTCAAGGGCAGCCACGACCAGGATGTTGAAACACAAGGAGTGTGAAAGGTGCCCCATGGAGGGACAGCCCAACACGGGTATCAGAGCCCAAGAGGGTGAGGAGCATGTCCAAGCACGAGGGACCCTACAGTGGGGTGGGGAGCCAGGGCAGGTATGAGGAGGCTATGTGGGGTGAGAGGAGACTTGCCTAGCATAATGGGGAATCAGAGGGCAAGCAGGGCATCCACAGGGCAGTGGGAGAGCAGAGGCATGTCAAACCACTGTAATCCCAGGAAAGCAAGGTAAATGAGTAGAGCATCCACATGGGGTGGAAGGTGATGGGGGAGCATGCCTAACGCAAGCCCAAGACCAGTAAGGAAGGCCTGCTTTCTCACAGTTGAGGTTAGCAGAAAACCATAATAGAATGAGTTCTACAGAGCTGAATTTGAATTGGAGATACTAATGTGATTTCAAGGTTTTCAGTAAATATATAATAGAGAACTGTAAGTATGACCTGACTTTTAACACACACATACTTCCTGGCTCTGTCTACTGAAAGGGCCTTGGCAGGAGTAACACCCCAATAGCAATGAGCATATCTAGGACCCAGACCTTGGCTTCTAAATACAACCATCCTCTAAAAGGAACCGGGGGTCCTTGGAGAAATACCTGATTCCAGGGCTGGGGCAGAGAAAGTACAAGATGAGACAGAAACATCCCCTTGTGCCAGAAAGCAAAGAAGTGCTCAAAGAATGATGGGGACATGTCAAAAAAGGATACAGGAGACAGCTTAAAAAGGCTCCCACTGCCAATCTGGGTAATGTGAGCATCAAAATCAATAATGATATTAACAGATTATTAACCAATCAAATAAACAGAAAACTGTGAGCCCACACTGATATAAATGAATAAATTGACAACTTAATGAGAAATGGAGTATTTACGAGGTTTTAAAGTATCTTCCCACAAAATCTTTACTAATTGCAATGACGAAGAGTAACTCTTCAGTGTAGAAGTTTGGCAAAAACTACCTTAATCAAGTCATTAAAGCGATCACCGTCAGGAATGGACAAACTACTAGAATGCAATGAGAAGAGCACAGCATCACGTCCATGATAGTCCTGTCCAAGGTGCTTAACCTGAATTTAATCTTGAGGAAACATCAGACAAACTCAAATTGAGGGACCATCTAAAAAATATCTGACCTGCAATTTTCAAAAGTGTCAATGCCATGAAAATCAACGAAAGAATGAAGATCTTTCCAGACTGAAGGAAACAAAAGAGACATGACAAATAAATGCAATGTATAATTCTGAACTGGATTGTTTTGCTCTAAAGAACGTTATTGAGACAACGACTGAAATATGAACGAGGTCTAATGACTAGAGATAGTAATGAATCAGTGTTAATTTCCTGATTTTGATGGTTGTATTGTGGTTATACAGGAGAATGTCCTTGTTTGTAGGAAAAGCACACTGAAGTATTCAGGGGTGATGGGGTATCAGGTCAGCACCTCACTTAAAACTGGTTTTTAGAAAAGTTCTCTATATTGCCAACTTTTCTGTAAGATTCTGGTTTTTAAAAAAATTTAATAAAACAAAAACAACCATTAATAGCAATTTCCCTGAGCTGTTTTTTACCAAGATATTCTCACAAAAATAATATGTGGTTCTATGGAAAGAGCCCCAGACTAAATATCAGACAGTCTGGGTTCCAATCCCAGGTAAATCCCTTACTCACTACGGGATTAGAACAAGCCATTTACCCTTTCACACATCAGCTTCCTCCTCCATCAAGAGATAACATCTGCCCCGCACATCTCAAAAGTTGTTTTAGGGATCAAATGAAAGAAAAACAAGCAAGTGCTTTGTGAACTAGAAGATACTAAACCAAGGTAAAGAGTACTATTTATTACAAAAAAATAAAATTGCTTCACCTTACAAATCACAGGCTTTGTAAGTAATCCAGACATTATTGTGTATTTCAAAGATTCAAAACTCTTAAGCTTTCAAACACTGTTACTAAAAGCAATCCAGAAAATAAGGAACTATCCAAATAGAAACATTAATCTAGGTAATAAATGAATTTTAAGAACAAGGGGTAAGAGTTCACACTTAACAAAAAGTGAATAAAAAAAATATCTCCTCTACAGGGAAAAATTCCTGAACAAATGCAATATATGAAAATCAAAAGAGTCTCTGATATACAACTTTACTTCTCAATCGGTAATACTGTGACTGCTTGTATACTTTTATGGTTAATGTGGAACTCTCACGTACATTTCTAAACCTGCCTGTCAAAACCTTGTCAAGGTAGTGGGATAGTATTACCCTCCCTGTTTAACAGAAAAAGAAACTGAGGCTAGGATGTGGTAATACTCCAGCTGATTCCTGGTTTTCAGATTACAAAGCCCGTAACTTTTCCATGACTTTTCAAAAATTACTCTCAGGTTGTTTAAAGTAGCAACTCTTAATCCTAGATTAGGGGTGGGGGTGACAGACCATTCCAAAGAGCTCATGAAAAGCTTCACTAACTTCCCAGGGAAAATTACATATAATTTTCAGGGAGCTCATGAGGCTACATATGGAAATAAATAGCTTATATTACTGATGACTTGTTTTTATGTTCTTTCTCATTTAATCCTCAAGCCAAGCCTATGAGAGGAAGGTTAATATCATTACCCCATTTAAAAAGAGCAGATACTCTGTACAATAGCAAGCAGCTTCTAAACCTTGTTAATACTTGCTAAACACTTAACTCTGTGTCATATACTGTTCTAAGCACTTTTTTACGTATTATCTCATTTAATCTTCCCAACAACCTGTTTAACAGCTACTACTATCATTCCTATTTTACAGGTGAGGAAACTGAAATAAAATAAAAATAAAAGCTTAACTTCCCAAGGTCAACAGCTTGTAAGAGACAAAGCTGGGATATGAACTCAGTGTGGCTAGAGTTCCTATTTTTTAAACCAACTCTACATATATAATATACAATCGTATCTATATTAATATATACACACTAAAATGCACCCATTTAAGTGTACAGTTCTAGGAGTTTTTGCAACTGTATATACATTCATGTAACTTAATACTCCATTGATTTCTTTTAAATAAAGTATTTATTTATTTATTGGCTGTGTTGGATCTTCGTTGCTGCACACGGGCTTTCTCTAGTTGCAGCAAGCGGGGGCTACTGTTCCTTGCGGTGCGTGGGCTTCTCACTGCGGTGGCTTCTCTTGTTGTGGAGCACGGGCTCTAGGCATGCAGGTTTTAGTAGTTGTGGCTCACAAGCTTTAGAGCACAGGCTCAGTAGTTGTGGCGCACAGGCTTAGTTGCTCCACGGCATGTGGGATCTTCCTGGACCAGGGCTCAAACCTGTGTCCCCTGCACTGGCAGGCAGATTCTTAACCACTATGCCACCAGGGAAGTCCCTATTCCACTGATTTTTTAAGACTTTTTTTTTTAAAGAGAAGTTTTAGGTTTGTAGCAAAGTTGAAAGGAAAATTTAAAAATTTCCTACATACTTACTGCCTTCACACATGCACAGTCGTCTGCACTATCAACATCTCCCACCAGAGTGGTACATTCATAACAGTTGATGAACCTACACTGATACATCATTATCTCCCAAAGTCCATTGTTTTACATTACAGTTCACTCTAGGAGTTGTATATTCTATGCGTTTGGACAAATGTCTAATGACATGTATCCATCTTTATAGTATACAGAGTATTTTCACTGCCCTAAAAATCCTCTGTGCTCCACCTATTCATCCCTCCATGTACCACCACCACCCCCAAACCCTGGCAAACAGCGATCTTTTTACTGTCTCCATAATTTTGCCTTTTCCAGAATGTCATAGTTGGAATGATACAGTATGTAGCCTTTTCATATGGGTTTCTTTCAGTTAGTAGTATGCGTTTCAAATTCCTGTGTCTTTTCATGGCTTGAGAGTTCATTTCCTATTAGTGCTGAATCATATTCCATTGCCTGGACATGTCACAGCTTATCCATTCACCCACAGAAGGACATCTTGGTTGCTCCCAAGTATTAACTATTATGAATAAAGCTGCTATAAACATCCACATGCAGGTGTTTGTGTGGACATAAGTTTGCAACTCCTTTGGGTAAATACCAAGGAGCCTGATTGCTGGATTGTATGGCAAGAGTATGTTTAGTTTTGAAAGAAACCACCAAATTGGCTGTACTGGGACTTCCCTGGTGGCACAGTGGTTAAGACTCCGTGGTCCCAATGCAGGGGGCCTGGGTTTGTTCCCTGGTCAGGGAACTAGATCCCACATGCATGCTGCAACTAAGGGTTTGCATGCCACAACTAAGGAGCCCGCCTGCCACAACTAAGACCCAGTGCAACCAAATAAAAATATACATAAAAAAAGAAAGCAAAAAACAAAGTGGCTGTACCATTTTGCACTCACACCAGCAACGAATGAGAGTTCCTACTGCTCCATATCCTCACCAGCATTTGGTGTTGTCAGTATTCTGGATTTTGGCCATTCTAATAGGTATACAGTGGTATATCATTGCTTTAATTTGCATCTCCCTGATTACATATGATGTGGAGCATCTTTTCATATGTTTATTTGCCATCTGTGTATCTTCTTTGGTGAGATGTCTGTTAAGACCTTTGGCCCAGTGTTTTAATTGGGTTGTTTTCTTATTTTTGAGTTTTAAGAGTTCTTGGTATATTTTGGATAGTGGTCCTTTATCAAATGTATCTTTTGTAAGTATTTTCTTCCAGTCTACAGCTTGTTCCCTCATTCTCTTGATATTGTCTTTGGCAGAGCAGAAGTTTTTAATTTTAATGAAGTCCAGCTTATCAATTCTTTCTTTCATGGATCATGTTTCATTTTGTATCTAAAAAGTCATCATCATACTCAAGACCATGTAGATTTTCTCCTATGTTATTTTCCAGGAGTTCTATAGTTTTGTGTTTTACATTTAGGTCATTTTGAGTTAATTTTTGTGAGGGATGTAAGAAAGGTCTGTGTCTAGACTCAGTATTTTGCATGTGGATATCCAGTTGTTCCAGCACTGTTTGTTGGAAAGATCATTTTTGCTCCATTGTATTGCCTTTGCTCCTTTGGCAAACATCAGTTGCCTATATTCTGTGGATCTATTTCTGGGCTCTCTGTTGATCCATTGATCCATCTGCCTATTCTTTCACTTTGCTGTTTTCTATAGCTTTACAGTAAGTCTTGAAGTCAGCTGGTGTCAGTCATATGACCTTGTTCTTTTCCTTCTATATTACGATTGGCTATTCTGAGTCTTCTGCCTCTCCATATAAACTTAAGAATGAGTCTGTCAATATCCACATAATAACTTGCTGGCATTTTGATTGCAACTGCATTGAATCTATAGATCAAGTTGGGAAAAACTGACATTTTTGACAATATTGAATCTTCCTACCCATGAAATTTCTCTCCATTTATTTAGTTCTTTGATTTCATTCAGGGTTTTGAAATATTCCTCATACAGATCTGGTACATATTTTGTTAGATTAACACCTATTTCATTTTGGGGGGTCCTAATGTAAATGGTATTGTGTTTTTAATTTCAAATTCCACTTGCTCATTTCTAGTATATAGGAAAGCAATTAGCTTTTGTATATTAACCTTGTATCCTGCAATTTTGCTATAATCACTTACCAGTTCTATGCAGTTTTTTTTTTTTTTGGTAAATTCTTTCAGATTTTCTACATAGATGACTATGTCATCTGCAAAGACAGTTTTATTTCTTCCTTCCCATTCTGTATACATTTTATTTCCTTTTCTTGTCTTATTGCATTAGCTAGTACTTCCAGTACAATGTTGAAAAGGAGTGATGAGAGGGGATATCCTTGTCTTGTTCTTGCTCTTAATGGGAAAGCTTCTATTGTCTCAACATTAAGTATGATGTTAGCTGTAGGTTTTTCATAGATATTCTTTATCAAGTTGAGGAAGTTCCCCTCTATTCCTCATTTACTAAGAGTTTTTATAATAAAGGGATGTTGAATTTTATCAAATGCTTTTTCTGCATCTATTGATATGATCATGTGTTATTTTTTCTTTAACCCGTTGATGTGACGGATTACATTAACTGATTTTCAAATGTTAAGCGAGCTTTGCATAACTGGGATAAATCCCACTAGACTGTGGTGTATAATTCTTTTTATACATTGCTGAATTTTGTTGTTGTTTTTTAATGAAACTTACTATAGCCAATTTATTTTCCTCCTCCACCCCCTTCAAAAAGCAATCCAGGTGCACTGCTAACACCTAAGGACAACTGAAAAGGTCTTCAGAACACTGGGCTCAAGGCCCTGAGCACTCCATGGGCAGTCCTTTGGGCCTCCCTGAGAGCTGATTACCAAAGTTCCAGGGTATTCAGGAATGACAGAGTAGATCTGCTTTTTCTCAGCACAGAGTACTGGAGAGGAGACAGCTACATAGAAAGAGAACCCCAGAGATCTGCAAAAGGCCCCCTTTGAGTATATGGCTTAAGTTTTGATTAGTACATGTGTGTGAGGAAATTACTGTGGCTAGAAGAAAAATCATCAGAAAAGATTAGAGGTAACAGTGCCTAGTACTCACAAAGGGCCAGAAATAATGCCTGTTCCCACCAACCAACGTTAAAAAACAATAACAACAAAAAACCCTCATGATTCATAATGCATGGGGCAGAGTACCTAGTAGGGTATTACCTTAGTAATGGGCAATAATTATCCCCAGACTAAGTACTGCTTCAGTCCCACCTAACAAATCTTAAAAGCAAGACTCAGAAGGATCAAACTCTTTAAAAGTAACTTAACTGACAAAATATATGAAACAGTGGTTTTCAAAACATTAGGCAACATAGCACAACAATCCCTTGAGATATGGAAAACAAATAAGATGAGCCTATGGTTGCCTCACATTACTATACTGAGTAAGCCCAAGAATATTTATAAGAATACAAAAATACCCAGCACCTTACAAGGTACAATACACAATGTCTGGCAGTCAATAAAAAATTACCAGGCATGCAAAGAATCAGGAAAATACAACCCAAAGTGAAGAGAAAAAAGTTAATTGAAGTCAACCTAGAACTATATAGATGTTACAATTAGCAGTCGGGACATTCAAAGTTGTTATAACTGTATTCTATGTGTTCAAAAAGTCAGAGACATGGGAGATTTTAAAAAGACCCAAATGAATTTCTAGAGATAAAAACTACAACGTACTAGGTGGAAAATGCACTAAATGGGACTAACTACAGAGTAAACACTGCAGAAGACTAGTAAACTTGAAGACATTGTTTTAAAAATTATCCAAGATGAAACTGAAAAAAAACCTTCAAGAACAAAACAAAAAAAGAGCATCATGACCTGTAGGGCAACTTAAAGCAGCCACAAATATCAGTAACTGGAATCCCCAAAGGGGGAAAGGAGCAGAAAAGATATTTGAAAAAAAAATAGTGGTCAAAAACTTTCTAAATTTGATGAACACTATAAATGCACAAATCCAAAAAGCTCAGCAAACCCCAAGCACAAGAAACATGAAGAAATCTAAGACAGATGATAAGCAAATTGCTCAAAACCAGTAATAAAGAGAAAATCTTAAAAGCAGAACAAAAAACACGTGTTACATTCAGAGGAACAAAGAATAGAATGACAGCAGATTTCTTGTCAGAAACAAGGCAAATGAGAAGACAGCAGAGAAACATCTTTTAAGTACTGAAAGAAAAAACTGACAACGTTGAATTCTATTCCCAGAGAATATTTCAAAAGAGAAGGCAAAATAAAGATTTTTCAGACATTACAAATGCTGAAAGAATTCATCACCAACAAACCTGCACTACGAGAAATGTTAGAAGTCCTTCAAGTGGAAAGAAGAGATGCTAGATGGAAATACAAACCTGTACCAAGGAATAAAGAACATCAGAAATGTAACAACATGAACTAAAGTCAAATGATCATCTCATAGATGCAGACAGTTTCACTGGAGAATTCTACTAAACATTTAAAGAATTAATACCAATTCTATACAATATCTTCCAGAAAACAAGAGGAAGAAACACTTCCCAGCTCATTTTACAAGGCCTGTACTACTCTGATACCAAAACCAGACAAAGACAGTACCAAAAAATAAAATAAATTCTACACACACACACTATAGACCAATATCCTTCCCAAATATAGACATGCAAATCCTTAACAAAATTTTAGCAAATTCAATAATATACAACATGATCAAGTGAAGTTTACTCCTGGGATGCAAGGCTGGCTCAATATTGAAAAAAATCAATGAAGTCTACACCATATTAATAAGCTAAAGAATAAAAATCATATCAATTTATGCAACCAAAGCACTTAATAAAATTCAACACATTCACGATTAAAAAAAAGTTCAGAAAACTAGCTTCCTCAACCTAATAAGGGACCTCCACAAAAAAAACTACCATTAACATTATACTTAATGGTGAAAGACTAACTATATTCCCTCTAGGATTGGGAACAGGGCAAGGATGTCCATCCTCACCACTTCTTTATCACACTAGAGAGCCTAGCCAGGGCAATAAGGAAAGAAAAAGAAAAGTCATAAGAACTGGAAAGGAAAAAATTAAATTGCTCCTATTTGAAGAAGACAACACAACCACCTACGTAGAAGAGAATCTGGAATTTAGATTGAGGTAATCTCATTCTCCCTTTTCTATCTACAATTTTTCCATTTCCAGCTGACCTCCTTCTAGGAATTTCTCTCCAGGATCGTTCCCTAATGGTGTCCAAAGTCAAAGCCAGAGACTTGGATAGCTAAGGATTTGAGACTTCAAAAGCACAAACCATAATGTGAAAATTTGATGGATTTGATTACATCAAATTAAGAATTCCTATTCAAAAAAGGAAAATTTTGCTTAAAATTGAAGTATTCTCTCCAGTTAGTTATTTTTTTCTGTGACTTGGGGGAAAACATCTAGCAACATTCAATTTTAACAGCAACCTTGAAAACTGCTATTAATTCATCCATCACTAAGAAGTGGATATATACATGCTATATCCGTGTGTGTGTGTGTGTATGTGTATATATATACATATATACACATACACACACACATACATACATACACACACACCTCCCCTTTTAAAAAGGCGGGTGGGGGGACGGACTAGGATTGATACCTGACATGCTGAGTCAGTCAGATTCTCTTCCCTGGAATCCAGCACTGAGTCACAGAGCTGGAGTCAGTTATATGACTTGTTCTAGAACTTAGGTCTATTAACTGACCAAAATCACCTGAGGAAACCTTTTGAAAATACAGATTCCCAGGTTCCAGAGACTGTCATTCACAGGGTCCATGATGGGGTCCCTGAAAAAAGTGTTAAGTTCCCCCAGGTGATTCTAGTACATAGCCAGCGGGTTTGGGACCTACTTAAATAATAGTGCCAACACTTATCACAAGTAGGAAGAGCCCACAGAGAGGAGGGAGATAGAGAAAACCCAATACAAGAGTCTATTTGGTCCTTGAGAGAGTAGAAGAGCCTGGAGGCTGTGGGAGTGCCTGAGAGACTGACTGTGGAACCTCAGCTCCCCCAAGTGTTCAGGTCCAGGCTCTATGTGACCTCCCAAGGACACCTATTCAAGTGTCTGCTACTCCCTTAATATAAAGATCACTAACAGACAGGAAAACTTTAATTTTCCATAAGATTTTCAGCTACAGTTGGTCTGCTTACTCACCCAGGTAAATAATAAAATGTCCATTTTTAATTTAAAACATCTTTACTTTTCATATAGTTTGCCTATGCTCTAGATTTATTGATAGATGGCACTTAATCACAGACATAAAAACTTATCGATATAAGGAAAGGCATCTTGGAATACCTAAGCAGCCCAAGTCCAAGGTCCTTCAGAGAACTTCAAGACCAACTAGAAGAACAGAAAACAATCCACAGACCACCAAATAACCCTTCAGAGCAAAGTCAACATTAAAGCAAAGAAAATCTCTTGCTGTTCTACAGTAGGTAAAGAAACATGAGTCCTACAGTGATGAAAACCCTCTGCTTGCCCTGGTTTTGGCCATGAACTTACTGTGCATCTTTGAGCAAGAAATGAGAGAAAACAGTGGGCCAGGAGGACTAACACATGAGCACACGTGGACTGGCTGTAACATATCTTTAAAGACTTCTCTCTCTAGAATTCAATTTCCCCATCTCTAAACAGATCTCTAAGAATCAACTCTTCCAATTCTGACATCTTGTAGCTCTATTATTCTAAATCAAAAAGATTTGCAATCTTCTTTGCAAAATACAGTCATATTTTAGTTGTTAATATGAAGTTTCATGATTTCTGTATAAAAATATTGATTTAGATTAATACAAATGATAATTTCCCAAGTTCCCAACTTATAAAAGTTCTTTGCCCTGAATATCAATTCAACAAATACTTAAGTGGAAGACATTCGGTCACTTGCTCTGAGGCAGTGGTTTCCACTGGGTAGGGCAGATATGTCTTACTGGGAAAGGGAGAGAAATGAAAGGGACCCACTACACAGAACTACTTTTACTGTTTTAGATGTCTAATTTTCAAATAAGATTTCCTCTGACAAAGACTTCCATAGCTTTAAAAACAAAAGTGGCTCAAAGAGAATACATGCAAACAAAACAAACATATAAGATAGGTATGTTTATTATCCAGTTTACCAATGAAGCTAAGGTACAGATAGGTTAAAGTACTTGCCTGAGGTCAGGCATGTAGGAAATGAAGACACTGGGACTAGAACCCAGGCATTTTAGCTCAACTCCATGCTCTTAACTACTATGCTACAGCTCAGCATGCCACGACACAGTTTAGAAAATAAAGACAAAAATATAAACTCCAAAGCTCCCAAATGCATTCAGGAATAAAAAGATACTCATTAGCATGACATGCAAGGTTGTCTGCAATTCAGCCTTGGCTAGACCCTGCAGCCTCATCTGCCACCACCCCCTACCAACACACATACACACACACACAAGTATTACAGTCACAACTGCGCTTCTCATCAGGCCTTAATCACCCCGCATGCCGTGTATGTGCATTTTACCATTTATTGAGCTATTTCAGAAGGGCTGGGCACTGAACAAAGCACTTTATACACCACACCTCATTTTATCCACGTGACAATGCTGTGAGGTAGGGAGTATTTCTGAATTTTACAAAATTGTCTTAGAGAAGTTAAATAGCTTGCCCAAGGACAAATATCTTGAGTATATGAACTTAAACCCAGGCCTGTTCTTACCTCAAAGGACATGTTCTGGATCCCAATTTCCCTGCCTAAATTTGCTCTATTCCCAAACAATGTCCAATTCATTCAAGATGCATCTAGAACAGTGGTTGGCAAGTAGCTGGCATTTAAGAGATATGTGCTGAATGAATGAATGAATGAATGCGTCCTCTCTGGAGGCTCCTCTGACTCCCTTACAAAACTCAGTTGCTCTCTCTACATTGTCACAAGACTTGTTTCAAAGCTCTATTATAAGGCTTCCCAGGAGGTAGGCTACACTTTCTACTTTTATGTACATATTATCCACTAGACTGAGAACCTTGTTTCACTTCAGTTCTATTCTCAGCCCCTTAACAAAAGGCTTGGCTTTTAACAAGCACTAAGTTTCTTAACTGAACTAATTTCCCTGAGGAGGCAAAGAGAGATGAGTAAGAGATTCACAATTCCTATTAAAACTTCTTTTTTCTTGGGAAATAAACAACAGAGCTGTGATACACTCGAATGTGTGCTCTGTACATATTTCTAGGTTTCAGCTATCATCTGTGGCATCTAAATTTAACTCATTCAACACATTTATGAGTAATCTAAATACATACATATAAGGGCTCTTAAGGAGTTTACAATCTAGTCAAGACAAAACATAATAAAATATAAAGGCAAACAGTCAAATATGAGCTACCATGAGGAAATACATGACTAGATGTCACATAAAAGGTACAACAAAATGCTGTGGGTTTGCAAGTTGAAGACCACATTCTGGGCTAAGGCTGTGGGTCTGATTATCTGTGGACAGTCGGCACTGAGGCTATTTCCAGTCAGCTGCAAAATGAGGGGAGAAATGAGACACTGCAGTGTGTTTTCCATAGAAAGGTATTTAATTGAATTTTTAAAACTGTCTCTAATCTGACATCATGCTCCTCCTGCTCTCTTGATGTAAAAATGTAATTTCTTTTCAAAAATAATGGTGAGAGGAGATGACCAATTTTATGCAGTTCCACAAAACTTTGTTTTAAAAATTTTATTGGTATAAACATCCCAAGCATTTGGGAACTGCTGAGCTAAAGCATTCAAGAGAAGCATCAGAAAGAGGGAGAACCTGAAGCAAACACTCCAGGATGAACAGGATTTAGCTAGTTGGGGAAGAGAGAGAGATTTTAAGCAGGGGGAACAGCCTGCATAAAGTACAGAGGTATGAATGTTCATGTAAAGTTTGAAAAATAGCAACCAAATCTGCCTGATTAAAACTTGGAAAAATTGCAGCTGCAAATTCCATTTCTGGCAATATGACAAGCTAAGTACCTTTCTCAACTTCCACTGAAAACAAGTATAAATAATGGATTTTTTCATCTCCTCAAATAAACACACTGATGAGCTTACAAGAAAATAAGGAAGATTCAGATAACTAAGTGAAGACTGAAACCCAAGAAAGCAATCAAAACACACAAACTAGCTTTCTCCTTGAGGGCATTTACATAGACCAATGCAAGCTTCATTCTCCCAATCTAATAGGGTTCAAGGAATGCAATAAAAAACTAAGGTTCAACCTAAGGTGTAAAGTGTAATAGATACCCCTCCCTCATAATTTAAACGGGAACTACAAAGGTAATCAAGATAGAAACCCATCCACACATGTACACATTCAGGAACTATAGTGAAAACCACTAGTCTCAAAACTTGGTATTGAAAAAAAGGAAAATCTTTCTGCAAGTTCAACCACAAGGTGTCTCTCACAAGGGATTCCTACTGAATGGTCAAAAAAAAAAAAAAAACCTCAACCCAGGAATTTAAGTTGAAATGGTCACAAACTAAAAGTGGCCATAGGACACTAACAAAAGAATTACATAATCTCTGGAAAAATTCACTTCAACCTTGGCCTCAAAATAATTTTCACAAAAAGTTCCAGGAATAATGAGCTCATGAGCAAAACTTTGAAAACCCTCAGGGAAACAAAGCCCATAAATAAGAACTTCAGAAATAAAAAATGGCAGAATCAGACTTTCAAAGACTTCAGATACTTGAATTATAAGTCTGGATATGCAATGTGTTTAATAAGCTTAAAGAAAAAAAAGGGATTGAAAATTAATAAAGAGTAAGACACTATGACATGATCAAGCAAAATTGAAAAAGAACAAAAAATTTCTCAAAATAAGAGAGAGTAACACAATGGATGGCTTAGGAGCAGAAAAGATACAACCAAAGAGAATTAGTGAATATACAGAAACTACAAAGAATAGTACTCAAAAAGAAAGAAAAAAAAAAAAATATATATATATATATATATTTTTTTTTTTTTTTTGTGGTACGCGGGCCTCTCACTGTTGTGGCCTGTCCCGTTGAGGAGCACAGGCTCCGGACGCGCAGGCTCAGCGGCCATGGCTCACGGGCCCAGCCGCTCCGCGGCATGTGGGATCTTCCCGGACCGGGGCACGAACCCGTGACCCCTGCATCGGCAGGCGGACTCTCAACCACTGCGCCACCACGGAAGCCCGAGAAAATATTTTTTTAATAAAAGCTAAAGACACAGAAGATAGGCACAGAAAATATAATATAAAACTAGTTAATATTCTAGAAGAGGAGAAAAGAATGGGTTATAACCAATAGCAGGTTTTAGAAAGCTGGCTTTAATACTCTGTTTACCCTTTTGGGTTCCCCTCTTCACTTAGTACTGGGTCTGAAAATAGCTGAAAATTTTCCAGAACTGACAACAGATACACATTCACACATTCAAGAAGCCCAATTAATGTAATTAATCCTCTCAGTCCTCCCACTGCTAGGTCCGGACTATAGATGCAGTCATGGGAAGAGCAAAGCAGAACAGGGTTAATAAAGCCCCTACTTTCTGACCAGCAGAACAAAAAGGGAGCCCTAGGGAACTGGGGAGATAGTAGAGAGAGGAAAGCTCAGAAAAATGACCCCATAAAGTTAGCTTTGAACTTCAAGGCTCACCTCTGAGTCCATCAGCAACGTATGAGGGTTCCAGTTGGTCCAAATCCTCACCAACACTTGATACTGTCAGTCTTTTTAATTTTAGCCATTCTGTTGGGTGTGTTAGGGCATTCTCAATATTGTTTTAATTTGCATTTTCCTAATGATTAATGATGCTAAGCATTTTTCACAAGTTTATTCACCATCTGTATATCTTCTTTGATAAAGTGTCTGTTCAAATCTTTTGTCCATTTTTCTCTATTGGATTCTGTCTTACTAAGTTGTAAAAGTCTATATACTGAGTTTATATATAAATATATATGTTAGACAAATGTTTTATATGAAGGCAGCAGTGGAAATAGAAAGAACTGGTCAAATGTGTGAGTTTTTAGAAGTCTGTGGCCTGTCTTTTCATTTTCTTAAAGTGTCTTTTGACAAGTAAAAGATTTTTAATTTGATAAAGTCCAATTTATCAACTATTCTTTTTTTTTTGTATTTCAATAAAATACCTGAAACACTGGTGGTCTGGGAAATAGACTAAGGTGCCATATATGGCCTTTTCCCAATTTGCATGAAAAAACCAAGGTAATATAATTTTAAGTTTTCCTACTATAAATTTTTCTTAAACCTCTTTCACCTGCTATTCCCTGTCTATTTTAGAATATAATATAAAGTAGTATCTGACTTAGGGGAAAAAAATGTAGTTTGAAATTTAATATATAAATATTTCATAGTATTCCTCAGAATACCATTACTTTTAGGTACACCATCACCTGAACATGTTTGAGCACCACTGAACTAATAATGTGCAACTCATATTCCTGCTAAATTGTTCTTTCCTGTGCAATATGGAACTTATCCTATGAGGAAGTCAGACCAAGGTGGGAAAGGTCAGACCAATTTGCCTGAGAAAAGGTTAAGAAGGGGCTTCCCTGGTGGCGCAGTGGTTGGGAGTCTGCCTGCCTATGCAGGGGACACGGGTTCGTGCACCGGTCCGGGAAGATCCCACATGCCACGGAGCGGCTGGGCCCGTGAGCCATGGCCGCTGAGCCTGCACGTCCGGGGTCTGTGCTCCGCAACGGGACAGGCCACAATGGTGAGAGGCCCGCGTACCGCGAAAAAAAAAAAAAAAAAAAAAAAAAAAAGATTAAGAAGTAGGCTGCAACCATACTCCAATAAAAATTAATTAAAAAAAAAAAGAAGAAGTAGGCCATCAGAACACTCTATAATTTCTTCCTTCTTAATTCCAGGCTATGACTACCTATTCTCTGGCACCAAAGAGAATAACCAGCTAATAGGCAGAGGAGAAACAACTTTCATTGATCAGTGTTAGAAAGACTAACTTTATATACTACTCACAGCAAATGAGACACCCCAGGCTGCATCCTTCAGTTAAACCAGCACATTCTGAATTGTCTTTCTCTGCTGATAATCAGTATTTACTACCTCAGTAGTGCAAACACCTGCTAGTCACTAGGAATTCAACTGGGAGCAATGAACATGAACGAGTTCTTCAACTACAGATCTGAGAAGGGGATCTCACTGTCACCCGTGGAAATAAAGAACAGTGCCCATGGTACCCCATTCATCCCACCTGTGGCAAACAGCAAATCTAGACAGAGCCCCCCTTGTTCAAGAGCATATGGAAAATAAAAGACCTGTTAAAAATATTGCAAATAGGGGAAAGAGAATATCATCTCTTGGTGAACAAACATACTTCTGAAAAACATTAATATTATGTCAGGAAAGTGGCATACTTAAATAGAACAGAAACATGACTTCAACAAAACAGCAACAGAAAGCTACAAGGGAGAGAAAAGAAGAGGATAAAAAGACAACAAATGAGAGCCTTTTAAATAAGGATGAAAGAAAAACTGGTGACTTCCAAGCAGAATACAAATGCATAGTATTAGACACATTACCTATGGTGTGTGGTATTCCTGCCAAAATATTTAAACATGAACTTAAGCATGAGGAAACGATGAGACAAATCCTAAATGTAGAACATTATCCAAAACAATGGTCAGGATTCTTTAAAAAGTCAATGTCAGAGACAAAAAAAAAAAAAAAAAAGGCATAACTATTATAGCTGAAAGGAAACTAGAAACACGACAGTTAAAAGCAACATATGATCCCTAACTGGACTCAGGCTCAAAAGCCAACAGCTACAAAGGACAGTATTGGAACTAGGAAATTTTAAATATGAATTTTGTTAGATAACATTATTGTATGTATGTAAAATCTCTTTATGGTGATAAAAGAATTGTAGTTATATAGAAAAATATACTTGTTCTTAGGAGATATATGCTAAAATACTAAGAGATAAAACATCATGATGACCATAACTTGATATTGAATTGTTCAGCCAAAAAAAGTAAAATAAATCTGTGTAAATAACACTGAGAAGGGAGAGTGAGTGTGAATGTGGAAGGGGGAAGGGAGGGATTACCTAACCCCTCATATTTTAGGGAAACACATATAAGCAGTTTCCTATTCTCATTACTTATGAGTAATACTTAGTTTTCTTAAATTCAATATAGACACCTCCCTTGTCTACCCAAAAAATCAATAACCACTGATAACTTCTTTTTACACTAAAAATCATACCACTTCTTGAATAGTTTTTTAATATAGTCCTCTTTCTCATGAGGCCAGTATGACCTTGATACCAAAATCGAACAAGACCATTACAAAAAAGAAAAATTATAGCCAAAATATCTTATGACTACAGACGCAAACAAAAAAATAAAATATTAGTTAATTGAATCCAGCAATATGTATAAAAAGGATATCATAACCAAATGGGTTTATCGCGGCAATGCAAAGTTAAACATTTGAAAATAAATGTAATTCACTACATTAACAAAGGGAGAAATCATACGATCATCTCAATAGATGTAGAAAAAGCGTTTGATAAAACTGAACATCCATTCATGACTACAGCAGCTGGCAACCTGAAACACCAATCGATGAAGACCAAAAAGAGCTCCAACAAAAGTCAGCTCTCTCTAACTAAATAACCTGAAAAGGGGCAGCCTAACAAGTCAGAAAACTTTCAGAAAATAAGCACCAAACAATACAGCCAAACACCACAGATAAACCTGTGTGGTCTCACACCACTCAAGTCAGCAAAGGATGAGCAGGGAGGGAACTTAGATTTCTACCCTTGCCAGGCTGTACTGTATCCCATCCACCCACCCCCTGCCCTGTTGGTGTTAGAGGAAGCCAAGTAGGGAGCCTGGGCTTTCATTATCCCCACTGCACAGTAACGAAGACTCTCTCAACATGGTTTCAGTGGAGGCTGTGGAGAGCCTGCCACTCTCATGTGGCAGTAAATGAGGCCATGGAGGGAACAGCAACAAGGCACCACTGCACCCAGCCAGGGAGATATCGGTGGAGGTCTCCTGGGAACCAGAACTCCCATCCCAACCCTGCAGTAAAGGGGAATTCTGCATCCTGGGTGTGAAGGAAGGCTTAACAGGGAACCTAGTCATATACCCCAACCTGGCAATATGAAGGCAGAGTGCCCCCTTCCCCTTCCAGAGCAGTGTCACAGGAAGCCAGCTAAAGGACAGTGGGAAAATGCCTTCAAAGTTCTGCAGGAAATTTTTCCAACCTGGAACTCAATGACCATATAAACTATTGATCAAGTGTGAGAAAGGAGACATTTTTCAGACATGAAAAGACTTGCAAGAACTCAAATGCACCCTTTAGGAAAGTCCACTGATGTGACTGTCTCCTACAAGAACTTAAATCTGTCCTCCAGCAAACAAATTAAAATAACACAGGGGCCAGGAAATAATGAAATGGGAGAGTGGTGAAGGGACATTCCAGAATTACAAGAATATAGCTGACTTTACACAGATCAGAACAGGAAGTTAGGAAGAAATCATCAGGAAAAAGGAAAAAAAAAAACAAAGCCCCAATAAAACTGCAAGTATGATTGCAAGTTTGGAAAAAATTAAGGATATGGTGAAGCAAATACTGCAAGGGAGAAAAAAGGGATTTAAAAACTAGGGGAGGGAGGAGGGAGAGAATACGATTTTTAAAAATCCAAATTTAGATATGACTCTTTTCCAGTCTCAAGCACTTTCTGCGCTACAAACAGCAGTGCACATATGGCCAAGTCCAAGAACCACGCCACATATAACTAGTTCCAAAATGGCATCAATAAACCCTAATCATAAAGACATCTTTTAAGGAGGAGGAACCTAAGTTCCTAAGGATCTTGAACTTTTTCAAGAAACACAAGAATGGTCTACAGAAGATGCAAACCAATAAAACGAAGACCATCAATGCCTCTGTCAAGCTCAAGGTCCTGAAAGCTTGGGAGACATGCTTCTAATGACACTCCTCTGCTGATCTAAGGCTTCCACGAAGGCCAAAGTCGAAGCCAGAGCTCAGGCTCCCAAAGGTGTCCCAGCCCCCACAAAGGCTGCAAAGTAGAGGTTTCAGTTTGCCAACATGAGGATGGAAGTACTCTTGTGGTGCCCTGGGCTGCTCTTTACACAAGGCTATTGTCCGGTGCTATTTTGTGCATATAAATGTAAAATATATATACATATCCAGATACAGGACAAAAGAAATTTAGCATAATTTTAAATTCTGAATGGATTATAAAAAGTTATATGACCCTGATGTTAAGAATATGCTCCTTCAAATGGGATCATGACAATGCACCAAAAAGGAAGAAAATGTTATTCTAGCACCCTACATGACCTATATTAACAATATTTAAATATTTATAATAACACAATTTTCAGAGTTAACCTAAGAATAAATAAAGGAAAACTTGGTCCTGGTCTTGGATGAGAATGAAAATGACCACATAAAAGTAAAAGTATAAGCTAAGAGAAAGTAGAAGAGCTATCCTTCCCTTAGAAAGTGGGGCATCAAAGACACTGTTGAAAGTTAATGAGGGGCTTCCCTGGTGGCACAGTAGTCAAGAATCCGCCTGCCAAGGCAGGGGACAAGGGTTTGAGGCCTGGTCCAGGAAGATCCCACATGCTGCAGAGCAATTAAGCCCATGCGCCACAACTACTGAGCCTGTGCTCTAGAGCCCGTGAGCCACAACTACTGAGCCCATGTGCCACAACTACTGAGCCTGCACTCTAGAGCCCATGTTCCGCAACAACAGAAGCCACCACAATGAGAAGCCTGCGCACCGCAACGAAGAGTGGCCCCGGCTCTCCGCAACAAGAGAAAGCCCACACGCAGAAACGAAGACCAAATGCAGCCAAAAATAAATAAATAAAATAAAATTTTAAAACAAGAAAGTGAATGAAATAGAGGATTAAGTATATTACATTAAAATGTAACCATTATAAAAATTAGAAATAATATAAATATATAAAACAGTGGAGAGGGCAGACAGCAGAAGCAAGAAGAACTACAATCCTGCAGCCTGTGGAAAAAAACCACATTCACAGAAAGACAAACAAGATGAAAAGGCAGAGGGCTATGTGCCAGATGAAGGAACAAGATAAAACACCATAAAAACAACTAAATTAAGTGGAGATACGCAACCTTCCAGAAAAAGAATTCAGAATAATGACAGTGAAGATGATCCAGGACCTCGGAAAAAGAATGGAGGCAAAGATCAAGAAGATGCAAGAAATGCTGAACAAAGACCTAGAAGAATTAAAAACCAAACAAACAGAGATGAACAATAACTGAAATGAAAAACACACTACAAGGAATCAATAGCAGAATAACTGAGGCAGAAGAACGGATAAGTGACCTGGAAGACAGAATGGTGGAATTCACTGCCGCGGAACAGAATAAAGAAAAAAAATGAAAAGAAATGAAGACAGCCTAAGAGACCTCTGGGACACATTAAATGCAACAACGTTCACATTATACGGGTCCCAGAAGGAGAAGAGAGAGAGAAAGGACCAGAGAAAATATTTGAAGAGATTATAGTCGAAAACTTCCTTAACATGGGAAAGAAAATAGCCACCCAAGTCCAGGAAGCACAGAGAGTCCCATACAGGATAAACCCAAGGAGAAACACGCCGAGACACATAATAATCAAATTGGCAAAAATTAAAGACAAAGAAAAATCACGGAAAGCAGCAAGGGAAAAACGACAAATAACATACAAGGGAACTCCCATAAGGTTAACAGCTGATTTCTCAGCAGAACCTCTACAAGCCAGAACAGAGTGGCATGATATACTTAAAGTGATGAAAGGGAAGAACATACAACCAAGATTACTCTACCCAGCAAGGATCTCATTCAGATTCGATGGAAAAATCAAAAGCTTTACAGACAAGCAAAAGCTAAGAGAATTCAGCGCCACCAAACCAGCTCTACAACAAATGCTAAAGGAACTTCTCTAAGTGGGAAACACAAGAGAAGAAAAGGACCTACAAAAACAAACCCAAAACAATGAAGAAAATGGTCATAGGTACATACATATCGATAATTACCTTAAACATGAATGGATTAAATGCTCCAACCAAAAGACACAGGCTTGCTAAATGGATACAAAAACAAGACCCATCTATGTGCTGTCTGCAGGAGACCCATTTCAGACCTAGGGACACATACAACTGAAAGTGAGGGGCTGGAAAAAGATATTCCATGCAAATGGAAATCAAAAGAAAGCTGGAGTAGCAATACTCATATCAGATAAAACAAACTTTAAAATAAAGAATGTTACAAGAGACAAGGAAGGACACTACATAATGATCAAGGGATCAATCCAAGAAGAAGATATAACAATTATAAATATATATGCACCCAACATAGGAGCACCTCAATATAAGGCAACTGCTAACAGCTATAAAAGAGGAAATCGACAGTAACACAGTAATATATAGTGGGGGACTTTAACACCTCACTTACACCAACGGACAGATCATCCAAAATGAAAATAAATAAGGAAACAGAAGCTTTAAATGACACAACAGACCAGATAGATTTAACTGATATTTATAAGCCATTCCATCCAGAAACAGCAGATTACACTTTCTTCTCAAGTGTGCATGGAACATTCTCCACGATAGATCACATCTTCGGTCACAAATCAAGCCACAGTAAATTTAAGAAAACTGAAATCATATCAAGCATCTTTTCTGACCACAACGCTATGATATTAGAAATGAATTACAGGGAGAAAAACGTAAAAAACACAAGCACATGGAGGCTAAACAAAACATTACTAAATAACCAAGAGATCACTGAAGAAATCAAAGAGGAAATCAAAAAATACCTGGAAACAAATGACCATGAAAACACGACGATCCAAAACCTATGGGATGCAGCAAAAGCAGTTCTAAGAGGGAAGTTTATAGCTACACAAGCCTACCTCAAGAAACAAGAAAAATCTCAAATAAACAATCTAAACTTACACCTAAGTGAACTAGAGAAAGAAGAATAAACAAAACCCAAAGTTAGCAGAAGGAAAGAAATCATAAAGATCAGAGCAGAAATAAATGAAATAGAAACAAAGAAAACAATAGCAAAGATCAATAAAACTAAAAGCTGGTTCTTGGAGAAGATAAACAAAATTGATAAACCATTAGCCAGACTCATCAAGAAAAAGAGCGAGAGGACTCAAATCAACAAAATTCGAAATGAAAAAGGAGAAGTTACAACAGATATCGCAGAAATACAAAGCATCCTAAGAGACTACTACAAGCAACTCTATGCCAATAAAATGGACAACCTGGAAGAAATGGACAAATTCTTAGAAAAGTGTAACCTTCCAAGACTGAACCAGGAAGAAATAAAAAATATGAACACACCAACCACAAGCAATGAAATTGAAACTGTGATTAAAAATCTTACAAAAAACAAAAGTCCAGGACCAGATGGCTTCACAGGTGAACTCTATCAAACATTTAGAGAAGAGCTAACACCCATCCTTCTCAAACTCTTGCAAAAAATTGCAGAGGAAGGAACACTCCCAAACTCATTCTATGAGGCCACCATCACCCTGATACCAAAACCAGACAAAGATAGTACAAAAAAAGAAAATTACAGACCAATATCACTGATGAATATAGATGCAAAAATCCTCAACAAAATACTAGCAAACAGAATCCAACAATACATTCAAAGGATCAAAGACCATGATCAAGTGGGATTTATCCCAGAGATGCAAGGCTTCTTCAATATACATAAATCAATCAATGGGATAAACCATATTAACAAATTGAAGACTAAAACACATATGACCGTCTTAACAGATGCAGAAAAAGCTTTTGACAAAATTCAACACCCATTTATGATAAAAACTCTGCAGAAAGTGGGCATAGAGGGAACCTACCTGAACATAATAAAGGCCATATATGACAAACCCACAGCAAACGTCATTCTCAATGGTGAAAAACTGAAAACATTTCCTCTAAGATCAGGAACACGACAAGGATGTCCACTCTCACCACTATTATTCAACATAGTTTTTCAAGTCCTAGCCACGGCAATCAGAGAAGAAAAAGAAATAAAAGGAATACAAATTGGAAAAGAAGAAGTAAAACTGTCACTGTCTGAAGATGACATGATACTATACATAGAGAATCCTAAACATGCCACCAGAAAACTACTAGAGCTAATCAATGAATTTGGTAAAGTTGCAGGATACAAAATTAATGCACAGAAATCTCTTGCATTCCTCTACACTAATGATGAAAAATCTGAAAGAGAAATTAAGGAAACACTCCCATTTACCATTGCAACAAAAAGAATAAAATATGTAGGAATAAACCTACCTAGGGAGACAAAAGACCTGTATGTAGAAAACTATAAGATACTCATGAATGAAATTAATGATACCAACAGATGGGGAGATATACCATGTTCTTAGCTTGGAAGAATCAATATTGTGAAAATGACTATACTACCCAAAGCAATCTACAGATTCAATGCAATCCCTATCAAATTACCAATGGCATTTTTTATGGAACTAGAACAAAAAATCTTAAAACTTGTATGGAGACACAAAAGCCCCCGAATAGCCAAAGCAGTCTTGAGGGAAAAAAACAGAGCTGGAGGAATCAGACTCCCTGACTTCAGACTATACTACAAACCTACAGTAATCAAGACAATATGGTACTGGCACAGAAACAGCAATATAGATCAAGGGAACAAGATATAAAGCCCAGAGATAAACTGACGCACCTATAGTCAACTAATCTACGACAAAGGAGGCAAGGATATAAAATGGAGAAAAGACAGCCTCTTCAATAAGTGGTGCTGGGAAAACTGGACAGCTACATGTAAAAGAATGAAATTAGAATACTCCCTAACACCATACATAAAAATAAACTCAAAATGGATTAGAGACCTAAATGTAGGACCGGACACTATAAAACTCAGAGGAAAACATAGGAAGAACACTCTTTGACATAAATCACTGCAAGATCTTTTTTGATCCACCTCTTAGAGTAATGGAAATAAAGACAAAAATAAACAAATGGGACCTAATGAAACTTCAAAGCTTTTGCACAGCAAAGGAAACCATAAACAAGACGAAAAGACAACCCTCACAATGGGAGAAAATATTTGCAAACGAATCAACGGACAAAGGATTAATCTCCAAAATATATAAACAGCTCATGCAGCTCAATACTATAAAAAAAAAAAAACCCAATCAAAAAATGGGCAGAAGGCCTAAACAGACATTTCTCCAAAGACATACAGATGGCCGAGAAGCACATGAAAAGCTGCTCAACATTACTAATTATTAGAGAAATGCAGATCAAAACTACAGTGAGGTGTCACTTCACACCAGGTAGAATGGGCATCATCAGAAAATCTACAAACAAATACTGGAGAGGGTGTGGAGAAATTGCATTGTTGGTGGGAATGTAAATTGATACAGCCACTATGGAGAACAGTATGGAGGTTCCTTAAAAAAACTAAAATCAGAATTACCATATGACCCAGCAATTCCACTACTGGGCATATATCCAGAGAAAACCATAATTCAAAAAGACACATGCACCCCAATGTTCACTGCAGCACTATTTACAATAGCCAGGTCATGGAAGCAACCTAAATGCCCATCGACAGACGAATGGATAATGATGTGGTACATATATACAATGGAATATTACTCAGCCATAGAAAGGAACGAAATTGGGTCATTTGTAGAGAAGTGGATGGATCTAGAGACCGTCATATAGTGAAGTAAGTCAGAAAGAGAAAAACAAATATCGTATATTAGCGCATATATGTGGAACCTAGAAAAATGGTACAGGTGAACTGGTTTGCAGGGCAGAAATAGAGACACAGATGTAGAGAACAAGCGTATGGACACCAAGGTGGGAAAGTAGCAGGGAGGTGGTGGTGTTGTTGTGATGAATTGGGAGATTGAGATTGACATGCATACACTAGTATGTATAAAATGGATAACTAATAAGAACCTGCTGTATAAAAAAATAAATAAAATAAAATTCAAAAATTCAAAATAAAACAGTGGAAGAGGAAAGAGAGAAGTATTATAAAGGTACTCATCATCTTTCGTTTCAGGGTATCAACAAATACTGTCTAAAGTTAATTAAATTAAGAGACAGAGATGTATCTAAGGGTTATAGGTTAACCACCAGAAGAACTGAAAATAAAATCAGTTAGTAGAGGCTGTTCCTGAAGGAGTGTGGGGTAGGGCAGAGAATTACTGCTCTTCATCATGAGCTCTTACAACTATTTGATTTGTTAACACGTGCATTTATAGCTTTGACTAAAATAATTTTTAACGTTTGACAAACACATTCTGTTGGTGAAGCTGTAAGGCAACAAGGCACTATCATATATGGGTATATGAACTGGCTCAACCTGTGTGGAGGAGAATCTGACACTTTTCACTATAGTAAAATTTTACTTTACTATTTTACAATTTTACTAAAGTGAAATTACATATAAATTTACTCTATGACCCAGCAATCCCACTTCTAAAAATCTATCCCAATGGTATAATGGTATAAATACAAAAAAGGCAGATACACAAGACTATTCATTATAGCATCATATAACACTGGAAGCAACCTAAATGACCATCAGCATGAGATTGGTTGAATAACCCATGGACCATCCATCCAATGGAGTACTATGCTGTCGCTACAGAGAATAAGGATGACCTATATGTACTACTACAAGTGATCTCTTTAGAGGGTATAAAATGAGAAAAGTAAAGGAGAAAAGTGCACACAGAATGCTATCATTTCTCTGAAGGGTTGGTGAGGGGAAGTATGGATATACTTACGTGTTTACTTTTTTCTAATGAAATTAAAAATGAAAAAAAAATTTTTAAACTAGTTACCTACAGAGGAGGGAAGAAACAGGGTGGTGTGGGAAGGATAGAAGTTAGACTTTTCTGAATATACCTTTTTTGTAGATTTGGCTTTGAAACCATAGAAGTTTTTTATATAATTATAAAACAAAATTATTTTTAAAAAGAAATCCCTAAAGATTGAAAGAGAAAAAAAAAACACTATGAATTGAGTTGGTGACACAACCACAGAGAAACTATTTCTAGTTTTAAAACAGTAACTACCATATATTCCTAATGTGATATACTCTAAGGACAAAAAGAATCGCCAAAATTGAAAAAAAAAAAACCAAAAACCTGTTTTCAGTACATATTATTGGTGGTAATGATGGTATTGCTGTTGAGTTTTTGGATATTGTGGGATAAAGCAAAAAGAGTACTTCTGTTGGTGTCACTGGAAATCAGGACTTTCGACATGAGTGGTAAGAGATTCAGATGTAAGAATAATGAGGTTAAATTAAAATGCTATGGTCTTGAATTGTAAATACCAATGTGAACATGTGATGTAGTTACCTTAAACACACAGACACACACACACACTCTTCCTAGTTCTGACCCCTGGAGAAGCCTAGAAATAATGCTACTAGGTCATTTCTAGTAGCAAATAATAATATTTGCTACTAGAAATAACCTAGTAGCAAATAATATTTGCTACTAGAAATAACCTAGTAGCAAATAATAATATTTGCTACTAGAAATAACCTAGTAGCAAAAAAAAAAAAAAAAAAAGTTCTAAAACCCAGACTCTAATCTCTAACACCATTTCCCACCAAAAGGAAGCAAGACTCCTTAGAGGAACAGCAGAAAACAGGTCTGGAGCAGGAAACATGCAAGATGAGTCTGCAACATCTCATCATACCAAAAGGCAAGGGAGCTACTAAAAACTACTGAGATTCTGTCAAAAGGACTCTAGAAATTAACTTAAAGAAGCTTCCACTAGACAAAGATAGGGCAAATTAACATCAATGAGGATAACTACAGTAGAGTGAAATATAGCAAACAGGTTTAAATCTATGCGTTTCACGTGACAGAAAGAAAAGAATCAGTCACCTTGGGAAAATGCTAGGAAACTAACTCAGTCTGAAAAATGAATAAACTGAATCAAATATTTATTCTGCCTTTCCTATATGAACTGCACCTTAGGGTAACCAAACAGTTGATATGAAGAAGTTTTTCTTTATAGAAGTACTCTAGCTAATATCAAGAAGAAATGATGGAAATAAAATATCACCATTTTATAGCCCCTAATAAATTAATGGATCAAAAAGAGATAACCAGACATACTTTACTTCAGAATAATCTAGGACTAGGAGGCAGAGGAGCGTTATGGTCAGTTATCTATAAATGGGAACTAAGAAAGCCATAAATTAGTAAGTGCTGAAACTGAGTGATGGGCATTTGGGGGCTCATTATACTATTCTCTCTACTATTATAATGTTTAAATTTTTCCAAAATAAAAAATTTGAATAATTTTAGCACTCAGAAAAAAAGGAATGAAGTTATATTAAAAAGACAAGAAGTGAACACTGATACCAGCTAAACAGATAAATATAAATGGGGTAAATCTTTTCTAAAACTGAATAAAATTTTTAGTTATTGGTGAAAGAGGAGGCATAAAATATTCTTAAATGCTATTATCATTTTAATTATTTACATGCTCATCTTATCTCTCTTAGTAGACTTTAAGCTTCTTTTCTCCCAACCAGTAAGAGAAATAGTGCTTTGCACATACCAGGATCACAAACCTTCCAATAAATTCAGTAAAATATACAACACATCATCCTAACATACTCACAGAGAAAAAGCAAATACTTCGTCTTTTAAAAAAAAAAAAAAAACAACTATAAAAAGGAACACTTGCTTTCTTTTTGACTTTTTTTTTTAACCCTAGGTTCTTCAGACAAGAGTGTCCCATCCACTCCAAACAATATTAATGACAGCTGCCATTTACTAAACGGTCATTTTTCTGCTGAGGGCTAGACATAAGGTTGCTTTTAATCCTCACAACAACACTAGAGGTTAATTTATTAGCTTCCTTTTATAAATTAAAAAACTGAGGCTCAGAAACTTAGAACTCAGATGGGGATCGTGCGTGTTTGTGGGGACTCAAACCCTAGCATCTCCGAGGCCCACATCCCCCTCGCTCCTCTCACGCCCTGGAGTACAAGAACTGTTTGCTTGAAGTCAAACAGCATCTTTCTCTAGATTGGTTTCCTTCCTCCTATTTATTCATAGTCTAGGCGAGATCAATGTAACATCCCTGAAACCTTTCCTGTGGCTAAAGTGAGTTCAGAAGTTTATTTTTTCTCTTCCTAAATCTAACGTGGACAAATTTCCCCTCAGCAACTTGGCCCAGCCCACTTGAAATCTTACTCATCTAACCAAGCACACACATTCACTACGGCGCCCTTAAAGATTTCTTCCTTTCTCACCACAGACTAAAATGCCTTCTCCCAATTATAACTTTTCACTTTTCCTCAGAAAAGCAAACACATTATATAACCAGTCCTCACCTTCCAAACACTCATTTATAATATAACTTTGCTAACCTTGGCAAGTCATCTTTGATTCTTCTCTCACCTCTTACATGTAATTTGCCACCAGGTCTTGTCAATTCTCCCTAAAATCTCTCTCAAAGTCGTCCTTTTTCTTTTGGAAACTAAAACCTCACTTTGGACCTTGATCTTCTGCAGTATAAACACTTCCATAAACCAGTGGTCTCCAACTTTTTGCACACATTCCTCCCTATCAGTAAAAAAATTTGAGCATACATCTGATATATGTATTTTTATTTATAAATTATAAGAATGTCTTACTACACTCATCTATAGTATATTATTAGAAAACACAAAAACAAATTTTGAAGATTGATATAGAAACAAATATAGGTTCTAATATATTTTTTTTCACACCCCCACGGATCATGCTGCACAACCCAGAGATATCACTATCCTAAACTACTGCTGCCCGAGTAATCTTCCTAAAAACCCAAGTCTCATCATACTACATTCCCAACTCAATCCTTCAATGCCATGAGATCCCAGTAGCACAAACCTGCTTTTTCAACTTCAACACCTATAATCTTCTCCCACATATTCTGTATTTCAGCTATACCTGTAATCTCCCTATCTCTTTTACACACACAGTTCCTTTCATCTGGAATGTCCTTATGGCTGACATACATAACAGTATCTCTAAGAGAAAAATACATTTTGTTTGGTTTGGTTTGGTTTTGGCTGCACCGTGCTGCACGTGGTGTCTTAGTTCCCCAACCAGGGATCGAAACTGTGCCCCCTGCATTAGAAGCGTGGAGTCTTAACCACTGGACCACCAAGGAAATCCCAAAAATACATTCTAACTGCCATAACCAAATTACAAATAAACTTTTGGGATGTAACCTACCTTTTCTATAAGAACTCATATATTTTGAACATATATTTTGTTACTTCCTTTATTTGGCTCCTTTTCAAGTCCATACTTAGAAATACTTAGAAAGAATGGGTATGGATTTCAATTAAAGTAGAGGAGACCAACTTTGCTTTGTTTCCTTTGGTTTTTCAATTAAAGTAGAGGAGACCAACTTTGCTTTGTTTCCTTTGGTTTACTTCCTTGTTTATCTTTCCATTTTAGAACAAAATCCTTTTAAGCAAAAAGGATGTTTCAAATCCAGAGAATAGTTCCCCCTAGGGCCAGGTAAAAGGCTGAACCTTTGCAACTCACAAGAATTCCAGCCGGGAACTTACACAGAGATTTAACAGTGTGAATAAAAACATGTTTTCCTACAGCAATACTCCAGGTTTTTATCTTCCCTGTTTCAACCTTCCTATCTGCTGTGCAAACCCCTCCAAGTTGACTGCAATGACTCAAATTAGAATGATGGAGTTGCAGCAAAACATTTTCCAGAAAAGTCATGAAAATTCAAGGGACTGCTTCTGGGTACTAATAATGGGGAGCTCAGTCTCCAGCAAGACTTCTGTTCCACCACCCCAAGTCTTTGTACTCTCTTCTATGGAGACTGGGAGGGGAGCACCGTGGTGGAAAGAGGAAAAAGAGGCAGCGGACGGCCCTGGAAAGGAAGTCACATTTCAACTCCCTAGTCTTATCCCACAGAAGGAAGATATGTCAGTTGTGCTACACAACAGGCCTCAAGAAGAAGCCAGCCTGTGGTGCATTTTGGTAATGGAATCTTTTAATGGGCTATCCAGAAAAAGCCTGGAGCAGAGCAATCTTAAAAAGCCAAGGCTGCTTCTCTGTATCAGAAAACAATGATGGGCTTATCCCCATTTCCAAGTCATAAAACTTCCGCTGTTCTTCCCCCAGAAATCCCTCCTCCCTTCTCGAAATCTCACTTTTCTTTCAGTTCCAGTTTCACCCTCTTCTGAGAGCCTATCTCTGTCTACTCTGATCTTTCGTTTTCTACACAACTCATGTGGACCAAATCATAACCACAATGAGATATCACTTTACACAAAGTGGTGCAATTGCTTTGGAAAACAGTTTAACAGTTCCTTAAAAAGGGTTACCATATGATCTAGCAATTCCACTCCTAGGTATATACCCAAGAGAAATGAAAACATATGTCCAAACAAAACGTCCACATCAGCATTATTCCTAACAGTGAAAAAGTGGAAACAACCCAAATACCTAACAACTGATGAATGGATGAATAAAATGTGGTTTAACCATACAATGAAATATTATTCAATGATAAAAAGTAATGAAATGCTCATATATGCTATATCATTAATAAACTTGGGAACCATTACGTTCAGGGAAAGACAAAGGATTATATTTTATATGATTCCATTTATATGAAATGCCCAGAATTGAAAAATCTATAGCAACAATAAGTAGGTTAGTGCTTGCCTATGGCTGAGAAGGTTTGGGGGGAATGGGGAATGACCACTAATGGGTATGGGGTTTCTTTCTGGAGTGATGAAAATGTTCTGGATTTGGATAGTGGTATTTGGAGTATACTGAAAACCATTTAATTATATACTGTAGAAGAATAAGTGTTATACTACGGTTTATTTAATAAAGTTGTTTGCAGATTACCACAGCCTACAAGGCCCTGCTCAGGGCCCCAGTCTCTCTGACCTCACCCCAGCCTCCCAGCCATCAGTCACTACCCAAACCCACTATCAGTTCCTGGAATCCCTCTAGGGTTTTCTTGCCTCCAGGCCTCAGGTAAGCCCCACCCTGCCTGGAACGAAGTCTTGTGAGTTTCTTTACAGGGCAAATGACTTCTCATCCTTTAAGTCTCAGCTCAAATGTCATCTCCACAGTAAGCCCTCCCTCACTACTTTTATCTAAAATAGGACAGCCACTCCCACCATCCTCTCTCAGCATCTTGTGTTTATAGCACATCCAGGTAGCTTTACGTGAACTGATTTTTTTTAATCTGTCAGGTCCACCAGATTGTAAACTCCATGAAAGTAGGAATAAATATTATTCCCATTAACTCCCAATGTCTAACAATTCCTGGCATTTTAGTGTCTTATTAGGTGGTAATTAACATTTTTATTTCCCTAATGTGTCCTGTCTTCACACATACTGCACCCTCTATTGAGACTACTACCACTACTGCCACCACCACTGTCACTACCATGATCACCACAGCCATCGCCATGGCTTCTACTCCCTCTGCCACCATTCTTACCCCTTTCACACCCTTACTCATCTCTCCTGTCTCAACTGAAACATCATCTTGATGAAGCATTCTTTCTTTGGAAGCCCTCCTTAGGAGACAGTCTCTCCTTCACTTATTCACCTATTCATCACGGGCTCCACCTCCACTATAGCAATGATCTTACTGTCCGACACTCAGGTTTCCTGGTGGGGAGGGGACTTGGAGGGAGTTGGTTTTGTTTTACACTCCTGTCTCACTACTACTTTGGAGAGCCTTAAAGCAAAATCTTTTCATTTTTGTGTCCCTAGTACTTAGCATACTACAGGGCACATAACATAGTACTGAAGACAGGTATACAGGATAATGCAGAATAACCACCACCACAAAGCCCAATCAGCTGCCCTGTCCTGTCTGTATGCCTTCATATCTTTGAGTATGCTTCTTTCCAAGTCCATAAATGTCAGGTTTCTTCAAACTCACTTAGAATACTTCCTTCAATTACTTACAATCCACTTCCTGTCCTTGGTGCCTGGAAACAATTTCTAGGATGTCACCACAAGCAATATTAAACTGCCACAGTTTCCTGCTGTGTGTCTACATTATCAGTTAAGTTGCTTCATATTAACCACATTCCAGTCCACTGGGATCACTCAAACACTAAATAAGATTTAAACACACCTGTTGAAGACTGCCAGTTACCATTGCTCCTTTTATCTCTCTAGACAAATAAATGTCTGCTCAGGTTTAAGGTTTAGGAGCTTTCCAGAGTGCTACCTGCATACTGGTGACCTTTTCTTTCCTTTGTCAAGTAGATGTTTGGTCTGAGGCAAGACAAGTTTCCTTTATTAAAATGAACATGAACTAAACACTCTTCAGAAAAAAATAAGGAACTGCTGCCTAGACCAGGGCAATTTGGCTTAAAAACTTAACACTTAAACACTCTTCCTCCTCAAGAGTTCAAATAGCAAACTGTTATTTTTTAGCTCTATGTACATTCAACCCAGAGCCTTTAGTTAGGAACTTAATTCAGATCCTAACATATTTCTTAAAAGCATTCCATAAACTCTTCCTAAACAGCATTATGTGTCAGGTACTGGGTTTGACACAGGGAACTCAAAAGACAAATAAGACGGTCCCTGCTGTCAAGAAGTTTATGTTGGGCTTAGTATAGGAGACACACAAGGAACTGGATTTAGTGCTATGACAGTGATAAACACAGGGAGCCACAGAAACAGACGAAGGACACCTGGCCTAGGTGGGGGGAGAGGGTCCACAGATGAAGGACACCTGGCCTAGGCTGGGGACGAAGGGGCACGGATGAAGGACACCTGGCCTAGGTGGGGGAAGAGGGGGCACGGATGAAGGACACCTGGTCTAGGCTGAGGAGGGGTGGGGGCAGGGCACTGTCATCAGCGTAGGATTCCTCAGGATGGCATCTGATCTAAGGCCTATAAACCCCCATTCTCCCATTTGAAAAATGTAGCCAACAGTAGCTACATCACAAGACAGTTGTGAGGATTTGATAAAATGGTTCACATAAAGCACTACCACTATGCCTGACACAGAGACTGTGTTCAACCAGCCTTAGCTTAAAAGGAAAGTCTGAACAAGCACTGAACCTCAACACCTGTGCCTAGCAACTCACCTGCTTTACTACTGATCACATAACAGACCAGCTTCACAATTACGCAGAGTACTGTTTTTAATCAATTTTTATGTTTTAATGAGCGAATGTTGAGTCCTGCTCTGCATGTTCAGTGTAATTCCTGGATCATCAAAACCTTTTTCTCCATTACCTGAAACTCACAGTTCTCTGACATTTCTGGTATAAAATATAACAGTTTTCTTAGTCTTTTGATAGAGAAGGTGTAAAAGAAACTAACAATTACCGACTTTTTAATATGGGCCCAGCAGTCATGTTGATACTGTGTTTATTGCGCATAATGACCCTGCAACATATAGTCTTCCCCATTTTACCCTCAGAGCAACTGAGGCAGAAAGAGGTATTTGTACAAAGTCTGTACAAAGTTTCCGAGTCAGCAGACAAAAGAACCGGAATAGGAATCCAAATCTGATTCCACATTGTTAGCGTGACTGGACCACACAATATCAGAGATGAGGAGAGAAAGCACAGGCGGCCAGAGCGCTCTCCTGCTCAGAGGGGCACCCCATGCTCTCCTCCCCCACCCCCAAGACTGTCCTACAAAATAGAGCCTGCACACTTAGACTACACCTCAGCCGGGTGAACACCTTGAGCTCAGTCTGTTCTTTCCTATCAGGATGGAACAGACGGTCAGCAGTAATCAAAGCCCTGCTTCCCCCCAAAATTAAGGCAGCGCCTAAGAAGAAGATGGCTTCCTCACCACCTGTCCATCCTCATTCCTACCTGCAGGCTGAAGCTACATAGTCAACAGTCACCATAAATCACAACTACTTCTCATAATTTCTCTCTTCATACTCTTTCAGCCTCACCACAAGCTAACATAATTCCCATGTCTAAGTTTTTATCACCGAGCAGTCTAGTTTCAAGATCAAAAGGGCTATTCCTTATACTAATTTGCTTAACAGAATTTCATGCATTAGTATAAGTTCTCTTGCCCAAGCGCTGAGATAAATAGATGGGCTCCACAAAACACTCTTAAGGTACGTATTTGCCAACCTGCAACGTTCAAAAGCAAGACAGAGACCTGATGCCTAGTCATCTGAACTTCCTTCCACTTGTTGGATTTTCATGCTGATTCTGACACGGACTTGCCCCACATCTGGCAAGTTTCTGAACTTCTCTGTAACAAGAAAGGTAAGCATCCTCACAAGTATACTCCGCAACTCTATGGTGGCTTTTGTGAAGTGTTGCTAAGTGCTATTGAAATCCCAAGTTTACAACTCTTACTTGGAAGCAGGAGCTAAACTTGGAGTGCCTCTTTAATCCCAATGCTTCACACACTACGTCTTTTTACCTCCCAAGCTTCTTAAGCTCTTATTTGGAGCATGCTTCTTTTTCCTCTCATCTCCACAAAAATCAAGAATTAACAGTGTACTCATCCAACTCTTCCATTTTCATTACCATCAGCAAACTTTTCTAGTCTCCGGGCGGCTGCAGCCTGTTAAAATACATTTTGTGAATGGAGGCCTAAGCCGGTCAGGGGTCTACAAGGCTGGGCAAAGGAAACACTGCATGGACATTGACGGGACAAGAGATGCAATGCTTGAATAATTATTAGATTTCACTCATAAGGCCCTTCCCCTTTCAAACTTCCCTAGCATAATTCTCAAAATGCTGAAGTAAACACATGTCTCAGACTTTCTTATAAGCGGGTTTAAAGTATCCTATGAAAGCTGTTTTAAGGAAAAGCCTGTGCTGCTAACAGGGTTTTTAAGTGCCGTTAAACAATTCTATTACTCATATAGAAAAAGTGAACATTTGTTAGTGATTAGAGATAAGGCATCTCATGTTCTGGAACTGAGGAAGGGAGAGGCCAAAAGAGGACCTGGCTGGGAGGGGAGATAGAGTCCAAACCAACACACCCAAATGGGACTGCATAAAAGTTGCACTTTCCAAAGTCAACTTCTAGGTCTAGAAAGAGGGCAACAATGTTTCAGTGGGTTCCCAAGTCAGATGTATCAACATTTTCCGGAGAAAACTAACCCCTCACCAGGGACTCCAGATGAATGAATGAGTGAGGGAATTTGCCAGATTGAATTACAAAACCTTTCCAACGATTATCAAGATCAGGTGCTCGGTTACAGCACAGAGGTATCTTCCCTCACAGCTTTTGGCACTCGCTGTGGGGAGACTTGCATAGATAGAAGGGGGACACAGGAGCAGAGAAAAAAGGGCCTTCCTCCCCGGGCCATCCAGACCTTCAGTCCTTGAGTGGCCCCTCCCTCTGAAAATCTCACGCGACTTTTATGGGGGCCCGCAGGCCTTAAGCAGCCAGGACCTGCCCGACTCTCAGGGGCGCCCCAAACACCCATTTGGGGAGTTGCTTCTAGAGATTTCTCGCCCTCCCCCCAACAGTTGTGTGACCGTTTTCAGAGGCTCTCTGTAACCCCGGGGAGGGGGCCACCTTGTAATCTCAGCTGTTCCCGCCCTCAGGTGAGGAGGGGACAACTGACCACCAGCGCCCTTCCACCCCGCCCCCACGCCTCCCTGGATCGTCATGGCAACCGTCCCCCTCCCCGCGTGCCGGCGTCACGCAGGGAGCCCCTTGGGCCCCGGCAACAAGTCCCCCGCGCGGCCCGAGGCCTGCAGCCCTTGCCCTGCAGCCCTTGCCCGGCCTCGCCGCCCCTCGCCCGGCCCGGCTCCGCCCGGCCCGGCCGCACTCACTTGATCCTGGAGCCCATGGTCCCCGGGCCTCCTCATGGGCCCGCGGGCCCCGCTCGGCGCTGCGCTGCCCGCCCGCCCGCGGCCGACCGGCCTCCCTCCGGCGCTCTCCCCGCCCCTTCCTCCCTTCCCTCAGGCTGGGGCCCGCCCGCTCGAGGCTCGCTCCCCGCCGCCGCCGCCGCCTCCCGGGGTTAATGCACTCGCTTCAGCCCAGCGAACGCCATGGTCGCCGGCGCGCGCGTGCCCGGCGCGCGCCGCCCCCTCCGCCTCTCACACCGCCGCCCCCTCCCGCCCGCACCGCCGCCGCCCGTGGGGGCTGCCGGGAAGTGTAGTCCGCTAGAGGGAGGCAGTGCCGCGTGAGGGCGGTGGACTCATGGAGCTCGGTGCGTGGTGCTCTCCGGGCGCAGGACCCTAAAGACCTCCCCTCCCACTGTTCTCCTATAGAAACCAACACCTACAACCCCTCTGAAAAGATCTTCATCCCACAGAGACCCCCAAGCTCACCTGAAGAAACCTTTACCCATTCCTCTCCTGTGGAGTCCTCCCAGCCAGTGGCTCTGGCTTAGAGATAATCTGTCTCCCATTCAGGCTTCCAGGAAGAGACAACTTTTTCCTTTGAAAATCCCATACCTTGCAGTAAGTTCCTTAAGGGAGCCATAGCCCCTCTTCTCTGTCACACCAGCCACTTCCCCAACATGGTTCTTGATGGAGACCCCCTTAGACCTTAAACCTCTTAGACCTTTAAGGAGACCTCACATCCCCACAGGAAAGCCACCTGAGGGCTTCATAGGACCCATTTAGTCGCTCTGCTCTGCCCTACCCTTGAGGATCTCTGCCTCCCTTTGTTAGCCATTTGGGGGCCTCCAGTAGAGAAATCTCATGTCACCGTAACAGTCCCTGATAGAGACTAAGTCAAGGCAAATGAAGGTATTTGAGAGCCAAGATCACCAACCTGCTCCCCCTTGGGGCTCATTTTAATGAATGCCCCAATATCATCCCCTCTAGGCCTGGAGGAATCACAAAGCCAGTAATGATCACTACCATTAGCTACTGTTCAGTGCATGGGTGAGTAAGTGCCCTCTCTGAAGCAGGCACTCTATTTCCCCTACATGGTTAGCACCAATGCTCACAATAATCTTATGAGTTTACCCCCTCTTTTCACAAAGAGGAAACTGAGGCATGTGTTGAAGGTTGCATAGCAACTGGTGGAGTGGAGATTAGCATCCGGGCTGAATAATTCCAGACACGTGACATAGTTATGCTTTAGGATGGCACCTTTGGCCACAAGTCAGAAGGCACTGTAGGTTCATGGTTCACTTTTGAAATTAGGCTTTTCTTCTCTTTTTTACACTTTTCTGTTCTGAAATTCCATTCATCTCTTCTAACATTTTAGCTCTTATAAAATCATGGAGTGGCTCCCCACCCCACAGTCACTACAGTAACTAGTCCCAGCCAGGCAGGGAGCAGAGAAAGCAAGAACTCCTTTTGGAGTTACATTCTGGTTAAAGATAATATCTCTCTTTTGCCTATGCCCTGAGGTTGTTGAAGGCACAGAATGAAGTTTTTTGAATTCAGACAAACAAACAAAAATTTAAAATGTCCAAACTGCCATTTTGAATTCAAATCTTTTGCATCCAGACACCAACACTGACTTATAAACAACCCCAGGAGCAAAGCTCTGCTAGACAGGCAGGGCTTCTGTGGTGTTTATTCACCTAGTTTCCTGTGAACCCTGTCCAAGGAACAGTTGTTATCAAGATCTTGCCTGGAATGAGCAGCCAGTTCAAAAGCTCTGAGCAGGAGACTATAAATAAAACAGAGTTATTTGGTAGAGGGCAAAGCTGGCTGCTTTTCAAAGGAGGTTGTAGCCGTCCTGGCCACAAAAATGTCTGAGTGCCTGCTGGGTGGTGGTGGTGGTGGTGGTGTGTGTGTGTATGACAGAGGGGGAGACTGGATGGGGAGGGCTATATATCTGTCCAGGTGGCCTCTGAGACTGCAGGGTGGTCTGGGGAGAACGCATTGAACTGGGAGTTAGGAGCCTGGCTTCTAATGCTAGCTCCATCACTGACTAGCAGAGAGATTTTAAGCAAATGGTTAGACAATCAACTGCTTCAGTTTCCTCCTCAGTAGAATGGGTAGAGAGCTCAAGGAGGAGCTCACATCATAAAAGAGAGTGTGATGGAGGAATTAAGAGGGCAGGCTCTGGAGCCAAATCACAGCTCTGTCTCTTACTAAATATGTGCCTTCGGGTAAGTTATTCCTTTTCTCTGTGCCTCAGGTTCTTTGTCTGTAAAATGCAAATTATGGTAATGGCTCTATCTTACTGAGGTGGCATGGGAATTAAATGAGTTAATGACACTTACAAAGTACGTAAACAGTGACTAATATATAGTAAGCACTCAAAAATTATCAGCAACTATTATATGCAAGACGCTTAGCACAGTTTGGCTTCTATTATTAATAGTAATAATCTTCATAATAAATAGTCCTGTACTTGAATTCAGTAGACCTGAGTTCGCAGCCCAGGATGTAATTGTTTACATTCTAAAACAATTAGAAGTCAGTTCAACTGTGAATGATAGAAGACTGAAATAACAGTGGCTGAAAAAAATAGAAGTTTATTTCTCTTTCACATAAGGTCAGGAGATGAACATTCCAGAGCTGGTATGACAATTCCATAAATCATACTCTACGATTTGAAGGCATATCAACAGGACAGGGCAGCTGATTTGGTCTTGGGTTGGTGTTTATTCTGCATTAGCTTGTAAACGTGTCTTCTGTTCCTCAGACTGTGACCTCTTTGAGGTTGGTTAGCCACAATTCTACTTTCTTGCTCCCCTATTCTCCAGATGCAGCTTCCACCTCATGGTCCGAGATGGCTGCTTGAACTACCTCGCCTTCTAATCTGTGACCAAGCCAAAGGAAAGGAAGACGGTCATGCCCCACCCCAAGCCCTAATCTTTAAGTACATTCCCCTGGAGTTGCACCTACTGCTCCATTTACATTCCATGGGTCAGAACTTAGTTATACAACCACATCTCACTAGGAAATATAGCCTTTATTTCAGAAATCATGTGCACAGCTGAAGCCGGGGTGGGTGGTGTATTTCCAGGGAAGAAGGGGAGTACAGACATTGCAATCTCAGCCAAGTCATGCCTGGCTATGTGACCTTGGACAAGCCCCTGACTTTCTCTGGCCCTCAGTTTCCCTATATCCAAAGTAAGAGATTCAGGCCAGATGGCCTCTCTCCAAAGTCCTTTTCAGTTCCAAAATTCTCTAATCAGTAGCTTACTGTTTTATAATTCCTTTACACCTAGGTGAATCTGATGTCGTTCAAACAGAAGGAGACCTCTCTGCCAAGTACGTGGAATTAAAACCTGCTGGTGATGAGAAGGGGTTTAGGAACTTTACCTTCTAGACTATTGTCAGAATAGGCTAACTAAGCACATCTAGCAGATAAAAAGTCCAACAGTGTGTGTGATACCACCCATGCAGACACTGATGCTCCTGGGTTTCCAAGCTGGCTCTCACTCCTCTGTACCTGTTTGGTTTTTCTGCTCAGGATTTAAAGGATTGTTTCTATTGAGGGGAGAAGAGCAACCCCAAGGAGTTTTAATACCCCACTAATGATACGGTATGAAATGGCAGGACTGCTGGGCCAGTGGTCTATTATTCCTAGTATACTTAGTTGTGATTATATATATTTTTTAATTGAGATATAATTTACACATCATAAAATTCACCATTTTAATGTGTACAATTCAGTGGTTGTTAGCATAGTCACAAAGTTGTGCAACTACCACCAATGTCTAATTCTAGAACACTTCATCCCCCAAAGATACCCTGCACCCATTAACAGTCACTCACCGTTCCTGCCCTCCCCCGAGCCCCTGGCAGCCATGTGGATTTGCCTATTCATACAAGTGAAATCATTTAATAATATGGCCTTTCTGTCTGGCTTCTTGTACTTAATATAATATTTTCAAAGCTCATCCATGTACCATCTATCAGTACTTCATTCTTTTTTATTGTGTAATAATATTCTGTTGTATGGATAGGCCACAATTTGTGCACAATTGTTATTGATGGATATTGGGGTTGTTTCCACTTTTTGGCGATTATGATTCCTATGATTATTTTTGTGTGGACATATGTTTTTAATTCTCTTGGGTGTTGTGGTTATATTCTGCAGGAAGAATCCACAGCTCAATTAAATAGGGGTGCTGCTCCCCTCACCCAAAAAAGGAGGGTTATGTAATGAGGTAAATTTGGGATATGCAGAATCATACCAAGTTAAATGGGTTTCTTTACTGAACTTCTCAGGAACTTTCAGGTTGGCAAAGTGCATTGTGGATCACCTAAGAGGTGAATGTAGGCAATACGTACCAGTCGTTAAGAGAACCAACTCTGGAATTAGGCAGACCCAACTTGCTAGTTGAGTGAACTTGGAGAAAGTTAAACTCTCTGAGCCTTAGTTTCCTCATCTTTAATAAGGGGATTATAATACCCACCTCATGAAGATGAAATGAAATAAAGAATATAAGATTCCTGCTTTATATTTGGTATTTAATAAATGAGATTATTGTTCTTGTTTTGTTTTTTTGTTTGTTTCTTTTTGGCCTTGCCGTGCGGCTTGCAGGATCTTAGTTCACTGACCAGGGATTGAACCAGGGCCCACAGCAGTGAAAGTGCTGAGTCCTAACCACTGGACCGCCAGGGAATTCCTGAGATTATTATTCTTCTAAACTGTCATATTGATAAAGACAGGGAAAGTATCAGCTTGTCCATATCTAGACCTCACTATCTAGTACAGAGCCTGGCATGCAGGCAGTGACTAATAAATATTGAATTATTTACTCATTTGAGGCACATTTCCTAAGAATAATAAGCCTCAGAACAAGATTTGGTACTAATTTTTTTCTTAAATTTGAACTTAGTAAACTGAATCAGTACATCTTTACCTTCTATTTTTCATATTTTCTTTTTTACATTGTGGTAAAATATGCATAACATAAAATTTACCACTTTAACCATTTTTAAGTGTACGGTTCAGTGGTAGTATGTATATTCACATTATTATGCAACTATCACCATCGCCCATCTCCAGAACTTTTTCCAAAATCGTCCTAAACTGAAACTTACCTATTAAACAATATATCCCATTCCTCCCACCCCCAGCCTCTGGCAGTCACATCCTACTTTCTGTCTCTATGAACTTGACTACTGTAAGTACCTCATATAAGTGGAATCATACAGTATTTGTCCTTCTGTGATTGGCTTCTCACACTTAGCATAATGTCTTCAAGGTTCATTCATGGTGAAACATATATCAGAATCTCCTTCCTTTCCATTGTTTATCCAATCATCTGTCACTTGGGTTGCTTCCACATTTTGGCTATTGTGAACAATGCTGCTATGAACATGGGTGGACAGATAACTGTTTGTGTCCATGCTTTCAGTTCTTTTGAGTATATACTCAGAAGTGAAATTGCTGGATCATGGGGTAATTCTATTTTTAATTTTTTTTGAGGAACCACCATACTGTCTTACATTCCCACCAGCAGGGCATAAGGGTTCCAATTTCTCCACCTCCTCACCAACACTTGTTATTTTCTGTGTGTGTGTGTGTGTGTGTGTGTGTGTGTGTGTGTGTTTTGTTTTTTTTTAATATATTTATTTTTATTTTGGCTGCGTTGGGTCTTCGTTACTGCGTGCAGGCTTTCTCTAGTTGCAGCGAGCCGGGGCTACTCTTCATTGTGGTGCGCAGGCTTCTCTTGCTGTGGAGCACGGGCTCTAGGCATGCGGGCTTCAGTAGTTGTGGCATGCAGGCTTCAGTAGTTGTGACTCCAGGGCTCTAGGGCGCAAGCTCAGTAGTTGTGGCGCACGAGCTTAGTTGCTCCGCGGCATGTGGGATCTTCCCGGACCAGGGATCGAACCCATGTCACCTGCATTGGCAGGCAGATTCTTAACTACTGTGCCACCAGGGAAGTCCAGTTCTTTGTTTTTTGTTAACAGTAGCCATCCTAATGTGTGTGAATTAGTTGTTGTTTTTTTTTAATAGTAGCCATCCTAACGGGTGTGAGGTGGTTTTGATTTGCATTTCCCTAATTAGTGATGCTGAGCATCTTTTCATGTGCTTATTGGCCATTTGTATACCTTATCTGGAGAAATGTCTAAGTCCTTTGCTCATTTTTTAATCAGGTTGTTTTGTTGTTGTTGTTGAGTTGTAGGAGTTATTTATGTATTCTGGATATTAACCTCTTATCATTTACATGATTTGTAAATACATTCCCCCATTCTGTGGGTTCCCTTTTCATTCTGAAGTGTCCTTTGACAGAAAAATTTTAAATTTTGATGTAGTCCAATTTATCTATTTTTTCTCTTGTAACCTGTGCATTTGGTGTCATATCCAAGAAATCACTGCTGAATCTAATGTCATAAAGATTCCCCCCTATGTTTTCTTCTAAGAGTTTTTATAATTTTAGGCTCTTACATCTAGGTTTTTATCTAACTTGAGTTAATTTTTCTATAGGGAAAGGTCTTTGTTTTCTTTGGGGGCTAAAGGTGTGCTTGAGCCCTTCCCCTTACTGGTTAGTAACCCCAGCCAGGGTGCTCACCTGCTCTCTGATTGTATGATTCATTATTCCATTATTGTTAACAATACTATCCAATACCTTGCAATACTTATTCGTTTATATTTTTCCAACTGCTCAATAATCAGGGAGAGCTATCGTCCTTGCTTTAAAAATGAAGATGCTGATACACAGCAGGCATAAGCGACTTACCTGAGGTGACACAGCCAGAAAGTGATGGAACCAGGACTCAGCCCAGATGCCCTAACTACTATTGTGGGTTTATTTGTTCGTTCCCTAAGATATAATGTTTTATTTTACTATGGTTTTCTTTCACCAATTTATTCATTAATTCATCAGATATTTTCTTTAGTGATAATAATAACTAACTTCATATTGTTAAAAAATAAAAAAACAAGAATAAATAGCACATGTAATTCCTTTGTAGTCCTCTCCTGGCCATACACGAATGGAGATTGATGTATTTAAGTCTTTTGTTATAGAAGCTAAGAGCATGGGCTCTGTGTGCATGACCATGGGCAAATTAGTAACCTCTCTCAGACTCAGTGCCTTCATTTGTAAAATGAGGATAATAGTGCCTTCCTCACAGGGTCATTGTGAGAATTAAATGTGTTAACTCATGTGAAGCACACAGATTTACCTTGCTTTTAGTAATGGCTCAATGTGAACTCTTGTCTTCTTAACAACAAACTACCAATAAAAGCCAAATTCTAAGAAAGGCCAGTGAGAATTGATGATTTAAGGCCTTGGTTCCCATAATTAGCCATGTGTATCAGCATCACCTGTGATGCTTGTTAGCCATATGGAGTCCAGGGTTCTGATCCTGAATATTCTGATTTAGAAACAAGATCAGAAACTCTGTGGGTTTAACAAGTTCCTCAGGTGATACAGCTCCATAATCACTGGATCTGTGGGAACCACTGATTTAAGCTTTACCCAGATGCCAACATGAATTGAATTCCCATTAGAACCTACAGGGCCTCAACAGGCCACCGGCTCCTCGACCAAGTGTCACCAGCCTCCAGCTCTGGATCCTGCATTCCTCCTGCTGTCTTCCTAAAACAATCAGTGCATCTGGCTTAACATTGTTAGTACTTAGAGACCCAAGGTAGGTGTCATCAACAATCCATTCACTCACATACCGAATCCCTCCTATGTGCCAGGTCCCATGCTTAGAACTCTTCTTTTGCTCCCAGCTGAGGCCCATTCCTCTCCCCAGCCCCTCAGTGTAGCACTGAGCAAACATTTTCAGTGGCCTTACTGTGTGCTTGGTGCCTAATGCTTGTTGCCGGGTATACCTCTATAAATAAGAGGGTCTGTGGATTAGACACAGTACAGAGTGGACACCCTGGAAAAGGATCTCTGTGTTCCTGAACTTGCTTCTGACCCCCTTGCCTTGCCCCTGGTGCCCAGATCTCTGGGTTTTCCGGCTCACTACCTTGCAATTTGTTCTTCCACATTCCTTCTCTCTGCACCTCTATTTTTACCTCTATTTTAAATTTTATACGTGCATTGTCTACCCAGCGCTGACCTTGGCTCTTCTCAAACCACCCTGGGTATTAATTCTGCTTGTCAGGACTTCTAGAGCCCCCTGCTCTAGAGCTGCTTCCACTTCCACCTGATTTACCAGTATTTTAGGCAAGACTCAGGCCTAAACTCCAGAGGTCCTGTTCTCCTCTTCCATGTTGAAAATGGTCACCATGTACCCCCACGCTTTTGGGAGTGAGCTGGAGAGTTTGTAGGATTCTGCTCCATTGTACTCTTGGACTCTTTTGCCAGTTTTCCTTTATTTTATACCTTTCCCCCTATGTATTTATATATATCACTAATATATATAATGTAAATTATTTTCCCTACTTACTTCAACTGCCCCTTTTCCTAAGGCTCACATAACCATTTTAGTATTTTGGTTATGAGCAGAAAATATAGTTGATGGAATTCTAAAGTTTCAATCCTAATATATCTCCCACTTCACAAATCAAGGAACACAAAGTGAGTGATGGTAACATACTTGCCTTAGCATCTGAGTGGAGATTAATACCACAGTTCTTTGACCTCTTGGCCTGGGCAGGGTTTTTGTTGGTCAGTCAGAGTGGCCATGACACTGGGGAGGAGATCCTCTGATCCAGTTCAATGACAGAGTTGTTCTTAATTTGTAGGTAACTTACTGAGGTCCTCAAAGGTGGCTCTACCTCCTGAAAATAATGACCCAACCTCTTGTGAGCTCTGCTTCCAGTGGTGAAAGTCAAATCTCTTTAGGAACAATAGAGACAGTATGTGTGATGGTTAGGGCACAGGCTGCCTGGGGTTGAATCCTGGCCCTACTAGAGCAAATTACTTAACCTGAACTTAGTTTTCTCATCTGGGAAACAGAGGTATTGTTAGTACTTGTTTCATGGGTAGGTAACAAGAATAAAATTATTATATCCATAAACACTGAAGACTCAGCAGTAAGTATTTGAAGAAAGAATTATCATAGGTGCAATTGGTGACCATTGACCACATACTTTACTCACATTATCTTCAATCTTTCAACACCCCTGAAAGTTTGGTACTCAGATATATCATTTTCAGAGAGGAGAGGTGATTTGCCCACAGTCACCCAGCCAAAAGCAATTTAGGAGCTGAGAGCTGTGCTAAAGGGCTGTCTGATTCCCAAGCTGCCTCTTCTTCCAAAACAACTTCCTACCAATTCTCATTCTCTTCTCTCTGTCTCTCTCAGCTCAGCTAAAAATATCCTGAGCAGCATCCTCATTAGCTAATATGCATACATTATTTTTTGCTTTCTGAACATAATTGGCTCATTCAAAGGGAAGGCTTCCACCTACATGAAGGAAGGAGCTGAGCTGCTCTGTGAAAACCCATCTGAATTCAGAAAAGTCAGCTGCCTGGGGAAGCCCCTCTGCTTCCAGGCTTGTGTCCCTAGCTGGATGGCAGCATGGCAGAGTGGAAAACAAAACTTCCATTCACACACTCCCGCCACATTAGAGCTGAGTGACTTTGGGCAAGTCCCTTCCCATTTCCCAAGAGTCAGTCTCCTCAGCTGTTAAATGGAGCTCTTAGAAGCACTTGCCTTAGAGTTGTGGTGAAGATTAAATGAGATAATACGTGGGGCCTGACATTTAGTATACAGCCCCTCAAAATCTGGGAGCTTCTACGACATAGGCATCCTGTATAGAATAAACAACCAACACTTGCAGGAGAGGCAGGATGGCTTAGTGATAAAATGCCCAGGGTCTGGAGTCTGGGGGATGATGGATCAAACCCCAGCATGTACCAGGCTCTTGTTCTGTGACACAGTTTCTTTCTCTCCCCAAGCCTCAGTTTTCCTGTAGTAAAAAAGATATAATATATATAAAGAGCTCAATAATGAACAGTGGCTGCATTCACAGCAAGCCTCCCCAACCAGATCATCTCTCTAACAGCAGTGGGAGTAATTGATTTCTGCTTTTAGGGCAGCGCACACACGGACACCACAGAGTACTCATCCTGGGGCAGAGCATGTGTGCTCCGGGCGGCTAAAGCCAAACTGTCTGCCCCGACTTCTCCTGCTGGTAATGTGGCTGATGACAGCTTAATGGACTCTTTACCCTTGAATGCTAAGGGGGAAATAACTCATGGCATTATAACATATGAATGTAATGTGGGTTTTTTTCTTCTTCTTGAGCAATGTAGAGAGAGAGAGTCAGAAACATATGCAGACTTGAGCCAGCAATCTGAACCTCCCTCTTCCTGGTCCTGTCTGTATGGGGGGACAGATTTAGCCATTGTAATTAACCAAATCATTCAGGTTTGTAAAATATAGCCATAGCCATGTGCGTGTGTGTGTGTGTTTCCCTGAATGATCTAGACGCAGGACGCAGTCAGTTTATGTTGAGAGGATGTGAATGCCCCTAAATTATTGATTTTCCAGGGACAAGCCACATGGGTTGTCCTTGGAATGGATGGGTAAACATCCACACGCACACACAGACTCACACACACACACACTGTTATGGAGAAGCTGGTCAAAGATCCACCTGCATGACTTTCAGAAACCCATGCCATCCTGACCAGTCAGGTAGGGAATCCCCGCTGTGGGAAGTTAACATTTTCCTCAACCTCACAGTCTGAGGGAGGAAGTAGTTCATGGCAGCCACAGACACCTCCATCAGATTGAGAGGGGCCAGGGAGGCAGGGCTGAGGGCAGAGAACTGTTTGGAAAGGTGGGGAGACCACAGACTTGAAGAGTCAGGTTGACCTGGTTTCAAATCCACCATCCTGACTTTGGGCAAACTTCTTCCTCATCTCGAAGCCTCGGTTTCCCCAGCTGTAAAATGGATTTCATAACAACCTCTGGCATGGTGCTATGAGAACTAATGATGAAACAGGTAAAGGCTTAACAGGACGGGAGGGCCGGTGCCAGGCTCAGGGTAGTGCAGGGTACAAGGTGTCTCTGCTCCCTTGGGAGGAAATCCAGGCCAGGCAGGAGGTGCGCAGAGTCCCAGCTCCCGTGCAGTGCAGGGGGCGTCCTTTCCAGCCACCCAGAGCCTTTCTGAAAAGGAAGCGTGTGGAAGCGTGCAGCTCTCCATCTGGCTAATGTTCACTTGTGTTTTCTACTGGAGAGCATCACTTTTTTCACCTCACCTGGTTTGTTTACCCAAACAAGCTGCTCATTAACAACACGAATTGCATCTTCTGCAATTCTGTTGACAGCACAAATGTCTGCAGTCAGCTTGGGAGTTTGGAGGGAACTGTTGCCGGATCCCAACCAGCCCAGCCAGCACAGCTTCTGAGGAAAGAAGTCAAGGCCGTGCGGGTGTCTGAGTGGCTGGGGCCTGCTGGCAAGTCCAGCCCCGGGTCTCCAGGCCCTGAGTGGAGACAAGGCCCTGGGCCCTCCTGGGAGAGATGAGGCACTTACCCAAAAACAAAGGTAGACAGAAAAAGATTTTCAAGCAGCGGGGAGGCGGGTGGGGGAAGGAGCCAGACACGAAAGAGTAGATGAAACCCCAGACAGAGGTACAGGCCTGGCAGTGGGGAGGCCCAGCCTCAACAGGGAGACCTTTAGGGGCTTCCCTTGTGGACCCAGCAAAGCCTACATTCAGCTGCCTTTGGCGCATCCAGCAGCAAGAAGCAGATGAGAAAAATAAAAAATAATTCTCTCTCTTGTTTTGGCCCCAAAAGGCTGAGCTCAACCGGGTTTGCCAAAGCTCTAGTCTCTCATCTCCGTTGCTCAAGTGGGAAGAAAGACGAGGTTTTTAATGTGTATGTTCATTTATTTTAAAGGATTGACCTCAGAATGCTTTCTTTTCCGTCCATTTCCTCATTCAATAAGTTTCTATTGACGGTTTCCCGATTGCTGGACACTTGTTGCTGAGGGGTATGGAAGTGCGAAAAGGCACAGCCCCTGCCCTCTTGGAGTTGTTAGTCTAGTGGAGGGAGTGATATTAAATTATAAGACACATAATGGCAATTCATGATGAGTTGGATGAGGGAGAAGTCCAGGATGGAAACATGTAACAGGGAGACTTGACCTCTGGCAGGGACCATCAGTGGCATCTTCTAGAAAAAGTGAGATTGAAGCTGACACCCCGATTAAGAGAAGAAGTTATCTAACCGAAGAGTGGCAAGGAGCGATGGGTCTGTGTGTTTGGTTTCAGATTTTATCAAGACACCAAAGAAAGTCTTTGGGTTCCTCCTCTGTCTGAGGGAAATCTTGCATGGAACCTGAGAAGTAGATGGTACCTGCCTGACTATCTGAGATAAGCTCTAGGAGGCAAAGCCCTGGTCAATACCATGGTCTGGCATATAGTACACATACACACATATTTGTTAATTAAAAAAGAAAATAGGAGGGGGTGCGGGTAGGAATTTCATGCAGGGAACAGCATATGCAGAGCCTCAATATGTGCCCACCCCCCCCACCGTGTTAATGTTAACAATAAATCAATAAACAATACTGTTAAACATGTACCTGCAGTGGCTCTCTGTATATAATCAGAGTTCAAATTCGCAGCCTCTCAATGAGGTTAGGTCACCATCCTCACAGTTAGGGAAATTCCCAATTCAGGGTTCTTCTGCTCCTTTATGATGATAACTCACTGTTTGCTCATGCCCCCTCCTCACCCTGGCAGACCAGGTTCTTAACACAGCTCTTATCTCAAGAATGGGTGATGCCAATTATCCAACCAGACCCCAATGCCCAGAGCCCAGAGGTAGGACAGAAAACACTGGGGCCTAAGAGCCAGAACATCCTCCCCCTCCTTGCTAGGGGATCAAACATTCCTCACTGTGGCTTTTACTTTCCCCACCGCCTCCTAACAAATGATTTATTCTGTAGGGCCTCCCGATCCAACCCAAAGTCAAGAGGGTTAGGAAAATAATAGCAGAGATGTGTTGAGTGATTATCCCACACCAGGCACTGTTTTAAGTGCAGTTACTTGTATTAATGCATTTAATCCTCCCACTCACCCTGTGAGGAAGACACTTGATCATTCCCATTTAACAGATGAGGAAACTGAGGCATCAAGCTATTAAGTGACTTGTGGATAACAGCACCCATTGTACTTCCCCCACCCCTTGTCCCTCCTCAACTCTTTCTGGTGGTGGATCAACAATTGTTGATCTCTTCTATGTACCACACACTGTACATACATGGTTTCATTTAATCCTCACATGAACCACCAGGTAGAAGTGGTTCTTATCCCCATTTTACAGAGAAGAAAACTGAAGCTCAGAAAGAGAAGTGACTCATCCCATGTTCCTGGGTTGGAGAAAATCTTAAACCCTGGTCTGTTTGATTCCAAAGCCCACATGCTCACCCCAGCTTCCAAGTCAGGCAGGATTCTAGGGCATGCTACTGTCTCCTGCAGTCCTCACCCAGGAAATGTATCCACAGTGGTATCATCACACCTGACACAGTTGGGAAAAAGAGCATCCAGTCTAGACTTCAATCTCCTCACTTGATAATGGAGATAAAAACCCTTAAATCCTAGAATTATTTAACAGATTAAATGAGATCATGTCTGCTAAGTACTGGGCACATAGAGGCACTTGAGAAATCCTTTTTTGCTCCCTTCCTCCAACTCTTCCCAGTCATTCAGACAGTCTTGGTTTGTGTGAGTCTGTCCAGTTCCAATGGGCGCCCATCCTCACCATCAGGCAAGGCAGGATGTACCTTGAGGGTGGAAACATTGCCCTCTGTTCCCGTTTCCTCTGGGCATTGTAAGGTGCTGTGTACACCTACAGCCCCACACAAATAATCACTAATAGCAGTAATAAACCACTCAGCTTTCATTTAATGCCAAGCACAACGCATTCTGACACGAATAGAAAGGCAAGTCCATGGCTGCACAGACATGGGAAGTCATTTTCCAAATGGGCATTTTCTTTGGAAGAACTAATTTAGCCGCATTTCCGGAAGGCTGCATTCCTGAGGCCTCTAAGTACAGAGATTCGAACTGGCCGGGGTATATCCTGGGCTCAAGTTGGGGCCAGTGCTCAAGAGAAAGAAGACCATCGACTCCAAGAAGCACATGTTGGCTGGAGTGCATCATACAGGTGGGGAAACTGAGATCCAGAGATGAGAAAAACAAAGTAACACTAATAATCATCCCAGCTACCATTTACCTAGCTAGAGATGATGGTAGAGACAGTTCCAGAGGAAAGTCTCCTCCAACAGGAAGCAATCAGCCACCAGTTAGAACAATCTAAATGAGCCCAAACACTCTCCAGACTGGTCATGAAAAAATTTGAGCCTTTTCAGAAAGCAATTTGGTGGATGTGTCAAAAGACTTTTAAAAGTTTATGCTCTTTGATATAGTCATTTCCCGTCTCAAAAATCTGACATCAACAATCAATAATGGAGACAAAATACATGCACAAAAATGGTCTCTGCAGCATTACTTATATATATGTCTCAGTATTTTACTGAGCACTTACTATGTGCCAGTCAGTGCATGGCACTGTCCTGCGGTAGATAAGACCTCAGGTTACCCAGGGGCCATTAAGTCCCCTTCATTCCCTAGGGAGGTAATGTGACAGAATAGAAGGAGCCTGGGAGTTGGAAAGACCTGGATATTTTTTTCATTCTTTCCTTCATTCACTCACTCGCTGATTCATTCTACAAATATTTATTTAAAACCTTTATATGTAAACATAGAATTATCTTATGACCTAGCAGTTCTACTCCTAGGTATACAACCAAAATAACTGAAAACAGGTATTCAAGCAAATACTTGTTCATGAATGTTCTTATCAGCATTATTCATAATAGCCAAAAGGTGGAAACAACCCAAATGTCCATCAACCAACAAATGAATGAACAAAATGTGGCATATTCGTACAATGGACTATTATTTAGCCATGGAAAGGAATGAGGCACTGATACACGCTACAACATGGATGATCCTTGGAAACATTATGCAAAGTGAAAGAAGCCAGACACAAAGGTCACACATTGTATGATTCCACTGATATGAAATGTCCAGAATAGGCAAATCCATAGAGACAAAAAGCAGATTGTTGATTGCCAGGGGCTGAAGAGGAAATGAGGAGAAACTACTTAATGGGTGCACGGTATCCTTTTGGGGGGATGAAAATGTTTTGGAACTAGTTGAAGGTGATGACTGCACAACATTGTCACTATACAAAATGCCACTGAATGGTACATTTTTAAATGGTTAATTTTATGTTACGTGAGTTTCACCTAAAAAAAATCCTTATGTGGGCTTCCCTGGTGGCGCAACGGTTGAGAGTCTGCCTGCCGATGCAGGGGAAACGGGTTCGTGCCCCAGTCCGGGCAGATCCCACATGCCGCGGAGCGGCTGGGCCCGTGAGCCATGGCCGCTGAGCCTGCGCATCTGGAGCCTGTGCTCCGCAACGGGAGAGGCCACAACAGTGAGAGGCCCGCGTACAGCAAAAAAAAAAAAAAAAAAAATCCTTATGTGATTTTTAGGGAATTAGGCAGTTGTTCTAAGAATGAGACAAAATCCCTGCCTCCATGGAGCCTGGGGCAGGCAGTCAACAAATGAGTAAACAAAACAAAACAAAAACTAGACGATTGCAGCTTGTGATACAGCTAAAGCAGGGTAGGGAGAAAAACTGGGTGGGAAGGGGAATTCTTTTCGTCATGTGCTCGGGGAAGGGCTCTCTGAAGAGATGACATTTAACAAAGAGCTAAGTGAGGTGAAGGAGTGAATGATGTGGATACCTGGGGGAGAAGAATGTTCCAGGCAGAGGGAAGGGCAGGTGCAAAGGTGCTGGAGGAAGGATGAGCTTGGCAAGTTGTAGCCCAGCAAGGAGGCTGGTGTGACAGAAGCAGAGGGAACGAGGGAGTGTCCGGAAGGGGGTAGCCCATGACCTCCTCTGAACCAAATCCTCATTTCTAAAAATGGGCCAGAATCCCTACCTTGAAGGTCAACCATAAGGATGGGAAAAGGTCCCAGGCTTCGTCAGCCTGTGAGAACAAGTGCATTAGTACAAAGTCTTCTCTTTCTGGGTTCTAGAAAACCAGGCTTTCACAGTTCCAAGCAGGTCTGGGATTCACAGGGGTGCTTACATTTGTCCACATCCCAGACCTGGACATCGCACACTGTCTCATCTGGACAGACTAGGACTGGTGGGGCCCTGTACAGAGGGCACTTCTGGTACCTCTGGGCCTGCAGCTCGAGCCACCATCCAGGGATGCTCATCACCCTGTGAAGTGAGGAGAACGCTCCCCTCTGTGTGCTCAGTTGGTGAGGGCGGGTCCCCACAGCAAGGCTGTTTGAGGCCTGAGTGTCACAGAATTCAGTGAAGTATTTAGGTTCTTTCAATTCAAGGATGTAGCCCTTTGTTCTCTGGGGCACACTACGGAATGGGTTTCATTAGTGCCTGTTCTCACCTTCCTTTTAAAGTCTCTCTCATTATACCAAACAACTTGCTGGGAAGTTCTCTCAGAGCTCTCATCCTTCCCTTGCCATGTAGCAGGGTCTCCACCACCCCAACTCTGGGTAAGTCCAAACCTCTGTGGGAGACAGGGCTCAGTGCCTACTAGGTATTCTCCATGTGCTCCCCAGATCCACTCTCCCCTCTCCATAACTCTGCTCTGTGTCCCCGGTTCCGCTACTCTCTGGCTTCTGGTTGGGTTCAGCCAATGGGGAACACCGGCAGAAGATTGGAGGGCAGGAGGGGAGAGGGATGGAGCCTCACACCCCGTACACCGTGGTTTGGCAGAGACTGCCTCTTCTCTCCATGGCCACGACTCCACATCAGTGGCACCTGTCCGCAGCTACAGCGCTCATCAAATTCAGGAAGCCCCCCCCTCCTTGCCTCTCACACCAAGGATAGTAATGGCTCCCTTCTCTTGCTGATCCTGAGGTGCTTCAGCATCCCATAGCCCTGCCTACCCATGCAAACAATCTCTTCATTGAACTCCTTTTCAGTACCCCCTCTTGAACATGTCCCCTCTCTCCATCTCAGACCCTGAGTGATACAAAGTCTTTTTCCCCCTAGAGCTCCTCAGCACCTACGCAATCAGTGAATGAAGCAAAGAACATCATCAACTCAAGCGCCCTTCTCGGTCCAGACAATCAGTCTTGTTACTTGTAGAAATAAAAAGTGAGCTCTTCCAGATCTAGGTTAGAGATTAAGAAAGGAGAAGGATAAGCACTTGGAAAGACATGTGAGGATGAACTCCTTTCAAAGCAAACAGAGCTTTGGAACAGTGGCAAGTTCTGTTATGACTGGTGAAAGCAGGGATAGACTACAGCTAACAGGCATCTCTGCCCAGCTTCTCAGTCCCATAGTTCCAAAATATACAGACATTCTGGAATGAGACGGAGAAGGACTGCAGCTAAAATCCCAGATCTGATTGGGGGAAAAGATGACAGGATGCGAGCGTGTTGGAAAGGCCCAAGTTAATAGTTTGATTTCTCTGAGCTTTTCACAGAGAAAAAGAAGCAAAGGCGAGATGTTTATTTTCAAAGCAAGCAACGTATTTCTCATGTTCTTATATTTCTTATGACAATATCTCCGCTTAATAGCCTTATCATGTCTAATGACTTAGGAGATAAAATACGTTTCTTTGATCTGAGCTAGTCAAGAAGAGTGACAGCTGGCATTCTGCACACAAATTTAGTGCCTTGTCTAATTGTGTTGACTTCTCATTATTGGAAAGTCTCACAACCACGAGAGAATTTTTTTTTTACTTTATCAAACTGTTAACCATTTCCTGGCTCCTACCCCACTCCACCCTGGACACACACAGCCTCTTGGAACTGACACCCATTCAAGAGTGGAGTCAAAGCTGAGCATGACTCGGCTCTGGGCTACAATTTGCATGAGGGGCTCTCGGGGTATTTGCTGATCAAGAGGTGCACCCTCCCCATCCTCATGTGTATCTCCTTTTCCAACCTGGGGTTGTTATGCCCATTTGAACCCGATGAGAGCATCCACCTGGGTTGATTTTTAATGGATGTGTATGATTTTTATCCAGCCATCGGAGGTCACAGAGCACTTGTAGATCAGGCTCACTTGTTTATAAAGTCTGGAAAATAGAAATGTATCAATCAGTATTGGCCTCTGCCAGGAAGGACTCAGTATCTAGTGGGAGGGATGGGCTCATGAAAAATTGTCCTACCTTGTGGGGACTGCGTTGGAATCCTGACTTGGTCGTTCCCTCCCTGGGTGATCTTGGGGACGTCATTTCCTCTTTCTCAGCCTCAGTTTCCCCAAAGGCGACACAGTTCCCTCACTGGGCAGTGGCTTGCCACCTTTAGATTACATCGGAATCACCTGGAGTTCTTTGTAAAACACAGGTTGCTGAGCCCCAGAGTTTCTGATTCAGCCTGAGAATTTGCATTTCTAACAAGCTCCCAGGGGACCACACTTTGAGAGCCACTTTCATGCCTGGTGGGGCAGATTACACGAGCTAAGGTGTGTGAAAGACCCAGTGCAATGCCTGTCTGAGCTTTGCTCAGTGATTCTCTGTATAAACCATAGACCTACATATACAGCACTGGGCAAGCACATGGGGCATGGAGAAGAGGAGTGAAATCTTCCTAGAGGTCGTTTGGCCACAGAGGCCAGGAGGAAGTGAATAGCGAAGCTCATCTGAGGGCTAGCCATCCCTCTTCTCTGCTGAGGAAGACCATTTAGCATTTCCCTTCTGAGGTAACGGCTTTCAGACTTTCTACTGTGACCCACTGGAAGAGATTCATTTTACATCACCACCCTGAACACATACACGCATATGTGTTACAACGGAAACACAAAACAGGGATTCTCCCTGCTCTGTGTGATGCGCTCTAAGATTTTTGGTTTTATTGAGCATTAAAGACATTCATTGCACAATCGCTAATATTAGCTGACTTAAATAGATACTGTAATAGATTACACACAGGGTGCCTCTAAGTCAGGTTTACAGGGGCATTTAGATTAGAATTGGGCTGGGGGGAGAGAGGCGGCAGGGAAGGTTTCTTACGATAGCTAACCCTGTGAAGTGCTGACAATGTGTCAGGCTCAGTTATAAAATTGAGCTAAGTTCCATATGAACAGATTAAAACACACACACACACACACACACACACATTTGGGGATGTGTGTGTGTGTGTGTGTGTTTTGACTCACTTAATCCTCATACCAGCTCTCTGAAGTAGATAATATTATCACCGTCTTCATCCCTCATTTTACAGACAGATAAGGCTAAGTGACCTGCCCAAGGTCAGACAGTTGGTAGGTGGCAGAGCTGGGACTCAACCCTAAGAGCCCTAGCCCTAGATTCTGTATTCACAGCTACTCTGGCCCACTGCATCTCTGTGCTAACGGATTGCAATCTACAGACGAGACATCTATCCCCGGAGACATTAATCATGGCCCATCCATTGGGTCAACAAACATTTAAAGGATTTCAAGTGCCAATTCGAATCCTGCATGTTGGCACAGATCAAAATAAATTGATTAATTTCTTTTTTTTTTTTCCATGAGTCGCTACTAGGTGCCATGTTTTGTACCAGGTACTGGAGTACATGTGAGTTAGTTAGTTCACTTGCTCACATGCTCAACATGTAGTCACTGGCACCTGCTGTTTGCCCAGCCTTGTGTTGGAGCAGCCATACCTGGGCCTGACACCCAGGGCTTGGGGGTCCAGGAAGGATCAGAGAGCCCTCCCTTGGATTTCCATGCACTGACTGTTCCAACTGGTTCCCTTCTTTCCCCCTAAAGAAACAAAAGATCAGGACTCTCCTCTTGTTTCTTCCTCCCTGCAGCTTAAAGACCTAAAATGCCAGACAAGCAGAGGTGATTTATGGGAGGTATTAATAAGGCCGCATTTGCGGTGGCTGGTTTGGGTGCAGCCACTCCTTTCTGTGCTCTGGGCAGTGAGAGCCACCACAGAACACCTGTTAAATGAATTCTGTGGTCCTGTCTTTGGCCCCCATCCTGCTGACCTCCTGCCTCTATCAGGATGCTCTGCAGTAGGCTTTGCTGCCAGGAAGTGGGCAGCCTGGCCCTTTGGGGAACCCCCTCTGCTAGTGGCTAAGCCGGAGCTTAGCTTGATTCGTTCGCATAGCTCCCGAGGTGCACACTCACCAGCCTGAGGCTCTTCCTCACTGAACATTTTGCCCGGAGTTTGGCTGTGGTTTGAGGAGATCATGCTGAGTTAGTATTCCAAAGCTGTGAAGCCAGTTCTCTATGCTTTAGTCTTTTTTCTCCCTCTGAGCTTCGTATTCTCTGTGTGCTGATCTGATTCAGAACCTTGGATTTCTTTCTGATAATTTCTTTATGAATGGTAAAGACTTGGACTTTGAATCAGACAGGCCTGGGCTTGAATTCTAATTCCACCACTTAGGGGCTCTGTGACCTTGACCAGTGACTTTATCACCTGAGCCTCAGTTTCCTCAACAGAAAATGAGGATGAAAGAACACATGTAAAGATGAACAGAGACTAAGGAGACATGACTAAATGCAGTGTTTTATCCTGGACTGAATCATGAGACAGAAAAAGGACAAAAGTGGGAAAACTGATGAAATGTGAGTAAAGTCTGTAGTTTAGTTAATAGTGTCATACCGATATTAATTTCTCAGTTTTGACAAATGTACTTTGGTTATGTTGAGATATTAACATTAGGAGTAAGGTGAGTGAAGATGATACAGGAGCACTTTGCAACTTCTCTGTAAATCTAAAATTATTCCCAAATAAAAAGTTGAAAAGGAATGTCTGTAAAGCACAGAGCACAGTATCTAGACCCAGTAAATTCTTGAAAAATGTTAGTTATTGCTATCATCATGACGACAATCTCATTTATTCCTTGCAACTCCATGAAGTAGGTATGATTATTAGTCCCATGTTACAGATTTGGAAACTGAGACCCAGAGAGGTGACAGACTTACCCAGGGTCACACAGCTAGGAAGTGGCAGAACCCAAGTTCAATCTAGCTCTGCCATCCATGCTCTTACAAACTCTGCCTCCCACTCCAGAGTGCTATCATTACTATAATAAACAATAAGTAATGATCATTACTATGATTAATAATAAGGAGGAGTGGGGCAGAGGGGTGTAAAACAAGCTCAGATTTTAGACCCAGAAGGACTTGGGTTCAAGAGCTACCTCTGCTGTGGACCCTGGGCAAGTTGTTTAACCTCTCTGAGCCTCAGATTCTTTGTCATTAACACGGAAATGAACTCTCAGGCATAACTAAGATGCCAGTAAATAGACTAATACATAGGAGAGGCTCAGTTAATACTAGTTCTTGCTCCAGCAATATGTCTGACCACCTGGTTCGGATAACTGCCTCTCACTCAGGGGATCGAGCAGGGGTTCTTACCTAGCTGTCAACTCTGATGCTGCTAGTTACTCACTGTGCACCTTTGAACAAGCTACTTCGCGTCTTTGAGTGCCAGGTTGCCCAAGTAGTAACTGAAGATAAAAGTCCCTGCTTCGGAGGATTGCTGAGGGAATTGAGAGGTGTATCTGAAAAACCCTCAGCACCAGATAAATGCATCCTGGCACGAGATAAATGCTCAGTGAATGGTAGATACCATTTAACAAGTATTTCTGATTCTCTCCCCTTACAGGCACACAGTAGAGTTGCACCTCTTGAAACCCTGATGATTGGGTAGGACCATGTGAAATGTTCTGGCCAATGAATTGTGAGTAAAAAGTGATATGTGTCATTTCCAGGCCAGGACACCTGATTATCCCGGGGAAAACCTCCAAATCCCCTTTTCCCCTTAGAGACAATAATCATAAACAAGAAGATGGCTGCTCCTCAACCTGAGTCCCTTTGTAACCAGATGAACAGCATCCTCATTTTGACCCATGACGGACATGGAGCATGAGTGAGAAAAAATCATTTATTGCGTTAAGCCACTGAAGGTTTAGGCTTGCTTATTATTATTGTAACAAAATGTAGTTTAACCTATATAGCAGTTATATTAAACTATTAATATATTAATAGTTTATTATAAACTATAGTTTATTAATTAAATAAACTAATTGATTAGTTTATTAATAAATTAATAATATTAATATATTAAACTATTATATATATATACATATACACGTGACATGTTCATTTATAAAGCACACTCATCATCCCAGCAAGCCACAATTTATCTCCATTTTACAGACTCACACATAGAGGTCAAGGATGCTTGTCCAAGGTCACATAGCTGGAAAGTAACTGAGTTTGGACTTGAACACGGCTTCAAATCTTCAAATCTGCCTGTTTATAGCATGGTTGCCAGCCACACGCTGTACTATTCAAGATGAATTTGGGTCAGAAACTTGGATCCTTGAGAGGTTTCTAGGAGGTGGTGACAAGGTTAAACTTTACTTTGTTCTCTTTCCATCTCAGCCTCTCACATCTTGCTTTGCTCTTTCATAATTTTAATATCCGAAACCTCACACCAACCATGTTAGTGATGTGAATGTTTTCAGAAAACATGTGCTGGGCATATGATTTCAGCTTAAGCTCATATGATTTCAGCTTAAGCTCTAGTGCTTTGTAATTTCCATATTTTTCAACCAGATTGATACTTCTCTGCTCTGCAGCTCCATTGCGTGCTGTGTCTTCACTGTGAGTTTATCTGAGTCGAATCCAAGCTCCAGCCTCTTATCTATTCATGGCCCTGAAATGCGTTATTTACCCTGCAAACTGCATCTATAAAGCGGGGTCATGAAACCGACCTTCCCTGTGAAAAGCAGTTTGCAAACTCTGTAGAGCATCATACAAGTGTTAGTGATCACCCAGCACTTCAGGTATATATTCAACAGCAAGCATTTATTGAGCACCTACTGTATATGGCACTATGGGCCTGGTGCTAAGAAATGAATGAGATGCTGGCCTGCCCTCAAGAAGGCAGTATGTTGTCATGGTTAAGAGCACACACGGTGAAGTCAGAGAAACCTGGGGTCCATTCCTTACTTTGACACTCGCTTGTGCCCTTGAGTCTTTTTTCTTCAACTGCAGAATGGTGATGATAGTAACATTTACCTCAAAGCACTGTTGTAAGGTTTAAATGAGATGATGCCTAAAAAGTGCAGTGCCTGACAGGTGGGAAACACTGAACAGGGTGACCAAGCAGTGTTTCGGGACGTAGTAGGAGCTCTATAAATGTCTGTTGAAAGAAAGAAGGAAGACCAGTGCATGGACACGAATGAAAGTGAGCTTGCATGAGGGATTTGGCCAAGCTGACTTCAATCTGAGCTAAAATGAGGCCCCCGGGCCTAGACTGAGGGGAAGGTTCAGCAGCCTTGAGACCCTCCACTGTAGGAGCACCCCTCAGTGTCAGGAGCCCTCAAAGCCTCCAGGATGTTATAGCCACCGTGGTGTGTGAGAAAACATGCTTCTAGTCAGCACTTCTCACCTGGGCAAGCAAGTGTTAACAGGATAGTGAGAAATGAGGAGTGAACATATGGAATGCCATTATAATGCAGAAACCTGGGATTAAACAACTCAGTGGCATGGAGCTGCCACCCTCCAGGCTTCAGTGGCTCCACTGGGCTCCCTCTTTCTGTCTCTGCTGGGGTTGGCATATACTGCCGGCTTTGGTTTTAGGAAACAAACTTGTATCCAGGGAACGAGTCCACTGGTGGGTGACCAGGGCTTTGGGGTCAGGCAGAGCAGGTTTGAATCCTGGCACCCCACTTTCCCTCTGCAAGATGATGGCAAGGCGCCTCACCCCTCTGAGCTCGGATTCCATATCTGTCAAGTGGGGATGATACCACCTTTCTCACCATGTTTGGCTGTGTTGTTATTAATGGCTCACATTTATTGCATGAACTCTACTTGCATTTCCTACATCCACTCAATTACTGCTGGCAATAACCCTAATATGAGTTATTACAAACCCCATTTGACATATTGGGAAACTGAAGTTCAAAAAGGTTACAAAACTTGCCCACAGCAAGCTGGGATCTGACACTAACACCTATGCTTTCTCCACCTCATCATTGGAAGGCATTTGGCTCACATTTCCTCCACTTCAAATATATTTAAATCTGGGAAGACATGGGGAGAAGGAACCCAATTTTTTTAAACCAATTTGAATAATTAAATTTGGAAGCAAAAAGCTCAGTATTGGAAATACTTTTCACCACCCCATTGCTGAATCTGTTTAATGTATTTTGAACCAGCTTAGTTCGGCTACTTAGGAAATAGAGCAGGAGTTTAAATTTTAAAACTAGCAGCGAGGGGTCACATCTATATGTTGTTTGCAGAAGTCTATACTCAAAGTCGGCTTCCCACAGGAGTCGTGGGGAGGTTACCCTTACCTCTGAACTCATCCAGGGCTCTTTAAAGGCAAGAACAGCAAGAGAGAAGGCGTGAAGGAAGACTTGAAGAAAGCTTTGCCTCTCAAGGCATTTATTTCCATAACAAGTGCGTTTCATCTTCAAAGCCCTTTACGAACCATAATTAATCTTCAGAACACCTTAGTGAAGTGGGTGCATGGCATTACCTGGGTTTTATAGGCCAAGGTGGCCCAGGGGAGGCCTTTGGATGGTCTGGCAGGCCAGTCTAGGATTTCCTGGTCCCAAACCAGGCCCATTTGATTAATCTTCAGAAACTGTTTCCGGATGTGAAGAAAGGTGGGTAGGAAGAAGAGGCAGAAGAACTCGGGACACCTGCAGAATGTAAACCCTGGTAGTGGTGTTATTTAAATATGTTTTAATTTATTGGAATTATACATGGATTGTTAATTTTATTTACAGAACTGTTAGTAAAACTAACTCATATTTGTATAGGTATATTTAGCATTTCCAAGGCGCTTTCATATGTAGTATGTCAGGTGATCTTCACAACACTCATTTTATTCAATGCATATTTATTGAGCACTTACTTGATGCCAGGCTCTGAGAGGCCTGTGGCTGGAGCAGTAAAGGAGGCATGTAAGGGCCTGTTCTCACTGGGCATGCGGCCTGGTGTGAGAAGTCACTATTATTCTCCCTCTCCTTTTTTTAACGGATGATGGAACTGCGGCTAAAGGTCACACAATGAAGGGGCAGTGGAAGCAGAATTCAATCCAGGTTTGGTTGATTGTGAAACTTGTGTTCTAGCCAAGTACAAAGATGCTCATGGCAATGGTGCTTAAAGTGACAAAGAATTGGAAGCAACCTGTACGTCCCTTGGTTAGGAAATGGATAAATAAAATGTGGGAAATACATGAGATGAAATATTACACCAGTTGAAGGGAATGACTTAAGTTGACTTACGGATAATATCAAAAGGAAAACGTAAGAAACAGAATTAGATGTATAACATATCACTTCCTTAAAAATTTAAAGGCACACTCAAAGCAATGCGATATGTTTACACATATGTGAATAAAGATATAGAAGATGGGTTGAAAGGTCACATTAAATACACAAGCATGGATGCCTTGGGGGGTAGGAGCAGGGCTATGAATTAAGGGTAGGGGACTGAAAAACTAGGGGTGAGTGGTCACGCTAGATGAAGACAGTGGGGTGCCACAAACCAGGGGACCTGGCTGACAGACTCGATTTGTGTAAGGGCCCTCCTAGGGCCCCTCTAAAATTAATAACATCACGAGACACACACATCATTTGTTCTTTTACAGGCGATATTCTCTCCCCTCAATCGCAGTGTCGAAATTGCCTGTCGAACTTGAACCAGCCAAAAATCTAAATGAAAAACAGGAACAAAAAGAGCAAAATTTGAAACCAAATTGAGAAGTGAACAGTGTCTGTTTGGGCTGCAAATGGGTGCTGTCGAGCGTGTGTGACAGCCGTCACAGAGCAGAGACCAGGAGCAACTGAGCTGTGAGCCCTTCCGGGGCTGGGCCTGTCCTGTGGGCCAGGTCAGCCACGATGCCACAGAAGCCGTGGGGTGGCAGGGGAATCAGGGTTGGAGACTGCCCGCAGAACCTTGCTTCCCCACTCCCCAGAGCCACACTTGCCTGCTTACTTGTTGGTTTCCTGCCATGGCATGATCGATTCTTACAGATATGTTTTCTAGAAGTTGAGTTGTGCCAGGCAAACCATGCCAAAGAAGCCTCATTTCCATGTGTGGTCTGGGTGGATTGGGGGAGGCTGGAGGCAGAGTGATTCTGAGTTCTAGCAAGACACTTGGAGGAGTATTTTGCCCACCTGGATCTTCCTAAAATGCAACTCTGACCTGGCCCTTCCGCTGCTGAAACTGGATAGGGTGGAAACCCCTCGGCTCTGCACACGAGGCCTTCAGTGCTCTGGCAGTCTCTGCCAAACTCCAATCCTGGTGCTCTCCCCTCGCCCTCTCCCCGCCAGCCCTTCCCTGCCTTGTTCCCATGGTTGATCTGCACCCAACTTTGAGACTCAGCTGAACTGTCACCTCCTCGCAAAACTTCCCAGACCTTTCCCCTTCTCCGGCAAAATACATACCGACTACATCAGTTACTCTGTGTGGAATGCTGAGGACAGTAAGCCTTAGGGCTAGATGTGCCTCAAAATTCAGAATTTTTCGGATTTTATCAAATAGCTAAATTTCATATAACATACCTTACCAAAAAAAAAAAGCTTGGGCAGAATATGGAGCAGGCCACCATTAAAACTCATTACTGTTTCTGCAGGACATTCGTGAATATTCACACACTAAATGAAGATTATAAATAGTTTCATGTCAGGTCAGGCAAGGTTTTGTCACTAAACTTCTGGAAAAAAAACGTTGGTGTTCTTTTTCAGAGCATTTAGGATTTTGAAATTGTGGACCTATATTATTATGGTTCCATCTTTTGTTCTACCTTTGTAACAACAATCCTGAGGACCAATACGAGCACTTACTATTCACTAAGAATTATGCAAAGCAATAGACATAAATAATCTCATCCGTATGCCACCATGAGGTACAAGAAGTTCAGTAACTTGCCCAAGTAAATGACAGAGCTGAGACTTGAACTCACAGCTTTTCTGACACCAAAGCCCACACTCTTAGCCACTACCCCATACTGCAACTCCTCGCTGCTCTTTACACATCACGGTACTTACCTCATTTTGCTGCAATCTATTCTCTATGAGTTTATCTCTCCAACTTGGCCATGAGCTCCTCAGCTGTGGGGACTTGGAGCTGCTCCATCCCTGCCTGTGAATGAATGGATGAAACTCATATGCATGGGATGGTTACTGCTGTGAGCTTGATGAGACTGTCCTGACTGGCTGTTAATGAGTGGACTGATGCCACCCATGTGTTCGCACACCAACATTAGTTGCCTACCTGCCTGCTAAGGGCCCCAGAGTCAGGCAAAAACATCAAGCCAGATTCCCTGCCCTCAAGAGGTTCACAGTCTAGGAGGAGAGTTAGGATGGATCTCCCTGCCACTGCAACATGAGATCAAGGTAAGACAGACGTCTGCATAGTGCTTGGGAACTTGAGGAAGGAGAGGCCATTCCGCTGAAGCTCATACAGGGCCTTGTGGATATATCCACTAGCTATTTTTGCATTAAAAACCATCCCAGGGTTTCCCTGGTGGCGCAGTGGTTAAGAATCCGCCTGCCAATGCAGGGGACACGGGTTCGAGCCCTGATCCAGAAAGATTCCACATGCTGTGGAGCAACTAAGCCCGTGCGCCACAACTACTGAGCCTGCGCTCTAGATCCTGCGAGCCACAACTACAGAGCTAAGCGCCACAACTACTGAAGCCCGCACACCTAGAGCCCATGCTCCACAACAATATAAGCCACTGAAATGAGAAGCCCGCACACTGAAATGAAGAGTAGCCCCCGTTCACGGCAACTAGAGAAAGCCCGCATGCAGCAACAAAGACCCAACGCAGCCAAAAATAAATAAATTATTAAAAAAAAAAATCCCCAAACTTAATGGCTTAAAACAATCATTTCTTTAGCTCTTCAGAGAGACACCCCTTCCCCACTCCAACCTGGCTGATCTGAAGGTGCCGCCAGGGCTCCTCCTAGAGTGTGCAGGGCACTGGGAAAATACCTTTCGCAGGCCTCCTGTCTGTACAAACAATTTGAGTCACTCAGAATCAGCAAGTCAGCACCATTCTGGTGGCCCAATCTCACAAGATTTTGCAAAATTCCACATGGGCCACCAGGAAAGAGTTATCTACTCACCGGACTGTCTTCCTAGAACTGGAGTATGTCGGGTCCATGTGGACACAAGTCTGGAAGCTCGTCAGTCATCTGATAAAGGGGAGAAATGAATCCTAGGGTCCATGAAGGCCCTAAGCTCAGAGTACCACACCCAGATGGCACAGCCAGCTTAGCCAGTGTCAGCCACCAGAAGGGGGCTTAGAAAATTTCAAGGCACTTCAAGCAGGAGGATCCTCTGAGAAGCAGGTGTGGAGGAGGGTCTAAGGGTAATTCTGGATGCAGTGACACCAGAGTGAGGTCAGGGGACCCTGGGAGACCTTCCCTGATCAAACCTTCACAGTCCAGTTTCCTGTCTTCTTCTCCTTGTTTGGATTCTGTGTTTCCCGAGAGTCCCATTATCTGGCTGAATTCTTGGTCTACTGGCTTTCAAGCTCATAAGAAGTCACAGCTTCATTTCCATTTCTCCTTTGGGTAAGTGGTGTACAGTCAGCTCCCCTTCCCTCATCTCCCCTCCCCGCTCCTCTCATCTCCATCTAACTTTCTCTGCCTTCTCTGTTTCTTTCATTCTCCATCACTTTCTCTTTCTCCTCTCTTCTTTCCCTCCTCATTTATCTCTCTGCTTCCCCTCTGTTCTCCTCCTCCTCCCCTATCAGACACACACACGCACACACACACACACACACAAACACAACACAACACACTCTGAGTTCTGCAGCCCCCAGACTCCTCTGGGCTCAGCCCCTCTCCTGGGCAGGCGTATAGACCGTATGTGATGCCAGGAACAAGCAGGAGCCTGGTGGACGTGGCGTGGCAGCCTGGTAACCATTTGTTTTCACCTGGTCCTCACGCTGCTAATACGTTGGAGCATCTCCATGCTTTAACCGTCTTGGGGCGGGTTACACAGTCTTGAAAGAAGAGACAGAAAGGAGAAGAGTATGGGAAAGCGTTTGGGGTTCCCTCATTGGTTTATTCATTCACCCAGCAACGACTGGTCCAGCCCTAACCTGCCCTCCATGGGACCTGGCTGGGCTCAGGGGAAGTAGAGGTGAAGCAGGCAGGCTGGTCCTGCCAGAGAGGAGCTCATAATATAAGGAGGGAGACACACAGCAAAACAGTTCATATCCAGCCTGATAAACACAGTGATGGGGGAGGGGGGGTGCTAGAGTACCAAGTGGGGCACCTAACACAGCTTTGGGGTCCCTGAGGCTTGCTGGAGGAAGTGTTGCCAGAGCTGAATTGTGAAGATCAACATCAAGGTCAGGTAGGTGTTACCTGGGCAAGGAAGGAGGACAGAACATTCTACACAAAAGGAACAACAGGTAGAAAGATACAGAAGCTTAGAGAGCCTGGTACCTCCAGGAAACTACGTTCAGAATGACAGTGTGTGTGTGTGTGTGTGTGTGTGTGTGTGTGTGTGTGTAGGGGGGGTGGAAGATATGTAGAAGATGAGGCTAGAGAGGAAGGCAAAGGCCAGGTCATACTCTGAGGACCTTGGAAGCCAAGCTAAATAGCCAGGACCTTATTCCAAAGGTCATTAACAGAGAGTGGTAGAGTCACATTTGGGTTTTCAAAAGATCCCTGTGGCTTCAGGGTAGAAGAGGAATAGGAAAAGGGGTAGTGGGACGCAGGGAGACTAAAGAGGAGTCCCCGCCTCTCTCTGGTGCCTCTGTCCCCTGCACTGGGGACAATGGGCCCCCCTCCCATCAGCATCTGTCTCCACCTTGGGCTCGTGTGCCAGGGCAGCTTGTTCCTGGGTAGCTACATTCCCTTCTCCATGAAGGCCTTCAGGACTGGGCCAGGACAGGCAGCCCCAAGCTGGGTTTTCCTGGCCTCAGCCTGCCAGGCTTCTGGACTGATCCTGACCTCAGTGGGGTGGGGAGGGGAGGGACACAGAAGCCCAACCCCTCGGGCAGGTGGGGCCTGGGATCAGTCTGACCATTACCCATCTGGTACCCATGTGTCTGCGTGAAGCTCTGAGGCCCCAGGTGCCCCCCTAGTTTCGGTTTTTAACCACCCACCTGCTGACTGGGAGTCAGCTTTGTAGAAAAGCCTCAAAATCTAGATTCAGACTGCCAGAAGGACCTGGGCTCCTGTCTGTGTGTGCTTGGGCAAGGCTCTGCACCTCTGGGCCACTTTCCTCACTCCAAAATGAGAGTCTGGTCTTCACCCTTGGAAACTTGGGAGATTTGCATGAGATGTTGGAAGCATTGTGCCCAAAGTCAGACACGTGTGGGTACTAAATGAATGGGACAGTGATTGTCATCCTTGTATTCTCTGACGACCCTGGCTGGGGTCCTTACTAGTCGTGTGACCTTGGGCAAATTACCCTCAGCAGAACTCTGTTTCTTCACCTGTAAAATGGGAATAATACCAGTATGTATTGTAGGGAATTGTGAGTTAATCCAGGTAAAGGGCTTACGACAACGCCTAGCATGTAGTAAAAATAAAATGGTATCTTATTTGAGCTTCTCATAAGAATTCTATTTTTTCTCTGATTTGGAGATCACCACTGAAGCCAGAACCACTTGAATAGTGCCCTGAGACACAGCTTGGGTCCAAGCAGCCCCCAGACTCCATATAATACAACAAAGTATTAGCTGTGGAAGTGTGCCTGGTGTGATTATGCTTAAGACATTTCACAGACAATTTTACCAAGACTCTCTGGGGAGTGAGGTGTGGATTTCGTTCAGTGACTTGTTCAGCTGAGTTTCACACTGGCTGAGCCGTAAGTCACTTCTAGGTTGGAGTAGGTCGTTCATTTATTCAGTCAGCAAACTCTGATACTTCCTCTGTGCCAGAGAGGGATGCCGAGGGAAGCACACTGAAATCACTGCTTCTTATCAACGAGCAGGCATGTTACTGAAATTTCCTAGGTGGATGATGTAAGCAAACTCCACTTCCCTGCAAGAAGAGCCAAGAACAAAATTATTTTTTTTCTTCCAACAATTCCATATGATGCTTCCAGGTCTGGCAAAGGCATTCCCTCTATTTAGAATCACCGAGTTGTAGCTTTCCAAGAAAATTCTAATGTAGCATTCCATTTAATCTGCAAACAACCCAGTGAGGAAGAGATTATTCTAACCTTCCTGCAGGAGAGGAAACCGAGACCCAGTGACCTACCCAGATCAACCAGCTAGAGAACTGAAGAGCCAAGATAAGAACCCAGTTCTCCCCAACTCTGAAGTTCACATTCCATTCACTGCATGATGCTGACCTGTAAAGTGCCCTCAATGCCCCCAGTTACTGTGATTCTTTCTTTAAATTTAATCCTAGGTGGAAGGAAATTTGTCTTCAAGAAGGAAGATTTTACTCTCTGAATGCCCTTGATTCTGGTTGGTTGGATCATCTCAAGAACGATCAGCAAAAAAAAAAAAAAAAAGTGATCAGCGTCAGTTTTTGCCTCAAATCTTTATTTTTTCTCTTTATGAAGGTACTTCATGCCTATTTTTTTTTTTTTTTTGCGGTACGCGGGCCTCTCACTGTTGTGGCCTATCCCGTTGCAGAGCACAGGCTCTGGACTCACAGGCTCAGCGGCCATGGCTCACGGGCCTAGCCGCTCCGCGGCATGTGGGATCTTCCCGGACCAGGGCACGAACCCGTGTCCCCTGCAACGGCAGGCGGACTCTCAACCACTGTGCCGCCAGGGAAGCCCCTTCATGCCTATTTTTAACAATTCAAATATCACTGGAACATTTAAAAAGTGTGAGTCACAGGTATTCCTCTCCCCCGAAATAACAGCTGTTAACAATATGGAACATATTCTTCCAGTCTTTCCCCATGCAAATATTAATAACACACACAAATAATTGTTAGCACTTCAGAAATAAAGCATACCATACACCTTTAAAAAATGTTAACACTATATTGAGAACATTGTTCACTGTCAGTTCATATAACCTGCCTCATTCTTTCTTTTTTTAAATAAATTTATTTATTTATTTATATTTTTTATTTTTGGCTGCACTTGGTCTGCGTTGCTGCGCGCAGGCTTTTTCTAGTTGTGGTGAGCAGGGGCTACTCTTCGTTGCGGTGAGTGGGCTTCTCATTGTGGTGGCTTCTCTTTTTTTTTGTTTTTTAGAGAAGATGTTGGGGGTAGGAGTTTATTAACTAATTAATTTATTTTTGCTGTGTTGGGTCTTCATTTCTGTGTGGCGGCTTTCTCTAGTTGTGGCAAGCAGGGGCCACTCTTCATCGTGGTGTGCGGGCCTCTCACTATCGCGGCCTCTCTTGTTGCAGAGCACAGGCTCCAGACGTGCAGGCTCAGTAGTTGTGGCTCATGGGCCTAGTTGCTCCGCGGCATGTGGGATCCTTCCAGACCAGGGCTCGAACCCGTGTCCCCTGCATTAGCAGGCAGATTCTCAACCACTGTGCCACCAGGGAAGCCCACGATGGCTTCTCTTGTTGAGGAGCACAGGCTCTAGGTGCACAGGCTTCAGCAGTTGTGGCTCGTGGGCTCTAGAGTGAAGGCCCAGTAGACGTGGGATCTTCCTGGGCCAGGGCTCGAACCCGTGTCCTCTGCATTGGCAGGTGGATTCTTAATCACTGCGCCACCAGGGAAATCCCTCATTCTTTTTAATAGGTTGCTATAGACTGAATGTTTGTGTCCCCCCCAAATTCAAATGTTGAAACAGAATCTCCATCATGAGGGTATTTGGAGGTGGGCCTTTGAGAAGTGATTATATCATGAGGGTGGAGCCCTAATGAATGGGACTAGTGCCCTTATAAAAGATACTCTAGAGAGCACCCTCCCTGCTTCCTTCCGTCATGTGAGGTTATAGTGAGAAGATGGCCATCTGTGAACAAGAAGGTAGGCCCTCACCAGACACCAAATCTGCCAGCACCTTGATCTTGGACTTCTCAGCTTCCAGAACTGTGAGAAACAAATTTCTATAAAATTATTTTTGTAAGTCACCCGTCACCCAGTCTATGGTATTTTTGCTATAGCAGACCAAACTGACCAAGACATAGGTACATGGTAATTCAAAGTATAGATCTACAATTTTTCTCACCACTCCCCTATGGATGCATATTTCGCTTGCTGCCTTTTTTCACTTACAGAAAACATTGCTGGAAGGATTTTTTTTTGAATTTTATTTTATTTTATTCTTTTATACAGCAGGTTCTTATTAGTCTGGAAGGATTCTTGAACCTTTTCCCACCGTGCCCTGCACTTCTCACTTGCAGTACTTAGTATAATCTCAACTAAGGATTACTGTGAATAGCTTATTCAATGTTTCTCTCCCTTACTAAGCTCTGAGATTTTTTAAGGGAAACTAAAGGGATCATGTCTGTGTGTTCATGAGAATGTCTCGGTGCCTAGTTCAGTGCCTGGTACATAGTGGAACCTCAATAAATCATTTTGTGTGAACAACTAAAGGAGCACATTACTAAGTGGATCTATGCATACTTGTGTTTGTGCCTGTAGGGCACATTACAGGTCACGGGGTGTGCGGCTTTGAAGTGTGTCTACAGGCTGCAAAGTTGTCCTCTGGAAAAAAAAAAAGAACCAATGTGAGCTTCGGAAAGGGCTGGTTTCCCCACACTGCAAGGAAGACACACTTTGGGAGGACGTGAGAGTATAGTTGTACTCCATTTTGTCCCATATAGGGTGCAGAGAACCCAGTGATGAAGCTTGCCCAGGCTGCCCTTCAGGAGCTCTCACCTGTCACCTGCTACCGAGAGAAGAAAGGAAATATGAAGCCGCTTTGCCTCAGCAGGGGAGACAGCCCCCTCCCCAAACTCAGCACGTGTGGGCACTGCCTGCTCCCAGCTGCGCCCCACCCTGCCTCGAACCCCTTGGTCTCCCAGCTACCTGGCAACCGGCAGTTAAAGACGCAGCCTTTGAAGTCTCTGTCTGCCCTGCCAGCTTTGCCATGGCTGCCCCGTGCCCTCTCCTCAAAGGCAGAATAGGAGCAACACCCAAGCCTGCTTTAAAACTGGGGATTATGCCACAGCTGCATGGGGCTGGGAGCTCAGGCAGTGGGCAGAAATGTGGCCTGGAGCCAAGAATTAGGTGAGCAAGGAGAAGGCCTGCAGGACCTCTCTGCTCCAGACCAAGTACTTTCTTCTGACCTAAGGGACGGCTGCACGGGGTCCACGTGTATGTGTGCATCATGAATGTGAGTGTCCTAACTACCATATATAAAATAGCTAACTAATAAGGACCTACTGTAGAGTGCAGGGAACTCCACTCAATGACCTATCTGGGAAAAGAATCTAAAAGAGTGGCTATATGTATGCGTATAACGGATTCACTTTGCTGTACAGCAGAAACTAACACAACATTGTAAATCAACTATACTCCAATAAAAATTAATTTCAAAAGAAAGAGTGTAAGTGTCCTAGAAGCACAGGTGCAGGCATCTGCCCCCAACATCTAAGGAAGCAATGGAAGGCCAAGGGATTCAAGACTTCTGGCTTGGTTGGCAGGCAGGAAACAGCTGAATCCCCCCATTTAGGCTGCACCCCTCTTAGATAATATGTCACATTTACCTTTCACTCATTCTTTCCACAAATATGAATTGAGCAGCTGCTCTGTGCCAGGCACTCCTCAGGGCTCCGGCGACAGCACTGTCAACAGACCAGATAAGATCCCTGAACGTCATATTTTAAGAGGGAGCCAACTATAGGAACACAAGCAAATGAATGAACTAAATAACTTCAGATGGAGAGTGTTTTGAACAGAATAAAACAGGTAATGTGCTCAAGAGAACAATGCGGACCGCCTTTAGACTGGGTGGTCAGGGAAGGCCTCCCCAAGGAGGTAGCATTTGAGCTGGGCTAGAATGAGGCCACGGAGCCAGCCCAGTGATTAACTGGAAACAGAGCATTCCTGGAGGAAGGCATGACAGGTGCAAAGGCCCTGATCCAAGAATGAACTTGGCGTTTGATGGTCTGAAAGATGATCAGAACTGGAAGATGGTAGGCCGGGGTCAGATCAGGCAGGACCTGGTAGGCTGTGGGAAAGGGTTTGGATTTTGTTCTACATGCAGTGGGAAATCATTTCCTACTTTGTATGCAAGTTATTGTTGAACATCCATTCATTCATTCAATCAGCTGGTTGGCCAGTCAGTTAACAATATTTCTCTGAGCAAAAGCACAGGGACTGGGGAGATAGATGAATGAGAGACAGGCCTTGCCCTTGCAAAACTCATAGCCTAATGAGCAGACAGTGTGGACACAGATACTTACAAGCCAAAGGGACACGCAGAGGGATGATGTTCAAGGTGCTAGGAACCCAGGGCATTTGTTTCTGAAGTGGGAGGATTGGGGAAGACCTCCAAGAACACATGATATACTTGAGCTGGATCTTGGAAACACGAAGCACCATGCTGGCACATCGAGGTGCTCAGTATATATTTATTAAGTGAAAGAAGGAAGGGAGGGAGGAAGAGAAGGAAGAAGAAAGGGTAGGAATTTGCCAAGTGCTGAAGAGAGAAAGGGCATTTGAAGCAGAAGAAACTATGTGTGCAGAGTTTTGGCGACATGAAACAGCATGGAAACGGGTCATAGGTGACATCCCAGAGGTAACAGGTGAGCAGAACACTCTCCCCCTCCGGTTCTGGAACTCCTGCCATGTATGCCATGCAGTAGTAGGTGCACAGTAAAAGGTGATGGGTGGAGTGGTACTTAATGTAATTTGCTAAATATTTCAGTCTCTCAGCTTCCAAGGCACATGCAAGGATTGCAGCTCTCTGCCTTATGTAGAATTGGGTGTGGTTATGTGACTTGCCTTGGCCAGTAAAGTATGAGCAGAAGTGATGTAAGTCACTTCTGAACAGAAGCTTTAAGAGCCGGTGAGTGATTTACGGTGCTCCCTTTTCCCTGCCTCAGCAATCACAGAAGCCCAGAAAAAGAGCCTCGCTCAGCGTGGGTCCCTGAGAGGAACAATTTAGAGCAGAGGTCTCCAGCGGACCTGCAGTGTACCTACAGGATGAACCACGAAGACTCTTGGTGTGGGGGGGTGTTACTGCAGCAGAGCCCAACCTCTCCTGACTTACAGAATGGAGTGAGTGAGTGAGTGGAGCTGAGGGAAGATTTCTGAGTTAAGGCAGTGGCATGAGGCCCCTTTGGAAGTTATGGGTGGGGTGAGGCTGTCAAGGAATGAGTCATCTGAAGACCATTAAAAATACTTCTTGAGACAAAAATCTTGGGGTCTCTTAATTTAGCCAGTCAAAGGTAACCCTGACCTCTCCCATGGGCTTTCACTTCTTTTCTTTCCCAGGGACAGCATTTTGAGCTTCCTATGAGCATAGCTGTAGCCTTGGTCCATTCCATTGGCTCATTAGTTGTTTCCCAAACATTTCTTGTGACCTAGTCTCTGCTAGAGATAGAGAAACACAGAGAGACACAGAGAGTCTCTCTCTCTCTCTCTCTCCCTCTCTCTCTCTCTCTCTCTCTCTCACACACACACACACACACACACACACACACACACACACAGAAGTACCAAGTAGGAGAGATTGACTTGGCTTCCCTGACGTGAATGGGCCAGGGTTCATCAAATGGAAAAGGCAGGAAGAATCAACATGTGCGAAAGCATAAGATTGTGAAAGAGAAGTGAGGCTCTCCTGTGGGCTGAGGGGCAGTGGTGGATCCAGAGGGTTAGGCATGGAGAGCTCGTGAAGGGCCTTGAGTGCCAGACTGAGGGATTTGGACTTTGCCCTAACATCAATGCAGAGCCAGAAAACGTGTTTGGGCAAAAGATGGGTTAGGTGAGAGATGAGTTTGGGCTGTAAGAAGCATCAGTCAAGGGTCCCCCAGCCCCCTCTTCCCACTTTGGTGTCTGGCAGTGCAGCCCCAGTGAGACAAGTCCCTGCTCTGTTTCTAGTCTATCCATCATGTTGCTTAGCAACCTCCCACAGACCCCCTTACCTGCCTCCCAGATGCCAACCGAGCCCAGCCTTTGCCCAGCTGATAGCATCTTTTCCTCCATCTCCTCATCTAGACAGGGGCTTTTTTTTTTTTTGAAGGATGATTTATTTATTTATTCATTCATTTATTTATTTGCCATGCCACACGGCATGTGGGATCTTTGTTCCCCAACCAGGGATTGAACCTGCACCCCCTGAAGTGGAAGCACGGAGTCTTAACCACTGGACCACCAGGGAATTTCCTAGACAGGGGATTTTTATTTAATTATTTGTTTGTTTATTTTTATTTATTTATTTTTTTTGCGGTACGCGGGCCTCTCACTGCTGTGGCCTCCCCCATTGCGGAGCACAGGCTCCGGACCCGCAGGCTCAGCGGCCACGGCTCACAGGCCTAGCCGCTCCGTAGCGTATGGGATCTTCCTGGCTGGGGCATGAACCCACGTCCCCTGCATCGGCAGGCAGACTCTCAACCACTGCGCCACCAGGGAAGCCCCTAGACAGGGGCTTTTTAAACAAACAGTTTGGGACCTGGATTCACGTCCCAGTCAACCAATTTCCAGATGGCTGATTTGGCAAGTGAAGTAACCTCTGTGAGCCTCAGTTTCTTCGTCTGTGAAATGGGACTGACAACTGTATATAGTTCACGATGTTTAAAGAGGAACAGTCCAAGGAAAAACTTAGCAAGGTGCCTGGTACGTAGTAAGGCTCGGCGAATAGTCGATGTGATTATTATTAACAAAGCACCACCTCTTAGGGGAAAAGAGCAATGTTTAATGTGTTTACAGTGCTGGGAGGGAGGGAACGTTACATATTCCCAGCTACTCTGTAAATTCTTTGGACTCGTAGCTTGTGCCCAGTATGCCTTGAATTTCCTTGAAGGCCCTCATCTCCCTGCATCCTGGAGGGTGTGCTAGCCAGGTGGATGGAAGGTTTGCACCAAGGACGTCTCCCTGAGCACGAGGGTCTGTGTCACTCTGTCTCTAAACCCTGGGATCAGGGGTGGGCAGCTTTGATGTGCAGCTACAAAGGTCCACCTGCCTCTGCCTGAGACGGCCAGGTCTACACAGGTGATGGCACCCCACCCGCTTTGGAGGATGTCTTTTTTTTTTTTTTTTTTGCGGTACGCAGGCCTCTCACTGTTGTGGCCTATCCCGTTGCAGAGCACAGGCTCCGGACGTGCAGGCTCAGCGGCCATGGCTCACGGGCCCAGCCGCTCTGCGGCATGTGGGATCTTCCCGGACCAGGGCACGAACCCGTGTCCCCTGCATCGACAGGTGGACTCAACTACTGCGCCACCAGGGAAGCCCTGGAGGACGTCTTTAATAAGGGGTATGCTCTGGAAAGTCCCAGAGGCTGCTTCTGGAATGAGCCTGGCTAATGGGCATAAAACAGACCTGGAGCTTTGGTCATACCCAAGTCCTTGGGATAATTGGGGTAAATTTTTCCTTGGGCCCAAAGAGGAAGGAGCCAGACTTGGTTGTGTGACTGCTTCGTGGGGCACTTGCACCCCCAGAATCTCACCAAATCCTCTCAGCCACACTTGCAAGTCACCTTTCTTGTCCCTGACTTACAGATGGGGACTCCAGGCTCAGGAAGGGCCAGCCACTTACCACAAAGCCCTAAAGCGAGGAGCCAGAGGAAGCAAGGTCTACCTGACCCCCAATCCCATTGACTTTTATTTCTATGAACTTAGGGGGAACATGTTCTAAGGAATCTCTTCTGCCAGGCTAAGCCCTGTTCACACTCTTTCCAGAGAGCAAATCTGATGACGTCACCCTCTAATATTCACCCCCAGTCTGCTTGGAACTTTGCCATGGCTCCCTTTGGCCTACTGGTCAGAGATCTCTTAGTATGGAGGCTCCCTTACATCCCCTCACTGGCTGGCCTCAACCTTCCCCTGAGCCCCCTCCAGCCCGCAGCGGGCACTTTGTCCCGATTGATTCACCATTCTCAGTAATACCTTCAGGCCTTTGCCCATGTTCTTCCCTCTGCAGACAGGACTTCCCTCCACCTAAATCTCTGCCTGGAAAACTTACTTTTCCTTCCCGGCAAAGCTCCAGCCTCACATCGTCTGAGAAGCCATCCTTGGGGCTCCCATGAGAACCCCTCCACCACAGCCCGCTGACACTCTGCTATTTAAGGTCCTCCTCCTCCACTGAATCACAAAGTCCTTGAAAGCCAAGGTGCTTGTGTGCCTCAAACTTCCAGCTCAAGAGCTCACGGATTTCGGAAGCAGATATTGATCTCTGCACATAGGACTTTTCTCCTCAACAGAGGGTACTTGAGGGCTATGGTGAGGGCACAAGCTTCAAGGCACAGCAGCACATAAGGTTCACTAAGGCCCTGCTATGACCTAGGTCATGGCCGAGCACTTTACATAGAATCACTCACTGACTCCACGCAACTTTGTGAGGAAGGTTCTTTTTTATACCCATTTTACTCATGAGAAAACTGAGTCCTGGAGAGCTTAAACATCTTGCCCAAGGCCTCTTCATTTGCTTGGTGACAGATCCAGGATTGTTAAATGAGTCTGATGGCATTCTTCTCGTGTATGTATTCAATCTGTCCAAATTTACTGAGGGCCTGCTCTGTGCCAGGTGGCGTTTTAGGCACTGGGGACACAGCCATGAACACTAGATAAGGGGTGTGTGTGTGTGTGTGTGTGTGCGTGTCTGAGTGTGAGTGGGTATGTGTGTGTGTGAGAGTGAGTATACATGTATGAGTGTGTAGGAGTGTGTGTGCGCGCATGTGTGGTAGTGGGTGCAGGTGCTGACAGGGTAAAGATCAGGGGAAGCTTCCCAGAAGACATTCAAGCTTAGACCTGAGAATGAGCCGTGGTTAGGTCAGCAAAGTAGGGGGTGGGGTAGCCTCTAGAAGGGGGAGCAGCAGAGGTGAAGGCCTGGAGTGAGAAAGAAGACAGTGGTTTGGAGGAACTGGGCGAGGAGGGAGGGCAGAGGCTGGTGGGAGATGGGGCTGGAGGAGAAGGCAGAAGGTCCCACCAGGGAGGGCCTTCCCAAGAAAAGTCACCATCATAGATTTTTGATGACTTGGCGATTCGGTGGCCACAGCCTGCTGAGTGTTCCTCCATTAGAAGAACAGAGAAGGGAGACCCGGAGGCTGAGATGGAGGCAGCCCCAACTCTCAGACAGCTCCGGAGTGGAGTATAGTATATGCTGGGTCCTGGGCCAGAAGCCAGGCACCCTGGGTTTGGATCTTGGGGGCTGATCTGCTGTGTGGGCCTGGGCAAGCTGCTTTACCTCTCTGAGCTGGTTATTCTGTGTGAAATAATGAGATCATTCCCTATGTAGTTGCCCTAGAAATGCTTGTCCCTTCATTTCCACCTGGAGAAAGGAGCTTATTTTGCCCAAGAGGAGGGCCAGCTCAGGATGGAATAAAACATTTATTGGACATGCTCTGATTCCTTGCAACTCCCAGCAGGCAGTAAAACACAGGGTGGAAAAGCTGTCCCAGGGACTTTCTAAGATGAAAGATATCTGCTGTAAGGCTGGGCTCCCTACTGGCCTCTTATAGACCCTCTCTGCCAGCCTCCAGGCTGCTTTTCCACTCTGCCCAGAGGTTAAACATGCCAAAGACTTCTGTTTTTTCCCATGTTTTTTCACTCTGCCCCTGCACCGAGGCAAGTGTGACAAGCCTGGAGCTGCCACTTTCTGGATGTGTGCTCCTGGGCAAGTCGATTTCCTCCTCTGAGCATAGTAGTTTAAGGGCATGGGTTCAAGGTCCTTCCTAGCTGTAAGGCCTGGGGTGAGTCTCTGGGAGACTCAGTTTCCTCATGTGGAAACTCGGAGAAATAATTACCACTGTGATTGTTGCAAAGGGCTAAATAGATGATGAATGGAATGCATTCAGTATAATGCCTGACACATAGCACTCAATAAGGATTATATTTTTGGGGGGGGTTGCCTTTGCCTTTTAGTTTAGGAAGTTTTTTATTAGAAGTAAGGGAAATGTCAGCTTTGTGGGGTTTTTTTAACTATTTTAAAAATTATTTTATTTTATTTTATTTTCTGGCTGCGCTGTGTGGCTTGTGGGATCCTACTTCCCCAACCACGGATCGAACCCCGGGCTCTTGGCAGTAAAAGCACGGATTCCTAACAACTGGACCACCAGGGAATTCCCAGCTTTGTTTTTTTTAATTGTGGTAAAGTATGCATAAAATAAAATTGATCATTTTAACCATTTTTAAGTATACAGTTCAATGGCACTAAGGACATTCACGTTATTGTGGCGTCATTCCTGTCATCCATCTCCACTTTCTCATCTTTCTCATCTGCCCTCATTAAACAGTAACTCCCAATTCCCCCTCTCCCCAGCCCCTGGCAACCACCATTCTATTTTCTGTCTTTAGGAATTTGACTACTCTAGGTGCCTCATACAAGTGGAATCATACAGTATTTGTCCCTTTGTAAGTGGCTTACATATATCATTTAGCATAATGTCCTCAAGGTTCTTCCATGTTGTAGCATTTGTCAGCATTTCCTTCCATTTAAAGACTGAATAACATTCCACTGTATATATATACCATATTTTGCTTATCCATTCATCTATCTCAGACACTTGGGTTGCTTCTACCTTTTGGCCATTATGAATAATGCTGCTATGAACATGCGTGTACAGATACCTGTTTGAATCTCTGCTTTCAATTCTTTTGGATGTATACCTAGGAGTGGAATGGCCAGATCATGCGGTAATTCTGTGTTTAATTTTTATATAGTGGGTTTTAAGGCCTCCATTTCTTCAGCTTAAACAGGTCCTCCCTCTGCCCACCACCAGGCTTTGGTGCCCAACTCAAGGCTCCTCTGAGTTATGCTGACTTCTACTGTGGTGGGTGTAGCTGGTGTGTTTCTGGCCCTCCATTGACACGTGGCGTCCGGCCATCCCTTGTAGGGCAGCTCTTGCCTCTGGCTCCTACTTCAAAGGGGAATTTAGGGGCCCCCTCCTGTTTGATAGAGCTCCCTAGATGAAGCTAAAGTACTGCCGCCTTGGCTCAACACCATTAGAGGGATTACCTCTTCCTGCTGCCAGCCTGGGAGACCCCAGACCCACTGGCCCTGCAGAGTCTGCACCCCAGCAGGTTAGTGCCCTAGTTACAAGCGTGGGCTTTGGCACCAGACAGATCTGGGCTGGAGACCTGGCTCTAGCAGTTACTGGCTGTGTGACTTTGAGAAAGCCACTTCCCCCTCTGAGCCTCAGTCTCCTCTTCTATAAAAAGAGGATGGTAATAGACTCTGTTAATAGGAAAACTGAGCTAATGCGTGGAAATCCCTGAGTCTTCTGCCTGGCACAGAGCAAATGGTCAGTAAATGGAGCTGTCATGACCATGCTGTTCACCTGGTCAGGCAGGAGACTGAAGGAGGCAGAGCTTCCAGATGGAGGGGAGCTGAGATGGGGAAGCACTTCTGAGCAGGGTCCTCAAGGTCCCAGCTGAGGACACTTGGAAGGAGATTCCAGGTTGGTGAAACCCAACTCCTCTCCTCCCCATGGGTCTATCTTAATTTGAATTCCCTTTCCTTATTATGAGTTGAAGGTGGGGAAGGGAGCGCACATTTATGGAATATCATTGTTGTGCCTCATTGTGTCTCAGGGAAAAGGTGGCAGTCCTTACAATTTCATCTTTCTTTAACTGAATAGAAGAATTTTTATGAGAAAATTGGTCCTGTTTTTTGCCATCAAAATACTCCTAAAAGGGCATGAACAGGAGGCAGCAATATGGAAGTTGCTTTCTCATTTCTCTTTAAATCCCTGTATTTGAACTGGATGTTAGTGTTCACACAATTCTGTCACCTAGTGTGTTGGTCATCTTGACCCACTTTACAGATGGTGACACTGAGGCTCTGAGAGGTGAAATGGTCTCCACAGAGAACTGGAGTTGGAAACACTTCTTTCTGTTTTAGGCAGTCCTCACTAAGGATGCTGTAATGGGTTGAATGGTGACCTCCAAAATGATATGTACATGTCCAGGAACCTATGAATGTGACCTTATTTGGAAAAAAGGGTCTTTGCAGATGTAATTAACTTAAAGAATTTGAGATGAAGTCATCTTGGATTACACAGGTGGACCCTAAGTCCAATGACAAGTGTCCTTAGAAGAGGCAGAAGAGGAAAAGACACAGACACAGAGGAGAAGAAAGCAATGTGAAGACGGAGGTAGAGGTGGGAATAAGCAGCCACAAACCAAGGAATGCCTGGAGCCAGCAGCAGCTGGAAGAGGCAAAGAAGAATTCTCCCCTACAGTCTTCAGAGGGAGTTCAGCCCTGCTGACACCTTAATTTGAGACTTCCAGCCTCCAGAACTGTAAGAGGATAATTCTCTGCTGTTTTAAGCCACCCAGTTTGCGGTGATTAGTTACGGCGGCAGTAAGAACCTAACACACCGGTGGTGACAGAAGTCCCTAGCTCGGCCTGCTCTTCATCATAAGCCCTCTTTGGGATGACCACTCCAGCCTCCCCTCTGCCCTCCTTGCCTCCAAGCTCACTCCCTTCAGTCCCTCTGCTGCACTGTGACTGCCAGAGTGATGTTACTTAAACACACGACAGCATCGCACTCCTGTTTGAAGCCTATCAGCTAGAACTGTCTGTTCCGAGTGACAGAAAACCCAACCCAAACTGGCTTACACAAAAAGGAATTTATTGGCTCATGAAACCAAAAAGGCCAAGAGCTAGGGCTAGATTCATCTTGGCTGGATTCAGGGCTCAAACGATGTCACTGGGACACATTTTGCTCTGTCATGCTGCCTTCTGTTCTGTTGGCTTTGGTTTCAAGCTCCACATGATGGTAAGATGGTGGCAGCAGCCCTAAACCCTGCATCCTGTTAGATTAGAGACCAGCAGAAAGGTTCAAAGACCTCTGTCAGGTCCTCAGGCCAAAGTCCTAGATTGGCTCCCATTGGGCCCACTTAGCCTTCCCTCAACCAATCACTGTGGCCACAGGAATGGAATGTGCCGACTGGCTTAGGTCTAGGTCCTTCCCCTGGAGTCATGGTGGTGTTGCCTCTACTAGAACCACATGGACTGGGAGGGACGAAGGGGTAAAAAGGGGGAAGATGCAATCCCAAAAGAAAGGTCCCACTCCAAGTATAGCAAACGACTGCTGAGCAGCCAAAACAACAACAAACAAACGGCAACCATGAAAAAGAATAAATGTCCACTAAGATGCTCTTCACTGGTTCTGCAAAGACATCAAGATCTCAGTCCCTGGTCTCCAGCCTCACCTCAATTCCAATCTACTTGACATCTCCAGGTACATCCTGTCATTTCTTGTCCACATGCTTTTGTTCACGTGGCCCATTTACCCAGAATATTCTTTTCCCTATCCCCACGCCGTTCATCTGACTGATTCCTACTCCTCCTTCAAGATTGCTCTGCTGGGGGCTTCATCTCCACTCTGGACCCCCAAGAGCATCCTGAAGTGTATCTGTAGTGGCTGTTACCCCACTGGACTGAACTTGAATGCTAATGAGTCTGTCTCCCCCACTGAACTCTGCGCTCCCTGAGGGCAGGGATTTATTATATTTTTATTTAACAAACACAAAGTCCTTTCCAAGGGTCAGCCACCCTTCCGAGCTCTTCACATATATTAAGTCATTTAATCTTATAACAAACACATAAAGAAGGCTCTATTATTGATCCTACTTTAAAGATGGGGAAATTGAGATAGGGAGGCTATATCTGATTCAACTCTGTATTTGTCGGGCCCAGCTCAGGGCTAGGCACATGGCAGGTATTCAAAACACATGTGTCTTTCAGGTTGTCTCTCCTGGTTGTCCAATCTTACCACGATGGCCACGTCCTCGGATTTTCCCATTTCCCAAAGTTGCCCACATTCTTGGTTTTCCCAGCCTGGAAAGTGTTGCCGCTTGGACAGCCTCAGCCAGAGCAGCCTGGGCTGGCATCTCTCTGGCTCTGCATCAGGAGCCGGGCTAGCGACCCAAGGGCTGGCACAGAAACCTGTGACATGAGGAAGGGACCTCAGTCTGGACTGTTTAGGTTCAGAAAATCCCTGCAGCTTGAGGATGAGCCCAGGAGGCCACCCCAGGTGTTCTCCTGTCTCTCCCACCTCAGGGCCACCCTCCTCCTCTGTGTTCTCAGAGCCCAGCACAGGGGTTCTGTCCTGAGAGTCGCTTACCTGGACAGACTCCTGAAGACCACTCTGTCCAGAATCCTAACCCGAAACCTCCTGAGCTTTAACTGGATTGAAATTAACATGTGTTTATGTCTTGTCCTCACAGGAAAGATGATTTCCTTCAGGCCAGTGAGCCTCCACTTCTGCACACCCGCCTGATTCTGTCTCTTCTGTCTCCCTTCTGCCACTGGGGCTCAGTCCCCATCCCTCCTCCATCACTCTGTTTAAGCTGCCTCTTCCTCGCGGACTCTTTACTCTATCCATCCTGTCCGTCTGTCCATCCCTGGACTTGCTCTCCCTCTATCTCCTTGTCTCTCGTCCTGGTCTCTTTCTGTCTGCCTGTCTCTCTTTCTCCTTGTCTCTTTCTGCTGGACTCATCTCTTCTGTGTCCCCTGGCATGTGTCTGACTGTGTCTCTTGTATATCTGTCTGTTTCTCTCCTGGCCTCTCTCCCCATCCTTGGTTATTTGCAACGTCCAGAAATGGGCCTGGAACCTCTAGTTTTCTCATCAGTTTGAGAGAACCCTTGTGTAGCAGGGCAGCCTCGGGGCTTCCCAGCCAGGACTCTCTCCTGTTCTCTGAGCCTCCTCCCCGCTGCCCTCGCTCCTCAGGGCTCCTCTGCCCAGCCGAGGGGGGCAGGAACTCTCAGGGCCACCTGGGCAGGATGGCTGTCTGCTGCCCCGAGGACCCAGGCCGCTGTGGCTTTCCTTAATGAATGTGTCTTTGGTGACACATTCATTATTCCTATTTGGTCGCTTGGAGTCAAAACTGATTAGTTACACTTACTGCCGCAAAGATGTAATGATTTTATTGTTTATCTTCAATTTACTTTGATTAACATCTCCATTCTCTTCCTTGCGAGCGCAATTAGGTGCAATCTAACAGCGACTACTTTAATTTTGTTGAAATTAAGATGAATAAGTGATGGCTTATGGTGCTTTGTTTAACAAATAAATCATAGTTAAGAGGAGTGTATTCGTAATAAATGAAAAAAGACAGCTTAATTAAAATGCATGGAGCCAGCCTCTTGATGTACGTCCAAAATCCAAATCTGAATTCCAAAAATCAGAAGGAGCTGAGGGTTAGGAAGACCCTTGCCACCTCTCACAATGGTGATCAGATGACAGACGGCATGTTGTGGTTTGGAGCCTGCTGGGCAGAGAAGAGCCAGGCACACATATGACCCTTGTGAGCCGGCCACACCTGTCAGCAAACACCACCAGGAACCCAGTGAGAAACCAGGCTTGGAAGGACACAGGAAGAGAAGCCTCATCCCCCCCCCCGCCCCAGGAGGGATCAGCTGCCAAGCCCACACCCTGAATTCTCCCTGGGAACCCACTGAGGGCAGGGGACAGGTTCCCCCTTGCCCCACCCTCCAGGTTCCCTTGGGAGGTGGGGGAGCTTGATGCCAAGCCTGGAAACCCAGAGCCAGACTCTCAGTGAGATCTCCTCCCCGCTGGGCTGACAGGGACTTCCCCATCTCTTGATTTGGAAACAAAGTGCAAAAAGTCAACCCTGGAAAGTTTCCCGTGTGAAGTTTAAAAGCGCCTGTACTGAAGAGGCCGGCTTTGAAGCAGCTCGCTGGGGCCCCTCCGCAGGCTCCTGCAAGTCAGAGGGCCGGCTTGCCTCAGATCGACCCGCACCAGTCTCTGCAGAGTTAGGAAATGGGAATTGTTTTTAAGCTGAAAAATTCCTTGTAGAGTTCATTCCTTTGCCACTGCTCTTCTTTTGTTCTCAGTCATCTCCTTCCTCCTCCCTTTCCTCCTCTTTTGCTTCCTCTTTTTAGTGGAGAGGAGCAGGCAGACCTGGGTTCAAATTCAGATGCAGGCTCTTACTAGCTGTGTGACCTCAGGCCAGTGACCTAACCTCTCTGGACCCCAATGCTTATTCAGAAAAGGGAGAGCAACAGGGCCTCCAAGGCAGGGGTGCTGTGAAGGTTAGTCAAGATAACTGCACAAAAGTGCCCAGATCCTGCCTGGCCCAGAGGAAGAGCTCAATAAACATTCGCTCCCTCCCTCTCTACAGATCCTCCTCTCTCCTCCTGTCTGTGTATTGCTCTTAGCTAGATTTTCACAGACAAGTTTCCCCATCCTTTCTCCTGGCTCACTTAACTCCGATTTATCCTTAGTCCTTCTGCATTTAAACTTCACTTTTCTTTTTCATCCTCTCAATGCATGTTACTGAGTGCCCATCTTGTCCCAGGCCCTGTGCCACACCCTGAAGACTGTACAAGGTGAACAGACCAGGACAGGCTTCCCCTCAAACAGCTTCCATTCCCACACCTCAAGACCCCTTCATAATGGTCATTACCATCCTGTGTGTTCAAAAGTGTCTTCCCCATGAAACAAGCACTTTGGGAAGGCAGGGACAATGCCCAGCACAGAACCTGGCACACAGCTGGCACTCAATGGCTCCCGACTGTTCAGTCCAACAACAAATGCCGGCTGAAGACATTTCTGTGCGGCTGACTGTAGGGGCACAGAGAGGAAGGAACCAAGCCTGGATGTGTGGTCTGGGGGAGGTCACACTCACGGGGCGACACAGATGCCAAGGCAAGCAATGACACCGCGGGTGGACAGTGCTGGGACGGAGCAGAGGAAAGGACAAGAGATGACAACCCCAAAGACAGACGACAGGCAGAGGACATGTATGGGGACTGAATCTGGCTTCCCCCTTCCAGTCAAGAAAAGGGAAATCAGGACTCATGTGGTTAGCATGTACTGAGGTGCAGGCTCCTCCTCAATCTATAAGCCCCTCCCCCTCTAGGCCTGGCCCCGCCCACCTCTCCAGCCTCACACACGCTGGTCACTCTTCCAGGAACACTTTCCCTTTAGCAGCACCTTCCCACTTCCTGCCAACTGCAAGCCCCACACCTGACTTCAGGTCTCACCTTGAGAAAGCCCTTCCGGAGCCTCCAGCCCAGGTCAGTTTCCCTGGATGTTTGGTCTCAACTGCACTCTCTACTTGGCACTTGTCATGAAAGAATAATGGAATTGCTTTTCATAGTCTGTCTCCCCAGCTAGACTGCAAATTGCATGAAGGCAGACAGATGTGGGTTCAAGGCCGCTTAGTGTGTGGCCTTGGGCAAGTCACATCACTCTAAGTTTTGGTTTCGTCATCTGTGAAATGAGAACAATAACTACCTCCCTTTTAGGATTATGGTTGGGGTCTTCCGTGGTATTCACCATGTGCCTGTAGAAGGTTATTTCTTCTGTCTAGCTTTTATTCAACAAATTCATAATGAGGATTACACTTAGGGTACAGCAATTCACAAGGCAGGCTGTCTGACTCTGAAGCTGCACTCTACCCAGGAAACGTCTTTGAAGCTTAAAAGTCATTCATTTTGTGTGTGTGTGTGTGTGTGTGTGTGTGTGTGTGTGTGTGAAGGCAGGGAGGAATAATCTTTCTCCTGCTTGGGTTTAAGGACAGGAAAGAGTATTGCCCTTCTGCTTGGTGTCAGTGAAGGAGGAACCAGCAGGTGACAGGGCCTGAGATGTCAGATCCAGCTCTGGGATCTGCCCTGGGGACCACAGATGCTCCTCAGGAGAGGCTTTCGAGACCCCAGAAGAAACCACCCTTGACTTTCCCTGCTGAACTGGCCTTTTGGTACTTGTCCTGGCCCAGGAAGCTAGCGACAGAGGTTTTGTGGGGCCCATTTGGCACCTGGTGAGCCCTGGTAGTAGGCGGCTGCCACAGTGGCTGCTGCACTTGGGTAAGTATGAACTCCAAGAGGGAGAACCAGAGTCCTTGAGCACTTCCCGCATGCCCTGCCTGCGGCGCCCCTCCCAACCACATCACCAAGAGCAGCGTATTAACTCCTTTCAACACGGAAACTGCAGCTGGCAGGGAGGAAGTGACTTGTCCGAGGTCTCAGAGCAGAGAAAATGCATTAAGTTGGATTCTGGGGCTGGGGCTGCTGTTCCAAGGAGGGAGAGATAAATAGTCCTCCTGAGCAAAGGGAGCAAGGGGTGGAGAGTGAGGGTAGGTAGCAAGAAAGAAAGAAGAGAGAGTGGGAGAAAATGGTGAGAGCGACCGAGGAGAGAGGGTAAGAGAGCACCACGGCTGCAAAGAGAGAATACAGAGGCGCAGTGAGCAAGAGAGCTGGGGACATCGGGAGGGACCGAGAGAGGAAGGGAGACAGAGAAACGCGACAGAGACCGGGAGACAGAGAGAGACAGAGGGAGGCGGGCAGAGACGGACAGACGGAACGGCCAGAGCTAGTGACAGTGACGGGGGAGCGGGGGGGAGGGGGAGCGCGCAGAGGGCCCGGGCCGGCGGGGGGGGGGGGTGGAGGCCGGGATGCGGCGCCGCTCGGCCCCCGCCCCCGCCCGGGCCGCACGCGCCCGCAGCCTAATGACCGCCGCCCCGCCCGCGACGCCGGCCCGAGCGGACCCGAGGCAGCCGGCAGCCGGCGGCGCCGGGCCGGCCGGGGAGCCGCGAGCACCGCAGCGCCGGTGGCAGTGCCCCGGCTCGGCGGGCCCTGATTGATTTGTCAGCCGAGGCGACAAAACCGTCCCCCGACCCCGATCCGCGCGCCTGGTCCTCGGCTTCCCCGGGGTCGGGGTCTCACTCCCGCGCCTCGCCCGGCTCCCTGGCCGGTCCCGCAGGCTGGAGCTCCCCGCCCGCCGGCCAGGGCCCTGGCGCCCCTCCTCGGGCCCCCGCCCCCCGCCCCTCCTCCGGCTCGGCCGGGCTCGCCCGCGGGCCCTGGGGCAGCCCGCTGCCCCCTCGCCCCCCTTGGGCACCGTGTCAGCCCCCCCAGCCCTCACCCTGCCGCTCCCCCCCAGCCCGGCGCCCCTGCCCCCCGCCCCCCGGCCCTGGCCCGGGGCCGCCCGCCGAGCCGGCCACACCCGCGGCGGAGGACTCGGAAAGGTAAGAAGGCGCCCAGGCCGCCCCGAGGGGCAGGGGGCTGCGCTGGGGGCGCGTGCGGATGGGGGCGCGTGCGGGCGGGGGCACGGCGGGCACCCGCGGACCGGGGACCGGGAGCCGCCGCTGCCACGGAGCGGGGACACGCGAGTCCCGCCGGGCCGGGAGGGCCGTGGGAGAGTTAGAATCTCATCGGGAGGACCCGGTGGGAATTGGGTGAGATAGTTACCCATCTTTCTGTCCCGGGACTCGGGGAGTCTCTCTCTCAGCTACGGACATCTCGGTCTGTATCTTCTCTTTTAAGGAATTCTCCTCCTCTCTCACCTTCATCTCGGAGTCTCAACATTTACGGGACCATTTTCCTATGTCTCTTTTGAGGAATCACCTCTTTACCTCTCTCTTTCTCAGTCAGAAGGAGTCTCTTCTCATCCCTTTCCCCAAATAAGCATAGTCTCTCCTTGCCCCATTGAGAAGGATTTTCTTTCTCTTTCTCACTGCCCAGTTGAGAAGCAAATTCTGTCTGCTCACAATTTGCCACCGTCTTCTCTCTTACCCATTTTGAAGGCTAGACCCCCTTCTCTGTCACCCTTTTACGCCTTACGCCGTGTAATTCTGAGGGTGCTGACTCCATTTGAGTTTTCAACTAGGGGGTGGACCTTCTGTTTTTCTAGTGCAGGGGCCAATTATGGGGAGTCCTCATCCAAAGCAGGGTACCAGCCATCCCTGTTAGCCTCCAGGCAAAGGGCAGCTGCCCAGGTGAATGGGGCACTTGTTTCCAGGGGCGAGCGGGGAAGACTTCACCCAGAAACAAAGAATTGAGATCGACTGAGACTGTCCCAGCCTCTTCCAAGGCTGAAGAACCCCAGCTTCCGGGCTGAGGGCCCACCTGGAGCCACCCTTCCCCATCCCTTTAACTTTAAAATAGTTTAATGAACACAGAGAGAGAAATCATTTTTTTTTTTTTTCTACGTGGTGAGCAGTCTACAAAGAGAAAGGGGAAAGGAGGGAGAGGGCTTTAACTGTGATCCCCGCAATTAGTTCCCTGGGAGTGGGAAGGGGGGGCAACCGGGAGCCTCAGTTCTTCAGATACAAAAGCATTTAGATCGCTTTAGACCGGTTAATCCTGAGTCTGGCTCGGGTCTCTTTTGTTTCCCAACTCCATTGTGGGTTTTGTGCAGTTTCTCTCTGTTCGAGTGATTGACTAGCCAATGGATGGTAATTATCCAAATGTCCCCTCTGTCCTTTGACTGACTTCTCCGTATTATGGGCAACCGTCATGCATTCTGTCATTCTATATCATATTACATGTATTATCATATGAAGTCTCCCACACACACACACATAAAGGAGGGAGCCTCGGCCCAGATGCTGCTGCTTTTAGAAGGAAGGGCCCCGAGAAATTTGTCCTGGGCACGATTCGGAATACAGAGCAGGGGACTCCAGAAATGGGAGGTTCTGCAGGTAATTTGTTTTGCTGGCTGGGGGTGGGGTGGGAGGTCTCTGGGGTTGCGGTTAGAAAGGCTGTGCTGCAGGCTTGGAGCGGGCCTGCCAGCTGGTAGTCCTCCGGCCAGATGACTGGAGCGGTTTGGACAGATCTGGCATACTTTATGGAGAAACTTAGAACCAGCCTTTTGACCCCAGACTATCAGAAAAGTCTGCGGGGCTGAGTCTTTTTTCGGATACTGGAACTTAGTGGCATGTGCTCAGGACATCAACCCTTGAGATCCCAAAATACACCTCTTCTACTTGTGGCTCTTCGTAGGACAAGCCCTGTGGACTCTTGTCCCTGTTTGCTGCCAAGGAGACTAGGGACAGAGGAGCCAGCCATGTCTATTCCAAACCCCCAGTAGCTGATGCTGAAGGTCTGAGAAGGGACAAGCTTTTCCAACTATGCTTTTTTTACAGATAAACTGAGTGCCCCTTGGTGCAATTGTGCATGCCATCACTTAAGAGGGAGGCAGGATTTATAAAAAGGAGGCTTTGCAGACGGAGATGCTGGGGTCCTCTGAATCTGTGGGCAGGACTAGCCTTTCTTCTGCTGAAATGGGAAAAAATTTTTATTATTACAATGGATATGAAGTGCCGCCCAGATGTACAGCCTTGCAGTTAATTACCTTGTTCTTCATCAAATATATGAGCAATAAACTCTCCAGGAAGGGAGGGGTGTGTGTGTGTGTGTATGTGTAAATAGATAGATAGATAGATGGATGAATGCAAGGGAGAGAGAAACCGGCACTCTTTTTAAGACCACAGAAAAAGATAGACTATTTTATGGGATGCTTGATACACTCTGCAAGATGCTTTGAATTTTTCGATGATCAAATATACATGATCAAGCTGTGCATGTTCGGGTGTGAGGTGCGCTGCCAGTCAATGGCTATTGATCAGGCTGCTAAGTGTTTCTGCTCAGTTTTATAAATATAGATGGATCCCAGATGATTTAAAGAATTGGATAGTTAAGAAACTGGCATTCTACATTTCTTTGGAGAAGGGGAAATGGCTGATTGGTTACAAAAAACACAAACCATTGTTTACTCCCACATACACAAACACACACACACACCTTGGAAAAGGTGAACTTCATTTGCAGGGGTGTTCACGAATAGAGTAAAAATATTCCAAGTGTTTTGTTTGGAATAGTCACTTTACTTGAGCATTATTCACAGGCTGGGAGTTTACTTCCCTCTCTGTCTCTGTCTGTGTGCCTCTCTGTCTCTGTCTCTCTCTGTCTCTCTCTTTCACACACACACACACACACACACACACACACACACACAGAGGCAACCACAATTTTCACCCAGACTGACATGCTGCTGAAGAGATGGGGAGAGTGTCATTTTGGGGAGTAGGGTCTAAGGTCCTTAAAACCCTTCTGGTTAAGAATAGGGTGAACTGGCCACATAGCCTTTCCTGATTAGCTAATTTCTCACTAATCTAAAGAGTTTTTAGAAAGGTGTGGGGTGTATGGGGGTGGTGGTGAAGATTTAAAGATAACCTCTAATTGGTCTGGAAAAATTCAGCTGACACATTAGAAAACCTCTCTATTTCTCTTTCATTCTCTCTTTCATCCTCTCCTCCTCTTTTTCCTGTCTCTTTCTTTCAGTTTGCCTTCTAGAAATTAAAAGTGGACTTTGAAAGGAAGGGGCAATGAGAAATAGTTGGGAAGGGGGAGAAGAGAAAGCAGACTTTTAATTTTTTTTTATTGTGTTGCATAACAATCTTATTTGTAATCATCCAATTAGCTATTTTGTAGAAAGATCATGTTCAAGAAAATCAGCCTTCACCCAGATCAGTGAAACTTAAGCATACAGACAATTTATAGTTATGTTTTAGTTTCACATCTGAAAAAGACAGAGAGTGTGGATTTTAGATTTTTCTGTCTGGAAATACCTTTTCCAGCTAAGAGCCCCTCACTGGAGGAGCTCAGGCATTCCTATTGATAAATCCTCCCTGGAAATGGAACTGAAATTGGCATCCCTCAACAAAGTTGATTCACCTAGAAATGGATGAATCAGTCCTGATTGGGTGGACATGCCCCTTCACCTCATTGTGTCTGACCTATCACTTAATTAATCTCTCCCAGATGCAGAGCTGTTGACAATGCCAAAGATAAGCAGTATTTTAAACAAAGCAGAAAGCTTTATAAGAACAATGCACAGTGAGGTTTCAAGCTCCTAAAAATGTGTAAATCATCAACATTTTGATGGAGTTTGTTATAGCTGAGGCTCAGAGATGGTCCCATCTTTGCTACAAACTTTCTGTGCTTTTCTTTAACCACTGGTATCTATCTACATTCATTTTCTGCCTCTCCTTTCTGTCTCTGGTTCCCTTCCTCCTGCCACTCCCTCTCTCTGGATTCAGATTATTCATGGCTAGTTTTCTGAAAATTGTCCTCTGTTTCCCAGCTTTGTCCCTGGCTCTTCAGATCCTTTTGATAGTATTAGGGCTATCGAGGTGGTCAGCTTCGAAGGCTTTGGGTGACAAAATATTGACTGCATTTTCTAGTACCTTATGAAGGAGGACGTTTGTGCTGGAGGCACCTTGGTGACATACAGGGAATAGTTCATTAATTAAAAGACTTCCTAATTGCTGCTTGAATTACTGTACAGAGAGAATGAAATGAGTTTGTAAAAAACGACAATTTGGGGAATTTTTTTTTTTTTTAGCTTAAAACATTCTTATAAGCAGGTCCTAGAAAATCTGTTACTTTTACTCATGCCTCTATCATCAACTATTCAATTGAGCTTCAATTAATGATAATATATGGTCTTGGATCCTTACTGGGCTGACTGATGGAAGAGCTTTGTTGAATTTGGTGCAGGTGGCACTGTTTAATAAGCACAGGAAAGAGTGAATAATGTAGTGCTTGCAAAGAGAAGTAAATGCAAAATAGATCGCTCTAATTATGGCAGCCCCCAGAAATGGAGATGCAAGCTGAAATGGCCAACTAGCTGGGAAATTCCAAATAGAGCTGATTGTCCCCTGCCTCTTTACTTTTGAGGACTGATGGTAGCTTAAAAGTAAATTTGGATGAGCTCATCTGATTCAACACAAGCACAAATTCAAAACCTAGGTCTGATGACCTATCAATGTTTTCCTTAACTGTCTAGAAGCCTTTACCAGATAGTATAATTCAGTTCTAAAATGGGGCCATCTGAACATTTCTTCCTGCAAGAGATCGGCACAAACTCATTACTACTGGTCTTCGTGCTTTACTGCAAAGTATCAGGAGATTGTTTTTGTTTTGTTTTGTTTGAATTTCTTTATGCCTGAGAAAATGAGTCTATTGGAAATCAAAGTGTGAATACTTAAGCAAACAGAATTTCCCATATACCTGCAAGGACCCGTAACGATTTTCATTCATGCAAAGATAATCGATGGAACATTAGTTGTTTTAATTAATGGAAGAATAAAAATGAGGGAGGGGGCAAGAGGTTGGGCTAAGGCTGAAGCTTATGTGGGAAATGACTCACTCCTCACCTAAGGAGACAATGCCAGCTCCCCAAATAGCAGTAGAGATTTGCTAATCAAGCCAGTGGAAAGTTGGGCTGGGGTAGAGAAAGGGCTCTGCTGAAAGTGCAGGGTGAGAGAAGGTGGTGATCACGCTGAGCATTTTCCCTTCCCTGCAACCTCACTGTTCCCCTTGGAAATGTACCATGTCCTACATCACCTCATAGGAGAGGAACCTTCTTACTTCCCAAGAAGGTGTGATTTGTGCTCGGAGCGAGTATGTTTTTGTGATGGTAAAACAGTGCCAGTGGCTGGGAAACCAAAATCAACATTCTTTAGCCTGGATTAAGGAAAGGCTGGGGCTGAATACTTGTGAGCTTCGTGAAATGGGCTGACAGACGTATGGAGTGTGCTAGGTATGGGGCGATCCATATCCTGCGAGTGTGCAGAGATCCTCTGGTTGGGGACTCAGGGGAGAGCCAAGTCCAGCATCTTTAGCCAAAACCCCCTCTTTTTGTTCTGTGGAAATGTTTACCAAATCCTCCTCCAGTCTAGTCAGCGCTGGCTGGGTACCCCTGTCGATTAGTGTAAGTGAAGCTCATAAAATGTTTATGAGGAAACCTTGCTTGGAAATAGAGTTTAGGGGTGCCCTGCTGTCAGAAAGGGGTGGCAGAGATGGCTTTGAATGGAGAAAGACCGTGGTAGGAATTTTTCCAGTCTCAAATGCATGTCAATACAAGAGTTGTCAGTTAGTCAAGAGTTCAGCTGCTTCCTCCCCCATCCCCACTTTTTTTCCACACAATCTTCCTGATTCTCCTGTTAGCAAAATGCGGTTCCCAGTGTGAGGATATTTACAGCTGTTAGCTGTGCTTCTATCTAAAAAGCAACCAGATTAACAAAATGGGCAGAATTCTAGGACTGGGGCTCTTCTAGAACTGGGTAGTATTCTGGGTTAGATTAAGAAGAATTACCCTCAAGGAATGGTGGTAGTTACACCCGTTGAAAAAAAAATGACATCTTGTTGCAAGATTTACTTTTTTTTCTTCCAGAATAGTTTACATCTTTGCATGGAAATTAGTAGGTGGAGAGATGCAATTAGCTATTGTGTATTTTGTTACAGTTGTTCTTTAAGAATAATCTGATCTGACAGATTTACATTGTTGACAACGCAATGTGATTTAAGCAGACCCAGATACAAATTTTCCCCACCCTAATCAATAATGGTAAATCCTTTTGCTGAGATGAACAATCTCCGACTTAGTATATTCATGTTTCTTTTGCCGATTCCCTGTAATAAAATTGAACGCTTTGTCACCACTTTGAGAAACACTGCCAAACACCTTAAAACACATGTCACACGCCAGCAGCCCCTCATTTCCCTCCTCCGGGAGTTTCTACATCTGGAATCATAATCACAGATAAAAACCTTGACAAAATTGCATCTGAGTACATTCCTCTCCGCAGCCCTTACTTTCTCATAACATTTAATACAATATTAATACCTGCTACCGAAAGGCAGGGGGGAGGAAAGGGCTGCCAACCTCCACGTTTCCTGATGCATCATGTTCAAACCTGAAATTCACACTTCGTGTTTCATTTTAAGTTCAGTGCATTTAACAGGGCCCTAGAGAGAGGGCCCTGGTTAGTTCCCCCAACATGCTCAGCTGACGCTCTGGGAGGCAGTTTCGGAACTGTTCAGATCGCTGCAGGGAGAAGAGGAGGAGGAATTGGGCTCCTCCATGCCTGAGTCGGGCCAAGCCACTTATCTATCCACAGACACTGGGGTTCTTCTTCGAAACAGCTAAGGCCCCACTAATTTGTATTGTCAATAGTGGTAACCAGCAGATTTTCTGTAAGGTGTGACCAAGGCAATGAGTTGATATCATCAAGAGGTGGCCATGCCTGAGCTGATTTGCTGAGTGACTGCCTCTCACATAATATAAAACACTCTCCCCTTCACCTCCTCCCCCAGGCCTGGGAAGGGGGGTCCTTGTTGAAGATATGGGGCTTTTCTGCCATCCTTGTGACTCAGCTTCACCCCATCTCTTCTTGGAGAGGTCCACAACCCCACATTCCTGCGTGGTGGCAAGGCATCACCATTCCTCTGCTATACAAATGAGAGACAGAGGTTAGAGAGAAGGGGGAAATGCAGGGCGCTTACCCCCCTGGGGGGTTCCTGGGGGCATGTGTGATACACTGGAAGTGGACTTTCAGATATTGGTGGCTTTGTTCAGTCCTTGCCATTCTCTAACCAGAATTAGGGTTGAGACAGACCACAGCAGTTCTAGAGAGCCCAACCAGGAGTGCTCCCTCCCTTTTAAAGATTTAAACCACCAGGTTTCTGAAATGAATAACCAGCACCTCCAGTAGCAGCCTCACTGTAGAGGGACACACCCCCATACACACACACACACACACACACACACACACACACAGAGTTCCCTAAGCAAGACCCACTTTGCAGCCGAGCAAGGAGTACAATTTGCTGAAGGGTGCGACCCTGAGAGCGGGAGACATTACACTTTACTCAGGGAACCGAGGCAGGCAACTGGCCCTGTGACTGCAGCCAACAGCTTTAAGAACACAGTTCTTCCTGCTGCAAGGCAGAGAAGAAACAGTTGTCTTTGCCTCTTTCTTCTTTGCAGTTATTATCCAAGAGGCTTTCCCCACCCCAGTCCACGGCACCATCCTCAGTGTTTCAGATAATCCATTGGCGGTGCCCAAAGGGGGTCCCCAGGCAGGCGGGTCTGGGGCCAAAGAGGGCGGCTCTCCCTGCGCGGAATCCTTCCCTGGTGGCTCCCAAATCAGGCGTTTTCTCTGCCTGCATTTCCCTCGGGGGAGACTCGAGAGGCTGCAAAAATCTGGGCGCCCGTTCGCTCGCTTGTCAAGAAGCAAACTGTCTTCACATTCTCCAAGAGCAACATCCCTGCCTAGGAAAAGGAAAGAAGAGGCAAAATAAATAAAACCAGTTAATGTTGTAGTTAACTTGCAAATCAAGTAAATCTGTTGGTGCCGTATTTGAGAAATAAACCATCAGAGCGTCACAGCAAACACACACTTCTGAACGTCTTCATTTTGATTTAATGGTATATCAGCGTCAACTATCGCTTCCTCTGCTGGTACACACGGCCTGATGCCGCGGGAGGAGGGTGCCCATGTTTATCACCGAGTGAGATGACTAATTACACCTTGTCAATCACCGGCTATGAAGACATAAAACCAGCGCGCACAATGAAGTAGTTGCCTGCAGCGTCAATTAGTTGGCGATTCGGCGGTTATTGCGTGGCCCTGCTTTGGCCGCCTCTAATAACGGGACGGAGCTCCGGGAACAGCGCACTGATCAATCACCCTCCTTCCGCGGCTGCCGGGCTCCCGCCCCCTCTTCCCCCGCCAGGCCCGGCCTCACTTTCTCTGGGCGGCATGTGCTTCCTCCCTCCGCGGCCCCGGCTCTGTGGCGCCGGCAGCCCCGGGAGCCCCGGGAAGTTTGCGCGCCCGCAGCTCCGCAGCCGGCAGCCGGGAGCCCCGCAGCCTTCGGGGAGCGCCGGGGCTGGTGGCCCCTTTGTTGGAAGAGGCGTGGAGGGAGCGCTTTTGTTCTGAGTTAGTCACGGTGGCCGGCTGGAGGCTGCTACCTCATTATGCGCCCGGTCTGTCTGTCTGCGAGGAAGCAGATGGTGGGGAGGTAGGCAGCGGCGAGAGTAGCCAGACCTGAATTCCGTTCACCTGTCACCTCCCACAAAAGGCAGGTTCAAGGGACCTAGGGAGTTTCTTCCCCTACCTGGGGGAGGGGCGTCGAGGGGCCGCTGTTTCCGGCGCCCCAGAAGGTTCCATTTACCCGCGGTTGCCTGCGCCCCCCACCCCCTGCCATCCCCTCGGCTGCGGCTTCTCGCACCGCGTAAATGTCACTCACGTGTCAGGGTGTGTGTTTACAGCCTGTTCCTCTCCTTGTTTAGTCTCCGCGGACAGGGCTCAGCGGTTGTACCACGTCCCCCCGCCGCTGGGGGAGATTAGCAAAGTTACCGGCCTCTGAACCCGGGGGCGGGGAGGGGTCCCCAGATCCCGTGGCGGGAAATGGGTTTGAGCCTTTTGCAGACCGGAGCCCGTCCCAGCCTGCCACGGAGGGATAAATAGGCGGGCGCTCCCGGCGGGAATCCTGACTGCCAGGGAATTTGGGGTAGGTCAGCGATGGGTGTGGGCTGCTGGTCAGTAAGGTGTCGAAGAAAGCGTGCGCTTACAGATACGGGGGAAGTGCAGAGACGCAGGGTGTGTTTCCACGTTTCTTGGGAAGCCCGCGTCAAGAGTTACCGAGTGCTCCTCCCCCCGCCCCGCAGCTCCTAAGGCAGCCCCTCGAGTTCTCGAAAACGTATTGCAACCACCAGCCTGGGCGCAGAGCTGCACCAAGGACAAACACTCCAGCGTTGTTAACAATTTTTTTCCTACACGTTGGGCGACCTCCCAATGAACCCCACTGACTCCCAGATTAGATTTTCACTCCCTACTTTCTTTGAAAGAAAGTACCCCAGATGCGTCAGTTAGACATGCTTGTGTTTTAGGCATCCGTGTGGCTGGGCGCTGGCCGTGTGCAGGCGCCAGAGCACACGTCTGTGTGAACACTCGCGCACGCGCACCTTTGGGATTATGGTCCTTTCCTTGCCTTGCCTTGGGGCATCTGTGCATGTGCAGCATGAACACACATACTTGTAACTTCAAGAGTTTTGCAAATATGCAAAACATGGCCTCAGAGAATCGTGTGGCCTCGGAGAATCTTTCGCAGGGATCTAGGTAGAGTTGCCTGAGTGTGCAACTGTACATATAACTGTGCAAGTTTCCAGTTTATAGATGCACCCTCCTGCCTGGCACTGTACACTTATACTGGAAGTGCACGCGCTAGCTCTACATTCCTGCTGGCCGTGTTTTTGCCAACAAAGATGAACGTGTGCATTTGCACACATGAGCATGACTGTGCTTGGACATTACAAGCACACGTATATTTATGTCTGAAACTTATATAAGATTTGTGTAAAGTATGATTTTGTGCTGCCTCAATTCTATGCCCTGTAAGATAAACTACACAGATCCTGGCTAGCCCCTTACCTCCTGTTGGCAATCAAGTCACTTCACACTAACCCGCCTCCAAAGCAGAGCCAGGAGATGGGTCTCTATAACTGACTAGCTCATTCAGTTTTTCTCTACAATCACCTTTTATTTCCTAAATCCCGCTTCACCACACACCCGGGTATCGCTCCCAAGAGATTCTTGGTTGAGCCTGAAGTCTGGGGGTTGGGGTGGCAGTTGGGATTTAGGCGGCAGGCCAGGTTGGTGGAGAAGTGGTGCTGCCAGGAGGCAGGATGGATGCCCTTCAGTAACTGGGTCTGTGGCATGAGGCACCCAGCGGACAGAGAATGGGCCTGTGGTTTTTAAGAACCTCACTGATGCCTAATGTAGCTCGGAGTGGGAAAGTTTTTTAAAGGGGGGAGAGGGAAAAGGAAGTGATGAAAGAATTTGCTTAGTGCCTACTATGTTCCAGGCATTTTACAGCCGTGATCTCTTTCACTCATCACATCCAAGTGGAGAGGGCTTTCCTGTCCCTCACTTAAAGATCAGAAACAGGCTTAGGGAAGTTAAGTCACTTGCCTAAGGTTACACTGCAAGTAAATGGCAGAACTAGGATCCGAACCCATGCCTTTCCTAGTTCCTACAGCCATGCTCGCACCCACTCTTCCAGGCTGGAGAGAGACCGGGAAGAGCGAGGAGCTGCATGCTGGACCATTAATTGGGCCCTAGCTCACTTGAAGAGAGGATAAGCTGGCTGGCCCCACTCCCCAGGAGCCACAGCTCCCACCGGTTCTTGCCTCTCTGGCTCAGCCGGGTCCGCGGGAGTTCTGCGCGGCAGTCCGCAGCCCGCGGCGCGGAGCCTGGGCCGAAGGCAGAACTCGGCGGGAAGCGGCCCAAGGCTCTCCCAGCTCTGCTCCAAGGCCTGCCTTCCCAGGCCTCCCCAGCCGGTGCCCGAGGGGCAGCTCCGGGCCGAGGGGAGACCAGAGTGAGACCTCCTCAAGCATCCTCTGGTGGCTGCGCCTTCATAGGATGGAGACGGCGGGGAAAGAGGGTTTAAATTTCCTTCCCGAAGCAATCGCAGGAAACTGTTTGTAGCTTAAAACTCTAAACCCCGCGCTCTCCCTCCTCCCTCCCGCCCCCGCCCTCCAGCCTCGCCCACCAGCTCCCACCATCTCGTCGCTCCTCTCCTCCTCTAGCTGCTCCCCTCCCTCTCGGGTCTCCCGCCTTCCCGGAGCACGCGCTGCCAGGGCCCGGGGTGCCGGGCGGCCAATGGCGCGGCAGCAGGACGTGATGTCAGGCGCGGCTGTAGAAAAGGCGCGGACGCTTGGCTGGCGCGGACTGCAGAGCCGGGGCTGGGCTCGGCGCGCTCTTGGAGAGCATTGCGCGCGGCTGGGCCCGCGGCCGGCGGCTCCTCCTCCCACTCTGCTCCTCCTCCTTTTTTCTCCTCCTCCACCTCCTCCTCCTCCACCTCCTCCACCTCCTCCTCCTCCTCCTCCTCCTCCTCCTCCTCCTCCTCCTCCTCCCCCTCCTCCCCCTCCTCCTCCTCCTCCTCCTCCTCCTCCTCTTCCTCCTCCTCCTCTTCTTCAATTCTCCCGGTGTCTCTGCTCCGCTCGCCGGCTTCCGAGAAACCCGTACTTCAGTAGCCGACCCAGCGCCTAGGCGGGTTGCCTTGGGCTGGGGGCACATCCCGGGGAGGGGAGCGGTCCAGGCAGCTGGGCGGCCGTGGGCACCTAGTCGCTCCCGGGTGAGCCCCGACCGCAGCCGTCGCAGCCTCGGGCAGAGTTTGCGCTCCTGCTTTGCGCCGGGGGCGCCGAAGACGGGCGGGCGATGCCCGCGGCGTGAAAGCGCCCGCGGCGGGCGCTGACCTCTGCCCTGGTCTCTCGCCCCCTCCCGCACCCACCCCCCCACCCGCCCCGTGCCCTTGTGACCCTGGCTTTGGCGCCGCCGACCAGGCGCCCCGCGATGTAGCTGCCCCCGCTCCTCGGCGGGAGGCGTCCTGGCCCGCGGGCGCCCGGGGCCCGGAGCCCGGCCTGGGGGCACAGCCGAGCTCGGGCGGGGCCGGGGCCGCGGTGGCTATGCACCGGGCCCGTTAGCGCGGGGAGCGCCAGGCAGCTGAGGCGGGGGGCAAGCCCTCCCGCGGAGGAGCCGCGCCCCCGGCCCCGCCGGTCCCGCCGCGATGCTGTTCCACAGTCTGTCGGGCCCCGAGGTGCACGGGGTCATCGACGAGATGGACCGCAGGGCCAAGAGCGAGGCTCCCGCCATCAGCTCCGCCATCGACCGCGGCGACACGGAGACGGTAGGCGCACAGCTGCGGGGTCGGGGCCAAAAGCTGGGACGGGACCGGCTCGGTCTGCACCTCTGCTCTCCTAAGTTTGGGGGCAATTTGGGGAGCGTCCTTCGTGCCGCACGGGACTGGACGCTGGGGCTCCGCGGACAGGATGCAAGGCCCGTAGCTCCCGGCTCAGGGGAAACCCGGCTGCTGGCGGAGGAGGGAAACAAGGTTGAAACCGAAATTTCAGACGCTGAGGGTGGAAGAGAGCATTTCTCCCGAAGTGGGAGCGAAGTCCTACCCGCGGCCCGATGGCTCTCTTCTCACTTCAACGGGCTTTTTGGTCGCCAGCCCTGCGCTCTCCTCCACCACTCGGCTCTGGCTGCTGGCGGCGCCGCCTGCGGCGCGGGGAAGGCGAACAAACCGGCAGCACTGGGGCTCCAGCCGACTTGGGCCTCTCCCCGCCTCCTGGCAATCGGGGTTCCCGTCCCAGCGCAGTTTCAGGGGTCGAAGTCTTCTAGGCTAGGGCTTTTCGTTGTTCGCATCTTGGGCCTCCTGGCTGGCCCGACTTGGCTCGGTTAGGGCCGGGAGTTCAGGCTCTGGCCTGGCTCTTGTGGAAGGAGAGTCCGTTCGGATCTCCACACCTGGCTCCACCAGCCCAGCCCCAAATAGCCAGTTCCTTGCCTCAGACCTCCCTGGGGGCCCGATGAGCAGACGCTGCCCAAGCCGGGCCCAGAAGTGACCTTTAGAGGCCAAGGAGGTGGGGAGCACGAGCGAAGCTTCTCTGCTTGGAAAGCAAGAGCAGCAGCCCCAGTGCCTCTGCTTCTGAGCTCTTCTTCCCCAGTTAAACCCTCTCAGCCTGTCAGTTTGGTTAGGAGAGGATTTGGATTGGGCCTATCCTGCGCTCAGAGACTTTGAGGGTGCCCATGCACCCCACTCACCATCTCCCAGGACCCAAGAGGGCCCCAGACAATGTGGCAGAGGTAGTGGAGGGGCAGAGGTTGCCCCGCGATTTGCCCTGGCCTGAACCTTCGGCTTAAGGATCCAGAGATCACTGGGATTAGGGGCCAGGAGCTCCACCGAGTCTCTGGAGAGGAGTCTGTGTGGAGGGTGACTTTTAATGGTCATCTTACCCCTTTTCCTGGGACCCAGCAGAGTGGCTCCTTTAAGAAACAGTTTGGGGGAAGCTTTTGGAGGGCTTGGCTGAAGTAGCCACTGCTGCCCCGAGTCCCCAAACACAGCAGGAGCCTTTCTGGGAAAAGAGCAGAGGGGACAGGAAGGGGGAGAAGTAAGGAGGAAGATCTATCCAGGCCAGCAGCCGGTCCTGGGCCTGTGGCCGGCTTGGGCTGCATGGGCGGGCCTGGGTCCTGAGCCCCCTGGATATGGGCCTTTTGGGGTGCAGGAAGAGCACCGCACACCCTGGCAGGCACCCCACCCCCACCCCCGCGTTTAGGGCTAGCTGGAGCCTCAGAGGGAGCTGCAGGTGCCCGGTTCCCCGTGGCGTGGCGGCGGGGTCGCAGGCTGACGCAGGCGCTGCGGACTCGCGCCTCCCTCCCTCCGCAGACCATGCCGTCCATCAGCAGTGACCGCGCTGCGCTCTGCGCCGGCTGCGGGGGCAAGATCTCCGACCGCTACTACCTGCTGGCGGTGGACAAACAGTGGCACATGCGCTGCCTCAAGTGCTGCGAGTGCAAGCTCAACCTGGAGTCGGAGCTCACCTGTTTCAGCAAGGATGGAAGCATCTACTGCAAGGAAGACTACTACAGGTAGCCCCCACCTCGGGACCCACTGCCCTGGGCACCCAGGACCCCTCATCTCAGATGCAATCTTCTCCGGTTGCCTTCCCTCCAGTCCCAAGGGAGGGTTCCCTACCTAGGTCCTCCCTTCTCCAAGCCAGTACAAATTGGATGACATCCTTTTTAAACAGCAATTTGAGGGAAATCTTGGAAAGATCTGCAAAGTGTAGGGACCCAGAGAAAAGGAGAAAGTGTCCTCTTCTTAGCTTAGACCAAAAATAAGCTCGAGTTGGGGGTCCTTGCACCCTTCTCCCTTTGAAGTTTCTTGGGTCAACTAGAGGGAACAGAAACAGGCACCCCCCCCCACCGCCAAACCCAGGCAGTCTAGGCTGGTGTGGAACAAAGTTGGAGGGAGAGCTGGGGGATTGGATTGGGTGCATTTCCGGGTCTTTCCTGGAGATGGGAGTGAAAACTGGCCAGGACTGAAGAACGGGAATCACTAACAGACTCCAGGTTCCTTGGTTCTCCTCTCTGGGTTTAGGGTTAGGTCTGCTTATTCTCTCTCCCTCTTTCTTTCTTTCTTCCTCTCCCTTTCTCTCTGTCTGTCTGTCTGTCTCTCTCTCTCTCCGTCTCTGTGTTTCTTACAAATTACAAATGCCTGTAGGATGCCCAGGCACTGCTGTGGAGGCTGAGGAAGGGGTAACTGGGAAATTCCCCTTACTCCCGAGCAAAGGCTTTCCTAGGGCTTGCTCAGACTCTGGGTAAAGTCTTTGTAGGCATGAAAATGTTTAAGGGAAACTATATTTCAGGGTAGGACCAGACCTGGGCCAAAATCTAGTTCCATCTTCCCCCCATCCTCCAAGTTAAGACCTGGTTGCCAGTCTTGAGGAGTGGAGTTCCGCCAGTGGCAGCAATGGCACTTGGAGGAGGGATATGGGGGGGTACCCAACCGTGTGTCCCCACAGTCCCTCCCTCGATGGTCCCTACAGGCGGTTCTCTGTGCAGCGCTGCGCCCGCTGCCACCTAGGCATCTCGGCCTCGGAGATGGTGATGCGAGCTCGGGACTTGGTTTATCACCTCAACTGCTTCACGTGCACTACGTGTAACAAGATGCTGACCACGGGAGACCACTTCGGCATGAAGGACAGCCTGGTCTACTGCCGCTTGCACTTCGAGGCGCTGCTGCAGGGCGAGTACACCGCGCACTTCAACCACGCGGATGTGGCAGCCGCAGCGGCGGCAGCTGCCGCGGCCAAGAGCGCGGGGTTGGGTGCAGCCGGGGCCAACCCTCTGGGTCTTCCCTACTACAATGGCGTGGGCACGGTGCAGAAGGGGCGGCCGAGGAAGCGCAAGAGCCCAGGGCCCGGGGCGGACCTGGCAGCCTACAACGCTGGTGAGTGCGAGGCGCCCCGAGCGCCCCGACGGGTTGAGGGAAAGTGCACTGCGTCAGTGGCCAAGAGCCGAGTGAATTTCAGTGTCTTATACATGTATACTTATAGCACTCTGGGTACTCCAGCCTTTAGCTTCCCCAGGCCCACCGGATGACCTGGCAGAAGGGACATTAGCTCCCTGGGCTCCAGCCCTTGTGCTCTCGGCTGGAGCGGGAGGAGAGGGTGTATTAATGGTCCTGATGCTCTGGGTGCAGGACCATGTCGCTGAGAAATTTTTTAGAAACAGCTTTTTGGTTTGGGCCTTTTACCCACTTTGCTGTGCAGAAAGTGCAAGGATAGGGAAAACAAGGCAGAGCCGACACCAAACAGGCTCTAGGTTGGCGTGGCTGAGGGAGAGGATCTGGGGCGATGGATGAGCGAAGCAGAGTGGCGGGGGTCCCAAGAGAAAGCACTGGCTGTGGCCTCGGGCACCGAGCTTGGCCTGGCCTGCAGCCGGGGTCATGCGAAGTGTCCTGAGTGCGGCAGGCTAGGGAAACTTGGGCCCAGGAGCCTTTGAGAAAAAGTGGGTCGTAGTGTCCCACCCAGTCCTCCTGCTCTGCCAGGTCTCGGTTTCCCCCGGGGGCTCTTCCTCCAAGTTCCGGGTGACAGCGGGGCGCTGGGATGAGAGCCGCGACCCTCCAAAGTCGGCGCCCCGGGTTGGGACCCAGTAGGCCTGGCCTTGCGCCGGGGTAGGGTGAAGGACTTGTTTCGCATTTCCGGCATCTTTGAACCCCGGGTTGTTCCGGGAGAGGCTCTGCCCCCTCCCGCGTCCCTCCGCGCTCAGGACAGCTGCGGGGGTTCTGAGGCCCGGCAAATTGAACCATTAACATCTGCCCGAAGTCTGCAAGGCCGGGAAAGGTTTATGACTCCCTGGGCTTCTGAACTTGATAATCGAGTTTATTTGCAATTACTTTCTTTATTTCGTCTGCGACAGAATTGGATTCGGAGACTTTGTTTTCTTTCTCCTTTTCCCCTTAGTCCAATGCACAAGTGGAAACAAAACAAAACAAAAACCCTGAACTGTGCGGAGGGCTGTGGTGGGGAAGAAGTCAGGATTATTTTGATTTTTAAAAATCTGAGCTGGCTCGGGGCGGGGAGGGGGGCGGGGGGTGGGATGGGAGGCGGGTGGGGATCCCCTGTTCGCTCCAACGAAGTTGCTTGTTGGGTGATCGTGGGGCATGTGTGTCTTGGTGTGCGGAGCTGGGAGGAAAATACAGCCCCCAGTCTGGTAAATGGTGAGGGGGCTGCGGCCAGGTCTGTGAGGCGGATTTAATATTTGTTGAAGGCTCTACCAGAGATGCGGCTCTCCAAAACTTCCATCCCTCGTCACCCACCACCCTGAATAGACCACACGGAGTCCAGATCAGGTCCCCCAAAACAAAGCCGGTCTATTTATCAAGTGGGGTCGGCCTCCAGTAGGAACAGCAGGCGGGCTGGGCCACAGGGCGCGTGGTGGTTGGGAGCGGGATTATGTTTTCCCGGGCAGACAGGTTCGCAACCGGGTTTGCAACTGAAAGGTAGGAGGTACCGAGGTGTATTTGTGCTTTTTGCTGCTCCGCCGCCCTGCCTGGCGAGGCCGCGCCGCACCGAGCAAGATGTGGCTGGAGGCTGAATTTCAGAGGAGCTGGCACCTCTACGAGACTTCCCCACGCATGCCATCTCGTCATTTTCTCTTTGGTCCCTCTCTTCCTTTTTTTTTCCTTTCGGCTCTCTAGGCGCCACTTTCTCTCTCTGCGTGCGTCTCCCGTTTCTCTGTTCCTGTCTCTTTCTCTCCCGACGCTCACGTCTCTGGCCTTGGCCCGGGCTTAACCGCGCACTGCGTGCCGCCGGTGGCTTTGCGGCTCGCTTACTCGGGGCTCCCGGGACTAGGTTGGGAAAAGGGGGGAGCCTCCCTCGCCGCTCCAGCCCGTCCAGGCTTCCCCCGGTCTGGCTGCTGTCCCCCTCCCTCCCCTCCCGGCGCTGGCAGGAGAGAAATGGCCGCAGTGTGGGCCGCGGGGCCGCTGGGACTGGAAAGAGGGCCCCGTGGAGGGTGAGATTTCGGAGGTGTGTCCGGGCAAGTGTGTGTGTGCGTGTGTCCGTGATTCTGACTGTGAGGACTCGAGCTTGTTTGTGTGTGTCCCGCACCCAGGGGCCCAGCCACATGGACCCCCTGCAAAGCCCATCGCTGTGGGGGACAGTCCGGTGGAGGAGCGGCGGCACCTAACTACAGCGCGGTGAGCTCGGGCAGAGTGGCGAGGGGGCGCCGTCGGTGCGCCCGGCCCTTCGCTCAGGGAAGGGCAGTCAGAGCGGCGGGGCCGCAGGGTCGGAAGTCCTTCCGGGGCGATGGCCGCGGCGGTCCTTCTCTGGCTGCCCCTCTGGTCCGAGAGCGCAGCCCAGGTCCCAGAGGCGGAACTGAAACCTACCCCACCCCAGAGCGTGGCTGCCCGCCGGCCGGGGTCGCGGACAAGGCTGCCGGAGCCCGTGAGGGGCCCGGGCCGCACGCTTTGCGCCCGGGTTTGCGCGCCGCGGCCACGGGAGTCCCGCGCGGACCTGCCGGATGCCCGGGCCTCCCCCAGCCCCAGCTTTCTGTGTGTGTGTGTGCCTGGCGGCGTAATTACTGATTTGATTCCAATCCATTATTTAGACAATTGAACCTACAATCTAGTCTTTAGTAGAATGAGGCGAAGTCAGATTTGATTACAGGTTCAGTCCCAGCGACAAGAGCTCGAAACCCGATGGGTTAATAACAGATCACGAGTAAATTATTCATGATTTTACGAGCTCTTTAGCTCCATTGAATCGGCCTAATTGAGAGGAAAAAAAAAAAAGGAGAGAGAAAGCTTGGTCCTCCCCCTCCCCTCATCCCCTTGCTCCTCCCTGGACCCAATTCTGGGGAACCACGATCCTTCTGGGGAGCTGGGGGCGAGAGTGCGGGGCCTGGGGCACCGACCAAATCTGGGCTCAACAGCCTCTTTGCCCCCAGCGCAGCCCCCTGCCCCAGCCGCTGGCCGGCCTCGGCCTCCCTGCCTTGGGCCGACTCCTTTTCTGCCCTCCTCTCCTTTTCTCCCTTTCCCCTTTTCACCACTCCCCAGCCTGTAACAGCTTCGAAAAAGCCACCCCGCAGGGACCCAGTCTCCCTGAGACCTCGGATTCAGTTCCTTGGCCTGGACCCTCCACCACACAACATCCCTACTATTTCCGGGCCTTGCTGTCCCCTCAGGCTCTCTCTGTGTCTCTCCTGGTTTCTTTCTGTCTTTGTAGCTGTCTCTCTCTGGTTCTCTCCATATCCACTGCTTTCTTTTCCTCTGCTCTTCTCTCTTTTTTCCTGGCTCTGTCCATTTTCCCTCCCTACCATCTCTCCTTTTCTCTCCATTCTCTCTGTCTTTCTACATCTGTCCCTTTCTTTCCTTTCTCTGCCCTTTCTTTCTCCCTCCCCCAACCACCTCCCCCCATCTAGGCCTCACTCAGGGCACGTCCCTTGGGTTCGTGGGGCGCCAGGGTCCCCATGGAGCTCATTAACAGCAGCAAGGCCCAGGCAGGGGCTGGGCGGAGGAATGGGCCCAGAGATCCCCTGTGGGGAGGCCCGCCCCCCCCTCCCGTGGAGCTGGGGACTAGGGGCAAGAAGAGGGTTGCTCCCCACAGTGGGGGCAGGGCAGTTTCCATGGATCCCATTTGGAGTCATTCTGTGATCCCCTTTAAATTGCTGGATCCTCGTTCTTCACCCTGAGCACTCTCAGTGGGAGTAGCCTGGCTGGAGGACTTGGGTGCCTGGGTGCCTATGGGAGGAGCCCTTAGGAGGTGTAGCCACTTGCTGACAACTCCTAGGTTAGGGACAAGACCAGCATCTTGTGAAATTTTTCTGCAAGGGACCACTCCTCACTTGGACAGGGGAGGAGTAGGTCACCAGGAGAGCAGGAGTACTTCTGAGGTAGTATTGCCAGATAAAATGCAGGACTCCCAGTTAAATCTGAATTTTGGGTAAACGACAAGTAAATTTTTTTAGTGTAAGTGTATCCCATACAACATTTGAATTTTAAATAAACAATGAATAATTTTTTAGTATGAGTGTATACCATGCAATATTTGAATTTTAGGCAAACAACAAAGCAGTTTTCAGTATAGGTATGTCCCATGCAATATTTGAGACATCATACTAAAAAATTTTTTATTGTTTATCTGAAATTCAAATTTAACTGGACAATCTGTATTTTTATTTGCTAAATCTGCAGCTCTATTATGGGCATGTGATGAGACAGGAGATATATTCCCAGTTGCCCACTTTAGGGGGAATGAATTAATCTCTTATGAGGCATTCCCCAAAGTAAGACCTTATGTGTGGAATGGCTCAGGATGTATTGAGGGGATCTTGGAGAGGGGTCCTGCGTGTCCCCATCAGCCACCAGGTTGCGAAGCAACTTTCTGAGGCCCAAGTTTTCCATCCCTGTCCCCCACCCCAGTGCCTTCCAGGCATTGGCAGGCCCAGCTGGGCCCCTTCTGGATGGGGACGGGCTCCCCAAAGAGTCATGCTTCATCTTTGCCTGCCTTTATGGTGTAGGGGAAAGAAACAGCAAGGAGGCAAGCACTGCAGTGTTGAATCTAGGCTCAGCCATAACCAATGGTGTGGCTTTATTTTCCTTAGCATTAGTTTCCTCATCTCTAAAATGGGGTGAATAGCAGTAGCCACCCCTTGAAGCAGTAGTGAAGCCCCCCTCCCCCCATGTATGTAGAGCCAAAGGCATACCCTGGGTGTGGCATACATGTTAATATTTTCCTCCAGCTTCCTTCCCTTTTGGTTAGAACTCTGCCACTCCATGAGATTTCCAAAGATAGCTTAACCTCCCTGCCTCATTCACCTCATTTGTCAAACTGGGAAACAACTGCCTCATAGGGCAGTGGTGAGGATTAAGCTACAAAATACAATTTCCAACCTTCGACCCAGTGCCTGTGGCCCAGGGCTAAGGGATCGTGCAGTACCTTTGGTTGTAGGAACTGATGAGGGAGAACTGAAAGTGAGTGGAGAGTATGGAAAGTGAGTTGAAGCCTGTGACTTCCAGGTGCCTGCCCCAGACACTGTGTGGGGGGAAGGGGCAGGGGAGACTGGAGACTGCATTCCTCCTTAGGGAGTGCAGGGAGAAACGGGGAGATCATGGTCCTGCGTCTGCAGTCAAGTGACTTCCCTTTCGGAGCCTCAGTTTCAATATCTGTAAAAAGGGGGAAATAATGCTTGGCTCAAAGGGTTGTTTTGAGGATGAAAATGTGCATGTAAAGCCCTTTAGCACATCTTGTGGAGTTGAATGTCATTGACAAGTTGTAGCTGTTGTTATTATTACTATTATTATTGTAACATGATGGCTCAGAATGGTTTTTGGATTCTCCTAGAGCTGGGTTTGAATCCAGCATTTCCTAGCTGAATGACCCTGGGTAGATGGCTCTCTCAACCTCAAACTCCCCTATAAGTCTATAAAATGGGATAATACCTCCACCTCACCGGGGTGCAGCACCCACCGTGTGGTTCTGAGGCTAGAAACATTTGGTGAAGCGTGGGGTGGGTGTGGACTTGGCAGTGTTGTGGGGGTCCGGACCAGGAGGTTCACCTGCTGCCTCTGCGTTCCTTCCCCAGCCCTGAGCTGCAACGAGAACGATGCGGAGCACCTGGACCGCGACCAGCCGTACCCGAGCAGCCAGAAGACGAAGCGCATGCGCACCTCCTTCAAGCACCACCAGCTTCGGACCATGAAGTCTTACTTTGCCATTAACCACAACCCCGACGCCAAGGACTTGAAGCAGCTTGCGCAAAAGACGGGCCTCACCAAGCGGGTCCTCCAGGTCAGCCAGGCCGGGGCTAGGGGTGGGGGCATCTGTGGCGTCAGGACCTGGGGTGGAATCCCACAGTGGCCGTGGGCCTTGGAAGGACCTTCCGCTCTACGTCCGCCTACCTCTTTATCTTTCTCTGTTCTCTTTCTCCATCTCTTCAGTCTATCTCTAGCTGTATTTCAATCTTTTTTTTTTCCATTCTAACTTTGTCTTCTCTCCTTCAAGTTTTGTCCCTCAATGTTTCTGTTTTGTGTCTGTGTGTCCCTCTGTCCTCTTTGTCTACACACTCAGTCTCTTTTCTTTCTTGTAAGCAGTTCTTAGTTGCTATTTATTACCCAAGTGACACTCAAATATGCTCATGTTGTAAAAGGTTCAAGCATTTCAGTTAAACCAGAGCTTCCCCCCACATCCCCACCGGCAACCTTGGCCCCTTAAACCAGGATGCCCGTCCAAGGCACCTGCTGTTAGCCATTTGCTCTTTCTGCTTCTTGTTCCTCACTTGCTCTCTCTAGTTTCTCTCTCTCTCCCTCTCTCTCTCTCTCTCTCTTTCCTGTCTCTCTCTAGATTTACCTTCTGTTTCTTTGTTGCTTCTCAGACTCTCCCAGAAGCAAGGTTTGTAAGGGAGAGGGATTAGGGCAGATCCCCTGGGTGGAAGTAGATGGGTGCCTCTGAAAACAAGCAGCATTGCACTTGTATGTGAGGGTGCTTTCTTGATAGAGAGGATCCAGAGCTTTCACCAGATACCCTAAGGGTCTGTCCACCACCCCCAAAATGTTAAGAACCCCATTTGGGGATACAGGTATCCCAGCTGCCTGTATGACCCAAACTTGTGGCAGAGCCTTGGGTCACCACTTTTTAAATCTTCAGCTCCTCCTCTTACTCGTTTCATGGTCCTGGGCAAGTCACCCAACTCCTCTGAGCCTCAGTTTCCTTGTATGTGAAATGGGCACAAGAAATTACACTGAAGGCTTATTGGAGGAGCAATTGAGATAATGTAAGTGCCCATCACAGTAGCTGACAACCGCTCAGTGGATGGTAGCTAGGATAACATTAACTAGAATAATCAGTTAACTGATATTAACTAGTATAAACAGTTATTCTGGTGGCTGGACTTCAGTTTCCATATCTGTACAATGATAAGGTGGGAGAATATCTCCCTTTATAGCTAGTTTAACCAATTTATTCCTCAGAACGTGTGACTGTAGGGATAACAATGCGCATTTTTGGGTAAGAAAATCGAGAGATGAAGTGAGTTGACTATGGTCCCACAGCAGGAGGAGTGGTGCTGGACTCTGAGGGCAGGCCAGTCCGACCGACCCCCTAGCCCTAAGTCTTTGAGGACTGAGGGCCCGGGGGTGGGTGGCGACACCGAGTGGGTGAGGGTGATGGTGACGACACCGAAGGCTGTGAAGCCACCCTAAGCTTTCTTGCGAGTCTGTTAGAACTTTTAAGAAAGCATTTTGGAGGTGACATTGGTGGCGGGATGGGACTGTGACGCGGGCGAGGGTCCGCAGATCTCCGGGAAGCCTGGAGTCCAGGCGCCCAGGCCCCCGGCTGCCAGCCAGGTGCACCGCGACGGGTCTGGCGCAGCTTGGTCTCGCGCGGTCTCAGTGACGTAGCGGAGGGAGCTGAGGACCCGCCAATGAGACGCCGATGCGCCTCTCTGGGCCCGCCCCCCGCCCTGGAGCTCCCCGCAGGCCCCGCCCCTCCTGTTTGGGATCCGTTTTGCCCAAGGTCCCTCTGACCAGGGCTCTAGAAGAGGCGGCCCCTTGGGGTCTCAGATCCCGCTGGTCCGTTTTCCTCCGACTTTTCCTTTTGGGGATTAGGTCGGGCGACTCTTCTTGGCGCCCCCTCTGTTCCTCAGCCCTGGGCGAATTTGGACGCAGGATCTGTGGTTGCTGCCTTTTCTCTGGTTAGTAGTCCTTCCTCTCTCTAGATGCCCTTATGGTGAGTTGGTGGGGGAAAAGGGATCCGTGAAAAAAGCCCTAAGAGCAGGCAGGGGCAGGAACAGGGACTTGAAGTCAGGCAGAGCTGGGTTCCGTTCTGCCCGTCTACTCACTGGCAGTGTGTCTTGCACAAATTAGTTACCCTCTCTGAGCCATAGCTTTCTCATCTGTCAAATGGGCACCATTAGGGCACATACCTCGCCAATTATCCAGATTAAGTGAAATAAAGAGTAAATGTCCATGGTTGGGTCTGAATCTGGAGTGGGGAGCTGATCTCTGCTGGCCTTGGTAAGGCAGGAAGCTTGATTTAGGAACCCATTGGATTTCCAGCATAGTTATCTCTCATTCTTTCATCTGACCAAATAGCTATTGGCACCAGGCCCTGGGGACACAGAGGTGAATGAACCACAGTCCTGGCCCTGAAGAGGTTCACCTATTAGGTGTCGAGACAGACCCACAATCAGTCTCCCCATAGTGTGATCAGTCGGGAGGGAGTTTCTATGGGAGACCAGGGGAGAGACCAATTACCTACCCTGTATGTGAGGAAGGGTTCATCTGTGTGACCTGGGTCTAGACTTGCTCTTCCTCCCCTAGAATCCTGAGCCAGGGCTGTTCACACCTGCATGCCCTCTCCACCATGGGGACTCAGAAAAGCCAGGGCATGGGACTAGTTGAGAGAGAGAATCACTGATAGAAGCACTAATCAATAAATGTTTGAGCGCTCTACTATGTGTCTACTATGTGTTGAAAGACTCATGAAGTACACTTGCTCATTGAGTCCTCACTATCAGGCGTCATGATCCCTTCTCCTCCACTGTACAGATGAGAGAACATTGAGGCCCAAATGATTTCCACTTGCCCCAAGTCACACTTTGCTGCTAGGTAGCAGAGCTGGATCCACATCCAGGCGCGTCTGATCAGTGGGCATTGCCCTTTCTCCTCTAAGCCAACCCAGCAGTGACAGCCTCTGAGTGTGAGTATCGTTTATGGCCTGTACGTTGTTGGGGTGAGGGCAGTCATACCCACAGGACACATCAGACCCCTGTTCTCCCTCCTCCCAGACCTCCCAATCTCCTGCACAAATGCTTAGTATTCCCTAACAGCACAGCAGCTCGTGACTATGCAGCAGTTTGCAAAGCCTTGTCTTTCCAGCCACTCGTCTTCCTTACCTTAATATTTTCCTGCCCATTTTACAGATGAGAAGCTTAAGAACTAGTGAGGTGAAGTGATTTACTTGAGGACACAGGAGCCAGGCATTGACAGGGTGGGGCTCTCTCCCAGGTGTTCTGACTACTGATGGGCCAGCTGGGGGAGATGGGATGGGGGCAGTTTGGGGCGAGGCAGCTGGTGGTGTGGCTTTGGAAGGTAACATATAGATTAAAGTCCTTTCTGACATAACAACAATGTGATTTGGGCACTTTAACTTCTCCTCTCAGAGCCCAATTCCTTGTCTTTGAAGTGGAGATAATAATAGCTTGTACCTTGAGGATTCCTGAGGATTGAGACAATGAATGGGAAGGCTCCAGCATGGTGCCTGCTGGTACAAAGTAGACAAAGTAGGTGCCCATGAAATGGCTTCTCATCACTGGCTACACAAGCTTAATTGTGCTAGGCCTTGGGTGCCCCCTGCAGGTTGTGGTCCACCTCGACCCTGTGGAGAGAGCCTGCAGGGCAGGGCAGGTTGAGGTTGAGGCTGTGTTCCCAGAAGTGGATGATGTAGGGCGTGTGTGTGTGTGTGTGTGTGTGTGTGTGTGTGTGTGTGTGTGTGTGTGTGTGTCTCTGTGTGTGTGTGTGTGTGTAGGGATTCTAGGCTGTTACTGAATCTGTAATGCATAAGCATCAACATGGCAGGCCCGGGATGCAGTATCCCTGCTGGAATTTGGAGCTGATACAAGGTCCAGACTCAGCCCTCCCACTTACTCTCTGAATGGTTATGAGTGAGTGACTTAACCTCTCTAAGCTTCAGCTATAAAATGAGGATGATAACAGTGCTTCACTAGGTGGTTGCAAGGAGTAAATAAGATGACATAAAGTGTAATTCGTAAAGTATATACGAGGGACTCAAAAGTATTAACTTCATACACATTTACCTAGTAAGGCTCAGTCTACCATCCCCTTCTGCACACATTTAAAAATTTTAATTATCTTCATTTTGCAGATGAGGAAACTGAGGTTCAGAGAGGCTAAAACCCTTGCACTGAGTCTCACAGCTAATAAGTGATGGGAGGGGTCAAGCCCAGATTGGTTTGATTCCACAGCTCTTTCCAATATGGCACAGTGTAGGGATTGTGATTCTCAGCACCCCCTCCCCTTGGATGTAGCTGCCGAATGCAGCAGGACAGATGGGGGACAAGGGGAGGAGTGAGTCATAGATGCCATGTCTTGGTAGGAAAGCAGGAATTCTGTTGTAAAGCCCTAGGGGTGTAAAAAGTGCTCAGAATTGTCACCAGCAGCAGCAGCATGACAATCACAGTACTCACTTGTCACCAGTGGGCAAGGTGACCGGGAGACAGAATGGCTCCTTGGACCGAAGTCCATTAAGACATTAAGCTTTACCAGTTCTTGGAGAGCATTGCTCAGCACATCCATGCGCCTCTGCATTGCCTCTCTTCCTTCCTGGGGAAGGATTAGGAAGGCAGAATATTAAGGTGCCCTAGGCTGGGGAAGGGGCTGGTGAGCTGATGGATTTGGATGGGTGAACGTCTCCTTAGGGGTTCCCAGTGTGACTTTGAAGGAAAATACATTTTAACAACCAGCAGTTTAAAAGCATTCTTCAGATGACCAGTTAGTCATCATTAACCTATGTGAGAGCTCAAGAACTGAGGACACTAGCTTTCCTCCATTCGCTCACTTCAACAAATACACTGACCTGCCGTGTTCTGGGCGGGGCATGAGGTACTGAGGATTCAGTGATGGCCCTGGCAATGAACAGGCGCGCGGCTGGAATGTACAGTCCACAGGGGAGACAATGTCCAGCAAGGTACTGTATAAATAATTAAAATGGTGATAAGATTGACCTCTATATTTTTCTGTATATTTGAAATATCTCATAGTAAAAATATCTTTAAATGATTCCAGGGCCAAATAAGTTTGGGAAATGCCAAAGATTGACTGCATCCTTCTCTTAGAGATCAGAGCACACTGGCATTAATACAGGCATTGAGAAATCTTGAAGAGATTCAACTTTGTCTAGTCCAACATTTCCCAAGTGTATTTGGCCACAGAATCCTTATTTAATTCTTGACAAAAATAAAATAGAAGAAGTGCTAGGGTGGAAAAATATAGGGGTGCAACGAGAGCATAAACACGGGGACCTGACCTGGGGAGGGAGGTGGTCAGGAGTGGCTTCCCTGAGGAGGTGAGGTTTAAACTAGGACTTCAGTTCATTGAGCCTCAGCTTCCCCACCTGTAAAATGGGGAGAGTGAGCATTGTTCTGCATGTCATTTGCACAGGGCTGTACAGAGTGTTTGATCTAGTCACGGATGGTTGAAGTTGGATGGAATTTCATAGGTGATTTGGCCCAAATCTCTCCGTTTAGAAGAGAGGAAACTGAAGCCCAGAGAGGTGGAGTGACTTGTTCAAGGCCCCAGAGCAAAGTAGTTGTAGCCCTGGAACTGGACCTAAGGGGTCCTGATATCCAGTCCACTGCTCATTATTTTTTATTCTTTAAAGAAAACTTTCTTTAAAGTTTATAAAATAATAGAACCACCATACAGGCAGGTTAGAAAACTAGGGGTGAAAGTTACCCATATGAAGACACAGGAAACCAGTAATCCAGGTGTGCAGTTTGGAAGTTAAGTAGTGGGTAGGGGCGTGGGCCCAGCTTGCTGGGATGCACATCTCATCTCTGCGTCTTTGGCTGGGCTCTGGGCCTCAGTCTCCTCACCTGATGATAATATCAGTGCTGACCTTGTAAGGCACTAACAGGAGTTCATATGTGTAAAATCCTTAGAACTTTGCTTAGACGTTGCCTTCTGAGTGAATAATATTCGTCATTATTTGCTTTATGAAGTTGCAATACCAGAGGATGTCATTTTGTTATCCTTTTTTTTCTCACATAACATTCGTCACAAGACATTTCCTCTGCGACTGCGTGGAGTGGCTGTGTGGTGACTTCCACTTGTCCCATCTGGTCAGATGCTTTGGGTGCAGCCATTGGTTTTGATGTCATAAAAAGAAACCGCCAGTGGACATTTTTGGTCTTGAAGCGTTGGTATTTTGGCTGGTTTCCTTAGTGGCCCTGGAGGGGATCTGTGGGGCAGAGTGGGTTTCCCACTGACCCTCCTGGTCTCCTTGATGAAAGAATCCTGGGGAAGGGGATTTGCGAGGCAAAGCTCAGCCTTCAGGGCCAGGGGGTGTCTGAGGAGGAGCCATGTAACCATGTGGGCTTCCTCCTCCACCCAGGACCTACTGGGGATCCCCTGGGCACCTGACTGAGGCACTCCCTGGAGATGAAGAGAGAGGGCTGTCAGTTCAAGAAGATGGGTGGGTAGAGCAGATCATCTTCCTTGTTGCAGCTGCCAGAGAATCGCAGCCTGTCAGCACTCCAAGAGGCCATAGAGATCATATGGTGTGGTCCAACTCCCTTGTTGTACAGGTGGGGAAACTGAGGCAGACCCAGAGGTAAGGGACTAGCAGGGGTCACTTGATTGGTCAGTGGCAGAACCAGAGCTGGAAGCTACAGCCTGTGCTCTTTCCACTACATCGTAGTTGCTTCTGAGTTTATTCACTCATTCATTCATTCATTCATTCACTGACTCACTCCGGATCATGTGGTAGGGAAAGCATGGACTTTTTATGGCAGATAATCCTGGATCTTACTCTCAGTTTGGCCTCTGTGTGGCCTTGGGCAAGTGACTTTGCCTCTCCAAGCCTCTCTGGTTTTAAATCTATAAAGTGGGGATAATGATAGTACCTCCCTACTTGGCCTATCATGGAGATAACCTGTGACCGTGCATGTTAGAGGATGGCTGGGTGCCCGGCATGAAGAGGTCTGTAAATGTTATCTGTTAGTATTACTATTAACTCAATGCATGTGACTGATTCTTAATCTTTGCCAGTCCCTCTGCCATATCCCCAGGGATATAAAGATGACTTAGACAAGGTCCCTGTCCCAACAACCTCTTGGGAGGGGATTTTTTTTGAAATACCCAGGAGAATTCTGGTGAAGCCTGGCTTAAGGTGAGAAACAAACTCCACACAAACCCCCGCAGCAGCTGGCTTTTAGTTGAGTTGTTGACTTTCATCCACCAGATTCCCAGCGCCTCAGATTCCGTAAAGCAGAGAAGGCAGTTGTGGAAGATGGTGTCATTGTTTACAAACCTCTGTTAGGGGCAACGCCAGAGAAATAGCAAACAGCCAGCAACTAACTGTTCCCGCCCTTCCCAAGGGCTTGGAGCCCCGGACCGGACCGCTGGGCGATGCACTGCCCCCGGGGCTTCCCGCTCCTGCTACCACTTGGAGAGTCAGGCCCATGGGACGCTCACAGGGCCACACATGCTCAGGACAGGACGGTGGCAAGAGTGTCACAGCTCCAGGCTTCCTCATCCCCAATCTGCAGTGTTACTTTGGGGAAGTCGCCTCTTCTCTCTGAGGGTGTCTGGGGGCTTTCTCCATCATTTTCTCCATCGGTCATTCTCTGGGCAGACGGACACAGAGTCCCACCTCTGTAGATTTCTGCAGGCCGGGCAGGGAAGGAGCCCCCATCACAAGAAGTGCCTATCGAGGCTGGTCTTAGAAGCACTGTACTTATTTGCAAGCCCCCAGAAGAGGTGATGGGCTTGCTTTGGGCAAAGGGCAGGGAAAATGTGCTTTCTTCCTGGAAAGATCCAGTGGGAGAGAGCTTTGTTTCCCGACTTCACAGGGTCTGCATCTCCCTCCTTACTCCAGGATTCTAAAGGCTGTGCTTTTTAATTGAGCCCAAGTTGTATCAGGCCACCAAAAAGAGGGTTTGAGTCCACAGGCCCCTGGAGCTGGGGTGGTCCCCAGGGGAGGGTGGGGCCGAGGGCTGGCCCTTCCGATCCCTGTCTGAGACACTGGGAAGACAGGAGATGCAGGCGCACCTGGAAGGACGCAGCTGGACACCCTAGAATCTGTTCAGTTCTCCAAGGCCCTCTGTTTTACCGGGAGGTTTCCGGCGAGTGTTTTCTTCACGCAAAGGGAAGGGAAGGGGCCCTGCCCTTTGGGCTTTTTTCTCTGGGAGATACAACCTCCCACCCCATCCCCCAACCCTCCTCCCCCCAGATTTTCTTGGCTTCTCCCAAAGTACTTTGAGGACCTTGGGGTACAGCGGGATCTCTCTGTGCAGTTCGATGGGTGGGCATACTGGCTGGGGGGTGCTGTGTAGATAAGTATCGATGCTTCGTGTGTACAGGCTTGTGTGCAGTGGTGTGGGTGCGAATGTGTGCATGTGTCGGTGCTCAAGGGAAAATGAAAGCAAACCCTTATTCTCTCTCTTGGGCATTCTTTTCACACAGAGCTCAGTAACTGGGCCCCCCACCCCACCTCCCTCGTAAAGGATACTGGGACATGGCAGGTCGGGAGAGGGAATCTTTCATCGGGCAGCTCTTCCCATTCTGTCCACTCCGCCCTGAGACCTGAAACCCAGTGGTCCAGGATGCTGGCGGCTTCTCCAGCAGATAGCGGCAGGGATTAGGAGCTGCGTCTTTTTCTTCCTCATAGTAACTCTTTATTGACTGATTCCTGTGTGTTCTTTACATCGTTCTGGTATTTCCCAGACTTGCCATGAAAAACTTGAAAAATGGTACCCACAAGAATTTGTGGGATCTCTTGCCCGCTTAAAGGCGACTGCCAAAAAAACGAACCTCTCAACCATGGTGAAAAATGATCGAGATTTGGTTTGTGTGAACCTCCCAGAACAGAATAGAAATGCTATGTGAGCCACATATGTAATTTTACATTGAAAACTTTCCAGTAGCCACATTAAAAAAGCAAAAAGAAACCTGTAAAATTAATTTTAAGGATATATCCTGTTTGGCCCAATATGTCCAATATATTGTCATTTCAACGTGTAATCAAAATAAAAATTACCATCGAGATATTCTACTTCCTTCAAATCTGATGTGGTTCTCACCTATAGACCAGCCGTCTTGGGGCTAGCCACATTTCAAGTGCTGGGTGGCCACATGTGGCTAGTGGCTACAATATTTGAGAAACTTCTAACAGAAGGGGAAACCCAGTAACAGGCAATTCGAGGAAAGGACATTTTTATTGTATTAACAATAAAAATACAAAACAAAATATTGCCAGCCCAACTTTTTAATACACAGCTCCCCCCCCCCGCCCCGATTCCGGCAGAACACCGATTGGCATCTCTGAGTTAAACAGTCCGGAGGCATGCTCTGCCCTTCTTCTCCTCGTCCTGCCCGCCTTCCTCTGACCAGCCCTTCCCTCTCCCCGACGCAGGTCTGGTTTCAGAACGCCCGGGCCAAGTTCAGGCGCAACCTTTTACGGCAGGAAAACACTGGCGTGGACAAGTCGACGGAGGCGGCGCTGCAGACGGGGACGCCGTCGGGACCGGCCTCAGAGCTGTCCAACGCCTCGCTCAGCCCCTCCAGCACGCCCACCACCCTCACAGACTTGACTAGCCCCACCCTGCCGACTGTGACGTCCGTCTTAACTTCTGTGCCTGGCAACCTGGAGGGCCACGAGCCTCACAGCCCCTCGCAAACGACTCTTACCAACCTTTTCTAATGATTCTTGGCCCCCCGCCCCCGCCCCACAATTTCTTTAAAAAAGAAATTATCTTTAGTTGAATTCCAAGTGTATTTTAAAATAGAGGCTTTGAGCAACTAACTAACCACATTTTAGGATCTCGCCTGGAAAATGAGGAAGAAAATAACTACGCCCCTTGCAGACACAGCGGTGTGGACTGGAATTACTTGGAAGATCTATCTGCAACACAACATTTGTGTCACTGTACAGTTTTGTGGACTGAGCGAGGAAAAACAACAAATAATTTAAGTTGGCTAGAGCTTCTGTATTTTCAAAGACTGCCACGTGCCTTAGGAATACTGTTTTATCTCCATACTTTGGATGACTTGTTCATTTTTCTCTCCCTCTTTTTCTCTCTGTATATTTATGACCAGAGCAAAAATGTAAAAAAAAAAAAAAAAAAAAAGTTTGTTACTTTGAATAGTCCTAAAAAAGAAAAAAAAAAAGGAAAAAAATCAAACCCCCTCCAACAGTCGCTTTGTTGTTTTAGAATTTTAAGGTGGAAGTCTGTTCAAATATCAGAATTTGTAAAATCTAACCAGTAATAAAACCACTTACTGAAACTAGCTGGTACCACTGCTGTTTAGAGGTGTGCCAGATTCACGGGACTTAAGCGTCTTACTGAAGCCCAGGGATCAATTCCAAGGTCTTCCCCTATTTACAATATTTATTTATAATAATTTGTAATATTTGCGGGGACCCTCTTTTGTGCCAGACTTCGGGCTGCTTGTTGGGATCCAGAGATGAAGTAGACACAGTCCCTGCCCTTAAGGAATTTAGAGTGGAGGCAGAGACAGACAAGAGATCATCTTAGCACGTGTGCTATGTGCTAAGTGGGGAGCGTGTAAGCAAAATACCATTCATTCATGCATGTGTTCTTTCAAATACTAAATAAGCACGCCCTGCTGGATCCTTTGACAAAGCTCAAAGGTCATTACACCTGCCTCTTCTGCTCTTCTCTGGGCTGGAAGGGTATGTCAGGCAATGAGGGAGGCCTTTCCCCATGAGGAGTGAACGCTGTCACCAAAGGGCAGCATAAGCTCGAGTTTTCCTAATATAAGACACAAAATTTCAAAATCTTCCAAGAGGGCAAAACCAAATGAATTTGGTTCCTTTACTAAAGCTTCAGGTAACCTCAGAAACCCAGAGAAAAGATGCATCCAGAGAGGATGGAGGTTGAGAGCCAGGCAGAATGAGGTTGGAATCTCTACTGTTGAGCAGTGTGAGCTGAAGGAAGTCATTTCACCTCTCCAGGCCCCAGTTTCCTCAGCTGGAAGGTGACAGTCATGACCTTTATATGACAGTTGTAATGAGGGTGAAGTGAGGTGTGTTGAGGGGCCCAGCGGAGGGCCTGGCATGTAGGAGCTCAATATATTTTATGGAATGACAAGTGACAGGTCAGGACCTTGCAGGTGGAGAGCAGGAATGTGTGTATCCAGGCACTGCCTGTCATTGCTGGATGCATCAAGCAGGTGTGACGTCTGTCCACTGAGCATCTTATGCCCCTCGTTTCTTGCCCTGAGCCCTACTGCAGAGTACTCTGTTACCAGCTTGATCGAATGTCAGCCGTCGTCTAGCAAAATGCCCCACAGTGCCCACCAATTTGAAAACCCAGAGGGAAGATCATAGCTGCTTTGAGGAGAACACAGCCAGGCAAGGTTGGGCAGGGCAGCAACCCAGCCCAGGACTGTGGTCCCTCTCCCTTCCTCCTCCTGCCATCATGATTGGGACCATGTGGGGAAAGGGAGTAGGGCAGGAATGGGTTGAAAGTATGTAAAGCCTGAAGCGACTCACTTTCTGAAATGTTAAACACACACACACACACACAAAGCACTATTGTTTCTATTGCAATTTAATGCCTGGCAAATAGTAGGAGCTCAATAAATTTTTTGTAAACTTTTATATTGATGTATAATGTGCATAAAGGGCACATTTCTGAAATGAACAGCTTGATTGCTGTTTTCCAAATGAACACACCCATGTAACCACCACCCAGATCAAGATACAGGACATTTACAGCACTCCGAAGTCTCCCTTGGGCCCTCTCCCGTCAACCCCTCCCAAGGTAGCTCCTATTCTGACTTGTAGCACCATGGATTAGTTTTATCTGGTTTTGATTGATACATTTTTGCTGAATGAAGTCAGGATTGCCCAAGATTAACCACCTTGCCTGGGGTCAGGCAGCTAGTGGTGGAGGAGCCAGGGTTTGAACCAGGTCTGTCTCCAGATGCCAAGCTCTCAACCTCAAGCAGACACATTCGTAGTCACACATCCAAGCATGTGGGTTAAGAGCCTCAACTTTTCTATCTGTCAAATAGGGTAACAGAATCTACACCTCCTTGATGACTAGGTAAGAGAATGCAAGCAGAGGGCCTGGCCCGTGGACAGCCACACAGATACAGCCCGACTCCAGGTACTCCCAGGGACCCACAGACACAGGCACACTCTTGAGGCTCTAATGGATGGATAGACCCACAGGCTAATGTGCTCACACTCAGACAGCCCCACACAAAGACGCACGTGCACACATCTAGCAGATAGACATAAACAGGCCCAGACGCTCACAGACACCCAGAGCACCCCACACAGGGAGACCCGCATACAAACCCAGATTGCACACGTGCAAACATTTGCAGGCACCCAGATGCCCCCACATAACCCGGCTGTGCTCCTTGCTCAGGCCTGGACAGACCTGAGTCCGATCCCTATCTTGTCTGTCAGCACTGCCACCCAGAGGGAGCAGGCCCTGGAATGATGCCCAGGGGTCCCCTGCCCTCTACATGGGAGCAACTTTGGAAGCAGGGCCTGCTGTTGGGCCAGGGATGGGGGGTGCTGTGGAGAAGGCACTGCTCTCCCCTGAGTCCAGACTGAGAGCACCACACACAGAGTGAGACACTCAGGGAGAGTGACGGAGACGGGGAGATGGGGAGAGAGGCAGAGAAAGAGTGAGACACAGAGGCAGAAAGGGACAATGACAAAGATGTGCACAGACGCAGACAGAGAGAGATGACAATGGGGAAAAAGATACAGGGCAGAGAGGCGGATCCGCAGTGGACTGGGAAAGAGAGATGGAAAGAGAGAGAACAGCCACAGAGCAGTGAAGAGGCAGAGAGACAAGAGACAGGGATCCAGGTTAAGAGACAGAGTCAAAGTCACAGGTGGAGAGATGACAAGATGGAGAGAAAAGCCGATGGAGATTGAGAAGACTCAGAGAGAAAGGGAGATCCTGGGACAGACTCAGAGGCTGACAGAGACCTTGACAGAGAGACAGAGCGAGAGGAATAGAGATGGTCGTTTTGAACTGGTGAAGAGTGACACTCAGAGAGAGAGAAGGTGGCACCAAAAGGACAGCAGAAATAAACAGAGACTCAGACTGGAAAGCAGGCGCTCGGTGGGGCAGGGGATGAGGCTGGGCTTAGGCTGCCAGCCCAGCGCTGTCCCCTGGTGATGGGAGGGAGGGAGAAGACGCTGTCATCACTGCTACCTGAGACTCTGGGGCAGTGTTGCCACCTCCCTGCATGCTGGCTCCAGAGGGGACCAAGGGACCGTCACCAAAACCTTTTGGTCTCCAACCTGCTGTGAACATGGAGAGCCTCCTGGTTCTGGGGACCTATACCCAGGCCTGGGCCTGAGTTTGCAGGGGCTGAGGTTTTGACAATGACGGTCCCCTGCCCTGTCTCATCCTATGAAGTCTCCTTTTCCCTAGAGAGGGGAGGCCTGGGGCAGATGGAAGAGACCTTCCACAGTCTTCTCTGCCTTGCAAGAATTTTGGCAAGGTACTTAGCCACTCTGAACCTCAGTATCTTAATCTGTAAAATGGGGCCAACGCTATCCGCCTTGTAGGAGGATTGTTAGGATTCCATGAGAGAATGTATGCATGCTATATTCATGTTTGACTAAATATGAGGGGAGCTACAGGGGAGGGGTGAGGAGTTGTCTCAAGAAGTTGGGAGAGACTCCAAGGAGATGTTATGTGAGTTGGGATCTTGGATGAACCAAAGGTGACCGGGTGGAGGAGGGGAGCAGGGTGAGAATTCCTGGCGAGGACACAGCCTGGGCACAGGCGGGAGTGGAGAGTAATTTAATGGCCGGGGTTGCTCCTGTGGAGGTGGGTCAGGTTCAGCTCATGGACAGCCTTGAATACCAGCTGGAGCTTGGCCCTGGGGGCCTTGGGGAGATGCCTCTGATTCCTCTGTTCTTTCCTGGGCTGCAGGCCCAGGATACAACCAAGCAGGTCCCCTTGCCACCCCTGTACTCAGGTCAGAGTCCCACATGGCAGAACCAGCTTCCTGGAGAGGAAGTGTTGGCCGCTATGGCTTGTGTGTTCTGCTGGCAAGAGTGAACACCTCCAGGCTTCATCTGCCAGCTGAGGCCCCAGGGAGGGGCCGCCCTGGACCCTCTGGCCCCTGGGGACTCTAGGAGGGCCAGTGGGCCCTTCATACCTTCCTTTCCATCTTCCCCCTCCTCTCTTCCTCCCTTTCTCCAGGGCCCAGTGCTGGGCATCGAGGTCTGGGGAAGTGGAGATAATTTGGCCAACGGCCCCTCCCTATGGCTCCCAGGCTTTCTGGGAGACAGACACGTCAACAGCCAGACACTGTCAGCATGAGGGAAGCCCGGGGGCTTACAGGAGCCCCAGGGAAGGAGAGTCCCGGCTCTGCGTGGGATGGAAGCCCTACACAACTTGCCATGCCTTTATGCTCATTATCTCACTGAGCCCTTCCCACAGCATCAGGAGGCAGGGAGTGTCATTCCATTTCACAGAGAAGGAAGCCAAGGAGGGGTTATTTGCTCAGGATCACACAGCTTGGGGGCCACAAAGAGATTTTCATTGCAGTTCTAGAAATTCAGCTAGCACCTATCAATCCATCCATCCACCGTGCCAGGCACTGTGGCTGGGGGCACTTAGACAATTCCGGCCCATCCTGGGGTCTTGTGCACCTGGACTGGAGGTTCAAGAGGCAGAGGGAGCCCAGAAGAGGGTCCTAACAGGGGTGGATGTTTGGGGAAACTTTTTGAGTTGGAAGGTCAGGCGACTGACCTGGAAGTGTTTGAGGCCACAGGGGGATCCAGGGAGAGGGCAGAAGGGTGCTCAGGTTGTAGGATTTTTCCACCAGTGAGCAGCACTCATGTGGGCAGGAGAGAATCACCGAAAATTTGGAGATGGAAGCTGCCTTGGAGAGCCTCTAGCCAGACCTGTGCTTCAGACCTAGCTTCCTCAGAACCAGCAGCTAATCTAAAATACCCACACTGCGGGGGAGCCCAGGTTGGTGTATCTTACACAAAGCCTTTTTTTTTTTTTTCGGTACGCGGGCCTCTCACTGCCGTGGCCTCTCCCGTTGCGGAGCACAGGCTCCGGACACGCAGGCTCAGCGGCCATGGCCCACGGGCCCAGCCGCTCCGCGGCATGTGGGATCTTCCCGGACCGGGGCACGAACCCGTGTCCCCTGCATCGGCAGGCGGACTCTCAACCACTGCGCCACCAGGGAAGCCCACACAAAGCTTTTTATGATGGAAAATTTCAAACATCGATGAAGTAAACAGAAAAGTATAATGAACCCCTATGTACTCATTGCCCAGCTTCTATAGGTATCAGTGTTCACTCATTCTTGTAACATCCATACCTCCACCCACTCTCCGCTCCCAATTCGATGATGATTGATGATTACCTGTGCATCTTTTAAAAATCAGGGATTCTGATAGGCAGCCTGAGTTGGGGACTACCCACCTGGCCCCTTCATTTTAGGGATGAGCAGTGTAAGCTCAGAGAGGGGAAGGGACTAACCTAAGGGTACCCAGCCAGTAAGCAGCAGAAGTTCATCTTGCTAAAGGGCATTTATTGAGAGCCATGTCCTGTGCTGGTCACTGGGTATACCAGTGAATAAGACGGTACCTTATGGAACTCGGAGTCTTGTGGGGGATACAAATGTCAAATAGCCTCAAAAGTAACTAATGATGTATGTGATAAGGTGTGTGTGAGACCATACACACAGGTGAGGGAAAGGATAACTTCCTGGAGGAAGGTGTCACTGAGAGATCAGATAAGTGAGTGGGAATTAACTCAGCAAGTGGGAGGGGGAGGGGGAGAAGAAAGAGTAACAGCATGTGCAAAGGCCCTGAGCCCAGTAGGTCCAAGGCACTCAAAGGTAGCTAGTATGACTGGAGATTTCAGGGCAAGGGCCAGAATGGTGGGAGTTGGGGCTGGAGACATGGCCATGGGCTTTCCAGGCAGCTTGCCTGTATCTTTATTCCAAGAGCACCAGGAAACTGGAAAAGATGAATCAGGGCAGTTGGGGACAGAGACAAAGGTGCGGTCACTCAAATGATGGGGCACCCGACTGCATGGGAGCAGAAGAGGTGGGCTGGCTATGGGGAGGGAGAGCGAAGAGGGGGCAGAGCCACAACTGGGCAGCTGGTGGGACCCTTCGATGCAGTGGGAAAAGTCATTGGCAAGAGGATGGGGGAAAATGACCAGGGATTTGGGGTTTGGACTTGTCAAGTTTTCGATGCCTCTAAGACATCAAAGTGCTGGCCCATCCTTCCCATCAGGGGCCTCTGAGTCACATGACGGAGGCATGAAAGGGATCTGGGACATTTACTCATTGCTTTGGGTTTCCCATCCCTCCTGAGCAAGTTGGTCCTTAAGCTGGTGTGTGAGACTCAGTCACAATCTGGTCTCTCTCCTCTGGTGCAGGACTCGGGACCATCTCTGGGCTTAATGCTAGCCAAGCACACCAAACTCATCCATGATTTATATGCTGGGTGGGCCCTCTGCATGGGGGTCCTACCCCCCTTCTCTCCTCAAAAACTCCTGCTCAGAAGCCCCTTCCTTTTTGGAGCCTTTCCTGCTTAGCCTTCTTCCCTCCTGACTGTGCTGTAACTGTGTCCTTCAGAGTGAACTCACCACACAGGGCAGTAATTGTCTGTTTGTCCCCACTCACCTCCACCCTGCAACAGGGGCACTCGAGGCTGGCCTCTTCCTGCCTAGGTCAGCACTGCCAGCACACTGCTGGGCACAGGGTCCCTAGTAACATATCTTTAGCAATTGAGCAAATCAATGATGAATCTGACTATTTTATTCTCTTTCCTGCCACTGTAAGCTCTATGATTAAGTATCCCCGTGTTCTTCTTTATATTGCATCCAGCACAGTGCCTGGCAGATGGTGGGTCCTTAAAAAATATTTCCTAGGTCCTGGAGAGAATAAATGTCAGCATGAACCTTCACTGTGGCTGAGAATCTTGCCTTTAGAGCTTTGGCCCTAGACTCTGCTGCTACTTAACCTCTCTGAAGGTAATGGTAACGCCTACTTCATATAGTTTTGCGGACTCTGAAGCATGTAACTCAGAGTGCCTGGCCCACAGGATGCTCTGCTCGGCTCGAGGGAGCTGTTGCTCTTTATTCAATTCAGTTCGGTCTTTCACTTCAGGCACCTTTATGAGTCTTTGCTCCAAGAGAAGAGGCGAGGGAGGAGGCTCCACTGTGGGACGGCCTCAGAAGTTCTCAGACAGCCTGGGGTGGGGCTGGGCTTGGGGGCGGCTCCGGCTCCGGGCACAGGGGGCGGCTGCGAGCCCGGAGCTGTCCGAGGAGGCCCCTGGGGACTGGGGAGGGGCGGAAGCCGGAGCTGAGGTCAGATCCGGCAGGGTGAGGAGCCGAGACATCCTGCGGGGGCGCCCGCGGGGACCTAGCGAAGCTCCCGGGGAGCCGCCCTGGCACAGCGGGAACTGGCAGAGGGACGCCAGAGCCCCCGCAGGGGCCGGGCGGAGGGCGCCGCCTGGCGGTGCACCGCGACATTGTCCCGGTGGGGTCTGCACTGTTGAAATGCCCCGCAGGGAGGTCAGAGACCTATCTCTATTCTATTCGGGGCTCTGGACGCTTTCCTCAGCTTCTGCTTTGGAGTCCCTAACGTGTGCCAGGCACTGCGTTAGGCAGAGTCAAGGGGCTGTGACAGCATGGAAGCACACAGCACAGGGATCGGCACACAATAGGTCCCCCCAAATGCCCTCCTTTCCTTTAGGCTCATTCTTGCGGGCCTCTGGGCAGAGGTGCTGGGCTCAAGCCTGAGGGACTCCCCAAGTATGGGAAGAGAAGAGAAGGTGCAATTCCAGGCACCCATCATGGGCTCCCTGGGGGGCTCACTCTGCCCCCTGCTGACCCCGCCAGTGGCCTCCACGAATGAGGACTGAAGCCTATCTGCCTGGTGTATGATGGGTAGGCAGGGTGTGAGGTGTGCACCGAGGTGTGGTGGGTGTGGGTTGGAGGGAGGTGTGTTTGGATGTCAGTGTATCTGTGTGTGTAGTCGTGTTGGTGTGTATGTTAATTTGGGGCTGTCTATGTCTTTGTTGAGATGTGTGTGTCTGTGATCAGGTGTGTGTGTCCGTGTGTGAGTCTGTTTTCAGGGGCGTTTGTCCGTGTGTGTCTATGACTAGGAGTGTGTGTCTGTATATGTCTGTGATCAAGGGTATGTGTGTGTGTGTGTGTGTGTGATCAGGCGTGTGTGTCTTTGTTCAGGGGTGTGTTTAGGTCTGTGTGCTTGCACAGAGATGAGAGCCCAGGTGAACACAGGTGTTCAAGGTGGTGTGTGTGTGCTGCAGATTGCGGCGGGGAGCTGAGGGTGATCTGGGCCTGTCTGAGGAGGGGGTGAAAAACTAATCACGTTTGCACCCAACAGAGGGGTGGCCAGGCCCCTGCCCTGTTCCCTTACTGCAGCCCCTCAGGACCACTACTTTCCTTTCCTCCCCCTTCCCTAAGCCCTACCTGTACTGAGTCCAGCTCTCTATGCCTCCCCTTGGAGATGAGGAAACCAGACCTAGAGCAGGGAGGGACTGGACCAAGGACCTCAGCCAGAAGGCAGTGGAGCCAGGGTACTGGCTGGACTCCCAACTCCATCCTGAATTCTTTCCTCTTCCAGGAGGGCACTGCACACCTTGTGCCCAGCCTGGGGCAGGGGTGGGGATGGGTTTCTGGGCTGGGCTGTGTGGGGAGTAGGACACAAAAGGCCCAGTGTCTGCCCCGGCCTCTCCAGCCCGGCCCCGCCCTGTTCCAGGAGCCAGGTGGGTGTCCAGCACCAGGCTGGGCAAAGGGGGCCATCTGTGACATCCATGCTCACCAGGGGCCAGCCCCAGTGCCGGACCCACCTGCCCCACCGCCCCATGCGCTGACTCTCACTGGGTGTGACAAGGAAAGAAAGCTTTGCCCACTTTTTGGGCTCATGGTGCCAGCTCTCAGCTGGCACCCACTCAGGCCCAAAGCGCTTCAGCTTGCCCTGCTCTGAGGAAGGATTGATGAGTAATTAAGATCGTAATGATATCAACACATATATTAATAGAATCATAATAATGTGTACTGTTTGCTGAGGCCTGACTGTGTGGCATTTCTAAGCTCTTTAAACAGGTTCCCGGGAGGCAGTGAGGCAGGGTTGTTAGGACCTTGGGCTCCAGTGACAGCCAGACTGCCAGGATTATTTCCCAGCTGTGTGACCTTGGGCAAGACCTTAAAATCTCCCTGCCTCAATTTTCCTAGCTGTAAAATGACGGTAGATGAGTTAACGTACAAAAATCACTTAAAAACCCTGTCTGGCATTGATTAAATGTGCAACAAATATTAACTCTTGTCATTGTGATCTCCTCACGGCATCCTAGGAGGTACACACTGCTATCCTTGCTTTACAGATGAGGAAACTGAGGCTGAGCCATTAGCCATAGGTTGCAAAACAAGGGGGTGTCCAGGCTGGGTCCTGAAACCAAAGCCTTTGTCCGAGGCTGTATTCCCCATACTGGCCTTGACAGGATAGTTTGTAGCTGATAAGGTTAACCTCTGATAGAAAGTGCTTCCACATGCATCAACTTGTTTGAATTCCACCAGGGCCTTAAGGTGGGGATTTAATGTTAGCACCTCCCCTGATAAATGGAGAAATTGTGGTCCAGAGAAAGTGCCTTGCCCAAGGTTTACACAGCAAGCAAATGGTAGAGCCAGCATTCGACTCCAGGTCTTTCCACTGTTAAACAGCATCATTTTATGTAATTATGGTTTCGGGGTGAACCTACTGTGTGTCAGGTAGCATGCCAGCACTGTGCCCACATTGTAATTCTTATAATATTCTCATAGTGATTCCTTGCTCTCTGTAGACATCTATCTCTACCCTCCAGGCGGAGTCCCCTTAGAGGACAGGGCTAGAATGTGAGTTACCTCTGGGTGCCCAGGGCCAGCACAGAGCCTGGCACAAAATGAGTGAACAGTCTGACGGGGAAGACACACATCTGGGTGGTGACATGGGTGAGGAGGGCTGCCAGAAGGAGTGGATGAAGGGGGACTTGGAAGGGAATGTAACTGGGGCACCTGACCCATGGTGGGGATCAGGAAAGCCCACCTTGAAAGGCAGATATCTGTGTTGAGATGGAAAGGGCAGGTGGGCATAATATATTTATATCTATAGTGACATGTTTCTGTGTGATATTTTGTGCCTGACATTACGATAGTTATGATTTTAAAGTTTTAGGGAGCTCCCTGGTGCCCTAGTGGTTAGGATTCTGGGTTTTCACTGCTGAGACCCAGATTTTTTTTTAATTTTAACATCTTTATTGGAGTATAATTGCTTTACAATGGTGTGCTAGTTTCTGCTGTATGACAAAGTGAATTAGCTATACGTATACATATATCCCCATATGCCCTCCCTCTTGCGTCTCCCTACCTCCCACCCTCCCTATCCCACCCCTCTAGGTGGTCACAAAGTGAGACCCAGATTTAATCCCTGGTAGGGGAACTGAGATCCTGCAAGCCATGCAGCATGGCCAAAAGAAAGGTTTTATAGTCATCACCACATTTAATCCTCAAAATGTCTCATTTAATTCTCAATACTTGAGGTTGGCACAAGAATTAGCCCTATTTCATAGATAAAGAGACTTGGGCATAAGGTGGTGAGATCATGGAGCTGGGATTTGAAACTTGGTCGTTTGCCTCCCTCCAGGCAAAGATGGGGATGGGATGGGGAGTGGGTAAAACACCCCCTCAGCAGTCTCATTTCTTTTTTCCAACAGCTTTGTGAAGGTCTGCCTTAGCTCTCCTTACTTTTAAAAGCAAGGGAGGAGGCACCATGTATAGATGAGATTTCCCCCCTAATTTCCTGCTAGCTATGCCCATTCTCAGTTCTTTCCTGGTTCCCATACCTCCGTCACCCGCGCTGCCTCAGAACAGGGCCAGGCATGCAACGAGCACTCAACAGAGTGGTGCTGATGGATGCCTGGATGGGCCCCACCTGGGCTCCAGGCTGGGGCGGGGACAGGGCTAGAGTCGGGTCCTCGGGAGGCCCAGGCTGATGCTAGGGCCCGCACGCAGGAGAAAGGTTAAGAACAAGCATTAATTAAACGCCCCCTGCATGTTGGGCTCATGTGCAGGGTAGCTTGGGCTTTGGGGCAGGAGCTATGGGTGGCCTCCTGAGATCCGGGCTTCCAGCATATTGGACCCCCAGAGTTTCACCCGAGGCCCCAGGGGAGCTGTCAGGACGGAGCCGCTCTGGGGTGAGCCAGCGTCTGGGGCCGCCGCGGCTCTGAGCAGGCCAGGAAATGCCCGTTTGTGCGGTTTGTTTTCCATCAACAACAGGCTTACGTAAACTTCTCACGGGCTCCGAGGGCTGCCAGCGCGGGGGAGGCGGCCTTATCTGATAGGGGCTCTGCCAGGGCCAGGGTTCCCTGCGTGTCCCGGCACAGGCCACGCGGAGAGAGCCCTGGCGGCGGGTGGGAAGCGGGGCTTGGCACTGGGCTCCCCTCCTCTCCCCCAATCCCAGAGCAGGAAAGTGCAGGGCTCCCTTCCCCCAAGATAACGAGGGGGAGCTAGTGTCTGCCCCCAGACCCTGATTCCCAGTTCCCAGTCCTGCACGCGCCCACCTTACCTGCGCCCCACGGAGGAGGAAAGCAGCCTGCAGTGAGATGCTGGGGTGCCCCAGTCACCCCAGGTTTGGGCTGGTCCAGTGGTTCTCAGAATACAGCTGGCTTGGGAGAAAAGGCTGGCTCCCCAGCTTTACCTCTAAAGATCCTGATTCAATAGAGTCTGGGGTGGGACGCACTATCAGCAAAAAATAAAAACAAAACCCTTTTTATTTTGAAAAAATTCAAAATCACGGGGAAAAGTAGTAATACAATAATGCAATGAACGCCCACAGAACCTTCCTGGAGTCACCAGTTGCTAACCTTTTCGTTTGTTTGTTTTTGTTTTGCGATACGCGGGCCTCTCACTGTCGTGGCCTCTCGCCTTGCGGAGCACAGGCTCCGGACGCGCAGGCTCAGCGGCCATGGCTCACGGGCCCAGCCGCCCCGCGGCACGTGGGATCTTCCCGAACCGGGGCACGAACCCGTGTCCCCTGCATCGGCAGGCGGACTCTCAACCACTGCGCCACCAGGGAAGCCCTCCATTCTTTTAAAACAGTCCAGGTAATTCTCTGGCAGTCCAGTGGTTAGGACTCGGCACTTTCACTGCCAGAGTCCGGGCTCCATCCCTGGTCGGGGAGCTAAGATCCTGAGAGCCTCTGTGAAAAACAAGCAACAAACAAAAAACCCCACAAAAAACAGTCCATAGTATTTCACCAAATAGATGTTCCATAATTCATTTCACTAGTGCCCTACTGATGGGAAATTAGGCTGTTTCCAATCTATTGTTATTATAAGCAAACCTGCAATAAATAGCCACATCCATACATCAACTTGCACATATACAAGTGTACCTGTATGGTAAATTCCTAGAAATGGAATGGCTGGGTTAAAGGTTATGTAGATTTCTAATTTACTTACATATTGCCAAATCACTCTTCACGGAGGTTGTACCAATTTGCCCTCCCACTTGCAATGAATGAGAATGCCTGTTTCCCACACCCTTGCCAATACAGCATGTTATCAAACTTTTTGGTCTTTGTCAATCTGTTAGATATAAAATGATATCTAGTAGCTATAACTTCATTTTTCCTGCTACAAGGGAGGCTGACCGTGTTTTTATAAGATTAAGAATCATTTACATTTCTTTTCCTGGGAACTGTTTGTTTATACACTTTTCCTCTTTTTAATTAGGTGTTTTTTTTTCTCCTCCCTGATAAGTAAGAACTCTTAAAATAGCAAGAATATCAGGCCCTTGTCAATAGCATATGATATGTCTATAATATATATATATATATTTTGACTTTGTTTATATTATTTTTCATGAAGAATTAAAATTTTTTGTGTGGCCAAATTTATCAAGTTTGTCATTTATGGATTCATTTTTTCAAATTATACTTTTAAAGGCTTTCCTTACTCTAAGAATCCTTTTGAAATTACTCCCAGGTTTTATTCATTCTAGAATTTGCCTTGGTGTATGGTGTGAGGTAGGGTTTCAGCTGTTTCTCTGGCAGGCTATCTTGTTGTCCCAGTGCTATTTCTTGAATAATTCATCTTTTTGTTATTGATTAGCAATGTTACATTTGTCATATACTAAATTCCTGTAGGCATTTAGCTACTGTATTAGTTTCCCAGGGCTGCTGTAACAAATTAGCACAAACTGGGTAACTTAAAGCAGCAGAAACTTTTTCTCTCAAAGTTCTGAAGGCTAGAAGTCTAAAATCAAGATGTTGGCAGGGGGTTTCCCTGGTGGCACAGTGGTTAAGAATCCGCCTGTCAATGCAGAGGACACAGGTTCGAGCCCTGGTCCGGGAAGATCCCACATGCCGCAGAGGAACTAAGCCCATGCGCCACAACTACTGAGCCTGTGCTCTAGAACCCGCATGCCACAACTACTGAAGCCCACGTGCCTAGAGCCCACAAGAGAAGCCACCTCCATGAAAAGCCCATGCACTGCAATGAAGAGTAGCCCCCGCTTGCCGCAACTAAAGAAAGCCCGCGTGCAGCAATGAAGACCCAATGCAGCCAAAAATAAATAAACAAACACATAAATAAATAAATAAAAGATGTTAGCAGGGCCAGGCTCCTTCTGGTGACTCTGGTGGAACAAACCATCCAGTTGGTCTGTCCTAGCTTCTGGTAGTTGCCACCAACCCTTGGCATTCCTAGGGTTGTGGCAGCATAACTCCAATCTCTACTTTGGTCTTTACATGACCTCTCCTCTCAGTGTTTATGTCCAAATTTCCCTCTTCTTATAATGGTACCAGCCATTGGATTAAGGCCTAATCCAATATGACCCTAATTCAGTATGACCTCATCTTAACTTGATTACATCTGCAAAGACCCTATTTCCAATAAGATCATACTCCCACTACTAGGGGTTAGGAGTTGAGCATATCTTTTGAGGGGACACAGTTTTACCCACTACAAATATGCTTTCAAATTTCCTATTGTTCTATTGATCCATCTGTCTAAAATGCACCAATAGCACACTGTTTAAAATATTGTAGGTTTATACTATGTTCTAATATCTGTTAAGACTAGTCCCCACTCATTACTCTTCTTTTTCAGAATTCTCAGAATTTCCTTACTTATGTTGCCATAAGGAGTTCAGAATCAGCTTGCTTCTTTTAAAATTCCTATTGGTATTTTACCAGAATATATACATATGACAATAATGTTCAAGTCTTCTTCTGTTCCCCTCAGCAATTTATTAAAGTGTGTTTCTAATAAATCTTATACATTTTATTTTTGTGAAATTCATTTCTAAATAGTCTATCTTTTTGCTGCTATTGTACAGGGACTTCTCTTTCATTATCTCTTCTAACTGGCTGTTTCGTATTTATAAAGGCTATTAATTTCAGGTATTAAATTTTGCACCCACTACCTCACTGAGTTCTCTTATTATTTATAATGGTTTTTAAGTTGATTTTGTAAGTAATGATCAATTTTCCTCCTTTTTTCTGATTTTTATACTTCTCATTTCTTTTTCTTGTCTATTGTGTGGGCTGGTACCTCCAGGACTATATTGAATAATAGTGTTGATAATAGACACACTTCTCCTATTTTTCATTTTAATGGGAATGCCTTCAATGTTTTCCCTTAAAGCATGATGCTGGCTTTTGCATTGAAATAAGTATATTCTATTGTATTTAAATATTTTCCTATTTTATTAAGAAGAAAATTCTTTCTCAACTGCCTAATTCTCTAGCCTCCTCTACATACAGCCTAGACTCTGCATTACTGAATTATTTGTTACTCCCTGACAGGAATTCTGTACTTTTTGTGTTTTTTTCAGCTTATATGTACTTTAAATTTTTGAATGTGGCATAACATACATAAAGTGTGTATATAAGTGTATTTTTGATAACTTTTTTACATATGTATGTATACCCACATAACCACACCCAGATCAAGGTGTAGACATCTCCAGCATCCCAGGAAGTTCCCTTCTGCCCCTTCCCAGTTTTCCCAGTTACCTCCAGAGGTAGTCACTATCTTATCTTCCATCATCTCAAATAGTTTTATTTGTTCTTGAACTTCATATACATGAAGTAAGTACTCTTTGCGTCTGGCTTCCTTGGTACAACATAATAAACATGTGATTCATCCATGTTGCACGTGCCGGTCGTTCATTCCCTTCTCACTGCTGTGTAGTACCCTGTCACAGAAATGCACCACAGCTCATTGATCCAGTCTCCTGTTGAAGGCATTTAGTTGTTCCCAGTTTGGGCCTGTTATGAACAAGGATGCTGTGAACACATGTATCAGGTCTTTTGGTGGATATATGCACTCACGTCTCAGGCATACACCCAGGAGTGGAATTGCTGGGTCATAGGGTAGGTGTATATTTAGCAAAGCATATACTACCTTTGTTATAAATTTGGAAAGATTGACAAGTGATTTGTTATCACTTTAAAAGTACATAGAGAGTGTTGTATGGGAAGTGAATCCGGAGTTCTCTGGGGCCCCAGTTCTAGCATCTGGGATGTGTGGTTCGATTCCAGAGGGGAAGGTCAAGCACAGGCATTGGGGGTGGGGCATGGAGGGCATAAGCTGCGTCTGGACCCTCTCAGGCCCCCTCCCAGGGAGGAGAGGGCAAGGTCTGCTAATACATGTCTCCAAGGGCAGATCCTATAAGATTTCTGTAAAGAGGCTGATTTGGGACTTCACTCTCCCCACCTGTGCAATGGGTTAGAGTGGTAGACTCAATGGCTTCTGAGGCTTTGGGGTCTTTGAGCATCTGCCTGGCAGTTCACTCTTTCAGTCCCTTTCCTCTGATCGCCAAGGCTGCTGTCTGTGGCAATATTGACTCTGGCAGATTTTAAAGGGGTGGGGGAAGGTCCCTGAGCCCCAAAGCTTCTGCCAGGGTGAACTCTGTGATCAGGGCCCCAGAGGCCTCTTCCCACCTCAACCCAGGCCTCAGCTGTGTCTCAGGCTCCCTGGGAACCCAGAGAAAGAAGGGATGAGGTGTGCCAGCCTCAGCTATTTCCAAGAAGCCAGAGCAGCTGCCGTGCAGAGTTTGGGAAGTTGTTGTTCTGCCAGGGGGCACCCCAAGGGAAATGCTAGAGCCAGGGCCCTGGCCATGGCTGGGTGATCAGATCACCCCCCAGATGAGCTCAGGACTTGCCCCCATACCCAGCAGCTGAGCAGAAGTACTCCTCAGCTCAGTCAAATACTCTTCAGTCTGGCGGAAACAGTCAGCAGTGCAGAAAACTCCACGGCCCGGCGGCACTCCTTACAGGGCCAGCTGAAGGCACTCGCTAAACGTGGAATGATACTTAGCAGTCCATGACAGCAATCACTCATTTGGAAAAAAACAAAAACTAAACTAAGAATCTCAGAGTGGCTCTGGGATTCACATCCTAGCCCTGCCCCTTCCTGAGGTATGCTTTCTCTACAGGGATATTCACTTCCTTTGTGGTTTGTTGGGAGGATTAAATGGACAATGTCTACAAAGTGCTTCTCTTAGTGCCATCAGCAATGATACACCAGATCCTATTGTTGCAATTCCCACAGCCCTTGGGGGGTAGTCCTGGGAGCTGGGGCTTTGGTCAGGGTAGGATTTTATGAACAAAGCGCACGAATGTTATCCACAGCTTGAAACAGTATGGGACTTTCTGGAGTCCTTTTTGGGTGTACTCTCTGGTTCTCCTTTGACTGTGTTTACCAAGCCCTTCCTCACACCCAGATGCATTTCTCTTGCTTTGTCAACCATACCCAATGTCCAGCTCTCTTCTGGGCATTGGGCTTCGTAGATGTTGGACTTGAACCCTGTGTAAATAGTCGATTAGAGTGTCTTAGGAATCTTAGGAAGAGCAGTGGTGCTACTAATAATATCAGTAAAATTAATATTATTGCATGTCTGCCCATTTGTCTGTTTCCACATTATGAAGAAATAGCTACATGAATTGTTTGAAGGGTATATTGGGGATGGTCTGAGTTGGTCTCTTAGCTCACTTGGGCTGTTATAACAAAAATGACATATACTAAGCTAACAAACAACAGAAATTTATTTCTCACAGTTCTGGAAATCTGTAAGTCCAAGATCAAGGAGCTGGAAGATGCTGTGTCAGGTGAAGACCTCTTCCTGAGTCAAAGATAGCCATCTTCTCACTGTGTCATCACATGGCAGAAGGGGTGAGGGAGCTCTCTGGAAAGCTCTTTTATAAGGGCACTAATCCCATTCACAAAGACTTCACCCTTTTGGCCTAATCACCTCCCAAAGGCCCCACCTTCACATACTATCACATTGGGGTTAGGATTTCAGCATATGAATTCGGGGCGGGGGGCACATTCAGTCTATAGCACTTGATGTTCACCAAATTACTCAGAGTGGTTCAGGATGTGGGGGCATGGGGCAGGGTCAGAAAGATGGGCAGGTGTCCTCCAGGCTTCTCATATCGACGGTCAATGACAGGCCATTTGCTGTCTGAATGGGAGGCCATGTATTAAAATGGCACAGACAGAGAAAACAAATGGGTTTCAAATGGGAGCTCCAAATCAGCAGTAACTAGGGCCATCACTGATTATGGGGGATAATTTGTGATCAAGCTGCTTTAAACACTGGCAACTCAGTGTAGCTTCTCCATGATGAATAGAGTCAAGAATTGATTTATTTTACTATGGGTAATTATCTCCCTGGTTATGCAGGAGAAGCCAGTTAGTAATAATTACAAGAACCAGCATCAGTTCTTTCTCTGTGCTAGGCACTTTTATGCATTTTGTCTGCCTTATTCCTTGAAATAACCCAGGGAATGGGTGTGATCATTAGTCCAGAGAGATTAAGTAACTTACCCAATTAGTAAGTGGCAGATCTAGGATTCAAACCCCATTCACCTGTCAGATGGCCGAGTCCATACTCTAAACACCTAGCCTAGGGACTTCCCTGGCAGCCAGGTGGTTAAGACTCTGCACAGGGTGTGGGTTCGATCCCTGATGGGGGAAGTGAGATCCCACATGCCATGCAGCACGGCCAAGAAAACAAAAAACAAAAACAAAGCAAAACACCTAGCCTGCACTGCATCCTGCCTTGGGCCCTGCAAATTACCAAGTCCAAAGCTCCCCATCTTTCTGGTTGGAACTGGAAAGGAATTGATGTTGCTGGATATGAGATCAATATAGAAAATCCATAGTGTGCTTATCCATCAGCAATAACCAATTAAAATGTAAATGTAACAGAAAAAAGATAGGTTTGAAACTATAAACACTAGTAATCAACTAACAAAAGATGTTTCTCAATGGAGAAAATACAAAATATTATTGAAGAACACACACATGCACATAAGAAATAAATGAAGATATGTATTATGTTTATGGAAAGGAAGACTCGATATCATAAATACTTTAATTTTCAAATTAATTAATAAAATCAGTGTAATTTTAATTAAAATTTCAATAGAATTTCTCATTAAACTTGTTAAACTGATTCTAAAATTCACACAGAAATGTGAAAGGGCACAAATAGCTAAGACAAATCTGAGATAGAGTGAGGTAGGGGTCCTACCCTAACAAGTACCCTGCTTTACAGAACAGCATGGTATTGGCAGAAAAACAGATATATAGGTCAATGGAACAGAATTGAGAGCTCAGAAACAAGCCCATGCACATATGGCCAATTAATTTACAATAAAGGAGAAAAAAACATACAATGAAGAAAGTATTGTCTCTTCAATAAATGGTGTTGGGAAAACTGGACAGCTACATGCAAAAAAATGAAACTTGACCACTATCTCATACCATACACAAAAATCAACTCAAAATGGATTAGAGACTTGAATGTAAGACTCCTAGAAGAAAACATAGACAGTATGCTCTTTGACATTGGTCTTAGCAATATCTCTCTAGATATGTCTCCTCAGGCAAGCGAAGCAAAAGCAAAAATAAACAAATGGGACTACATCAAACTAAAAAGCTTCTACACAGCAAAGCAAACTCTCAACAAAATGAAAAGACAACCTATTGAATGAGAAAAGATATTTGCAAATGATATATTTGACCAGGAGTAAATATCCAAACTACAATATATGAAGAACTTATACAACTCAACAATAGCAACAACAAAACCCACACAACCCAATTAAAAAATAGGCAAAGGAACTGGATAGACATTTTCCCAAAGACACACAGATGGCCAATAGGCACATGAAAAGATGTCCAGCATCACTAATTATTAGGGAAATGCAAGTCAAAACCACAGTGAGATGTTACCTCATGCCTTTTAGAATGGCTATTATCAAAAAGGCAAGAAACGACAAGTGTTGGCAAGGATGTAGAGAAATGAGACCCCGCAGGCACTGTTGGTGGGAATGTAAATTGGTGCTGCTGCTATGGAAAACAGTCTGGACATTTCTCATAAAACTAAGAGCAGAGCTACCGTATGATCCAGCGATCTCACTTCTGGGTATTTATCCAAAGAATAGGAAAACACTAATTTGAAAAAATATGTGCACCCCTATTTTCACTATTTACAATAACCAAGATATGGAAGCAACCTAAGTTTCCATCAACGGGTGAATGGATAAAGAAGATGTGGTATATCTATACAGTGGAATACTACTCAATCATAAAAAAAGATGAAATCTTGCCATTTGTGACAAAATGGATGGACCTTTAAGGTATTATGCTAAGTGAAATAAGTCAGATGGAGAAAGACAAATACCATATGATTTCACTCATGTGTGGAGTTAAAAAAAAAAACAACACAAAAATAAATGAACAAACCTAACCAAACAAAAACCAACACAAGGATACAGAGAACAGAGTAGGGGTTATTAGAGGGGAAGGGGTGAGGGGGAGGGTGAAATGGGTAAAGAGGATCAACTGTGATGATGAAAACTAAATTTTGGGGAATGAGCACACTTTGGGTATACAGAAACAAATATACAATGTAACATTGTACACATGAAACATATTACAAACCAATGTTACCTCAATAAAAATAAATCATTAAAAATCCCGATTTATTATAAAGCTTTGATAATGAACACATCTTAGTTATTGGCACAGAGGTAGACAAATAAGTCTATGGAACAGAAAAGAGAGTCCAGAAACAGACCCAAGTTATATGGGACCTTGATGTATGATCAAAAAGCATTACAAATTTGTGAGGGAAAAGGATGGACTATTCATAATTAGGGTTTGGAGAAGCTTTCCAAATGGAAAAAAAATAAAATTAGACCCTATCTCACACCATACAGAAAAATAAATGAGATGAATTAATGAATTATTAATACATATGGCATCACTTATGTAAAAATTTAAAAGACAATCATATTATGTATTATTTGTGGATTTAAAAAACCGACTGTGGGACTTCCCTGGTGACAAAGTGGTTAAGACTCCGCGCTCCCAACGCAGGGCCCGGGTTTGATCCCTGGTCAGGCGACTAGATCCCACATGCATGCTGCAACCAAGAGTTCACAGGCCACAACTAAGAAGCCCGCCTGCTGCAGCTAAGACCTGGCGCAACCAAATTAAAAAAAAAAAAAAAGACTGGGAGGGCGCATACCAAATTCTTGGTGGTCGTTGCTTCTGTGTAAGGAAGGGAATGGTACTGGAGAGGGGTATAAAAAAGGGCTTCAGTTTAAAAATCTTCAACACCTGTTCTTTTATTAAAAATGTCTAAAGCAAAAATGTTGAATCATCTACATTTGTTAACTCAGAGTGGTAGGTGTGTGTGGGTATTTGTTACTTTATATTCTCCGGGTTCTCTGTTATTGAGTATCTGTGACTATATACGTATCTGTGTACACAGATGAATTTCAAATCTTTGCTTAAGGGTGTGTGCATTTCCGTGCATTTCCCCTGTTCCTGCTTGCTCTAGCTGCCTGGCCAACATATTCTGCTGTACACATTTGCATCGTGCTTGTACAACGGTGGGAGCAACCCTGTTGGGTCATGAGTACAGCTGGATGGTGTACCAGAGACCTGCTTTCTTCATAAGTCTCCTTGGGGGCAGCTCCTGAATTTTCTGTATAACAAATACCTCCAGAGCGGTAGCCCACAGGGGCACACGAGGCGCCTCTGGACCTGGCAGGAGCAGCGGCAGAGGCAGGGGCTGCCACCCACTGGCTCCTCAGTCCACTCTGAATTCCTTGATTCCTAGAAGCCAGGACCACAGAGGGTAGAAGCACCAAGTAAATATCTCCCCAAGAAAGCGGAAATGATGCAGTGCCAGGCAGGGGACAGATCCTGGGCTGGGCAGCTCCACTGTGCACTGTCTTCTTTGAGACCATGGGCAAGTGCCTCCCATCTCTAAGCCATACACTAAGTAGGGGGGATGGATGAGAACAGGTTGACCAAGGGTGCGCATCTCCACATAACACGCCTGCCTCCTTGGAAGACATCACTAATCAATCACAGAGCACTTTCTGTCTCAGGTCCCATCTAGCCTCCAAATCCTTCTCAAGCAGGCCTCTGAGACCAGTCAGCCCCAGCTGCATGGGAGATGAAACCACCCCTGGGGTGGATGAGCCCTCAGGGTCTTTCTGACTTGAATGTTCTGGGATCCTAACTTCTGGGTGGCAGTAAAACACCCTGGAAACTTTCTCAGTTACCTCATCTGGAAAATGGGAATGAGAATCCTTCTGAGGTCTGCTATTAGACTAAATGAGGGAGAAGACATGGAATGAGCTCACAGCAGACAGTACAGAGCATGGGAAGGATATTTATGCCCTAGAAAGTACAGTAGAGTCTGGGTCAGGGGCTGGGCAGTTCCCAGGTCTATCATCATTGTGTCTTCCCCACCTTCTCCCTAGGCTGGGAGGGGTAGCCGAGATGTCCTGGGCTCCTATGGGCATCATGTTGGATCCATTTAATTTCCTGCTCACCCACAAGGTTAAAAATTATTATAATGATGGTAATGCAGACAGATATAACTCTATGTGTCTTGCATCCTTATTCTAAGTTTTTTACACGTATTAATTCATTTTATGTTCACAACTGCCCAATAGACTGGTACTGTTATCATCCCCACTTTATAAAGGAGAAAAACTAAAGCACAGGGTGGTTAAGGCACCTGCCCAAGCTTACACAGCTGGCAAGTGTTAGAGCACGAGTTTGGACCTAGATAGTCTGAGTGTGAGCCTTTCCTGCCTGTCGTAAGGTGGGTGCTGTCACCCCCATTTAACAGATGAGAAGACAGCCTTGGGGAGGACAAATGCCCACGTTGCCCAGGCCTCCCTGAGTGGACAGTGGTGGGTTCAGCCCAGCCTGCCTGGCTTTCTTCCTGCACCATCCCAATTTGCCGTGGGACCTGCATGCTCTCAGGAAGAATAACAGAGGGGCTCCAAATTGGGGTCCTTTGAGCCTGGAGGTATCCCATACAGAAGCTACGTCCACCACCTTCGGGAAAGGGTGAGGCTGCCACCTGGGAAGGTGTTGGTCCCTAGTGGGCCCATGTGGGCAGCCTCATCATGGTTGAGGAGGGGGTGGGGTTCTAGATTGCCAACATGGCTGGGCCCCTCCTTAGGGTGTAGGAGTTCGTAGGGCTGACCACCTTCTGCCTTCATTGGACCAGGAGGACAGGCAAGCTGGGGGCCTTTCTGGGCTGTGTCCTGATTGCTTATGTGCAAGCCTGCTCCTCAGAGCCTAGATCCCTTAGGCTCTTCCCTTGGGTTGTCTAGACCCGCCTCTGCATGGAGGTCACACAGGCGGGACCAGGGCTGGTGTCTGAGCACAATTGTAAAAGGAAACTTCAGGTGGGCCAGGCAGGCACTGAGCCCGTGTCAGAAACATGTGCATGTGCATACACACACACACACACATACAAACAGACACTCATTCTCACACCCACACCCTCACACTCAGTTTCCAGTTCACACTCAATAGACTCGCCCACCAGAGGATCCTGGCTGGGAAGCCACTCAGCCTGGTTTCCAATACCAGGACCTCTTGGCTGTGTGACCTAGAACAAGACACTTTGTCTCTCCCAGCCTTACTCTCCTTATCTGTAAAATGGGCATAATAGTCCAGTAGAAAACTCTCAGGTAACCTGATTGGTCCAAGTAGTTGTTTAGATAATCAAAATGTTGGCTAAGAAAGGCAGTTATGAAAAATGGAGTCATAAATACTTTAAACATTTTGTTCTAACATAGAACCATCAGTATAGGCCAAAGCTACTGCTTTGAGTTCAAGTCCTCTGGGTGGAGTGCTGCTTTGTCTGTTTTGCCTGTACCCACAGAGCAGCACTAAAAATATCCAGTTCTTTTTTTCTTTTTAAATGGAATGCAAGGACACTTATGAAGCAATTTGAATTTGTAATTCCACATTGTTATTATCCCCTCCCTCCCAGAAACTCTCCCACATGAAATCAACAGATTTATTTTTAGCAATTCATCTTTATTGCATATTTCCAAAGCATTGGACTTAGTTTTTCTCAAAACATTACTTTTTCTCTCTCTCTTTCTTGCAGTCAGATTTCATGATTTTTGTTTTATTTAGCTAAATTATATGATCACAACAATAAATACAAATTGGCCAAACCTTCTGGGGATCAGACCCTCCTGATTCAGCCAGTGGGAGCAGAGCTTGGGTAAGGTGAAGAATGCTATAGAAGCTTGAGCCACCAGCGCTGGTAGGCTGCATCAGTGTCTTCTGACCTGGGATTGGAAGGCAGCCAATAGCCTGGTAAGTTGGTTACATGCAGGTCAGTTAAGATAACTTTTACTGAACACGTGTCACAAGGCTGTTGGGAGCATAAGAAATAATTCAGGTCCAGCCCATGGGGGCACTCAGTGACCTGTGGCTCTGGCTGCTGCCCCTGTGTATCTTGTCATAGCACTTGTCACCCTGACTTGTCAGGGCCCGTGACTGACATCCTGCACTGTGGGGACGTCTTGAGGGCGTGGTCTTCTTCTCTGTCTCTTCAGAGCCCAGTGCCAGGACTTGATATGGTGTCTTGTTCCAAAGCCCGTGCTCTTTACCACTGAATACACGTGCATAAGTACTGGAGGCACAACGGCACTGCCTAGGGCCAGACATCCTTCTGAAAACCAGAGAAAGACCCTGCCTTTTACACCCAGTTTCCAGGTCCCTTGTGAGTGCCCCATGGAAGTTCCCACAGCCCAGGTGGGCCCAGGCAGTGGTGCGCTGAGCTGACCTCATGTCTAGAGCTATGCTCCCAGGTCCTGAGTGGAAGGAAGGAAGCAGTTGGGGCAAACAATTCCACCTGTGTACCCCCATGGTGGTCCCTGAGGTTTGAGACCTTCTAAGATGGCATGCCCTAGGCTCCCATTAGATGAATTCCCAGAATGAATTTAACCCCCTAATGAGGGATGTTTAAGTTGTCTCTAGTCTTGTCAAGTTACAAGCTATAGTACAATGAACATCCTTCTATACACATATTTTCGGTCACTGTTGTATTTCTGTCGGTTAAATTTAAAAGTGGCACTGCTGGGTCAAAGAGCATATGCATTTTTTTCTTTTAAATAACTATCTTTAGAGTAGAACTGTAGTGGCAGCCTGGCCACCCCAGACTTCACCAGCCTGTAAATACAAATGCTGCCCCACTGACATTAGCCCCCAATCCCCAACTGGTCCTGGTCTCTGCCTAGTCACCTGCAAGACTTCAGCCATGCCACCAGTCTCCCCAGATGTTTGGTTTGTCCCCAGCAGTGGAAGGACCGGTAAGTGCTCAGAACACATCCTCCCACTCCAGGCACCACATGGCCATTCACCAGCCCGCAAGGGAGAAACAGCCACCTGTGCTGCAGGTGCCCCTCTTGGTCCCTGTCAGGCACAGCAAGATGTCCTTTGCTGTCCCCTGCTGCCAGGAGCCCTCAAGATAGCCAAGTTGCATTCTGGTTTGTGGAGGAGAAATGGGGGCTGTGGGCAGGGGAGCAGGATTCTCCTTTCTCCACCTCTGGGTCTCTGGGTCACTTTTTGTCTGCTGGGCCCGGAAGCAGCATTACCTGGGCTGGGGGCCTCATTGGATCTATCCCAAACCCAGTTCCTTCAGTCTCTTCGGCTGATCCTTCTGGCACAGAGGCCTAGAGAAGACTGGATTATTGCTCCTAGCTCTTCGTTGCTTCTGTGAAATACACAGTCACACGCTTTCCCATCCAACTTTGCTGTGCCTCCCAGTAGAGCACGTGGTGTATTTTCCAGCTTGCTTTGGGGTTGGGCCTCCTGGTAACATGCTTCAGCCAATGAAGAGTTAGCAGTCATGATGCCAGCAGAGATTTAAAGGTACTCCTGTTGTTTGCTTGGCCTCCTGGTCTTAGCCATCCGTCATGAGAGGAGTATGCCCTGGGTAGCTGCTGCTCCCAGAATGCGAAACACACAGAGCAGACTTAAACTTGACCTGCAGCCTGGAGCCAAACCCAGGCAGCAACAGGAGAGCCCAGCAGAGCTGGCACAGCCACAGGCTCATGAGTAAAAAGTAAATACTTATTGTTACTTGCCATTGCGTTTGGGGGCTGTTTGTTTTACAGCTGTATTATAGCAATAGCTGACTAATAGAAGGCTGAAAACCGTCCCTTTGGCTACAAGGTCTTTGAACATCCACACTCTTTTTTCTAGGATCCTCTGCATCAAAATAATTTATTCTTATTCAACAATCACAACACTAAAACTTCCATGATGTCAACCCATGCTAAGGATGACTAGTTTAGTAGTTCCATAATCAACCAGACTCTAACTTCTGGTTTGGACTTAGCTGCTACATAATAACAGCAATAGCTATTCTTCTTCAGGAATTTCCAGCATAAAAAACCGTTTCCCAGCCATGATCTTCATTGATATTCACAAACAGGCTCATGACGCAGGCATCCCCATCTCCATCTTGCAGGAAACAACTGGGATGACTTGGTCAAAGTTCCAAGACCTTATGAGGTCTCTAAGGAGTGATGGATCCTATGTCCTCTCTATCAAGACATGTTCCTGTGCCTGCATCCTGTCAGTTCCATCCAAGCCCTCTTTCTGCCACCTGCCCGGGTCCTTGAGGAAGCTGCGTCTTAGCCATGCCTCTTTCTTCTTGTCTATGCTGAAGGTAAAATGAATGTTTCTCTGCCTTCAGGTTTCGTCTCGTACCTCCAGGGTTTTCTCAACATTATCTCTGCCTAGAATTTCCTTCTTCCCTATCTCCATATGTCTAAATCCTACCCATTCTTTTTTTTTTTTAAATGTGGTTAAATATACGTAACATAAAATTTACTGTCCTAATCATTTTAAGCGTACAGTCCAACAGTATTACATACCTTCACAGTGTTGTGCAACCAACCTTCTGAACTCTCTTCATCTTGTACATCTAAAACTCTATACCCATAAACGACTTACTGTCCCCCTCCCCCTCCCCCTCCCCTGACAACCACCATTCTACCTTCTGTCTCTAAGAATTTAACTGCTCTAGGTGCCTCATATAAGTGGAATCATACAGTATTTGTCCTTTTGTGGCTGGCTTATTTCACTCAGCACAATGTCCTCAAGATTCACTCGTGCTGTAGCATGCATCAGAATTTTCTTCCTTTCTAAGGCTAAATACTATTTCATTGTATGTGCATACGGTATTGTATTTTTTATTCATTCATTCATCAGTGGACACTTGGGTTGCTTCTGCCTTTTGGCTGTTGTCAATAATCCTGCTATAAACATGAGTGTAAAAATATCTTTTTGAGACCCTGCTCTCAATTAATTTGAGTGAAATTGCTGGATCATGTGGTAATTCTATTTTTAATATTTTGAGGCTCCTCTGTACTGTTTCCCACAGCGACCATGCCATCTTACATTCCTACAAACAGTGTACAAGAGTTCCAATTTCTCCACATCCTCTCCAACACCTGTTACTGTATGTTTTTTTTAGTAGTAGCTACCATAATAGGTGTGAGGTGGCATCTCACTGTGGTTTTGATTTACATTTCCCTAATAAATCCTACCCATTCTTCAAAGCTTAAACCAGATGTCACCTCCTCCATGTAGTTTTCCCATATCTTCCTGTCTCCACACAGTTCCTCTTAGACTGTGATCTCTCTCTCTCTCTCTCTCTCTCTCTCTCTCTCTCTCTCTCGCTCCCCCTCTCTTTCTCTTTCTCTCTCTCTCTTTGTCTTCCTCCTTTCCTCCCCATCCTCTCTCTTCATTTTCCTGCTTTGATTCCTAACATCTATTGTTCGCATCTCTTTGAAGGCCCTGAGAGCTTGCATTCTTGACTACCTCTGTCTCCCGCTTCAGACTTAAGGTGGACAGGGACCATGACTGAGTCACCTCTGGGCCCCCAGAATCCAACTGAGACATTTTCACAGAGTGGGTTCCAAGGGTTTTTGGAGTGACTGAACAATGAAAGGATGGGTGCACGGATGGTGGGAAGGAGATGGAAGCACAAATGAGTTTGTGGATGGTGGGTAGATGAATAAGATGGATGGGAGATGGAAGTGTGGATGAGAAAAGGTTTCTCTCCATCAAATGCTCTCCTGTCGCTTCTGGACACTGAACATCTTCATGATTCTACTTGAGGGACCTCCAAAGACAACCCCTCTTGGGAGCTCTCCTACTTCTCTTGAACCCATTCACACTGGAACTTTTTTCTCTTCTGATTCACCTCCCTCAATATCGCCAAGTAAGGGACAAAGAATGTCTGAAATCCAGCCTTCATTCTGCTTGCCAAGCTGCATGCCTTGGTAAGAGTTTCATCCATCAACAGGAAGAGGCACCATTTTCTTTACACACAATGTGTTCCTCCCAGCCAAGCTTGTAGGGCTGTGACGGCTCAGAGGGGTGCCTCTTCCTAATTTAGATGAAGACAACTGTTAGGTGACAGGTGGCTCTGTTCCCACGGGTTCTCCTTCTTCTGCCTTGTTCCTCTCCTTTTCTTCTTCCTCTTCGCCCCTCCTCCTCCTTCCCCATCTCTTACCCATTTCTTCTCCTTTCTTTACTCTTTCCTTCACCACATGGCTGGGGAAGAGTCAGGACTTTGGATTTAGATCAACTTTGGTTTTAAGCTGCTATATCTTTGGTCAAGTTACTGCACCTCTCTGAGCCTCAGTTTCCTAATCTGTAAAATGGAGCTAACAGTTTCCAACCATCAGGGTTGTTGTGTGACTTAAATGACAAAATGTGTGCAAAGTGTCTCATAACAGGGACAGCAAAATTGCAGTTATTGCTTTTATCAATACAATTGTCACCATCAGCCTCTCTTACATTTATAAGAATATCACCCTAACTACCAAAAAAAAAAAAAAAAGCTGCCATTAGTATCATGACACACTCTAAATATCCATCTGTTGCATTCTTTCTACCCTTTCCCTGGAGCTCTTCTTCTTCTTTTTCAGTTGAACCTTTAATCTTTTACAAGTGTGTCTTTTAAACAAAATGCCCAGGCACAGGTTCACAGAAGCATCATTTAAATTAATTAATTAATTAAATAAAGTCTGCTTCTAAAGTGTTTGTTATCCATTAACTCAACCCAACATCTGTTGCTATTGTGAAAGCAGCATGATCTACTCTTCTGTTTCAATGAAGTACAGTCATGAGAGCCCGCCCATGTGCAACTTCATGAGGGCGGGGCTTGAGGTGGTCAATCACCTCTGTAGCTCCAGCGCCCAGGACAGGACCTGGCACAGAGGAGGCTCCTATATGGATTTGTTGAATAAAGGAATGAACGGTGTGGCTATTAGGAACATGTTGCCAGTGCCCTACCCATGTCCCATCAGCCTATCCCAAGGTCACCTGCAGACAATTCCCTACAAGCTGGGGGCCTACTCTATCTCTCCACCTGAGGGCGTCTCTGGTCATTCTCAGCCCACCTGCGGGTAGTCACAAGTGATGGAGAGTTACTGCCCTAGCAGAAATCCTCAACAACAAGGGAAGGGAACTAGTGGATAAATACCCCAGCTTGGGATTTCCCTGGTGGTCCAGTGGTTAAGACTCAGTGCTTCCATTGCAGGGGGCATGGGTTAGATCCCTGGTGGGGGAATTAAAATCCCACGTGCAGCACCGTGCGGACAAAAAAGCAAAAAAACCCAAAACTCCAGCTTCCTTGCCCCTCAGCCGGACACTTTTAAGGCATGCATGTTTCATACAGCCTCTTGAGGATCCTCAGTGGGATTAAGACCCAGTTGCCCACAGTGGTCACCCCTGCATGAATGGACCCTTCCTTTATCAGCTTTTTTCTTTCTCTCTGTCACTTCTCTACCCCCTCACCACGTTTCCTGGGATCATGTCCCAAATAAATTATTTGCACCCAAATCATTGTCTTGAGGAATCCAAGCTAAGACAAATGATATGAAAATTTTGTCTTTCAGCACATGAATCACTCAATGTAAGAAAGTTAATTTAGGGCTTCCCTGGTGGCGCGGTGGTTGAGAGTCCATCTGCCGATGCAGGGGACACGGGTTCGTGCCCCGGTCCGGGAAGATCCCACATGCCGCGGAGTGGCTGGGCCCGCGCTGAGCCTGCGCGTCCGGAGCCTGTGCTCCGCAACGGGAGGGGCCACAACAGTGAGAGGCCCGTGTACCGCAAAAAAAAAAAAAAAAAAAAAGAAAGTTAATTTATTTGAGTAGTTATGAATCAACGCATTGTTCTAGGGAACAAAAATAGTTACGGTGTTTTATCCTGGCGTTATAATCTCCCCCCATCTTCCAAATGTACTAACTTTTCCGTATGTGAGAAACGTGAACCAGCCTAATTCCAAATTATAAAGTATTTTTAAAGTAAATATCACATGCAAACTATTATATACAGGGTGGATAAACAGCAAGGTCCTGTTATATAGCACAGGGAACTATATTCAATATCCCGTGATAAACCATAATGGAAAAAAGTATTAAAGAGAATGTATATAGATACGTTTAACTGAATCACTTTGCTCTACAGCAGAAATTAACACAACGTTGTAAATCAACTATACTTCAATAAAAATAAAGTAAATATCACAGAACGACTTCAAATAGTCAAAGTGTTTCCAACAAGTGATTGTATGAGAACCTGTGTAGATGGACACATACACTGGCTCACCTGAGAGTAGTGAAAAGAAGGCAAATTCTACGATCGGAAAATCCTGGCTCAAATCCCAGCCCTGCACCTTCCAGCTGGGGCCTTGGGCAAAGTCATTACAACGCTCTGAGCCTCGGTATCCCTTTCTGTTCAGAGAAGATGTAAATAATCCCAGTCTTGCCAAGATGTTGTGATAATGAAAGCAGATAACGAAAGTAAAAGCTCTCTGAAAGCTGCAGAGCAGGATTTCTGTGCTTGTGGGGATGTTTTTTGAATGTCAAGGCAATCAAGTAGAGAACGATGAAGAATGTGGGCTTTGCAATCAGATGAGCTCAAATCTTGGTTCATCACCCTGTAGCTGGGTGACTGTTGAGATGTCCCTTTACCTACCTGGACCTCAGTTTCCTGTTCTATAAAGTGGAGATAATAATTCTATGCAGTGGATCTCATTTTGGTCTCTGGATTCCTTTACACTCTGAAAAATTATTGTTTTTATAAACAAGAAGAGTTTTAATTTATGTTAGTTATATTTATTGATATTTACTATATTAATATTAAAAGTAAAAAGTTAAGAATATTCATGAATTTATTGAAAAAGAACAACACAAAATCCATTACCTAGTAACATAAATAGCACATTTTTATGAAAAATAAATATATTTTAAAAAATATTTGTTAAAAGTGTGGCATTCTTTTACATTTTGCAAGTCTCTTTAATGTTTGGCTTAATAGAAGAAAACTAGATTCATATTTGCTTTGGCATTCAGTCTGTTGTGATATGTTGTTTTGGTTGAATTATGTGAAAAAAAATCTGATCTCATGCAGGTATGTAGTTGAAAAAGGGAGGAGTATTTTAATAGACTTTTCAGATAATTATGGCTATTCTTCTTTGATACTACACCAAAACTTGACAAGTAGTAGTTTTTAAAATGTTAGTTGCAGGGACTTCCCTGGTGGCGCAATGGTTAAGAATCTGCCAGCCAATGCAGGGGATACGGGTTTCAGCCCTGGTCCAGAACGACCCCACATGCCGTGGAGCAACGAAGCCCGTGTGCCACAACTACTGAAGCATGCACGCATAGAGCCTGTGCTCCATAACAAGAGAAGCCACTGCAATGAGAAGCTCACGCAGTGCGACGAAGAGTAGCCCCCGCCCACAGCAGAGAAGACCCAATGCAGCCATAAATAAATAAATAAATATTTTTTAAAAAGGTGAGTTGCAATGTAGACTCTGAATCATATCAGTAAACATTTTGTATTCTGTTTCATAAAAATATATTGGCCTGTCTTGCATTTTGAATGGATCTTTTACCTACACATGCATCATTTGGAAAATATTGGTTGACTGTACTAGGCATATCTTCCAAATAGTGACACATCTCAATATATAATATCAAAAAATTATACTTGACAACACCTCATTAGTCTTTAAGTGTAAGGAAGCAAACTCAGTTTTCCCTTGAAAGCTCAAATTTTATCATTGGCAACAAACACCAAGAGTTGTTTTCCTTCTTTCATTTTTGAAGAAATGTCTGTCAAATGCCCAAGTCTGATTAATCAAAATTTATACAACACGTGAAAGAACTTTCAGTGAAAATCGTATTCTGTGAAAAGAAAGTGGGTAGTTGAGCTCGCAATTCAAACGGTCACACAGTGCTTTTCCTTGAGACAAATGTTGTATTGGAATATGCAGCAGAAGGGCTTCCTGTGTACTTCCCATTTTTTTTACACAGCATATTAAAAAGATATTTACTCCAGGGTTGAAACTTAATAATAGTAATTTTTACCGATTCATCAGGGACATTTTTTATACTGTAGCTTGTGGTGATAAAGAATATAATGATCATTAGTACAGCTTGATGACACTGTCTCGATTCACCTTTGCTTGTTCACCATCAGCACTAATGTCAAACTGCAGGAAAGGGAGGCAAATAACTTCCAAGTACTGCTATGAAAATGTTTGACTTGCAAGACCTCCAAAAGAGTCTTGGGGATGTCTAGGATCTGCAAATCACACCTTGAAAATTGCTGACCCTATTTAGTGAGATGTTGTAATAACTGTGATCATATATTTAAATGGCATCATGTAGGTAGGTTCTCAACTCAAGTCGTTTCCTTTTCTTCTCCAGCTATGCCCCTATGACCCCTTCTTTAAGAGGGCTGTTCATCAACGCCTTCCTTTACTCTATTAATTAGAAACGATAGGATCAGTCCTCCCGCCCATCCACTCTCCCGCATCTGGGAGACCTAGGGAGACCTAAGTCTCAGGCTGTTTGACTCACAGATCTACAGAGAATTCATTGATAGTTGGAGCTGACTGATGTCTGAGTCCTAACCTGATTCTGAGATACTTTGACAGATATTTTATAACCTCAATCTTATATTCTTTAGTCTTCTCCTAATTCTGCCCTTTTGTGACCGTGATAATTGACTTCAAAAGAGGCAGGAGGAGAGATTTCTATTCCTATCTTGTCCAAAAGCATTGCCTATGTTGTACTCTCAATAAGTTAAAAGAAAAATAAGAAACATAATAAGTTTTCCATAAGTTAAAAGTAAGCACTTTTGAAGATTCCAAAGATTATCTGAACTTTACATATCAATGAGACTGGTGTCTATCAGAAGGATGCCAATATCAGCAATATTCTAAAGTAGTTAGGGGGCTTCCCTGGTGGCGCAGTGGTTGAGAGTCCGCCTGCCGATGCAGGGGACACGGTCCGGGAAGATCCCACATGTCGCGGGGCGGCTAGGCCCGTGAGCCGTGGCTGCTGAGCCGGCGCGTCCGGAGCCTGTGCTCCGCAACGGGAGAGGCCACGACAGTAAGAGGCCCGCATACCGCAAAAAATAAATAAATAAATAAATAAAATAAAGTAGTTAGACGGCGTGATAGAGAAAGCAAAGGAACCATAGAGAATCTATTGTGTAAATTTCTGCCATTCAAAGCTTTTGTAAACATTAAGAAAGTGCTTTTTGTCTGAGTTCACTTCCAATTCTGTTTTATTGATAAACCCCTTTATTACTAATATTTCTCAACTCCTTTCTTCTCCTTTGCAGAGATCTCTAAGAAAGTTGAATGAGGTCCTACTCCTTTACACATTTTTATGAGTCAGATTGCTTTCCCAACATCCAAGACAGTCTGTCTCAATGAGAGTAATGGAACTTTTCTGGAGATTAAGGTTGAAATAAGTTATTTTAGAGCTTTAGGCCACAAAAAGAAAGCAAGCCTGGTGGATGCTTTAGGTATCAGTGAGTTAGCAGGATTGGGTGTGAGAGTGGAGCTGTCAGACAGTGGGAGGGGTGGGCCAGAAAGGACTGAGCTAAGATCTTAAAGACACATTTGACTGAATTTTATGAATTGCTTGAGGGTGACTTCTTAATTTGGCCTGGAATTCAATGCCATGCTGGTACCATTCTTTCTTTCACTTCTCCAGGGACAGGTTGGCCTTCCGGACCAGGGTTTCTGCCATGGCCTATCAGCAAGTCACTGTGCAGGGCATTCATTCAATGAACATTTCTTCAGAACATTTTTTATTTCAGGCTCTGAGTTAGATGTTGGGGATATAGACATCGCTCAGTCTCTATTCTTGCCCTTGATTGCTCTTGATGTTTTAGGGGAGTCAGATCATCAGCTTCAACTCATTGTGGTAAGATTTATGACCAAGGGATGTCCAAGAGGCTGTGAGCCCAAGATCAGCTACTCTGCCTGTTCTGTGATATTAGAGTAGGGTCTTGAAGGATGAGTAGGAGTTTGACAGGCAGAGAAAGGTCTTTCCAGAGAAAAGCACGTATGGAGGTGTGAAAGGACATGGCTTACTCAGGGAGAAAGAGAAATTACAGGATCACTGGTTAATGGGAAGAGATGGGGATGAGCATGGGAAGGTGGAAAGAGATCAGGTGGTGAAAAACCTTGAATGCCACTATTAGGAGTTTGGATAAGGAGGAGAAGTCAGGGAAGTGTCAGACTCAAACCTGGGTTTGCTGAATACTCAAGGCACCAACTTAAAAGAGTGAGAGTCAGCCTGACCAGGAGCATCTTATATGCTTTCTGCTGCAGTAGAAACTAATTCCAGGATATTAGAGGTTCCAGAGCAGCTGGATAAGGCAGGCACATGATATTCCTTGTTGTGAAAGGCAGGGATGAGAAGAGAATAATCCAATGCATTTCTAAGCCATCCAAAGCAATGCAAATCTCATTTAACAAATATTTGTTTAGCTCCTACTATATGCAAGACAGAGACGATCAGTGTGTTCAAGTTAAAGGTCAAATACTCATGCCTGAGAGCTGGATTCTAGCCACAGCTCTGCCATTGATTTGCTGTATGAACTTGGGCAAAGTGCTTGTCCTTTCTGGGCCAAAGTTTCCCCATTGGTACAATGTGGGAGTTAGATTGGGAATTTTGACCATGGCTTATAGCTCTCATGTTCTGTGACTCTGACTTGCTCTCTGATCTTTGGCAGGCCCCTTCCCCTTTCTAGGCCTCAGTTTCCTCATCTGTAAAATGGGAGGTAGGGCGATACTTAGCCCAAGATACATAGAGCCTGTGTGATATGGGCACCCAAGTTTCCCCCTCCTCCCAGCCCAGGGTCCTGAGCCATCCCTCCAGCACACTTTAGCTTCCTCTACATTTCTCATCAAGATGCAACATACTTTAAATAGCAACTGCATGACTGGTTGGTTTTTTTCTTCCCAGAGAAGCTCTCTACAAAGTGTGCCAAGTGGCAGCTGTCAGGGCCGAGGTGGCATTTCCCTCAGTGATGCTGACAGCAGCTGTCCCAGTGCAGGCTGAATGGAATGGAAATGACATCATGTTTATTCAGGAAGGATGTTCCCAGACCCAGATCAGTGTCAGCAAGATGCTGGGATGCTCGAGGATGGAAAACACGCCCGAGACCAGTCGCTGGATCTCCTCTGCTGGAGCACACACTGCGCCACTCATCTCCCACGTCTCTCCCTCACATGCACACAGCACAACATGCCTTGAAGACCCATACCACCCCATACAAACAGATCTCCACACACACCACACACACTCCCCCCATACATCACACAGACACATACCAACACACGCCACACACATCACACAGACACATACCAACCACGCCACACACCACACACATCACACAGACACATACCAACACACGCCACACACACCACACAGACATATACCAACACAGACCACACACCACACAGACACATACCAACACATGCCACACACCACACACATCATACAGACACATACCAACACACGCCACAATGGGAGCACACACATATGCACCACACGTTCACAGATACACAAACACCCAGAGGCATATACAGATGCACACGGTCACTCCCAATCTCTGTATAGACACCACTCCTCACATATGCATTCAGGTAGTGGCAGAGCAGTTGGGATGGGGAAGAAGCTACAGGTGTTGAGGTGCATAATCTGAACTTTCTCCCTCTCTGTTAATTCTCAAAAATGGGTGTTACACCATCTAGTCCTTCGTACTGTTTCAAGGACTGAACAGCAGGGGCAATATCTTGCGTTAGGAAGACTTTGGAGTTAGGCAGACTTTGAAATGAGTCAGGACCATGAGTTCTAGCTGTGACTCTGGGCATGTTCTTTAACTACTCTGAGCCTCAGTTTCCACATCATTAAAATGGGTTGTTTAGAACAATTGGGATGTGTAGAAAGCCCTAAAGACTCCACCAAAAAAATCGTTAGAACTAATAAACAAATTCAGTAGAGTTGCAGGATACAAAAACAACATACAAACATCTGTTGCATTTCTATACACTAACAATGAGCTATCTGAAAAATAAAGAAAATAATCCCATTCATAATAGCATCAAAAACAATAAAATGCTTAGGAATAAATTAAACCACAAAGGCGAAAGATCTATATAATAAAAACTGTAAGACATTGATGAAAGAAATTGAAGACACCCATGGAAAGATATCCTGTGTTCATGGATTGGAAGAATTAATATTGTTAAAAATGTCCATACTACCCAAAGCAACCTAAAGATACAATGCAATCCCTATCAAGATTCCAATGGTATTTTTTACAGAAATAGAAAAAAATCCTAAAATTTGTGTGGAACCATAAAAGATCCCAAATAGCCAAAAGCAATCCTGAGAAAGAAGAACAAAGCTGGAGGCATCACACTTCCTGATTTCAAACTATACTACAAAGCTGTAATCAAAACAGTATGGTACTGGCATAAAAATAGACACATAGATCAATGGAACAGAATCAAGCACCCAGAAACATATGCACATATATATGGTCAACTAATATTTGACAAGGGAACCAAGAATCATACTTTTCTTCAATAAGAAAAGACAATCTCTTCAATAAATGGTGTTGGGGAAACTGGATATTCACATGCAAAAGAATGAAACTAGACCCCTTACCTTCCACCAGTCACAAAATGAACTCGAAATGGATTAAAGACCTGAAACCATAAAACTCCTAGAAGAAAACACAAAGAAAAAGCTCCTGATTTCTACAGAGGCTCCACTCCAACCAAAAAGGGATACCCCAGATGGGTTTGGCCCTCCTTCTTCTGCTTGCCTGACACCCCAGACCCCCAGCTTAGACTAGCCTGTAGATTGTACTGCCCACCCTCTCTTCCATATGACTTTCCTGCTGCTAAAAAAAATAATGAATGACTACTATTTGTAGAGCACCTACTATATGCTGGGCATTTTTATTATTTGTGTCAGTGAAAACTGACAACAATTCTATGAGGTAGGGAGTCTTATTCCCATTTGAAACACGAGGGACCTGAGGTCAAGAGAGGGACAGTGACTTATCCAAGGTCACAGAGTCAGCTATAGCAGAGCTCCTGCTTCTGACTCTGCTATTTCTACCCTGGCACTGACAGCACTTAAACTCCCTGGGTCAACACTCATTCCAAGATGGGTCCAAGATGGCAGGAAGTGTTGAGATTGGGGGTTGCTTGCAGGGAGATGGGGACATCCTTCTCTACTCCTCTTTTGCACACAGCTGGAGTTAATATAAAACACAGGGTCTGGAATCATGTGGTCCTGGGTTCAAATCCTAGCATTGCCACTTCCTTGGGCAAGTGACTTCACCTCTCTGAGCCTCAGTTTCCTCATCTAAAAATTGGGGATGATCAGAGTATCGACGTCATGGGCTTGTTGTGAGAATTCAACAAGATGATCTATGTATAAATAGAGAGTTTAGAACATGCTGGTGGGGGATGCATAAATGGGGCAAGATTAGCAAAACATCGATAGCTGTTGAAGCTAGGGCATGAGGACGTGGGAGTTCATCCTATTTTTATGTATGTTTTAAATTTTCTGTCATAAAAGATTGTAAAAGAGTTTTTTTATACCAGTGCCTGCCACTAAAGTTAACTGTTATTATAAGTGGAGCCTGTTATTGGAAGGCGGGGGGAGGACAGGAGTGGGTGAGGGGAGGGGGAACCCTCCCAGCAGGAGACTACATCCTATAACACAGGATTACTGTCACCTTAAAACAGGTGCAGCCACCCAAAGGGTCAGGAGTAACTGTTAAAAATGTTCACTGACCTACTCTGTTTGTCTCTTTTCCTTCTTGTGCCACCTACCCCCCTACTCCTAATAAGGTCTCACTTGTCCCCCACCCCTACCTCAGCTGGCCTGGGTCCTTCCTTCTTTGTCCTGGCACTGCACCACAAATTAAACGATGATATTCTGGTTTCATTCCATCATTTTTTTCCCATCTGTTTTCCCTCTTATTTTTAAACATCTCTATTGAGATATAATTCACACATCGGCCATTGTATATCTTCCCTGAAGAAATGTCTATTCAGATCCTTTGCCCAATGTGTAATTTTTTTAATTTGTCTTTTTATTATTGAGTTGTAAGCATTCTTTATATCTTCTGAATACAAATCCCTTATCAGATATATGATTTGCAAATATTTTTTCCCATTTGTGGGTTCATTCTCTCTTAACTTGGAGTTTCTCCTTCCAGATTCCACCTGATCTCAGCTTTGCTAAATCCTGGAAACTTCTCTGGGGGATGCTGCTTCCTGACTGTGTGGTCATGAGCAAGTAACTCAATTCCTCTCAGCTTCAGTTCCCTCATCTGCAAAGGGCGGGCCATGATGCCTGCTTCACAGGGTCATTGTGAGAAACAACGTGGTAAGGAAATGAAAGCTACCTGGTTAAATGTAGTTCCTGACAGCCTTTACAGTTGGAATCTACCTGAAATCTACTTCAAATGTGTAAAGACATCATCATTGTGGTGGGTGGTCATTTACTTAATGTAATCTTTACAATATTAAATCATCTTATTATACAAAATAACTTTAATGTAAAGTCATTAATATTTAGAACCTGTAAAATATGGTACTCACCAGTCACTCCTGGTAGAATCCAGGCATTCAGCTCTTCCACTCCAAGAGGCACAACTGGGTCCATGCCTTTGTCTCCCATCTCCTATCCTGACAAAATAAAAATAAAAGGAGAAAAGTTAAGTTAAACAAAGAATAAGTCCACAGGAGCAAATGTTGAGAGGGAGAGGGTTCACCATCTTTCTCTGGAAACAAGGAATTTCAACAAATGTGTGAAAGGTAGAAAACAGATGGGAGTGGGCTGATGGATGGAATGGGCACAGCCTAGAATACACTCCAAGAGGGTTACAGAGGAGGTGGCAGTGGACGCCAAGGGAGAGATTCTGCCCTAGAGTCAAGGCAGAAGAGGTGCTGAAGGCAGTGCACTACCTGTAGGTCTGGATCTGGGATTACAGCTGTGTGTCTCTCCAGCTCTGTCTTTAACCTTGTGTAGAAAGTAGCCTGCAGCATTTACCCCAGGCTGAAAAGCAGAAAGCTCTGTGTAAAGAGAGTAAGCATGTTGTCTGGGAAAGCTCCTGGTATGCATTTTGGTGATCTAGAGTGAAGGTCTCCTCATTCTGACATCTGGGGGGCCTTCCGGCTGGCTCTCAACATATTTGCCTTAAAACAAAGCCCACAAGTCACATGCCCCACCTTACCCCACCAGACCACACAGTCAAAATCTTCAGTTGGTGAGAGGCCTCAGAGAAAACTAATCTCCTTACAAGACAGCAGAGGAAAGCCAGTTACCCATTCCTTTTATAAATATGAACAGACACCCAAAGAGCAGCAGGCATATGAAGAAAGCCAGCATCATGAAAGAGAAAGATGAAGCTAAACAGAAAAGTTGACCTGGAGTTCATTGCAGCACTGTTTACAATAGCCAAGACGTGGAAGCAACCTAAACGTCCATCGACAGAGGAATGGATTAAGAAGATGTGGTACATATATACAATGGAATATTACTCAGCCATTAAAAAGAATGAAATAATGCCATTTGCAGCAACATGGATGGACCTAGAGATTGTCATACTGAGTGAAGTAAGTCAGACAGAAAAAGAGAAATATCGTATGATAACCCTTATATGCGGGATCTAAACAGAAATGATACAAATGAACTCATTTACAGAACAGAAACAGACCCATAGACTTAGAGAATGAACTTATGCTTACCAGCAGGGAAAGGTAGGAGGAAGGGATAGTTAGGGAGTTTGGGATCGACATGTACACACTGCTATATTTAAGATGGATAACCAACAAGGACCCACTGTATAGCACAGGGAACCCTGCTCAGTGTTATGTGGCAGCCTGGATGGGAAGGGAGTCTGGGGGAGAATGGATACATGTATATGTATGGCTGAGTCCCTTTGCTGTGCACCTGAAACTGTCACAACATTGTCAATCGGCTATACTCCAATATAAAATAAAAAGTTAAGAAAAAATAAAGTCCTCAACTATTTAAAAGAATTGATCTGGAGGAAATAGAACTAATTCAGAGAATGGAAGAGAACTTTTAAAGATCCTTAATTAATATACTCAGGTTAGAAAATATTATAGCCATGAAACCAAGTCAGGTTGTCATGAAAAAATGAATAATCAGAGGACAAGAAATAACTCTGAAGAACTAAAATTATGACTGTAGAGAAAAACTTCACCAGAAAGCCTGGAACATAAGGTTGAAGATACATTCCAGAATACAGAGCAAAAGTTCAAAGAGTTTAATTTATATAATACATAATATATATTATAAAGATGAGTTCTATATGGACCATCTTGAGCCCTAGAAAGAGTGAACAGAAAACAGAAGGGAGGAAATAGCCAAAGAAATAGAGAATTTCCCAAAGAGAATCTTTATAGTGAGAGGACCCACAAGGTACCTAGCACAATGAATGAGAAAATACCCATACCTAGGCACATATTCATGAAATATCAAGGTAAAGGAGAAATCTTAAAAAATTTCAGAGAGAAAAAGCAGTCCAACAACATAAGAATGGAATCAGACGAGCACTAACCATTCCATCAGCAGCACGGGGTTCTAAGACAAAGGAGAAATACTTTTAACATTCTGAAAGAAAATTATTCTCAACTTAGATCCTAAATCCATTCTTATTGTCAGTCAAACACAAGGGAGAGGATTTTTTAGACACACCGCAATTCATAATTCCATGTACCCCTTTTTAGGATGTATTCTAGCAATAAAAAGTAAATACACCCAGAAAGAGGAAGACATGAGACTCGGGAAGAGTGGGCCCTACCCAAGGCAGCAGGATGACCATGAGTTTGCAGGGTTAGAAAGCAACCTGTCCAGAAGGAAGAAGGAGAATGGATGGGTCAGAAAGAGGAAATGGGGGATTTGATAGACTCTTAGTAATTTGAAAAAAAAAAAAAAAAGGAAGATATAATAAAGCATATGAAAGAAAAAAATGCAATTAAAAACTCCAGGAAAAGCAAAAATTTGTAAGAAAATCATGGTCCAAATACAAAGCAAACTAAAATGTGGCAATGTTTTGGGTGTTTGATAGAGCTTAGAAAAGAGAATCAGTTTGACTGTGATGCTAGGAAACGTCTCCTACCAGTGACCCAGGGGTCCTGACACTGGATTTTAAGAGAAGAAATGGAATCCTAAGATATTACTTGACTCATTAATGGATAATATTTACACAGTCACAATAATATAAATGTCCTTTCTTGAATATCAGTTTTTAGAGTCAAACTGTGGCCAAAGCACAGAGGTATTGGCTGTGACTGAAGATCAGAATATAAATACTAGCAACCTTGACAATGTGAAAATAAAAGTGTAGCTGGAAGAAAGGAGGAACAAAGGGCAGGGGTGCAAAGTCCTCGCTTTCAAAGTAGGGAGCCAAGAAATATTCTTTAAAATAAATGGTGGTTTAACAGTAGTGAACAAGAAATGGTTTAAAGTAAATTATTTACGTACCATTTAAAGTTTCAAAGGTTAACATTTGGAAGATTTAAAAATAATTATTTAAGTTCCAAACATTGGAAGAATAAGAGGAAAAGAGGTAGACTAAGAAAGCTAAATTCCCATCTTTCAGATCATGGGGTTGATATTGTGTAAAGATGATAAACCAAGAAACAGAAAGAAAAGCAAATTAGCTAGACATATCGAGTTACCCACCAGCGAGTCAGAAAGACAAACTATTTTTTTAAAAAGTTGTTTTTCCCAGGTGGGATGGGTGGCTGGGGTCGGGTGGAAAAGGTAGAAGCCTTGCTTTTTATCACAGCCTCTTCTGTACCGTTTGTTACTATGTAGGCATAGTGTTGTTTAATAGGAAAAAGAAGGGTTCCAGGTATTCTAAAAGAAACGACTCAAGTGGGTTCAAGGCTCCCTGTCTGCCATCTGGCTGCCATTTAAACAATTTCCCTTTGTGTTGAAATCCCAGCTTTGCTTCCTGACAGTTCTATGATTTAGGCATGTCACTTCTCTCAGCCTTAGTTTTATCTCCTGTAAAAGGGGAACAATACCCTCGCCTAGTCAGGTAATGTAGACTACATCATGATGTACAACTATCCCTGTGCCTTCCTTCTTCCCTCCCTACCTCCCCTCCTCCCTCCTGACATCCTAGGGGCCTGTTTGGAACCTGAGGTGTAAGACTACTTTAAAAATTCAATAGAAAAAAAAAAAAAAAAGGCCTCAGTCCCTGAGAAACATTCTTTACTGCACAGCGGTGCATGGACGTTTTGCCTCGGTGTTGCTCTTGCCTTCCAAGGAATGGTCTGGACCAGCTGGTGTGTGCGCTCATACCTCTGTGTGTGTGTGTGTGTGTGTGTGTGTGTGTGTGTGTATCACAGCCTAGTGGTCCCTATTTAATACTTGGGAAGGGGTGTCAGCTGGAGGCTGACGTACTGCAAGCTTCTCACTGAAAACGAAGGGCAAGGGGGTGACTGCTTAATGACTAGATGTTAAATGTTCCAAACAATTTATACATTTAGAATCCTAAGTTTTCAAAACTCAGCCCGCCGCGCGGTTCTGCAGATCTTGTTTATAACACATTTGGCTAAAATTATCTCAGTGCATACTGCACCTCCTATAGCACAGATGCTCCGGAACCTGCAGCTCTGTTTTGATCCCAGATATTCGTGCTGAAGCTATTTGTGTTCGCCGTAAATGAAACACGAAACCGAGGAACAGTGGCTCTGGTGGTTTTTATAAATATATGCCTCATCTTCACGGCGGGCACTGAGGTTCAAGTTTTATTTATGTGTGTTTTTGCCTCCTGGTGCCCTCAGGGGCTTGTTTTCCCATGTGCCTACAGGGGCTGCTGCCTGTGCGGGGAGAACAGGCAGGACGGAACGGAGCCTCCTTCCTGAGGACTGTCCTCGTCCTTGTCCTGGAAGGCAGCTCAGAGGAGGACAAAGATCATGGGTTTTGGCCTCTGCCACTACTTTTGGCAATTCTTCCCCCCTGCCTGAGCGTTACCTTCCTCATCTATGAAATGGGGACAGTATTATTTCCTACCCACAGGGTTGTTGTGAGGAGTCTATGAAATGCTCATTAGATGTTAGTTCATTCATTCAGGGCTATCTACTGAGCAGATCAGGGATGCTTAAGCCCTGCTCTATATTAGATCACGTGAAGAGCTTTAAACAGGCCAGACGTGCAAGGCCCCCCTCAGATCAAATATGTCAGAATCTCAGGGCAAGGGGACCCTGGCATCAGCTTTTTAAATTCCCCAGTGTTTGAGAATCATTGACCTAGATAAGTGCTTCCCAAACTTTCATGTGCACACAAGTTCCCTGGGATTTGTTAAAATACAGATTGTGGTAGAGTAGGTTGGGGGACTGGGGCAGGGCCAGTAAGAGCCGCATTTCCAACAAGTGCATGGGTGACACTGATGCTGCCACACTTGAATAGCAAGGTTTAGGCACTGTCAGGTCCTGTGGGTACCAAGTTAGGCTGGGCAGAGGTAGTTACTGCCTACGTAGATCTTACAAGGATTACAGACAATTAAATAGGCGATGACCATGATAAAGGTTACAACAAGAGAAGTACAGGGCCCTGTGGGAGTGCATAGGGGACCATCAGATCAGTCTCTGGGAGTGGGGGTGGGAGGGCAGCAGGAATGACTTCTTGGAGCAAGCTACGTGTTAGCCAGAAGAAAGAGGAGGGTTGCTGGGGAGACTGATGCAGGCAGACAGAATAGTGTGTGCAAAGGGTCAGAGGCAAGAGAGGGGAGCAAGGGCTAGTGGTTCAGCGTGACTGGAATTTCCAGGTGAAGCTGGATCTGTAAACAGGGCCCAGATCAGGAAGCAGCTTACTGACCCCTAAGGTTAAAGTGCTTGACCTTTATCCAAAAGGAATGGATGGGGAAAACAGTGAAAAGCTTAAGGTGGGGAGAGAGCAATCAGCTTTGCCTTGTAGAATTATCAGTCATCCCACTGGCTCCAGCTTCTCACCAAACCCCATCAGCAAAGCATCTCTGCAGAATACAACTGGATTACCAGCAATCAATGAGGAGGACAATCAAAGCCCCTGCTATACGCACAGCTCAGGGCTAGCTGCTGTTCTGCGAGGTGAAGATAAGCCTGACCTCATCTCCATCTGCTGAAAGCTCTCGACCTGTGTGTGTTTAGGGTGAGGGGTGGTAGAGACAGACACCCAGAGGACATGAATATAAAGTGAATTCCAATAGATTCAGGGAGAGGAGTATGAAGAGTGATGGGAATAAAAGGGACAGAGGGAGGTTCTGAGAGGTCTTCTGAGAGGATAAGTTTTGGAGGCTGTTAAGAGGTCAGGGAAGAAAGGAAAGGGACTGCTGTGGGGCATGCTGACAGAATGGTGACCATCAGTAGAGGGCAGGGACCAACTACTGATTCCCAGCACCTGGCACTCAATAAATGTTTGTTGAGTGAATGTTGAAGGTAGGGTGGTGTCATGGACTGAATATTTGTGTCTCCCCAATATTCATATGTTGAAATTCCTATCCCCAATGTATTTGGAGGTGGGGCCTTTGGGTGGTAATTGAGGTTAGATGAGGTCATGAGGGTGGGGCTCTCATAAAGGGATTAGTGTCTTTATAAGAAGAGACACCAGAGGGCTCTCTCTCTCTCCCTCTCCCTCCCCTCCCCTCCTCCCTGCCTACCCTTCCCTGGCTATACGAGGCCACAGTGAGAAGGCCATCTGTAAGCCAGGAAGAGAGCTCTCGCGAGGAATCAAATCAACTGGCACCTTGATCTTGGGCTTCCCAGCCTCCAGAACAGTGAAAAAGTAATTTCTGTTGTTTGAGCCACCCAGTTTGCGGTCTTTTGTTTTGGCCACTCAGGCTGACTAAGGGGCAGTCTGAGTGTGAAGGGTCTGGATGTATTGGTTTGGTTTGTTCTGCTGCCATTTTCTTCAGATGCTGTAACACTTCTGTTTGGTTGGCAAATAGTTGCTGGCCCAAATCCCTGGACAGCAACCACTGCCACTTCTGACACCAGGCCACCCTGGCTCTCCCTGGAACAGCTGGATCTTTTCATCCTCAAGCAACTAAAGGGTTAATGTCCTGAATACCAGGTGATCTTTGAGACCAATGTCACTGATTGTTAGGGCCACATGGACCAACTGTTATGTATTTGGAATCTCACTTTTGGCTGCTAGCAATAGAAGGCACCTCTGGGAGACTCAAGTCCAAGTGAAGGTGAGTTGGAGGACCTGGCTTGCTCCCTGAGGGCAAGGGTTGGGTGCAGACAGAACCAGGACCTGAAGCCCCTAGTAGCCAGCCCAGGAAATGAGCTCTGTCTCATGCCCCTCTTCTCTCTGTGCTTCTCTGTCTGCTGTCTCTGACACCTGACTTTTCCTTCTCCTGGGTCCACATGGCAGGGGATGGCCAACAAGGCCTCTTCATTTTATGTGTCCTAAGGTTCAGCCATCCAAAGAGCCTGACCTCTCATCCATTTCAGGGCCCAAATTCCAGGGACGGCCTCTGATTGATCCAGCTTGAGTCACGTGCCTACCACTGGGCCAATCAACTGTGGCTCAGGGTGGGGTCATGCTGCCTAATATAGTTGCTTATGCTGTAATCCTCTGGATGAAATGTGCATTTGTGTTGGGAACGCAAGATTAAGGGGAGGTTTCCAAAAGAGGACAGGGGTCCCCGAAATGGGAAGAGGCTGGGCAGCCAAATAATAAGTGTCCACTAGACTAAACTAAGGAATGTGGGCTTTGTAAATAGGCCATGGGAAGCCATGGAAGGTTTTAGAGGCATAGCACTGTCTGAATGAGGAAAGATTATTCTCATAGGTATGTAGAAGAAGGAGTAGAGAGGGACCAGTGGAGGCCACTACAGTTTTCCAGGACAGAAGTGATGAGGACCTGCATTAAAGGGTAACAAAGCAGGAAGAAGAGGTGTGGGATGCAGGAAATCAATGGGGAATGAGTGACAGGAAGGAGTCAGGATGAATCCTGTCTGTGGTCTCGGTGACTTAGGGCCCATCCATTGTTTGGGAGTCATTCCTGTGGTGGGTGATGGGTCTGAACCCTGGTGAAGGCCAATATTTCACACTTGGAATCCACCTGAATCCCTTCCCAGGGTAGTTAAAGAGAAGAGGAGATCTGAGATTAATCCTCAATACAAGGAGAAAGCAGTTGGTGTGATCTTATTAATCTTGTGAAGGGAATATGGGCCTGACGTTTTCACAGCCAAGAGGCTCAAGGAAGTTCTCAAAGGCTGCATATCTTCTGTTTCAAGAGCTGGAAAACTACTCTTGTAAATACAGTTGGGTTTTTTGTTTGTTTGTCTTTGTTACTGCTAGATTTTTTTTCTTTTAAAAAAGTTATTTATTTATTTGTATTTATTTTTGGCTGCATTGGGTCTTCGTTGAGGTGTGCGGGCTTCGCATTGTGTTGGCTTCTCTTGTTGCGGAGCACGGGCTCTAGGTGCGCGGGCTTCAGTAGTCGTGGTGCACGGGCTTAGTTGCTCCGTGGCACGTGGAATCTTCCCGGACCAGGGATCAAACCCGTGTCCTCTGCATTGGCAGGCGGATTCTTAACCACTGCATCACCAGGGAAGTCCAATACAGTTTTATTTGAACACAACCCCACTCATTCATTTACAGATTGTTTTGCCTGCAAAGCCCCAGATATTTACTCCCTGCTCGTTACAGAGAAGGTTTTCTGACTCCTGTTCCATATCAGTTGATCCTAGCTCCCTCTCGTTGCCACTGTCACCCAGCCCCAGAGACCAAGGACCACAAATCTCTTGCTCCACAGAGTGAGACCCAGACAGCCTCCGAAATGCACAGGTTAAAATCTGTTTTTAATTCAAAAGTGTGAGTCCTGGTTTACCAGGGCCCACCTGTCAGTTCTGAAGTCACTACTGGGTTGTATCCCTGGAGGCCTGGGGAGTCCTCGCACAAATAGGATGCCCGGTGTCCCCAGCTGTGCCAGCATTCCAGCAGCGCCTGGATCAGACTGCTCCCTGAGCTTTCTCTGCCCTTGGAGAGTAGATGTCAAAGAATTCACAGGAAAGCTGAGGCTGATTATGAAGTTGCAGAATGAGATGGCAGAGAGGAAATGCTGACAATCCGACTGTGAGGGCCGGGCGAGGAGGGGAGGGGCAGCCAGAGACATCAGCGCGAACACCCCGGGCGCGCTACCCAGCCCAGACAGGACGGAAGGAGGAGAGTAATTAAGGAGGACCCGGGGGAGCACGACAGGGTAGGAACAAGGGTTTGAAGGTCTGAAGGCTGGGGGGAAAGGTCAAAGCTTGTGAAAAATGTTTAGAACAGAACCAAAGGGTTTAGGTTCAAGGTTGGGTCTGGGGAGAGAGACATGAGGTAGAGACTCACTACTGGGTGCGAGTATAATGCTAACGGAAAACAGAACATTCTGGTTTTTTTCCCTCCCCCTCATGAAGGAGAATGTTCTCAGAGAGAAGGAAGAGCTCATCCTAACGGGAGTGGCTCTTATGAACCAGGCGCGCATCAGGCATCCAGCATCAGTCTTCTGTTATTTTAGAGTTTTTGTTGCTGTAACACATCCGTACAGAAAACTGCACAAATAATAAGTGTACAGCTCAGCGGCTTCTCACACATTGAACACACCCCTGTGATCCGCCCCCGTTTTGTCCCCTTTCCAGTCACTGTCTCCCCCAACGGTAGTCACTACCCTGACTTCTAATGCCCTAGATTGGTTCTGCTTCTTTTTGAACTTCCTGTAAATGGAATCACAAAGTATGTTCACTTTTGTGTCAGGCTTCTTTCACTTGATTTTGCGAGACTCATACACGCTGGTGCCTGCAATTCTAGACGGTTCTTTTCCATCGCTGTATTGTGTGAATACACCACAATGTGTGTATCCAATCTAGTCTTTTTTCCCCTTCTATTCTACAGTCCATGTTCAATCGGGATTAAATTTTTTTGAGTAAGAAAAAGGTATGAAAGAGAATGTCCTTGTGTTAGTTCAGAAAAAAAGTATGTATGTGTGTGTGTATATCGAGAAAGAGAAAAAGAAGAAGAAAAAGGGGAGAGAGAGGGAATCCATTCTATTCTGATGGACGTTTGTGTAGTTTCCAGTTTGGGCTGTTATGAATAGCTCTGCTGTGGACATTCTATAATTGTGCTTTGATGGAAACGTGTATGCATTTCTGTGGGAGATACTTAGAAGTGGAGCTGCTGGACATGGGGTGGGTGTAGGCTTAGCTTTAATTGATACTGATTAGGAAAAATTCTTATTCACATTTTATAAACAAGGGGACTGAGGCTCAGAGAGCAGTGATTCACCCGAGGATGCCCAGGTTCCTGTGGCTGCAAAATCTCTGTCCTCTCCTCCCACACTATCAGCCTTTGGAGAGGTCTCTAGTGATGCGCTGTAGGGCTCTACATTGTTAGCTAACGTTTCCAGACAATTGAATAGACTTGTCAGACACCAAAAAAATGGATCTGTGCTGACGTGAAGCTGGAAGGGATGGTGCAAGTGCTGGGACTTTAAAAAGTGTCACGGATTTTACTTGAAAAGGAGCTGCCAGTCACACTGGGTGGAGTCTAGGCTGTGACAAGACCAAGGCTGGGGGAAGGGGTGGTGGGTGTCCATCTGGGGGTGGAGTCAAGGGATCAGGCCTGTGCAGTTGCTGGGAGTATGAACAGAGGGTGGAGAAGAGGTGGGACCAGGAACCAGGAAACCAGAAAAGGCCACAAGAGGCAGTGACGTGGGGAGCAGGTGCTGGGCAGTGGGTTTGCTTCTCGTTTCTGAGGGTGTCTGGCCACCAGGGTGGCTTTAGTGTCAAGTGCTCATCTATCTGACCAGCCTATGTGGGACCTTCCAAGGTGGCCTGGATGTGGCTGTGGGCGTGTACAGGGTTGGTAAAGGGGTTGGTGGATGGTCTTACGCGGTGTGTGATCTCTGAGTGTGTGCATCCAGGGTGGGTAAGTATACGCGAGCAAGTGAAGTGGGACTTCTGACTTTCTCCTAACAGATAGAACATGGCAAAGGTAATGGGATGTCGCTCCTATGATTAGGTACATATACATAATACACACCACACACACACACACACACACACACTGCTCCATCTTGCTAACACAAGCCTGTGCTGGCTGGATGAGGTAAGTGGACATGTTGAGGGAGCCCATGAGACAAGGAGCTGCAGGCAGCTTTCAGCCAACAGACAGCAAACAGCTGGGGCCCTCCATCATAGGCCGCAAAGAAATGCATTCTGCCAACAACCTGAATGAGTTTGGAGAGGGATTTCCACCGACTCCACCCACCTTCTCTGCTGCCTTCTGAGACCTGGAGTTAAGCCATGCCAGACTCCCGACTCACAGAAACTGTGGGATGATAAATATGCATTGTTTCAGGCAACTGTTTGTGGGCATTTGTTATATGGCGAGAGAACACCAATACAGCTGAGTGTGTTTGAGGTGTGGGTCACTCAGGGGCTTTGTTAGCTTGGGTGTGGATTTGGATGGCATGTGTTGGAAAGCGTGTTTGTGTGTTTGTGTGTGCACCTCGGTGTGTGGATGTTTGGGTCCGTGTGTGGGAGTGGCAAAGGGGTGTGCCTGTGTGTGCTAGTACATGTATGTGTCTATGAGTGAGCAAGCATGTGCGTGCACACACGTGTGTGCAGTGCCCCTCCCCAAGCCTCTTTTATTACTTCCTCCATGGGTTTGATGTTGGGGGTGAATAAAATTTAAAGAGCTCTAAAATTTTTTAGAAGAGCCCTAAAGGGAGTGGAGCTTTCCCGTGCCTGGGTCATTACCAGGAACACCTGTGAACTGTTGATTTTAATTGAGCCACAGCTGTCAGTTTGCAAGGGAAGGGATTGGTCCCTTGGCTGGTCTGTCTCAGCCACTAACTCCTGTCAGATCTTTGGGTAGGTACAGAGGCAGGAGGGCAGGGTGGCCCCTTGAACCCTTGTCTGGCCAGGCCCTCGGTCCTCCCAGGAGGCAGCGGGAAAGGGCTCAGTGCCTTTGGGACACTAGCTGAGCCTGGGTCTGGCCTCTCGGGCTTTAGATAGTGCCTCACCTAGGCCTCGGGTCTCCCATCCGTCTGTCTTCCGTTTTCCTGCGCCAGGAATCACGCACCTGAGACCTGGGCACCTCCACCCCTTCACATCCACACGCCCACTCACACATGCAGATGTTAATCCGCATGTGCAAACCACACCTGCAATAATAGTAGCAAGTGCTGGTAGAGCCCCTCTGCGTGCCGGACACTCTGCTAAGTCTCTGTACACACGATCTCATCAGACCCTTGAAACAAACCGGGAGGTGGGTGCTCACCACCCCCAGTTCACCCACCAGGAGACTAAGGCACAGAGGGCTCACAGTGAGTAATGCATGGTCACCGGTGCACTGATATGCACACACACACACACACACACAGATGTGAACATGCCTTCCCCTCCAATCACACCACACATGCTCCCACTTACAGATATTCACAAACATTTGATGAAAACACCCAAATTCTCACCTGCCTTCCCAACCAATGCTCACACGCACACACACGTGATCACACATGCAAATGTGGCCCCCTCAAGCACACAGGTGTACCCACCACCTACATACATTCCCCCTCAAACGCGAATACACCACATCCCCCCTTACACAGCCACTTGCACCAACCTCAAGCATGGTAAAGCACGATCCCAACCTCAAAACCCCTCACAGGCTCACCTCTTACAATTCTGAACACAGACCAGGCACAGTCCCTACAGATCTGCACCTCCACCCCACTCGCTCAGGGCAGGGCTGTGTTGGCCTCTTTGGGGCCTGCGGTGGGGCCGGCGAGCTCCTGGCGTTCTCACCACTGCCCGGCTGCAAGGGCTGGAGGAGGCAGTGTCCCCGCACAGCCCCCCCCGCGAGATGGCCAAACCTGCCCACCGTCCACCACCAATCTGGTCCTTTGTCTACGTCCACGCCAGTGAGACACGACATTTTCTCCACTGTCACAAACATGACATGTGACATTCACATGAGCCACCTGCTCACACCCTGGCACTTGCAGGCACAGGCTGATAGGCCCACCCTCTCTCTCACACTCAAGAAGTCGTGACAGAAAGCCAGTGAGCGGAAGCGATGTCATCATAGCGGTGACCCTAAACCGTTGGGCACGTGACTCATTATTAGTGTTGCCCGTGGGCCTCCGAGGCCTTCAGGATCCTGGAGTCACCTTTAACCTTAGTATCTAGACAAAACGACCACCCCGACTCCTTGAAGAGCAGGACCTAGTCCCCCCTCCTGCCGCTGCCCCCTCACGGTCACCTTGTCACTTTCCTTCAGTCTATTGGGGGGGGGGGGCTTGTCTCAAGCCCACACTGCAGCCTGTTTCTCCAATGGCTCCACATTTTCGTGCCCAGCTCCCTCACGGGCCATGGTTTCCCCAGCTGCTGGGCACAGCAAGGCATCCTGGTGCTGCCAGCTCTCTTCCTTCATTCCCCGAAGAGTGACCCATGCAAAGCTGTTGCGTGTAGAGGAAGCAATTTTGCATGGGCGTCAGGTGGTCCCTGCTGACAGGCATCAAACCCTCCCACCTCCCACCTATGCCATCTCCCCCCATCACAGTGGGGGCCCCCTCTAGACTCTTCTCTTCCCCAGCCCCTCCTTCTCAGTGCCCCTGAGCAATTCTGAACTCCTTTCCAGGCAGAGCTGTTTGACCCTTCACTGTCTGACCTCCTCCACCTGGGCCCTGTCCAAAGGCCTGGCCTGACCAAATGGGCTCACGGGGGTGCCTCCTTAATAAAGGAGCAGAGTTCCCCAAGAAGTGTTTCTGCACCCTCCCAGGCCAGCCAGCTCACAGCACTGCCACATTTCATAAAAGCAATTTCTGCCATCTCATTGCATCAGGACACAGGACTTGCCACCCGTCACACAACAATGCTGATCTGACTCACCTGGCTGAGGCCACGTCTGAGTTGGAGAAGAAACTGAGACATGAACCCACACCCCTACCTGCAGTGGGGGGCAAGCAGGTCTGTGTTCATTGACAGACTCAGCCGTTTCAAGAAGGAAATTTCATGCTGCCGTAGAAAGAAGGGCTTGCCTCTTCCTCTCCAGCAATGATCCACTCATTCAACAGACCTCCAGAGACTCCTCTGGACTGGGAGATGCGAGCAGAAAAGAATCAGAAGCAGGGAGCCGGTGGGTTAGCGACACACAGCCTACCTCAGTGCAGTGACGGAGAGAGGAGACGGAGGCTTTATGCAAAGTTCCTGCCACTTTTCCTAAAGCCGCTTCTTCTTCTTCCTTTTTTTTTGTTTTTCAGTGAAAGCGCCGAGTCCTAACCACTGGACCACCAGGGAATTCCCACTTCTTCCTCTTTTGCTCAAGATATCATTTAGAAGCAAGTGAGAGGGAAGCTTCGACCCTGGGACTCCTGCACCCTACGGCAAAGCAAACTTCTCCACCCACCAGTCGCATAGCACCTGGGTCCCCCGCAGCCAACACTGAATCCATTGTCCTCCCCAAAGCCCACTTGTCTCTCTGGCTGCCCCATTTGTGTGCAAGGTATTTTGGGGTAATGCCAGGTGCCGCCTTCCTTGTGCCTTAGTGAGTGTAACTCGTGGCTTCCTCGCTCCCTTCACCCTCCTGCCCCAGAGGAGGCAGAGTAACTTTTCTGATTGATGAGTTTGGGAAGAATCAACTGGGCTCAGGGCTTCCCTTTTATCCCTGGGAGCGAGCTGCCCACAGGGAACAGGGCTTCTCTTCTGCTCCTCTATGCCCCCAGAACTTCCTGGGCAGGCTCCCCAGTTCAGCACTTCCCAGGGGTACATGGACCTTATTCTGAGGCTCGGCTTGCAGGCCTGTTTGGCTCTCAGCCACAAATATGCTTTCGTCAGGAACTAAGGTGACAGCTGACCTTCATCAGCCTTGGCCTTATTTCTTAATTTGATCGGAACTGAGATGGGGAAGAATGTCGTTCTTTATTGGACTTCATCCAGACCTCCAGCAAAAGGCACCACCGTCCACCCTTCCCTTAAATAAAAAGTCCCCTTTACCTCTTCCCTCACCTTCATGCCTCGAGTTTAACCAATGCTTGTCAACACAATGCTTGCCAGACTCAACCACTTCACTCCACCACCACGCTTCTCCCTTGTCGAGGACGCCACCATGTCCCAAGCAATCACAGCTTCCTCACTGTTCTCCCTGCTGGCACCCTCTCTGCCCACTGTCCTCTTCTCTCCTGGCCACGTGACAGGTGCCCAGAGTCTGCCTCTGTCCCATGTACTCACTCACTCCTTGAAACATCCACATCCTATTCAGAGAGGACCACTCCTCATGTCTCCCCCTTTGTTTCTCACTTTCCCTCTGGACAGGGAGTCTATTTTTATTTCATTCCATGGAATCTGCCTTTTGAAATAATTAACCACCTTCTTGCAGCAATTTTTCTTCACCCAGGAATGCAAAAATCACATAACACATTGGAATATTTTTTAACACCCACTTTAAATTATGCAGTTGCAGTATTGTGATAAATATGTAGATCGGGGGAAGTTGGGGTAATATGTTCTGAGCCTGAAGCTGGACTCCATCCATCCCAATCCATGGAGGAGGTTGGCTGGAGGAGGGGCATCAGGCACCCTCCTTGAATAGCCAAAAGCAAGAGACGTCCTCAGCCTTTCTTTCTTTTGCAAACCCAAGATCCAGAACACAGCCCATTCAGCCAGTACATTGTCTCCTTCTCTGGCAGGATGCTTTATGTGCCTGACCTCACTTCATGCTTCCAATAACCTTGGAATCAGAACTCCAATTTTACCGATGTGTAAAGTGAGGCTCAGAGTGGCCAAGCGAATTGCCCAGGGGCGTGAGGCTAGGGAATGGGCTCCCAGCACTGCTGTACAAGCCATAGAGTTTCCTGGTCGACATGACTTTTCCATGACTCCAAGACGACTGTCATACATCTCTCTCTTTCTCCTCAAATCTCTAACACCCCTCCCCCTTCCTCATGCTCAGCTCACTGTCTTGCTTTCCAGGCTCACTGATACATTGAGGCAATTGGAAGAGAACCATCTCTTTGGATTGGATGTGTCGGAAAATGTTAGACAATGGCTCTCTGGATAAGGAGGCATTGATCTGTAGCACTTGCCAATTTCCATGGTGTAAATGTTCCCACTGTAGCCTACTTCAAGCTGCCAATGGTTTACTAACCAGCTCACAAAACGTTCCTGAAAATGCAACCGTCAGCTCTTCCAAGCCAGCTCCGGGGCACCACCAGGCTGAATCTACCTGCCCCAGGCCCTCCAACCTTCTTGCACCAATGAATTTGCACTTTCTCCACCTTCCCTGCTCTCACAGAGTGTTCCCCACTGCCCCTGCTCCTTCGTGAGGCAGGTGCCTGCCTGGGAATGCCCCAGAACCCTCCCCCTCACCCAGCAAGGATCGGACCCCTGCAAGTACTGCCTCTCCTTCCTGAGCCAGCAATTTCCCGCTCCACTCAATCCATCCCACCATCACACAAACATGTTGTGATATCTCCTGGAAGAAAACCTTCCCATGACCCTGCATCCTCCTCCAGGCACCACCCCATTTGGCTGATCTCTTTTTGAGCAAAAAGTCTTGCAAGAGTGGTCTGGAGCTGCTGTTTCTGCCCCTTCCTCTTCCGTTCACTCCTCAGCCTACCTGATTAGACCTTCATCCCTACCACTCCTGAGGACGCTCTGGTCAAGGCACACCAGCCCAGGAACTGTGGCCTTTGGCTCTTTGGCTTCTGCATATTCCTAGAAGTGTTGGAAAGCAGCTACGAGTCTGTCTGCCACACCTGCCGAGACTTTGCCCCTCAGTCCCACAGCCTGGGATACTCTTAGATACCCCAGATCTTTGTACGACGCAATCCCTCACTTCCTCCAGGTTTCTGCTCCAATGACCGCCTGGTTGAAAAAAGTGTCCCTCTTCCCCTCTGTGTCCTTTCCCTGCCTTGTTCTCCCCACAGCTCTTGTCACGGCCTGACATATTACACATTTACTGATGAACTTGTTTATTGTGTACGGCAGAATGTAAGCTCTCTGAAGGCAAGGGCTTCATATTTTAGTCATGGATACATTCCCAGTGCCTAGAACACATAGTAGGTGCTCAGTAAATATTTGTGAGCCAAGTGAATCAATGAATGCATGAACAAAATAGTGGAACTGAAATTCAAATCCAGATCTGTTTGATTTCATAGCCTGTGGCCTTCGCTCTCTGCTGCAAGGCCTTCTTTGTAGTCATCTCCATGAGCCAGAAGCCTCAGGGGGCCACTCCTAAGATTTCTTTGTTCTGTTATGGTCTTGTTGGTTTTTTCCCCCCTTTTGGGTACTTATAGTTAGAGACCTATTTCTCTCTAGCTTAAAAATTTTCATGGTACCACATGGCCTTTAGGAAAAATCTAAAATTTTGAGCCTGGCATACACAATGCCCCCATCTTCTGATCCTGGAGTCCTTCTCTAGTCTTACTCTTACCCCCACCAACCGTGCTCCACAGCCAGCTGAGCACGCGCAGCTCCCCTCACATGACAGATTCTGTCCTCGTGTATTAGTTTGCTCAGGCTGCCACAACACAGTATCACAGACTGGATGGCTTAATCAACGGAGGTGTATTTTCTCATGATCCTGGCAGTTAGAAGTCCAAGATCAAGTGTTGGCAGGGTTAAGGGAAGGAACTGTTCCAGGCCTCTCTCCTTTTCCTCTTCTTCTTTTTTTTTTTTTTTCTTTTCCGGACGCGCAGTCTCAGTGGCCATGGCTCACGGCGTGGCATGTGGGATCTTCCCGGACCGGGGCACGAACGCGCGTCCCCTGCATCGGCAGGCGGACTCTCAACCACTGCACCACCAGGGAAGCCCTAATTTCCTCTTCTTATAAGGACATCAGTCATATTGGATTAGGGTCCATCCTTAGGACCTCATTTTACCTTCATTACCTCTTCAAAGGCCCTGTCTCCAAATACAGTCACATTGTGAGATAGTGGGGCTTAGGATTTCAATATGAATTCCTGGGGAACACAGTTCAGCCCCTGATACCTGGTCTGGCTAACTCAACTCCCTATCCCTCCCCTTCTCCAACTCCACACCCCGAAGGGTGGCGTCTGCCACCCTATTCTGCGATCCCTTGAACTGCCTGCCCTGCCCCCACAGGGCATGCTAGGTTGGAGTAACTGTTTTTTATGTCTCCACCTCCCCTCATTAGACTGTGAGGTCCTTGGGTCCAGCTGAGAGACCCACTTGGGAGCCTGCCTTTGACCTTAGCACAAGGCCAGCACACAGTAGGTGTTTAGGAGATGGCTGAACATAGGCAGAAAAAATGGAAGGAGGCACAAAGGAACAGGTTTTTGAGGAATTCCTTCCTGTTGCTAAAATTTCTGCTTCTTACTATTTCCTGAAACAATGCCCTGGGGCAGATGAAATGACAAACTGCTGAGAACTACATCTTTCCTGCTCCCACAGTCAAGGGTGAGAGTTCCTTCTGAATTTTTGGGGGGTCAACTCACTGTGTTTTGAGAAACTGAGTCCACTGAGACTCCTTGGACTGCCTTCACTAACTGACTTTGTGAGCCTGGTTTGCAGCTCACTTCACCACCGTGAGCATCCGTTTCCCTCCGACAAACAGGCATCATCACCCCGACCTGTTGTGAGAATCAGAGAAAACTATAGGTGGCTAAGCGCCTTGAAAGAATTCAGCTCTTATGTTATTGTTATTGAATTCTAAATAGTGACATAGAAATTATTTCCCTTGAGTATTGTATATATTGCTATTAAATAATAGAACTTTCCTGATTTGGAATAATTGGGGGAAGGTGTTTGTGAATTAGTGATAAGTCTGAATTATGGGGCACTGCGAAATTTTTATTACTTTCAAATTAATGACCAACCCTGTATTGTCAAGACACGGTCCCTTAGGAGCATTGCTTTAATGAACAGATAAGAATCATGGGTAATTAAGTGTTCACTATAAACAAGAGGGTACAAACTGAGTGATTTTTAAAGCACTGGAAAAATTTCTTAAAAAAGCTAACCATCCTCCCAGTATACCATTGGTGTGTTTGGCAAATATTTTCATGATACCCCACTTAGGTTGGATGATGAAAAATTCCGAGTAAGCAGGATTGTGAGTCATTGAAGCGTGCTATTCCAAAACGACAGGCTTGAGATGGTGCTCAGAGCGGCAGGTGCTGGCAACCGGCAACCTTGTGAATTGCCCAGGACCCCTCAAGCCTGCAGATGGCTGAAGAGCTGGCATTACATCCAACAGCTGCACCCCTGTTACACACATACACGTAACCTTACACACACAACCATTTCTCATTTTCACATGTTCTTCCATACCCAATTACATGTGCACTTCCATAAAAGTCACACACAATCACATGACACACCTATTCCTACACTCACAGATATACATGCACATAATCTGACGTGTGCACGCATACACACACAACGTAACAAAGACAACCACAAAGGCTGAGTATTCCACTTAGGATCCCAGCCCTAAGTAAGTCCCAGAGGACTCAGGCTGTGCTCCATGCATGTCTTTCCTGAAGAGATGAGAGTACACAAGATGGGCTCCAAATACAGGTGTTCACTCTGCTTCCAAAGAGCTTGAGGTAAGACTCTCTACTCTCCAACTTGTCAGGGAGAAAGCAGAGCATACCTTGAAAAGAATGATGGAAACAAAAATCAGGAAACCAAGAAGAGCAACAATAATGGCGAATAGGTATTCGGCACTTGCCATGTGCATCTGTGCTAAGAACTTTAATGCATTTTCTCCTTTGCTCCTTGTAAGAATCTCATGAGGAAAGAAATATTATCATCACCATTTTACAGATGAGGAAACTGAGGCTAGAGAGGCTAAGTGACTTGTCTAAAGTACCACATCTAGCATATGCTGAGCCAGGATTCAAGCCCAAGTTTGCCTGTCTGTCTCCAATAGATATTAACCAAACTCTGTATGAGATTCAGAAGAGGTGGACTTGTACTAAATAAAAATTGACAAGATGGGCAGTATGTGTGTGTGGGGAGGTTGGGGTGTTATACTGAACAGGGAAAGAAAGAGGAGTAAACTGGTGCTCTGGGAGGTACAACAGCCCATGGGAGTGGGAGGAAAGCCAAGCCCCCAGGACAGCCTCCAACATTAAGGAGTCTAAAGCTGACTTCACTGGAAGGGACACATGGTGATGGGTGTCTCCTCTTTGAGTCTCAGAGTCAGATACCTGAAGTAATTATAGTTACCAATTAATGGAGCATTTATTGAGATACTACTAAACACTTTAGGAGCAACATGTCCTTTGATCCTCCCAATAACCCTATGGAGGAGGTGCAGTTACTAACTTCACTTTATAGATAAGAAAACTGAGGCTCAAAAAAAAAAAAAAAAAGAAAGGAGAAGAAAAGAAAAGAAAACTGAGGCTCAGAGAAGTTACCAAGTCAGGGAGCTAGTGAGTAACAGAGCTAGGACTCAAACCCAGATCTGGCTTACTCCAAATCCCGTGCTCTTTTCTTGTTTTGTCTGTATCTGACTCGCCCTGCTGGAAGATGTGCTGAGAATCATCATGGCTTTGACCACACCCCTGAATGGAGAAATGGGTAGTAACAGAGATTTGGGAGCCTTGGTGCTTTCTTTCTACAGATTATCGGTACTGGAAAGGAAGAGAGGAGGCAAGCATTATTAGGTGCTGTTGAAAATGTTTGGATTTCTGGACAGTGGTTTATGAGATTGGAGTAATGAGAAGACTTGGTTAACAATCCGTGGTCAACAACCAGTATTGTGCTTTGTTCTTGTTTTTATTATAATTCTACTTATTAAGCTGGAGCTCTTGGACCCAACACAATGGGCATTCAATGGAATGTACAGGAGGAAAAAGACACACATCTGCCCACTGTGGGAATGAGAGCTTTCATTCTACAACTGTGTTTTAAGCCTGGTGATAATGGTTTGAGAGAAAATTGTGAAATCACTACCCTTGATCTCTAAGACCTGTGAGAATATCACAGAGGTCAATGGACGAGGAGCGAGGGGGAGAGAATGGAAAAGACTGTTATCTTTTATCAGCACCGTGGACAGCAGCCAAGAGGGCAAAGATGGGGAGCTGTCCTGGGTACTAGTGCTAACAGCTGGGAGAAGAGGACATTTATCAAGTCGGCTATGTGCCAGGCACTATTCCAATGCTGTACATATGTCATCTCATTTAATATGCCCAATGGGGGCTTCCCTTGTGGCGCAGTGGTTGGGAGTCTGCCTGCCAATGCAGGGGGCACGGGTTCGATCCCTGGTCCCAGAAGATCCTACATGCCGCGGAGCGGCTGGGCCCGTGAGCCACAACTACTGAAGTCCGTGCACCACAACTACGGAGCCTGTGCTCTAGAGCTCGTGTGCCTCAACTACTGGAGCCCGTGAACCTAGAGCCTGAGCTCCGCAACAAGAGAGGCCACCGCAATGAGAAGCCCGCGCACCTCAACGAAGAATAGCCCCTGCTCGCCACAACTAGAGAAAGCTGCGCACAGCAACGAAGACACAATGCAGCCAAAAAGTAAAAAATAATAAATAAGTAAATAAATAAATAAATAATATGCCCAATGGGTCTGCAATGTAGATGTCATTTCTCCCATTTTACAAATGCAAATATTGAAGATCAGTGACAGAGAGCATCTTGTCCACATGCATACAGCAAATAATAGAGCTGGGATCTGAATCTACAAGTATCTGGCTATTGCTCTAGCCCCTTTTCCTTGCTGCCTCCACAGATACTAAAGACCTCCCACTCTCCATTCTCACTAGAGTGGGGAGTCCACCTTGGATCTCTCTAGGGCAATCATCAAACAGGTGATCTTGAGCTCAGGCTGGTGAGGGCCTGATTTGTGAGTCTTTTAGTACTGGGGACAGGGCCACTGGGAAATGGAGTGTCTTATTCACTCCCAGGCATACACCTGTCTTCCAACCATGGCCAAAACTTTGATCAGCGGGAGATAGTGGCAGCCCTAGCTGATAAAGGGGAAGAGGTGTCATGCAGGTCACCTGAAATGGAGGCACAGAGATCTCCACCCACAGGCTCAGATACCCCATCTCAGAGCCCTTCCAGACTAGCAGAGGTTATAAGGCTGCATTAGCAGTCTCAGCCCCTCTCCCCCAGGGGGTGCTGCCCAGTGGACAGCTAGAGCCTCCTGCCCCCCGAGTCCCACTGCTGAGCCCCACTGCTTTCTGTGGGAAAGATAAGTCTGAAGGGCTGGGCTGAGGTCTGATTTAGAAGAGATTTGAATTCTGAGCTACAGAATTTAGATCCTTTTTTTTTTTTTTTGGCGGTTCGCGGGCCTCTCACTGCTGTGGCCTCTCCTGTTGCGGAGCACAGGCTCCGGACACACAGGCCCAGCGGCCATGGCTCACGGGCCCAGCAGCTCCGCGGAATGTGGGATCTTCCCAGACCAGGGCATGAACCCGTGTCCCCTGCATCGGCAGGCAGACTCTCAACCACTGCGCCACCAGGGAAGCCCCAGAATTTAGATTCTTTTACACAGAAAATATGGAGCCCTCTAAAAATCACCATCCAAGTTTAAAGTCTTTACTAAGAGCCAGGCATGGTGCTTGGCCATTTCTATACATTTTATCATTAAATCATCACTACAGTATTGCAATAAACTACCATGAAATAGTTAACAATCATCCCGATTCTTACAGTTGATGGAATTGGGGTCCAGAGAGGGGAAGGGACTTGTTGAAGTCACAGAGCTGATTGTGGGGCAGAATCAGGATGAAAACTCTGGCCTGTGTAACTCCTAATTCTGTGCTTACTCTCTCATGGCCAGGGGACATTGATCTGCTGAGGACCAAGGACACAGGGCTCAGGAGAAAGCTTGAGCTGGAGGCTGGACAGAAAGGGATTTAGGGTCTCTCTCATGAGGGGTGGAGTCACCACAGTTGCAGCCATAAACCTACTTCACAGGGAAATTACTTGGGAACCATACAAATTAATGGCATTTTCTAGGATTCTTAAAAAGATTTATTTGGGGCTGTCTATATGGCAATGGGGGGGTGGTCTCCAGACTCTCAGGGAGGGGGCTAAAGCTGAGAGTGGCATGAGAGGTCACTCCAAAGACCAGAGACCCACTCCCATCCAAGGGAATCCAGCCTCAGTCTTTGAGTCTCTGTTCCCAGGCCTCCCAGCCCCACTAATTCTCTCCCGCCCCTCCCAGATGAAAGAACAGTCCTTCCAGGCCACGCCCAGAGGGATCTTTCTGCTCATGGCCAGCTCTAGACAGATCAATCTCTTGCTTTAAAAAGATGTCTCTGCAAGACTCAGTTTCCTCACTTGTAAAGTGGGAATAGTAATATCCACCCAGAAGTGTCACTGGCCTGGCTCATGAGGGTGAGACACGGCCACCGGCTTGGCTGGGCAAGCCCTGGGCTGCCAAGTGGCCCCAGGACAGTGAGTCAGTGCTCTGGGTCTGAGAGCGTCAGTGGCCGTGCTCTGTGGTCTGGTGGGCAAAGAAGGGAGGCCTAAATTAGTGGCCACTCTGGCAGCTGCCCAAGGCCTTTGTGGTTCTGAGCTCACCCCTACCCACCCTGGGAAGGTTCAGTCTCATAAGACTCAAAGCACCCCATAACCAAGGCTTTTGATCACTCTGCAATCCTTTTTGTTCCGCTTCGGGCATGACAAATCAATTGCAAGTCCCCAGAGGTGTCATTTTCTCTCACTTCTGGGACTTGGCACATGCTGCCCTCTGGCTAAAGCTCTCCTCCACTCTGACTCACTGGCTAATTCCTGTTACACCTTCAGGTTAAGACCTCAGCTTAGACCCGTCTTCCTTGACTCCTAGCTGGGGTAGGTATCACTGCTCTGTGCCCCATGTGCACTGGGGCGTGGGGTGACTTGGGGGCTGAATGGAAAGTGAGGCAGGAGAGGTGGGGGTCATTGCCTCCATAATCCACACCTGTGGCCGGAGAGGGAGCTGCAAGCAGCAGGAGGCATGGGCTGGGGCCGGGGTGCGCCACTGTGGCAGCCGCCTGGAAGGTTTCCTGAGCTCAGCCTCTCCTGGGAGGCTCCCAGGGGTGGCGCTTTGTGAAGCTGGCCCCAAGGGTGGCTCTGCTTACCTGGCGGATTGGAGTGGGAGGCGTCCTCAGAGGATCGGGGCCACCAGCTGGCAGGGCTCAACGCAGCACTACCCAACCCCCGAGCTCCTACCTGCCAAGAGGGGGCAGGCAGGGAGGAAATCTATGCGAGGACCCAGATCTGAGTCTGGACTTAGCTCTGCACAAACTGAAGTCAGTAAACTCAGCGTGTGCAGCTGCAAGTGGCCTACATTAAAATGTGTGGCTGTGAGCCTACGGGGAACTGACTGTGTGTTTATGTGCCTGTGTCTTTGCACACAAGTACGCCATAGGTGGGGGTCCACGGGCATGTGTGTGCCTACAGGTGTGCGTCAATGTGTCAGTACCTGTGATCTGTGTGTGAACTCGTGGGTTTGTGACATATGCAGCTGTGCGTTAGCAAACAGTCTAATGATTGTGCACGCTGGCCTTGGACTTTCACCCACTGGGATTCAAATCCCACTTCAACCACTTCCAAGCTCTGTGACCTTAAGCAATTCACTTCACCTCTCTGAGCCTTGTTTTCCTCATCTGTAAAATGGGGGTGAAAATTATAATGCTCATCGTGACTGATTTTTGCAAAGGGATTAGGTAGCAGTATATGTAAAGTACTTAACACCATGCTTGGTTCACTGGAAATAATAAATATTGGCAATTGGCCCTTGTATCATGTGTGGTTGTCTGTGAGTTCATGTGTATATCTAAGCATGCGCTTATGGGCCAGTCTGGGGTTAGTCATACATAGTGTATTGTGTGTTTATGTGTAAGCACATGTGTCAGTGTGGACATGCGTCTATATTTCACCTTTAAAAAAAACTCTCTATGGTCCCCTGGAAGCTCAGGTGCCAGGGCAACCACTAGGAATGAGATTTATATTCCTAACATGCCTTAAAACCACCTTCCCTCACCCCTAGTCTTTGAAAGGGATGATTGTTCTTTCAAAAAATCAAAATTTGAGTTATCTGGAACTCACACACATATCAAACCCCCATACCTAGGAAACATGTATGTAGTGCACACGTGTATACGCATATTAACGTCCATGATCGTCCATGGCTCACCTGTGTAGCCCAGCCCGCAGCTCAGGGGCCAACACAAGGTGGGCAAAAACTGGTACTCTTTGACTGAGTGATTCCATCTTGAGCTTGGAAGGGAGCAGAAGCGCCTGCAAGCGAGAAGAGTCCTGAGCATGGCAGCTAGAGAGGGGCAGGTCTTGAACGCTGCCTCCAACTCAGGGCCAGTGTCACCGCATGTACCTTCCAACAACGTCAGATAGACACGAGTTGAAGCCTTGCTCCTGCATCGGCCCCCAGACGCGGGAGTGTTCACTTGGCTGCAGTTTCTCTGAGCACTTTGCCTGGGCCTGACCCCAGCCCCAAGGCTGCAGCTAGAGAAGACTCAGACCTAGTCTTACCTCAGGAGGCTCTGGATCCCAAACAGACCATCCCAGCAGGTGTGACACACCCAGGGGATTGTGGGGGATGACTGGGAGCTCAGGAAAGGTAGAGTCCAGCCAGCCCAGGGACCAGGCTGGCTTTGCTACTCCAAAGGCAGACTAGGGAGATGGATAATGAAACTGAGAGAAAATGGACAGAGTAATTTTATGTCTGTTGAATCTGATACATTTTTAAATGGGGCTTGTATTTGTACATCAATGTTTGTAACAGTCTGATTATCCACAATGGCCAAAAGGCAGAAACAACAAAAATATCTGTTGACGGATGAATGGGTAAACAAAATGTGGTCTATACATACAATGAGAAAGAAGTAGAATGGTGATTGCCAAGAGCCGGAGGGAGGGGGAATGGGGAGCTGTTGTCTAATGGGGACAGAGTTTCAGTTTTGTAAGCTGAAAAACGTTCTGAAGATAGAGGGCGATGACAGTTATGCAACATGGTTGTACATGCAAAAGTACTTAATGCTACTCAATTGTACACTCAAAAAAGGGTTCAAATGATAAATTTTACATTATGTAGATTTTACCACAATAAGCAAATGGAGTTTGTATTTACATTTTTTTAAAAGTCAGGTTTATTGGAGGTATAACTTACGTACTCTAAAATACACCCTTTAGAATGTATCCTTCTATGAATTTTGACAAACACTGTCATGTAACTACCACCTCAATCAAGATACGGAACATTTCCATCACTCAAAAGTTCCTTCATGGGGCTTCCCTGGTGGCGCAGTGGTTGAGAGTCCGCCTGCCAATATAGGGGACACGGGTTCGTGCCCCGGTCCGGGAAGATCCCACATGCCGCGGAGCGGCTGGGCCCGTGAGCCATGGCCGCTGAGCCTGCGCGTCCGGAGCCTGTGCTCCGCAACGGGAGAGGCCACAACAGTGAGAGGCCCGCGTACCGCAAAAAAAAAAAAAAAAAAAAAAAAGTTCCTTCATGATCCTTTATCATCAGTGCCCTCCCCTCCCCAAAACGCAGCCCCTGGCAACCACTGATCTGTTTTCTGTCACCATAGTTTTGCTTTTCTTTAATGTCATGTAAATGGAATCATACAGAATGTAGGCTTTTGAGTCTGGATTCTTTCACTTAGCATAAGGCATCTGAAATTCACCCATACTGTGGGTATCAATAGTTCTTTCCTTTTTATTTCTGAATAGTATTCCAGTGCATAGATGTACCATAGTTTATCTATTCACCATTGAGGGACATTTGAGTTGTTTTCAGTTTACAATGATTGTAAATAAAACCACTGTGAATATTATCATATAGGTTTTGTGTGGACATAGGTTTTCATTTCTCTTGGGTACATATTTAAGAGTGGGATTGCTGGGTCATATGGTAAGTGACTATTTAACTTTATGTAAAACTACTATTTTCCAAGGTGGTTATACCTCACTTTGTTTTTAAGTTTTTTAAAGTAACTTATTTTATTGTATTCTACAAAAACATCTCTCCACCATGGGATAGAAAGTGAAAAAAAAAATCCAGCTTGGTTCCACCCCATAGTTAGTTTGAGAAGCTCTAGTTTGGGAGAAGTCAGTAGATGAAGTATTGGGGTAAAGGCTTTTAAGCAGAGAGAACAGCACGTGCAAAGGCCCAGGGGAAGGAGAGGGCTTGGCACACCTAGAGAACTGGGAGCATGGGATGGGGCAGGGGGCAGCTGGTGAGCCTTGACGCTGGGAATGGAGTCAGGAACCAGATGGTGCAAGAAGAGGCTGAGTTGGGACTTTATCTGGCATGGGGTGTGGGAGAACCTTTGAAGGATCTTAAGCAAGAGAGGAAAATGATTTGATTTACATTTCAGAAAAGTTCCTCTGGCTGGGAGTGGCATGGATGCCCATGTGGGTATACACGTATGCATTTTTTATTGTGTTTCTGCATGGCCGTGTGTATGTCATCTGTGTTTGGTGTTTTGGGGTGGGAATGACTGTGAGTGGCTATGAATGTGGGCTGCCAGAGCCACAGCGGGAAGGAGGCCTGACAGTGGCAGGCACGGGCTCCTCCTGCAGGCTCCCAGGCAGCTGAGGATCAACGAGTGGCTCCTCCCAGGGTCCCCCTTGGGGCCTCTTAAGAAGCCATGCCTTCCAAAGGGACCAGCTCCCAAGAGTTCAGCTTGTTTTGTTCAACAAACATCACTGGGGGCCCTCAGTGCCTCCATCGCTACCCTCTGGGATGCCCCCTCCCCCATGCCAGGCTGGGGGTAGGTGACTTCCTTTGGCTGCAGTCTCAGGACCTCAAATCAGGTGCAGCATCAGACAATGTTCAGAGAGCAAGACCCCTTCCTACTGAAAGGGTTAATATCTTTACTCCATAAAAGGCTTGTGCAAGAAAGACATGAAACCCAGGAGTTATAAAGAAAATGATAAGCAGATCCAACTCCACAAAAATAAAATATTTTATGCAGTGAAAGGTACCAAAGAAATTTAAAAGACAAACAAATTGACTGGGAGTTAGTATCTGTAATTTATATTGCAGACAAAGAGTAATATCTATAATATATAAAGAGTTCCCACAAACAAATAAGAAAACAGCAGCAATCCAATAGTAAAATGGGCTAGAAATATGGTCAAGTATTTCAGAAAGAACTATTACAAATGGTCAGTAAATAGATGAAGAAATCTTGAGCTCATTAGTAACAATGAAAATTAAAACATGTGAGGAAACCACTTTTTGCCCAACAGATTTACTAAACTAAAAAACTGGTGATATTCAGTGATGGAGTGGGGTGGGGAAATGAGCACATTCATATGCTGTTAGAGGAAATGTAAATTAATTTTACATTAATTGTAATTAATTAAGGGGACAATTTACTAATATCTATCGAAATGAAAAGTATGTATATTCTATCTGCCAGAAATTCCACCGTAAAAATTTATCCTACAAAATTACTAGCACATGCATGCAAGGATCAGGTTACTCCCTACAGCATTGCCAGTAATACAAAAATATTTGAAACAACTTAAATGTCCTTCAGAATAAATTGTCCTTGGATAAATTGTGGTATATCTACAACTCTGGAATACAATAGCACTATCAAAAAAGAATAAAGTAGATGTATATTACTGATATAGAATCTCTAATATGTTTTCTAATATGAAAAGCAAAATTTACAACAATATGTGTTAGATAATTCTACTTGTGCCTCTGAACAATTCTGTGTGTAAATGGGCTTAATAGTTTGAAAATTATTAATGTACTTTAAAAATAAAATTCTGATCTTTGCAACAGTTGGTCAGGGAACATCCATTGGCCTGGGGGGAATTGGGGACATTATAGAAGAAGTAAAAAGAGAAAGGCACATTCAACTTCAGACATTCAAAAATAGGATTTTGTAGCTAGACGATAGTCAACTACCTGTAGCTCCTATTTATCAATTAAAAATTTAGCCATGTGGTTAGAGTTGGGAAAGAGGAGGTGACACTGGGGAAATCCTACCCCAAAGATGGAGCAGTGAGAGAAAGGCAGGAAGGCAGTGAGGCAGCGAGACAGGAGGGCCCCAGTTTCCACCTTTTGGGGCCTGGCTTAGAGGGATGGCAGTGGGTTTAGGGGGTAAGTGAAGGGATGTTATAATTAATAACAAAGAGGCTATGGCCTCCACTCCCCATTTTCACCTCAGGAAGAGATCATCTGGGGATGCCACCTCAAAACCTGGGCTGTGGTACCCAGGCTCTGAGATGACCCTCATGGTCACCTTCTGGCTAATCCCTGTTGGGACCAACTCTCCTGGAGCTTGCTATGGACTGAATTGTGTCCCTCCAAAATTCATACGTTAGAGCCCTAACCCACAATGTGACTGTATGTGGAGATAGGGAGATAAGGATTAAGGTTAACCAAAGTCATAAGGAGATTCTGAAATTTCCTGAAATCCCATGTGGTGTGGAAGTTGAGGCGAGAGCTGGCAGACCTGCCAGAGGGCCTCTGAGCCTCAGTTTCCCCATCTATAAAACGGGGGATGCTAAGAGTACCTCCCTCCTAGGACTGTAGTAAATATTCAATGAGAGAATCTATGTAAAGCATGTAGCACAGTGCCTGACATGAAGTCAGTGTTAACTTTTGTGTATAACAAACTCCATCATGAGCATGTATTGCCTTTAATGATTTTGAGAGGTTAAAAGTTCAGAAAACCCCAAAGGGCAGCACGATAACCACTCAGAATTACGCCACCTAGATTAAAAACAACTAACTTTTTGGCCACATCTGCTGCAAATCTTTTTAAAATTAGACAGTAATATATGCATATGTTCTTCCTTCGAGAAATGAACCCAAACGTTGCAGATGGAGTTGGGACCCTCCTGACCACTTCCCAAGTCCCACTCTTCCCCCCTTTCCCCTGGACAAGCTTCAGCAGGAATGTGGTGTGTTTACCTCTGGCCCAGTTTTTTTTCCCCAATGCCACTTGCGATGTCACCTGCACAGTTAGCCCCACCTCCAGGGTCAGCAATACAGAGTCACACACAGTGTCACCTGTAGAGTCAGCCGCACCACCCCGTGTCAAACCACACACACCAACTATGCATCACCTGTGTGTAGTGAGGCTCACTCACTCATGGTGTCACCGGCACACAGCCACGCAGTGTCCCCAGCTCAGTGACACACAACCCCACAGTCACCTGCCCACAAAGAGCCACACACAACGATTTGCCGTCCCATACTCCATCCGTTGCGCCGCGTGGTGTGACATCACACACGATGTCAGGGGACACAGGCAGACCCCTCCCTCCGCGGAGCCCCGCCCACAGGCCTCACTACACCTTGGGCACTGCCGCAGGCCAGCCTGGGGCCTGGGTCTTCCGGCTCGGAGGCCTGGACCCAGGCCCTGCCTCCGCCAGCAGGACCACTATTCAGGCTGCATCTCAGTGGGCTGAGGAGGCCCGGGCGCTGCTGCGGAAGCAGAGCAGATGCAGAGAAAAGGCTTTGTTCTTCGTGGGCAGGTCATTAAGAGGAGCTGGAGCCCCTCTGCCTGCCCCTTCCTTCCAACAAAGGAACAAAACAGCGGCTATTTGTAGATTCGTGTTAAACTCCCTCAGACCCTGGGGTGGGGAGTCCCGTGAGAGAGGCATTTGTGAGGGCTCTAATGGCCAGCCGGTGCGGCCCGGCTCTCCAGGCAGCTGGCCCGCATCTCCGTCAGGGGAGGAGCCAGCCCGGGAGGTTCCTGAGACAAAGAGAGGGCCGAGACAATGAGAACAATGCCTGGGCTCTGGGGAGCATCCCACTTGTGCGAGGAGGTCCCACTGGGCACAGGGTGTGGGCATCAGGACACTCCCTCCCCCCCTGTGGGACCCCCAGGCACCTCACAGGCCCCATTTCCCGAAGGAGGCTACCCGGGATGAGTCGTTTGCCTGGCAGCGCGTGGGCTCTTCCTACTACACACACATCATGTGATGGGCAGCTTGGGGATCATCCAGACCTAGGAATGAATCCCAGCTCTGCCCCTTAGAGCTGTGTGGCCTCGGACATAGGTTTCCTCACCTGTAAAATGGGAACGATCATTCTCACCTCCCAGGAGTCTTGTGAGGAGTCCAGGAGATAAGAACTGGGCACATAGTAGGTCCTCAGCCCGCCGAGCTGTGAGCTCCTCGCAGAGCAATGCCTCAATTTCAACACTGGGCTGGAGAGCCCAACATGCTGCCTGGCACACAGTAGGTGCCATTGAAGAGGTTACTTAAGTGTTCTTACTAGCCTTCCGCCCTATAGGCTTGCCCCAACTTGGGTCACCCTCTTTCCAAGCCCTGCTACCAGTATTCTCTTGGAAAGAAATTTGCCAGAACCAAGCCACTGGTCAGCGAGTGTCACCTCCCCGGACTGGACTGGACTGGACTCCCTGTACTGCAACGACAGCGCCTGGCCACCAGGGGGCGCAGTCTCTTCAGGTTTCCACACCAGCCGGAGTCGTTCCCACTCCTCAGGGGCCTGGAGGGCTGGAGACCGTACCGCTCACCGGATGAGGTACCTGTCCACCCCGTCAGCCAGAGATCTTGGGGCCGTTCTCCTAGAACGCTGTGGAGGAGCAGCATTATAACCAAGACTGTAATCTCACAATGGTTAGAAAGAAGCACTTTTCAGGTCTGACCTGCTTCTCCCACTTTGCAGTGTCCTGTCCCCACAGACTATGGTGACCCACTGCTACCCATGCTTACCCCACCAGACTTCAGGATTCCCTGTTCTGTCACCCTCCCCTCCCCAGAGAAGCCCAGACCATCAGAGCCAGAAGGTCCTCAAGTTGATCTGAGTGTCTCCCACCCCATTTAACAGATGGGAAAGCTGAGGTCCACAGAAAAGACCCCAGGAGTACACAGTGGGGAGGTAGCTGGACCAAGACCAAAACCCGGGTTCTCTTTTTCAACTTGTGCCATCTCATGCATGAGCTATTTTACTCTTGTTCTAGGGGAAGGAAAAAAGGAGAAGGAAGATTTTCGAGGCCTTCTTATGCTGTTCAGATCTTTGGCCTTACTCTGTACCTGCATTATTTCATTGAATCCTCTACCAACCCCTTAGATAAGAAGTTGTTATCTCCAGTTATGGATGAGGAAAGTGAGGTCACACGAGGTTGCCCAAAGTTTCACAGCTAAGAAAGAGCAGCGCCGGTATTTGTCCCTGGGGCTGTCTCATTCCCACATTCTTTCTGCTCTGTTAGGTAGAACCATATAACATTGCCATTCCCATAGGTCAAAGTTTTTAAAATACCTGCTATTATATGCTTAAGCTCGATACTGTGCCAAAGAGACTCTCTTATCCTGAAGGAAGGGGTCATCAGTTGGAATATTCTGGTGGCAGCGGGGGATGGGAGAAAGATTTCTTTGGGAGCAAAACACCCTAAGGAGATGACTGTTGCTGGAGAGATTGTCTCCTGCAACCCCAAAGCCCAAATCAGGATTCTGGAATGGCCAGTTGGCTCTATAGGCCCCAGTTCAAGGACCTCTGACCACAGAAGGGTCATGCATCTTGGGCAGGAGGAAAATTGAGGAGGGTCTTGAGGGGAGATATGGTCTCTCCGGCTATGTCAGGGAGACCCCTTGGAAGAGAGATAAACCCACATGATATAAATTTAGGATGTCACATAATGTCACAGAATATCATGGCTAGAATGCCATAGAGTGCTGTTGAATGTCAAGGAATGTCGTAAAATGCTCTGGAATGTCAGAGAATGTCACAGGATATCGTGAATTCTTGTAAATGTCATAAATTGTTGTAAATGTCAAAAGATGTCATAGAATGCTGTAGATGGTTGTAAATGTCATCGGATGTCAAGGACTGCCTTCCAATGTCATCTTAGAATGCTGTAGATGGCTGTAAATGTCATGGAATGACTTAGGACGTCATCCTAGATCTCCTAGACTGTGGTAGGCTGTTACAGAATGTCAGCATCACAGAATGTCAGCATCACAGAATGTCATGGAAAGTTCCAGTCAGTTGGAAAAGACTTTGGGTTCCAGGTTCACCTGCTCATTTTGCAGATGGTAAAACTGAAGCCCAGAGGAGAAAAGGGGCTTGTCTAATGAAGCTCACCCAGATAGTCACTAGCAGATGCAGACTTAGCATCTGGGTCTCTGGACTCCCAGCCCAAGCAGCCTCCCTTGGCTGAGGCTCCTGGGGACTAATTAACCCTGTGATGGAAACAGTGGTGTCCAGTGGGTATTCAGCAAATTTCCCAATTCTGGCTGGCCCTAGCCCTATGTCAGGATGGGAAATTAACTCCACGTGTGGGGCTTTCTGGTCTGGAAAGCAAAATAATGAGGTCTCTACACTGAAATCAACAACATTCCCTCTCTGCAGCAGAGAGAGGGTGGGTGTGTTGGGGGAGCTCTCAGAGACCTCTCCCAGGCCCTGGGCCCGAAAAGGTGCCCTCAGGCTGTCCTGGGAGCCGCTCCTTGGCAGCCAAGGACTCAGAGGTGCCCAACTTTGTAGACAACTCTTGGCGGAGACTCTGGGACCCAGGAGCCTGCGTGTGTGTCTCAGAGGTGGGAGAGCAAGGAAGGGACTCTGGGAGGGTCTTTCCAGCCAGATGTCAGGCTGGTAGGAAGGACGTCACTTTGGCTAAACTGATTGCCCTGAGTGGAATAGAAGTTATCAATATGAATCCAAAAAGTCATTCTACTGTCTCGGCAGGCTGATGGGTGAGGGGTCATGGAGGTGGGTGCGAGATGGCAAGATGAAAGTGTCTTCAGGAGGTGGTCTTCCCTGGTCTCTGCATCCAACAGGAAACTCCACCCATGATAGGACGCACTCTGCTTCCCTCCTTTTGTCCCCAAGCCCCAAGTCTCTCCCTCTCCTTCTCCCCGACTCTCTCCTTCCCTCTTGTGAAGATCCCCACCCAGAAATAGCTTGCCCCCCTCCAGGCTCCTGGGTGGGCCCCTTGGTCCTACGAACCACCCCGCAGTTTCTCTGATCCACACAAATGGACAGAGCCCTGAAGCTCTCTGCCCTCAAAGGGGAAGTGAATCAGGGAGATTCCAGGGATCTGCCTCCACCCTCACCGACGCAGAATCCCCTTCCCCTGGCTGCTGGTCTAGGGACCTTTCCAGGCCCAGAGCCAACCCGGGGTGTCCCCAGCCCTGAGGGGAGAGTTGGCAGGAGCACTGAGTCAGCTTGCCAGGGAAGGTCCCTGTGGCAGACACTGGAGCTGGTCCAGGCTGACCACAGCCTCATCTCAGCTGAGCTGGGGAAACTTCGCCCTGCGGGGCTAGGCTGGCAGTGACTCAGAGCCTTAGGCACCCGACCTCTTAGCAAAGCCTTCCCTTCTCTCTAAGGGTTTGCTCCCTGCAGCTGCAAAAATAACAAGGTCCCAGCAGAGTCTGGTGGCAGAGCTGAGTTCAGGAAGGGGCACAAAGAACGTACAGGAGGAAGAGGGTGCAGAGGGGCTCAGGCAGGGCAGGCCATGCTACTGGGGGATCCGGGGGTGATCAACGGTGATACAGGACCACAGGGGGAGCTGTGGGGTTGGCCCCGCTCTTGTCCATACTAATGAAACTTTCTAGTGGTGCACACACGTGTGTTGCCTGAGACTGTACATTTGCATGCGGACACGTGTACCCAAGTTTGTGTCCTCACCCCTGCGGGGTTCTGTGTATGTATGTACCAGTGGGTGTCTGCAAGTCATTTTTCACGTTGGAGTGTATGTGTGTGTAAACCTGGGTGCATTTCCATGTGGGTGGATGTGACTGTGCACGTGTGTGTATCTTAATATAAAGATGGCGGTCTCAGCGTCACAGCTGTTGAGAGGATTTCATTTAAAAGACAGTGGAGAGCTCTACCCCGGACTCAGGAAGGCCTGGGTTCAAATTCTGCCGGTGGCACCTTGGGCAGGTGATTTAGTGTCTGTGAACTTTAGTTTTCCATCTGTAAAATGGGGACAATACTAGTAGCACCCTCATAGGGTTACCGTGGAGTTCTAGGGAAACAGGGAATGTAAAAGGGCTTTGTGAACTATAAAAGGCTGACAGGGTGTGGGAAAAGACAGGTGATACGGGGCTTGCGGTGAGTCCTGAGGATAAATACGGTAATACTATTCAAATCGCATGTGAGACTCGTATCAGGAATAAGAGAATAATAGAAGGAAGTGTGAGGCCCTAATATGCCCGGTCTCTGGTGTACATGTTGGGGACAGTATCTATTAATGTGCCAGTGTCAAGTGCATTACATCCCCTGCCCGGGCCCTCCATCCGCCATTTGCCAACCTGGTTCCCAGATCTTGAGTCATGAAGAGTAAGAAGAATGGGTCTAGGAGACAGGAGCAGAGAGAAGGAAGGAGAGGCAAGAGGCTGAGATGATGTACATGATAAAGAACTGGGAGGAAGGGAGAAGAAGGAGAGGGAAACTGGAGGGGGCATCATGGGGAGTGGGTGTGGAAAAGGCAGTGTGAGAGACTGGGGAGGACAGAGGGGTTGGTGAGAAGTTGCAGTGTGAGCTTTAACCTGGATCCCCTTTAATGTTCTTGAAATTCAGGTACAGGCTGGAATTCTTAATATCCTATTGGACGGCTGTTTCTTGTGTCTTTGAATGTGATTCTGGGCTGAGATTGGACCATTTGGGGCCACCACCTATAGTCTAATCAGCTATGTCCAAGTCTGCCTCTGGTGGGAGAAAAGTTTGGGGAGAAAGTTTGTGAGCTAGGCAGATCCCTCCAAAGGTGTCTTCCAACGAGGGGCACTCCCAATCCTTGGTGCCAGAGCATCCTCCCTGGGCAGGTGCTTCTCTATCTCCCCAGGGAAAGAGATGGAAAGCCTGCTTGGAAGTCCCAAGTGGCCCTCGGAACCCTGGGGGCAGGGCCACTTGGGACTCCCAACCTCAAGCCAGGCATGCTTCATCTGCATACGGTCTCTGCCTCAAAGAGCTTATATTCTAGTAGCAGAGACAGAAAACACAACTCCATAAGACATGGCAAGAGTAACAATAAAGGCGTTACAAGGCTGGGTGGAGGGGAAAGTGTTGGCCAATTCACCCAGGAAAAGAAAGGGAGCCACAGGGGTGGTGAACTTCAACTTGAGTCTTGAGGTCTGAGCCAGAGAGTGCCAAGAGGACATGGAGGGGAAATGTGCCCTGGGGAGGCTGGAACAGGCTGTGCAGAGGGAGGGGCGTGAGGAGTCTGGCACGTAAGGGAAAAGGCGGGGGGATGAAGCGTGGGACATGAAAGGGAGGGTCCAGATCAGGAGGGGCTGGGGGAGGAGAGGATTTGGGGAAAGAACATCAGAGGCCAGATCAGGGAGCACTCGAATTCCAGGGTAAAGGGAGAGGATTGTATCTTGAAGCAATGAGGAGCCTTGGAGAGATGTGGAAGGTTTTAATCAGGGAATAATGGAATCAAGATGGCATTTTAGAAAGATTACTCAGCCTGCTGGGCGGGACACAGAAGAGGAGATGGGAGGCAGGAAGGCTGTCAGTGATGAAATAATAGGGAACATCCATTGATTTATGTGTGTTATTTCACCTTACCTTTTCCACAACTCAAGGTAAGATCAATATCCTGGTTTTATAGATGAAGAAACCGGGACTCGAGAGATGAAGTGAATTTCCTAAGGTCACACAGCTTGCAACCCAGATACGTCTGATGCCACAGCCCTCGTTCTCAGTCTCTGAGCCTGGGGTGAAGTGCATGGGCTCTGGGTCCAGGCTGCCTGGGTTCTAGTCTTCACTAGAACATGTGACTCTGACATCAGGCTGGCAACTGACAGAGCTCTGGGCTTCAGTCCCCTCATCTGTAAAATGAGGTTAGTAATAGCGTCCACCTCACGGGGGCTTGAGAATCAAGCGAGCTGATGCATGTAAAGGGCTCGGCACAGAGCCTGGCAGGCAGTGATCACGCACTGTGTCACGTGCTGTCCATCACAGAGCCACAGCCATGAGCTATTCGGCCTGGGCAGGCAAAGTGGCTCTGGGCAGGAGAGAAGGGGGAGGACTTGAGAGATATAGGGGGCGTAGTGGGTGGGACATGGTGGGAGGGCAAGGAGGGAGGAGTGGAGGATGTGTCCTGACTATCTTGGGGGCTCTGGGCAGTTGGCAGGGCTCTTCACTCACTTGGGGGACTGGAGGATGAGCTCAACCTGGGGATACTGCATCTCCAGCTCCTGTGAGAATCCTGCACCCACCCACCAGTACCCACCTGCCTCTGCAGCCTAGGAGAAGACCCATGAGCTTCCTCCTGGCCCTGACCCTCACTCATACAATGACCTATTCTGAGCTGAGTCTCCCAGGAGAGCCCCATGTCCTTGGCAGAGTCTAGGGACAGACCTGGTCGCACCAAGGCCAGCCAGAGGCTGTCTCCTCGCCAGATCTGGGGTCCCCCATCCAGCCTCAGAGACACTCCCATCCCCCTGCTGGACTCCCAGCAGAAATCCATGCTGAGTGGGCCTGGCGGCCCTGCAGGGCAGGTGCACTTAGAGGCCTTGGATCTTTTCCTTGTGTGATTCCAGTGTTCTCCCTGAGTCAACATGAATACCACTACGAGAAAAGTAAGAGCTTCTTTAAAAATGTAAGATTTCCTCCTAGTATGTCATTTGGGGAGCGTTTTCAGTGTTTTAGAAAGAATAGATATATTTGTGAAAAAACCTGGCCACACATGTTTCTTTCTTCTGAGCCTTCTACTATAAATGCCATTACAAAAAATTTAAAAGAAAAAAATCAGGCAAAAGGTACCAAATAAGAGTCCCTGTGGGTGGGGTTGTGTAAATTAGGGATGAAGGACCCACTTTTGAATTCGGACAGCCCCGGTTGTGAATTCCTGCTAGGTCTTTCCACATCTTGAACAACAGGCAAGTTATTTTCATCTGTTGGAGCCTCAGTTTGTTTATCCTCTAAATGGGCATGGGAATTCTGCAGTATTTTCTGAACCCAACAACCAATTCTCCAGTTCTCCAGACACCCACTGGTGTCCAATAATTCAACTCAATTCTTTTTTTTAAATATTTATTTATTTATTTGGTTGCATGGGGTCTTAAGTGCAGTAGGTGGGCTCCTTAGTTGTGGCTCACAGGCTCCTTAGTTGTGGCAGGCAGGCTCCTTATTTGTGGCATGAGAACTCTTAGTTGTGGCATGCATGTGGGATCTACTTCCCGGACCGGGGATCGAACCCAGGCCGCCTGCATTGGGAGCGCGGAGTCTTAACCACTTTGCCACCAGCGAAGTCCCAATTCAACTCAATTCTGACACTACCTACCTGGAATTAGCATCAGGTCCCACAAGTTAAAGGTCTGACAAGACTGCCCCCACCTCCGATGCCAGATGCATCTGTATTTCTGACCGACTGGCTATAAATTGGTGGTCTCACGACCCCTATTTCAGTTCAATAATTTGCTAGAACAGCTCACAGAACTCAGGAGAATACTTTACTTGCATTTTCTAGTTTATCATAAAGGCTATAACCCCAGAACAGCCAAATGAAAGAGATGCATAAGGGTATGGGGATGGGGGTAGCCCAGAGCTTCCATGCTCTCTCCAGGACCCTCCCAGCACCCTGATGTTCCTGACAAGTGTAGACAAGAGGAATAAAGAAGCCAACGCCAGAGGGTGAGGCCCAGAGTGAGGGCTCGAGAAACGCGGGCCTCTGTGAAATGCTGTGCCTGCTGGAACCACAGAGTCAGCAGAGGGAAGGGCAGGAGGGCTGGGCTGGTCAGGGACAGGTGGCATGGGGTTGGCCTGGTGTCTGGTATGTGCCTTATTCTCTTCTTTCCCCCGAAAATTAAATCATCTTTAAATAAAAGTAGTCTATTTAAAAGATTCCTTGGAAACAAAAAGATTCACTGGACAAGGTTCAGATTGTACAGAAACATGAAAGAAAACAAAAGTCAGAAAAAGCCCATGTCTAGATATTAACTAATAACAATATTTTGGTATAGTTTCATCCATAATCATTTCTTTCACTGTATTTATCTATCTATCCATCTGTCATCTGTCTATTCATCTGTCTTATCTACCAACCTACCTTTCTATCCATCTATCATTTATCCACCCATCCATCCATCCATCCATCCATCTACCTACAAAAAGGCATCACTCAATAAGTTCAGTCTGCCTTTTCACGTTATGTGTGAGCATTTCCCATGTTATCTAACATTCTCCTACAACACCTTTCCCTATTTTTAGGGAAACATAGTTTCTTTTGTAAAAACCTTCTTATTATAAGATAAAATAGAGAGATAGAATCTGCACAGCACAATGTATAGCTTAATGAAATAATAAACAGACACCCTTGTGGCCACCACCTGGTTCAAGAAAGAGAACTTAGCCAGCTTCCCAAATGCCTCCCGGTGCCCTGCCCAGTCACAGCTGCTTCCTTCCCTGCAAAAGAGCCACTACCCTCATTTTTATGTCAGTTACTCCTTTGCATTTCTTTGTAGTTTTATCACTCTAGTGGATACACTTAGACACTATAGTTTAGTTGGACATTTAAAAAAATTCAATATGCCTAAATTCTTTTAATCTACAGCTTCCCCCTTCATCTTGTTCTTTTCCTTAAAATCTATGTGTTGAGGAAAGCTGCCCGTTTGGCCTGTAGGGTTTTCACAGTCTGGATTTTGTTCAGTACAATTCACCACGTCCTCTGTCTGCTGTAGTTCCTGCAAACTGTCTTCATTTTTAATGGTCGTGCCATGATTTGTAATCAATGCCTTTGGATTGCCCAGCTTATTTATTTATTTATTTTTGCGGTACGCGGGCCTCTCACTGCTGTGGCCTCTCCCGTTGCAGAGCACAGGCTCCGGACGCACAGGCTTAGTGGCCATGGCTCACGGGCCTAGCCGCTCCGCGGCATGTGGGATCTTCCCGGACCGGGGCACGAACCCGTATGCCCTGCATCGGCAGGCGGACTCTCAACCACTGCACCATCAGGGAAGCCCTATGCAGACTTCTTAATTGCAGCATGCAGACTCTTAGTTGTGGCATGCATACGGGATTCCCCAACCAGGGATCGAACCAGGGCCCCCCTGCACTGGGAGCACAGAGTCTTACCCACTGGACCACCAGGGAAGTCCCTTTTTAGTGATTTTTTTTTTTAAGGATATTTATTTATGGCTGCGTTGGGTCTTCGTTGCTGCGTGCAGGCTTTCTCTAGTTGTGGCGAGCAGAGGCTACTCTTCCTTGTGGTGCTTGGGCTTCTCATTGCGGTGGCTTCTCTTGTTGTGGCACGTGGGCTTCAGTAGCTGTGACACGTGGGCTCAGTATTTGTGGCGCATGGGCTTAGTTGCTCCGCGGCATGTGGGATCTTCCCAGACCAGGGATCGAACACATGTTCCCTGCATTGGCAGGTGGATTCTTAACCATTGCTCCACCAGGGAAGTCCCCCTTTTTTGTGATTTTTATACTTACTTTCTTCATTTCAGTTTTCAACTAGGTTTGTTGTTTTTTTTAAGTCCCTTTGACAAAAAAGAGTTATTATTTTTAAACCTAAAAGAGCTCATTTGATCAGTAAAACTCTAAAAAGTCAGTGGAAAAGTAGACCAAAGACCTAAAAGATAAATCACATTAAAATAAAGGCAAATGGCCAGTAAAAAGTGAAAATGTGGCCTTCCTTTTTAGTGAGCAAAAAAAAAAAGCAAATTAAAATGACAAAATACCTTTCTAACTTCAATAAAATAAATTTAAAAAAAAGACAAAATATCGTCTTTTGTCTATCAAATTGGCAAGGATTTTAAGATGTTAAAAATGCCTAGACAGGGCTTCCCTGGTGGCACAGTGGTTGAGAGTCCGCCTGCCGATGCAGGGGACTCGGGTTCGTGCCCCGGACCGGGAGGATCCCACATGCCGTGGAGCGGCTGGGCCCGTGAGCCATGGCCGCTGGGCCTGTGGGTCCGGAACCTGTGCTCCACAACGGGAGAGGCCACAACACTGAGAGGCCTGTGTACCACAAAAAAAAACAAAAACAAAACACCCAAAAATGCCTAGACAGGGACTTCCCTGGTGGCACAGTGGTTAAGAATCTGCCTGCAGGGGCTTCCCTGGTGGCACAGTGGTTGAGAGTCCACCTGCTGAGGCAGGGGACGTGGGTTCATGCCCCCGTCCGGGAGGATCCCACATGCTGCGGAGCGGCTGGGCCCGTGAGCCGCGGAGCAGCTGGGCCCGTGGGCCATGGCCGCTGAGCCTGCGCGTCCAGAGCCTGTGCTCCACGACGGGAGAGGCCTCGGTGGTGAGAGGCCCGCGTACCGCAAAAACAAACAAAACAAAAAAAACAAAACAAAACAGAAAAAAGAATCCGCCTGCCAATGCAAGGAACACGGGTTCGAGTCCTGGTTTGGGAAGATCCCACATGCCGCGGAGCAACTGTGCACCACAACTACTGAGCCTGCACTCTAGAGAGCCCACAAGCCACAACTACTGAGCCCACATGTCACAACTACTGAAGTCTGCAAGCCTAGAGCCCGTGCTCCACAACAAGAGAAGCCACTGCAGTAAGAAGCCCGTGCACCACAACGAAGACCCAGTGCAGCCAAAAAATTAAAAATAAATAAATTTATTTTTAAAAAAATGCCTAGACAGTGTGACAGGCTGCCATTTATTCCCTCAAAAACATCCTTTCTTTCTTCCATCACAGCAGAGTTGTAGGTGGGCACATGCACACCCACCTAGAGACTATATTTCCATGCTCCTTTGCAACTAGGTATGGCCATGTGACTAAATTCTTGTCAAAGGAAGTGCTAGAAGTGATGCGTTTAATTTTAGTTTCACTTGTACTAGTCAGGGTCCCAGCAGGAAAGAGACGGCATCCTCAAATTGGGTAAACTGGGGAGAGCTAAACATAGGGACAATTTATGAAGGTATGGGCAGTGTGTAATAAAGAACTTTGCTGGCCTTTATCTCTGGTTCCCGGAAGGTAACCACCAAATCCTTCTCATTTCCTGAGTGATAGGAGTATCTTTGTTATTCATGATGGCCTCCTCAGACCACATATGATAGTTTATGCTAGTAAGGTGACTTGTGGTGGGCCCTTAGAAAGTTTATGTTAATGGGATGACTCAGGATGGAGGCTGACCATGCCAGAAAGTCAACCATGTGATTAGAGGGTTGAGGCTTTGAGCCACATGATAAAAAAGTATCCGTGAAGAAATAAGTATCAATTAGCCAGCAAGAGTCTGTCCACTTGAATTTAATCAATGTCCATATAATTATTTCTAACTCCCCTTTCCCACTGCTTGAACTTGGGTCTGATTTCCTGTCTCTAAGACCTGCCCCATCTTCACTCTGTCCCAGGTGTGATACCTAGGTTGATATTATTGGATTCCCATCCCCTACCCACACTTTCACTCATGATTTACAGGATGCTCTAATGTTCATCACAGCTTCTCTGATTCTGACTCCCACAATTGCCTGGGTTCTGGTCTTGTTAGATCCTACCTCATAACAAATTCTAACACTTCCCTTTCAGAATTATTTACTTTCAAACTATTCTTTTCTCATCCCTTAGCATAGTCTGGGTCCTGTTTATTTACAAGGTGCATCTCTGGTAGCGTTGGGAAATTTGGTCCTAATGAACAATGGTGGCAGCGTGAGAAGTGGCAGGATCCATCGCAGGGAAATTCAGACCAAGTTTCAGCACCAAGGAGAGCTCTGAGGGAACAGGATGATCTCGTACTGACAAAAGTTTTTTATCTTGGGAAGCTCATGAATACCTCTATAGGTCACATCTACAGGAAAGAATTGTATACCACTGGGGTGTCAAAGTGTTTCACCTTTTATGCTAAGTATGATGGACTGGTAGTGTCTGCCCAAAGTGTCCTATTGGAGAGAACTGTAAAACCTTGTATAATTTCAACAGGATATTGTTCTAAGATTGATTAATGATGTCTGCCACAGGTGGAAAATGAGTAAGCTACGGAACGTTTGTTATTCGTTTGTTATTCTTTTGTCTAGTCTAGCTCTTAAGGTACATATAGAAATTTTATATATGTTTTGCTATATCTGTCTATATTTTCCTTTTAGGTACTGTTTGCTTTTTACTTTATTTTATTTTTTTGTAATGAAGGTTTTCCTGCCATGAGATTATGAAAATATTCTTTTACTAATTTTTCGTAAAACTTTTATAGTTTTTTTATTTTCATTTTTGGCTGCATTGGGTCTTTGTTGCTGCACGTGGGCTTCCTCTAGTTGCGTCCAGCAGGGGTTACTCTTCATTGCAGTGCCTAGGCTTCTCATTGCAGTGGCTTCTCTTGTTGTAGAACACCGGCTCTAGATGTGCGGGCTTCATTAGTTGTGGCACGTGGGCTCAGTAGTTGTGGCTCGTGGGCTCTAGAGCACAGGCTCAGTAGTTGTGGCGCATGGGCTTAGTTGCCCTGCAGCATGTGGGATCTTCCTGGACCAGGGATTGAGCCCATGTCCCCTGTGTTGGCAGGTGGATTCTTAACCACTGCACCACCAGGGAAGTGCCTATAGTTATTTTTTTAAATCCCATATATTTTGGTGGTCCACTGATATCTTCCCTCATCAATACCACAAAGCTTTCACAGATATAGCTTTGCATTTGGATAGATTATAGTGGTCTCTCTTTTTTTTTTTTTTTTTGCGGTACACGGGCCTCTCACTGTTGTGCTGTCTCCCATTGCGGAGCACAGGCTCCGGACATGCAGGCTCAGCGGCCATGGCTCATGGGCCTAGCCGCTCCGTGGCATGTGGGATCTTCCTGGACCGGGGCACAAGCCCATGTCCCCTGCATCGGCAGGCGGACTCTCAACCACTGCTCCACAAGGGAAGCCCCATGAAGTCTCTTTAAAAAGTCTCTTTTTAAGGTTTCTTGTATATATTGCCTCCTCCAATAAACTTTAGAATCAGCTTGAAAATTCCCATTAGAATTTTAATTGGGATTGCATTGAATTTATAAATTAATCTGGGGAGAACAGAACTTTTGTGGTTTAAAAATCTTCAGGAACACTTTATTTCTTTCTTTAAGTATTCTTTTACTTACATCAATAAAGCTGTGCACTTTTCTTTATAGAGGCTAGACACCTTTCTTATTAAGTCTATTCCTGAGTACTCTACACTTTTTGATACTATTGTGAGTGAGATTTTCTGTGTAAAATGTTATAATTGGTTAGTACTAATGGTTTGGAAAGTCATTGATTTTTGTATGTTGTTCTAATATCCAGACTCTTTACTAAATTCTCCTACTAGTTTATCACAGGTTTTCATCATTTTCCCTCTTGGATTTTCTACACTTATTGCCTTCAAACAGTGAGAGTTGGTCTTTGCTTTTCAATATTAATACCAAATCATCAATCTATCTTATATTTTATGTCTTTAAAGGTAAGTTTCAGGCATCAGTACACCTCATCCTTAAGCACTTTAGCATGCATATTTTTAATTAGTATTCAATATTTGTTTATGAGTCTTTTTCCTTTTGAATATTATACTGTTTCATGCATAGTGTAAGGATCATACAACAGTATGTTTCTAATTTCTCTCTCCCATCCATTGTGCTATTTAGTCATACATTTTATTTTTTATATGCTATAAACACACAGTACATTGAATTTTGTATTTAACTTAGGCTATTTTCTTTGTTCTTCATTTATTAGCGTAGATCCAAGCTCTCGTCTGGTATTTTATTCCTTCTACCTAAAAAAATCTTCCAACATGTCTTTAGTGTGGATCTGCTGATTGCGAATTTTCTCAGTTTTTGTTCATCTAAAAATTTTTAATTTCTCCTAAATTTTTGTTTGTTTGTTTTACGGTACGTGGGCCTCTCACCACTGTGGCCTCTCCTGCTGTGGAGCAACAGGCTCCGGATGTGCAGGCTCAGTGGCCATGGCCCATGGGCCCAGCCGCTCCACGGCATATGGGACCTTCCCAGACCAGGGCACGGACCCGTATCCCCTGCATCGGCAGGCAGACTCTCAACCACTGCACCACCAGGGAAACCCTCTCCTAAATTTTTGAAAGATATTCTCATTAAGTAGATAATACTTGGTTGACATGTTTTTTTTTTCTTTTAAAACCTTATTGATGTCATTCTAAGGGCTTTTCCTTATGTAGTTTCTGTGAGAAGTCTGCTATAATTCCCATCTTTGTTCCTCTGTATGCAATGTGCCTTTTATCTCTGGCACCTATAAGATTTAAGATTTTTTTTATCTTTAGTTTTTAGCAGTTTGAATATGTTGTAACTCTCTCTTAAAAAAAAAAAGTATCCTCCTTGGTGTGCTCTGAGCTTCTTGGATCTGTGATTTGGTGTCTTTCATTAATTTTGGGAAATTCTCAGTTCTTATCTCTTCAAATATTTCTTCTGACCTTATTTTTCTCTCTTTTCTACTCCTGGAATTCCAGTTACATGTATATTAGACCATTTGATATTGTACCACAGCTGCAGGTCCTTTTACCATTTTCTGAAGGATGCAAGCATCTTACAGCAATTTAACCCCATTTATCTCTTCCAAACCTTTGTAGTATTGTTGTCATATATTTTACTTTAATATATTTTATAAGCTCCACAACACATTTGTATCACTGCTGTTATAAACAGCTTTTACCCTTATATTTATCCATTTTCTTCATTCTCCATTTGTTCCTACAGTTCCATATGCCCATCTGGGCTCATTTTCCTAATCTGAAAAAGCTTTCTGTAGTCTGAAATTTTTTCTTTAGTATTTCTTATAGCACCAATGTGATGACAATGAATTTTTCAACCTATATTTATATGAAATATCATTATCTCACTTTCAGTTTTGAAAGCTATTTTTGTTGTGTATAATGTTCTATGTTGCCAGATTTTTTCTTTCTACACTTTAAGGATTTCATTCCACTGTCTCTGGCTCCTGTGGTTTCCATTGAAAAGTCAGCTGTAAGTCTTACTGTAATTCTTTGAAGGTAATGTGGTAACGTGTCTCTTCCTCTTCAGTGTCTCTTTTCCCTTTTAAGATGATCTTTCTTTTTTGTTTTCAATATTTTGCCTATACTGCCCTCAGATGTGTTTTTTCTTGGTTTTATATGTTTGCAGTTTGCTGGACTTCCTGTATTTTGGGGTTACTGCCTTTCTAGCTTTGAAAAATTCTCAGATATTATCTCTCCAAAATACCTTTTCTGCCACATTACCACTCTTCCCTGCTTCGTGAACAACAATTACACAATTATAACAGGGAAAAGAAAGGAAGACTCCCTGTTCTTGTTGTATCCCATAGCTCTTTGCCACTTTTCTATACATTGCCATCTTTGCCTCTTTCCATGCTGCTGACTTACTTGAATATTTTCTTCTGACATATTTTCCACTTCACTAATTATCTGTTCAGCTGTGTCTAAACTGCTGTTAAGCCCATTTAATGAGTTCTAATTTTCGTTTTCATAATTTTGTTTTAGAATGCTTTTTTGATTGTTTTTATAAATTTCAAATATCTTGAAATTCTCCATCTTATCATTCATTTTGTCCTTCTTTTCCAGGATTCAATTTAACATATTACTCATAGTTATTAAGTCCTTGTCTGATAATTCCAATATTTCATTTATCTGAGTGTTTGCTTCTATTTAAAAAAATTGATTATTGGTCACATTTCCCTGCCCTTATACATGTTTAGCAATTTTTAAAAAATATGCCACACATTGTATATAAAAGAATCATAGAGGCTCCAGATGAAGGTTTCCCCAATCCTCTGTTAGGCAGATAGAATGGGGGAACTGATCACTTCAATACAATGAGGGATTGAGCTGAGTCAGGGCTGAGTTGCACTTTTACTAAGTCTCAGCCTACCTCTGATTTTTCCAAACCCCTGGGGGCTTTTGATTAAGAGACTGGAATGTCTTTGACTCCTCAGCTCTAAATGACTATGAGAGATTCAGTTTTTCTCTTTGGAGTTTTGAGCCTCTTGATGATGAGAGCACCAGTGTTTGTGGCAGTCTCCTCCTTCTAGTGCAATAAAGCACTGTTAAAGCACATATTTCACTCCACTTTTTAGAAGTTTTGGGCTCAGCCACTCATCCTCCCACATAATCCAGAACTCAAAAAATGTTCTGTGGGCACATTGCATTGTGTACTCCTATAGATTCCACCCATTCCACTGGCTCTACAGGATCATCGAAAGTTTTGTTCTCTTCTCTTTCCTTATGTAGTCCTCAGCCTGAGCTAAATAAGATCCTCAGGTCCAGCTTAGAATTGGAAAATTCTCTTGAGGCTGATCACCAACTCGTCTGGGAAGGGCTCTTACTCCTCTGGATTTTAGTTCATCTAGTCCTCATTACCATAGTTCTGTGATATTTTTAATAATACGATTTTGCAATTTATCTCTTTTATTCCTAGTTAATGTAGTGAGAGGCCTGGCCTGCCATAGCCTACTACATCCTACTAAGAAAGAGAAATCTCCTTCTCTTAAATGTTTAACATATATTTAAACTTACATTTTTCTATATGTGTCTAGGGTTCCTCAGTATCTACATTCTCTCCTTGAACAAGTTAAGAACACTTTCACTTCCCATCCCCACCCCTGAATACACCCCACATTGAGATCATCTGTGGTTTTAGTTCCTGGGTGGTTGTTGCCATTGCCACTGCTGCTGTTTTATTATCTATTAAAAATTAGACTTAGCCACAAAGTTTTACGATTCTTTTTTATTTTGTTTTACTTTAAAAACTTTTTATTTTATTGACATATAGTTGTGTTAGTTTCAAATATACAGCAAGATGATTCAGTTATACCTATATATACATTACTTTTTTCATATTCTTTTCCATTATGGTGTATCACAAGATATTGAATATAGTTCCCTGTGCTAAACAGTAAGGCCTTGTTGTTTGTCCATTCTTTTTTTGGAATTTTTGAATTTTATTTATTTTTTTATACAGCAGGTTCTTATTGGTCATCAGTTTCATATATATCAGTGTATACATGTCAATCCCAATCTCCCAATTCATCACACCACCACCCCACTCCCCTACCACTTTCCCCACTTGGTGTCCATACGTTTGTTCTCTACATCTGTGTCTCAATTTCTGCCCTGCAAACCAGGTCATCTGTACCATTTTTCTAGGTTCCACACATATGTGTTAATATAGGATATTTGTTTTTCTCTTTCTGACTTACTTCACTCTGTATGACATTCTCTAGATCCATCCATGCCTCAACAAATGATCCAATTGTGTTCCTTTTCATGGCTCAGTAATATTCCATTGTATTTATGTACCACATCTTCTTTATCCATTCATCTGTCAATGGGCATTTAGGTTTCTTCCATGACCTGGCTATTGTAAATAGTGCTGCAATGAATGTTGGGGTGCATGTGTCTTTTTGAATTATGTTTTTCTCTGGGTATGTGCCCGGTAGTGGGGTTTCTGGGTCATATGGTAATTCTGTTTGTAGTTGTTTTTTTTTCTTTTTGGCTTTTTTTTGTGGTACGAGGGCCTCTCACTGTTGTGGCCTCTCCCGTTGTGGAGCACAGGCTCCAGATGCGCAGGCCCAGCGGCCATGGCTCACGGGCCTAGCCGGTCTGCGGCATGTGGGATCTTCCCAGACCGGGGCATGAACCCGTGTCCCCTGCATCGACAGGCAGACTCTCAACAACTGCACCACCAGGGAAGCCCCCTATTTGTAGTTTTTTAAGGAACCTCCATACTGTTATCCATAGTGGCTGTATCAATTTACATTCCCACCAACAGTGCAAGAGGGTTCCCTTTTCTCCACACCCTCTCCAACATTTGTTGTTTGTAGATTTTCTGATGATGCCCATTCTAACTGGTGTGAGGTGATACCTCATTGTAGTTTTGATTTGCATTTCTCTAATAATTAGTGATGTTGAGCAGCTTTTCATGTTCTTCTTGGCCATCTGTATGTCTTCTTCAGAGAAATGTCTATTTAGGTCTTCTGCCCATTTGTGGATTGGGTTATTTTTTTTTTAGTATTGAGCTGTATGAGCTGTTTATATATTTTGGAAATTAATCCTTTGTCCGTTGATTTGTTTGCAAATATTTTCTCCCATTCTGAGGGTTGTCTTTTCATCTTGTTTATGGTTTCCTTTGCTGTGCAAAAGTTTGAAGTTTCATTACATCCCATTTGTTTATTTTTGTTTTTATTTCCATTACTCTAGGAGTTGGATCAAAAATGATCTTGCTGTGACTTATGTCAAACAGTGTTCTTCCTATGTTTTCCTCTAGGAGTTTTATAGTGTCCGGTCTTACATTTAGGTCTCTAATCCATTTTGGGTTTATTTTTGTGTATGGTGTTAGGGAGTGTTCTAATTTCATTCTTTTACATGTAGCTGTCCAGTTTTCCCAGCACCACTTATTGAAGAGACTGTCTTTTCTCCATTGTATAACCCTGCCTCCTTTTTCATAGATTAGTTGACCATAGGTGCATGGGTTTATTTCTGGGCTTTCTATCTTGTTGCATCGATCTATATTTCTGTTTTTGTGCCAGTACCATACTGTCTTGATTACTGTAGCTTTGTAGTATAGTCTGAGGTCAGGGAGTCTGATTCCTCCAGCTCCGCTTTTTTCCCTCAAGACTGCTTTGGCTATTTGGGGGCTTTTGTGTCTCCATACAAATTTTAAGATTTTTTTTTCTAGTTCTGTAAAAAATGCCATTGGTAATTTGATAGGGATTGCATTGAATCTGTAGATTGCTTTGGATAGTATAGTCATTTTCACAATATTGATTCTTCCAATCCAAGAACATGGTATATCTCTCCATCTGTTCATATCATCTTTAATTTCTTTCATCAGTGTCTTATAGTTTTCTGCATACAGGTCTTTTGTCTCCCTAGGTAGGTTCATTCCTAGGTATTTTATTCTTTCTGTTGCAATGGTAAATGGGAGTGTTTCCTTAATTTCTCTTTCAGATTTTTCATCATTAGTATATAGGAATGCAAGAGATTTCTGTGCATTAATTTTGTATCCTGCAACTTTACCAAATTCATTGATTAGCTCTAGTAGCTTTCTGGTGGCATCTTTGGGATTCTCTATGTATAGTATCATGTCATCTGCAAACAGTGACAGTTTTACTCCTTCTTTTCCAATTTGTATTCCTTTTATTTCTTTTTCTTCTCTGATTGCCATGGCTAGGACTTCCAAAACTATGTTGAGTAATAGTGGTGAGAGTGGACATCCTTGTCTTGTTCCTGATTTTAGAGGAAATGCTTTCAGTTTTTCACCATTGAGAATGAGGTTTACTGTGGGTTTGTCAAATACAGCCTTTATTATGTTGAGGTAGGATCCCTGTATGCCCACTTTATGGAGAGTTTTTGTCATAAACTGGTGTTGAATTATGTCAAAAGCTTTTTCTGCATCTATTGAGATGATCATATGGTTTTTATTCTTTAATTTGTTAATATGGTGTATCACATTGATTGATTTGCATATACTGAAGAATCCTTGCATCCCTGAGATAAATCCCACTTGATCATGGTGTATGATCCTTTGAATGTGCTGTCGGATTCTGCTTGCTAGTATTGTGTTGAGGATTTTTGCATCTATATTCATCAGTGATATTGGTCTGTAATTTTCTTTTTTTGTAGTGTCTTTGTCTGGTTTTGGTATCAGGGTGATGGTGGCGTCATAGAATGAGTTTGGGAGTGTTCCTTCCTCTGCAATTTTTTGCAAGAGTTTGAGAAGTATGGGTGTTAGCTCTTCTCTAAATGTCTGATAGAGTTCACCTGTGAAGCCATCTGGTCCTGGACTTTTGTTTTTTGTAAGATTTTTAATCACAGTTTTAATTTCATTACTTGTGATTGGTCTGTTCATATTTTCTATTTCTTCCTGGTTCAGTCTTGGAAGGTTATACCTTTCTAAGAATTTGTCCATTTCTTCCAGGTTGTCCATTTATTGGCATAGAGTTGCTTGTAGTGGTCTCTTAGGATGCTTTGTATTTCTGCGGTGTCTGTTGTAACTTCTCCTTTTTCATTTCTAATTTTGTTGATTTGAGTCTTCTCCCTCTTTTTCTTGATGAGTCTAATGGTTTATCAATTTTATCTTCTCAAAGAACCAGCTTTTAGTTTTATTGATCTTTGCTATTGTTTTCTTTGTTTCTATTTCATTTATTTCTGCTCTGATGTTTATGATTTCTTTCCTCCTGCTAACTTTGGGTTTTGTTTGTTCTTCTTTATCTATTTCCTTTAGGCGTAAGGTTAGATTGTTTATTTGCGAGATTGTTTTTTTGCGATTTTTCTTGTTTCTTGAGGTAGCCTTGTATAGCTATAAACTTCCCTCTTAGAACTGCTTTTGCTGCATCCCATAGGTTTTGGATTGTCGTGTTTTCATTGTCCTTTGTCTCTAGGTATTTTCTGATTTCCTCATTGACTTCTTCAGTAATCTCTTGGTTATTTAGTAACGTACTGTTTAGCCTCCATGTGTTTGTGTTTTTTACGTTTTTTCCCCTGTAAATCATTTCTAATCTCATAGCGTTGTGGTCAGAAAAAATGCTTGATATGATTTCAATTTTCTTAAATTTACTGAGGCTTGATTTGTGACCCAAGATGTTACCTATCCTAGAGAATGTTCTGTGTGCACTTGAGAAGAAAGTGTAATCTGCTGTTTTTGAATGGAATGTCCTATAAATATCAATTAAATCTATCTGGTCTATTGTGTCATTTAAAGCTTCTGTTTCCTTATTAATTTTCTGTTTGGATGATCTGTCCATTGGTTTAAGTGAAGTGTTAAAGTGCCCCACTATTACTGTGTTACTGTCGATTTCCTCTTTTATAGCTGTTAGCAGTTGCCTTATGTATTGAGGTGCTCCTATGTTGGGTGCATATATATTTATAATTGTTATATCTTCTTCTTGGATTGATCCCTTGATCATTATATAGTGTTCTTCCTTGTCTCTTGTAACATTCTTTATTTTAAAGTCCATTTTATCGTATATGAGTATTGCTACTCCAGCTTTCTTTTGATTTCCATTTGCATGGAATATCTTTTTCCATCCCCTAACTTTCAGTCTTTATGTGTCCCTAGATCTGAAGTGGGTCTCTTGTAGACAGCATATATATGGGTCTTGTTTTTGTATCCATTCAGCAAGCCTGTGTCTTTTGGTTGTAGCATTTAATCCATTCACATTTAAGGTAGTTATTGATATGCATGTTCCTATTACCATTTTCTTAATTGTTTTGGGTTTGTTTTTGTAGGTCCTTTCCTTTTCTTGTATTTCCCAATTAGAGAAGTTCCTTTAGCATTTGTTGTAGAGCTGGTTTGGTGGTGCTGAATTCTCTGAGCTTTTGCCTGTCTGTAAAGCTTTTGATTTCTCCATTGAATCTGAATGAGATCCTTGCTGTGTAGAGTAGTCTTGGTTGTAGGTTCTTCCCTTTCATCACTTTAAGTATATCATGGCACTCCCTTCTGGCTTGTAGAGTTTCTCCTGAGAAATCAGCTGTTAACCTCATGGGAGTTCCCTTGTAAGTTATTTGTTATTTTTCCCTTGCTGCTTTCAATAATTTTTCTTTGTCTTTAATTTTTGCCAATTTGATTACTATTTGTCTCAGTGTGTTTTTCCTTGGGTTTATCCTGTATGGGACTCTCTGTGCTTCCTGGACTTGGGTGCCTATTTCCTTTCCCATGTTAGGGAAGTTATCGACTATAATCTCTTCAGATATTTTTTCAGGTCCTTTCTCTCTCTCTTCTCCTTCTGGGACCCCTATAATGAGAATGTTGTTGCGTTTAATGTTGTCCCAGAGGTCTCTTAGGCTGTCTTCATTTCTTTTCATTCTTTTTCCTTTATTCTGTTCCACAGCAGTGAATTTCACCATTCTGTCTTCCAGGTCACTTATCCGTTCTTCTGCCTCAGTTATTCTGCTATTGATTCCTTCTAGTGTAGTTTTCATTTCATTTATTGTATTGCTCATCTCTGTTTGTTTGTTCTTTAATTCTTCTAGGTCTTTGTTAAACATTTCTTGCGTCTTCTCGATCTTTAGCTCCATTCTTTTTCCGAGGTCCTGGATCATCTTCACTATCATTATTCTGAATTCTTTTTCTGGAAGTTTGCCTATCTCCACTTTATTTAGTTGTTTTTCTGGGGTTTTATCTTGTTCCTTCCTCTGGTACATAGCCCTCTGCCTTTTCATCTTGTCTATCTTTCTGTGAATGTGGTTTTCATTCCACAGGCTGCAGGAGGGTAGTTCTTCTTGCTTCTGCTCTACTATTCTTTTTTAAAATCAGTGTTTCCTGTATCCCATGTCTTTTATGGCCTTGTGTTCATTTTTGTTTTCTTTTATGACCGTGCAGTCTTGAGTAGTTCCTTCACAGATTCTGTGAATAATAAATTTTGTTCAGAGCGTCTGTCCCAAACATTTTCATTTTCCTCTCACTCTTGAAGGCTAGTTGGGTTGGGTACAGGATCTTAAGATCAAAACAATTTTCTCCAGAAATTTGAAGCTCTTTTTCCATTGTCTTCCAAAGAGAAGTTATTTGCCAATTGGATGAGCAGTTCTCTCTCTCTCTCTTTATCTCTCTAGCTTTAGCTTTTAAGACTTTTCTCCATGAAATTTTACCACGGTGTGTCCAAGGGGTGAACCCCCCTCCTCCATTTATCTGTTTAGCACTTGATTGATCCTCTCACCCTGAAGACTCTTGCCTTTCTTCAATGGAAATGTTCTCTTATTGATTAATTAATTGTTTTCTTTTCTCCATCTCCTGCTTACGGAACACCTACAAAGTACTGGATGAATCTTGAAACTTCTGTATCTAGTCTCTATGTCATTTCACTATTTTTGTCATTGCCTTTATCTCAGTCATTTTGCACAACAGTTTGAGAGAATCCCTCAGCTTTTTTTTTTTTGCAGTACGTGGGCCTCTCACTGTTGTAGCCTCTCCCGTCACGGAGCACAGGCTCTGGACGCGCAGGCTCAGTGGCCGTGGCTCACAGGCTCAGCCGCTCCATGGCATGTGGGATCTTCCTGGACCGGGGCACGAACCCGCATCCCCTGCATCTGCAGGCAGACTCTCAACCACTGCGCCACCAGGGAAGCCCCCCTCAGCTTATTTTTAACTCACTGATTTTTTCTTTTCTTTCTTTCCATCTTTCTTTCCATCTTTCTTTCATTCTTTCTCTCTCTCTCTCTCTCTCTCTCTCTCTTTCTTTCTCTCTTTCTCTCTTTCTTTTCATACTGTGTGGCTTGCAGGATCTCATTTTTCCAACCAGGAATTGAACCTGGGCCATGGCAGTGAAAGTGCTGAATCCTAACCACTGGACCAACATGGAATTCCCACTAATTTGTTCTTTTGACAACAACTTTGAAGTATTTCAATAATACAGAAAGGTATAAAGAATTAATAATACAACAAACATACTGGTACACACCACCCAACTTTGTCAGTTATTACAATTTTGCCTTATTTTTTTCATATTTATATTTTTAAGAAGTAAAACATTGCCGATACAGTTGAAGCTCTTTTTGTTCTCTTACCAATTCCATTCCCTTCCTTCATTGTCTGGGGATAACAGTTATGTTGAATTTGGTCTTTATAACTTTTAAATACCTTTTATGAAGGTATTATTTCTATAGTATATAATTCACTTATTTTAAGGGTGCCATTTGATAAATTTTGGCATTTGTGTGAAATTGTGTAATCACCAACACAATCAAGATGTAAAACAATTCCATAACCCCCAAAAGCATCCTTGTGCCCCCCTTTTTTCTATATTAATTAATTAATTAATTTATTTATTTATTTTTGGCTGTGTTGGGTCTTCGTTGTTGTTCACGGGGCTTTCTCTAGTCGAGGCACGTGGGGGCTATTCTTCCTTGCGGTACACAGACTTCTCATTGAAGTGGCTTGTCTTTGTTGCAGATGCCCTTTTTGGCCAACCAGACATGCAGGAAATGCAAATCAACACTACAAAGAGGTATCACTTTGCACCAGTCAGAATGACCGTCCTCACAAAGTGTAAAAACAAGAAATGCAGGAGAGGGTGTGGAGAAAAGGGAACACTGTTACGCTGATGCTGGGAATGTAAACTGCTAACAGCCACTCTGGGCTCTAGGTGAGCGGGCTTCAATAGTTGTGGCATGCAGCCTCAATAGATGTGGCTCACGGGCCCTAGAGCACAGGCTCAGTAGTTGTGGTGCATGGGCTTAGTTGCTCTGCGGCATGTGGGATATTCCAGGACCAGGGCTCAAACCTGTGTCCCCTGCACTGGCAGACAGATTCTTAACCACTGTGCCACCAGGGAAGTCCCTCCTTGTGACCCTTTGCAGTTGATCCTCTTTGCCAACCCTGGTCCTAGACAACAATTGCTTTCTGTCCTCATAGCTTTGCCTTTTCTATAATTTCATATAAATTGAATTATACAGTGAATGGTCTTTCAAGTTTGGTCTCTCGCTTAGCATAATATTTTTGAGATTCAGCCATGTTTTTGCATGCCTTATTTAATGTTTAATTACTTTTTATTGCTGGGTAGTATTCCCAAGTATGGCTATACAATAATTCATTTATCCATTACTCAGTTGATAAACATTTAGATTACTTCCCGTTTGGGTCTGTTCTGAGTAATATTCAACTATGAACATTTATGTACAAATCTTTGTGTGGATATATGTTTTAATTTGCCTTCGGTAAATAACTGGAAGTCGAATTGCTATGTTATATGTTAAGTGTGTGTTTAACTTTATAAGATGCTAACATACTGTTCTCCAAAGTGGCTGTGCCATTTTGCATTCCTGCCAGCAGTATATGAGAATTCCAGTTGCTCTATATCCTTGCCAACACTTGGTATTGCCAGTCTTTTTAACTTTAGTATGTAATGGTACCTCATTATTATTTTAATTTGTATTTCTCTAATGACTAGTGAAGCTGAGCATGTTTTCATGTAACTATTTCCATTCTCATATATTTTTTGTGGAATTTCTGTTAAAATCTTTTGTTAAAATCTATATAAAGAACTCTCACATCATAAGAGTTCTTTACGTACTTTGGATAGGCACTTTTCATGTATGTTTTTTAATGTAAATTTTATGGAGTATAATCATCCATGTTACAGTGAATGCATCAAAAATATACACTATTATATTCATGTTTTAACTTTATATAATAGGTATTATACCAATTTATCATTCTGCATTGCTTTTTTATTTCACTCAGCATTATATTTCTGAAATTTATCCCTTTGGCTACATATAGCTCTAGATGATTCATTTTGTCTGTTGTATAGGATTCTATAATGTGACCAGACCACAAGGTGTTTATCCAGTCTGTTGGATTATTGGCTGTTTCCAATTTTTTGCTATTACAAACAGTTCTGCAGTGAACACTCATACATGTTTCCTTACACACAAACGTAAGAGTTTCTCTGAGCATACACCTAGAAGTGGCATAGGGGCTGCATATATTTAAATTTATTCCAATTTCTCTTTGGCTATATTCATTCTACTATTCAGCCAACCTACTGAGTTTTAAATTTGAACAATTATTTTAAAATTTCAAGATCTCTTAGTGAGTCATTTTAGTAACAGCCTGTTCTCAATTTATGGGTATGATATCTTCTCCAATCTCCCTAGGGATGGTAATTATACTACTTTAAAGTCTTCTTTTTGTTTGTGTTGGCTCTCTTGGGTCTATTCCCTTTGGTCTTAGGTCTTCTTTTTGCTAAGTTCGATGCCTCTCTTGCAGAGTGTTGATTTTCCTCAAATGCTTGGATATTCTTGGCTTTCTGTTCACCTTTGCTTTGAGAATCCCTTTTTGCCTGTCTCTGAAGGATGGTTTCAATCACAAAAGCTTGTCTCTGATCATCACTGTGAAGGAGTTCCGCCAATGGTATATGATAGAAGTTGGTCTTCTTCCTGCTTCCTAGTGTGTCACTGGATTCCCCAGGGCATGTCCTTCACTCTCAGACCCAAATATATCCACTCACTGCTCTGGCTTGTGGGTAAACTCCCTTGCTGTCAGCTGCTCACATGAGCAATGGTGGGGGGGGTGGAGTAGTGGGGGGCAGTTGGGCAGAGGTGGGTCAGCCTGGCTGCTCTAAATGCAGCTTCTCAATTGCTCAGTCTCATGATTTCCCAGGTCCCCCTGCTGCTCTGGGTACCCCGAAGTCCTGTTGTCTCTGAGCTGGGAGCATTCCTGGAGCCAACCCTCACCCCCTGCCTCCTTGCACAGTGATGCTCTCCTCATGTGTTTTAGGCTATGGGCTCCTCTGTCAGTCCAAGCCTGCCTACTTTCCATCTTCCTGGAATTCCACAAAGTTTCTGTTCACTGAGGACTTTCTTTCTTGATTTATACAACTATTACAATAGAACACATTTACATCAATACATATATATTTTTTCTGTTATAACTAGAGATTTGAGGAGATAGGACTGGACGCAACCTGTCATTTTAATCCAACCTCTCATGCTTCTTATCTTCTTTAAATTCTGTCTTCTCTGTCTTCCTTGGAACTCTCTGTCCTTCGGACTCTCTGTCTCTCTCTGTGTCTCTGTCTCTGACTGTGGTTCTGTTTCTATGTCTTTCTCTGGCTCCATCTCAGTTCTGACTCTCTCTATTTACATCTTTCTCCTTGGTTTCTCTAAGCCTTTCTGCCTCACCGTCCCCTAATCTCAGTGGCTGCTCCGCATCAGTGGGAGGCTCCGGCCCCCACGGCTGGCTGGCTCTGGAGCAGTTTGTGGGTGGGGGAGCCCCAGATTGCTGCAACGTGGAACAAGGATTTCCAACACATGCTCCCTCTGGCAGCCTGCCACCACAGCTCACTGCCTGCCAACATCACACTTCAACTTAAAGAGGGAAAACTGCCAGACCAATGTTTTAGCTACAGCCCCGTGTCAGGGTTGCACGGGGAATCTCACAGCAGCCTCTGCCAGAAGCTAGAGCTGTGAGGGGATTGGGAAGGGGCTCAGAGCTGCTTGGTATTGGTGGGGGGTCCTGGCTGCCACCCTCTCTGGTCTCTTTCTGAGTATCAGAAAGTTTGCTTGGAATACACTCTGGGCATCTCCCAGGATGGGGGCTCTTCCTTTCCTAGTTTGTGCCTGGGCAAGTAGACAGCTTGTGGTCCTGCTTCGTCTCCTGCCCCATGCCATCCACAGCATGGCTGTCTCCTCCATCTCTGGGCAGAGGACCTCTGTGCTGTGAGCTGAGACACCGTAAGCTCAGGGAATGGTCTGGGACTGAGGAAGTCAGAGGAATCACTCTGTTTTTACGGGTCAAGAGTTAGGAAATATCAGAGACCAGTGTAGAAGCGCTCATTCTCACCGGTGAAGAGAATCCCCTCCCTCTCAGTGCAAAAACTTTATTCTTTTCTAGGACCATACCCCTGCCAGCATAGAAGTGCCCATCCTTGCTAGTACAGACGTGTCCATCATTCTAGCAAATTTAGGGATTCCTACTCAGGTAGAAATGCCCATCTCTACTTGTGTGATGCACCCTTCCCCGCCAGTACAGATTCACCCGTTCTTTCTGATGGTCATTCCCAGCTCAACCCCTGCAGATGATTTTGTTCTGATCAGTGTAGAAGCATCCACAGCTGTGCCCTCTGTTCTCATCAATACAGCAGTTCCCTCTTGCTAACTCCCACCAGGACTCAATTTAGATGTCTCTTCTTCCAGGCAGCCTTCCCATTCTTCCCTGCATGTGCAGAGGCTCTCACTCAGGGCAAAGGAGAAACATGCTCATCTCTAGAGTATAGAATTTCCTAGCATGGTCAATTCACTATTTATTATTCCTCCCAATATGGATTTGCCAAGGGTTCCAGCAGGGGTGAGCCCATCCCAGACCTGGGGCAATGCCTCCTCCTAAGAGTACAGTGGTTCTTAGAGCTTCAAATATAAAAACATATATGCATATAAGCATAGAAGTACCCATTCTAACTTGTGTAGAAACAGTGATCCTTGAGAATACAGAGGTTCCCAATCCTACCTGTGCAGAAGTGCCCATCAGTATGGAAGCATTTCCTGGTGGGAGTGTAGAGGCTCCCAGCCTTGCCAATGTGGACGCACCCCTCTGCCACCAGAGGCAGGCAGGTCCCTTGAGACACCTGGCAGACCCAGAAGGAGCATGTACCAATGAGGGAAGGCAGCGTGGAGAGGCGGGGTGGGGAGAGGGAGCCACTTGATCAAATCGACAGCCTGGTGGAAGTGCCGGCTGCCAATACAAACAGATAAGCACTAATAATCACTCTTTCTTAAAAGCCCCACTTGCATGTCCCATTTTCCTGAAGATGCCACCTGCACAGCTGCTCTTAATCAAGGACCATTTAATTCGTTCCCAGATCATTGTCTGCACTAATTGTCTTAAACAAACCGAAGTTCATTTCACCTTATTCCCCAAGAGCCTGGAGGGCTTCTAATTACCTGTAGGTGGTTCTCCACACAGCCCAGCTTCATTAAAGATCACAATATGTTCCTCTAATAGGTTTCCCATTAAAATCCAATGGGTTCCCATCAAAATGAGTTATGCCGCAGGAAAAAAAATCCACTAAAATATATTTTAATTAAAGTGAATTAGACATTGCATATGTCTGTTTCTGCCAACAGGTTGCACTTGGGACCGATGCTGGCAGAAAGCTGAGGGGAGAGATGGGAAAGAGAGGGAAGGGGAAGGGGAAGCGGGAAGAAAGCTCAGTTGTGGGGTGAAGAGCTTTGGAATTAGATAGTGGCTCTGCCAGTCCTAGCAGTGTGACTTTAGGCAGTCACCTCACCTCTTTGAGCTTCAGTTTCCTCATATCTAAAATGGAGATAATAATCCTTAAGCTAGCAGTTTATTTTTGCTAGGAATAGAGATCATTTATATGTATATAGTGCTTCATACATAAAAGCACTCAATAGAGGCCACTATTATTATATAATATTATAAATAAATATTGTATTAGTCAGCTGTGCTGTGTAACAAACAACCCCCCAAATCTCAAAGGCTTACAGCAACAAATTGTTATTTCTCACAAGAAGGACTGCAGGTTAGCCCTGCCCCATGTGTCTTCTTGTTCTGCAACCTAGGCAGAAGGATCAGTTCCTCCCTGGGATATGTCATTCCCGTGGCAGAGGGCAAAGGGCAAGAGAGCAAGGTGAACCATGCAGCTGTGTTCAAGTCTTGTGCTAGACATTTGGGTGTCACATCACTCACTTTGCAAAGGTCAGAGGAACTCACACAGCTGAGCCTGGCAGTGGTGCTGAGAACTCTATCCACCTACTAGGAGGCATGGCAAGGGTGGGGCTTATAATCCTCTTACAGGGAAGGGAATGAATAATTGTCAACAATAAAATAATATGCCACAACCCTATCACTAATTATTATAGCAGTGTTTCTCAAGTTTGCCTGGTAATAAAAATCTCCTGGGGATCAAAATATAGAGACCTGAGTTACTAAATCAGAGCTAATAAATCAAATTATCAGGAGGAAGATCCTAGGAATCTGTATTTTAATGTGTTTCAGATCATCTTTATCATGAGGAACATTTGAGAAACACAGTTTTATAGAATAATGGATAAAAATTTTGATTCAGAGAGATCTGAGATTGCAAACTGTCTCCACCACGTATTAGCTGTGTCATCATGGGAAAGATTCTTAACCTCTCTGAACCTCTTCATTTGTGATATACGATAACACATGCAAACCACATAGCATGGTATCTGGTACAGGGCAATCCTTCAATAAACATCAGCACTTCCTATTTTTAAAGTAACAATAATAATGATAATCGATGGTGATAATCAATGCACTGCAATAAATAGTAATGCTAAGAACAATAGTATTAAATAATGATAATAATAAATATACATAATATAAATATAATAATAATATACATGTAAGAATTCAACAGGAAGAGCTATCTACAGCCACTGGCTTTTGCTCTGAACTCCTTAGTAAGAGTCCTTGACCCCAGCTACACATTAGAATCACCAGTGGAAATTTAAAACATCCCAGTGCCTTGGCCCCATCCCTGGAGATTCTGATTTAATTAGTCCCAGATGTGCTCCATGCTGGTCAAGCTCCCCAGGTGTTGCTACCATGCAGCCAAAGGTGAAAACCACTGCCCTAGGGTCTTGCTACTCAAAATGTGGTCCGAGGACCAGCAGCGTCAGCATCCCCTGGGAGCTTGTTAGAAATGTGGAATCTCTGGTCCCACTCTGGACCTGAGGAATCGGAATTCAAAGGTGGAAAAGACCCCTAGGTGATTTTGTGCATATTATAATTTAAGAAGCGCTGCCCCCGAGGACCTCATCCCTCATCCCCAGCCCCACTCCTGGCCCAGTGGTTGCATCGCTCACCCTCTTGGCAGCACTCAAGGCTGAGGAATGGTTCCATCTTGAAAACCCCTCTCCCCCGTCACCTTCCATCATACCACACACTTCTGGCTTTCTACATTTTTGCCTCCTCATTTTTTCCCTCACAAACACATCTGTCTGCCTTTCTCTTCCTCTCACTGTCTTTCTGTCTCACTTTCTTTTCTCTGCCTCTCTCCTTGTCTCATGATCTCTCCTGTATGGCTGTATCTCTCCCATCTTTCTCTCTCTCTCTCATCTCTCTGTCTTGTAAGCACATTTCAGCCTCTCTATGATCGAGTCCTTTCTCAGCTATTTTATGAAAGGTGGCCAAATATGGCCCCCAACTCAGCCTTATGACTCATTTCAAATAACCAGCCAAAAAGGCAGCCCAGAATTTCTGAATCTCAATGCCAAAGTCACAAGAGAGAGAAGCTGATTGGCTCAGCTTGAGTCAGCATCCAACCCTAGTCCAGCCAGCTGTTGTCAGGGGAGCAGAGAGGTGGGGTACTAACAGGATCTGTGGGACTCTGCCCTGTGGTGGGGGGGGCAGGTCTCAGAGAAGAGAGATGGGAGGCTGGAGGAGCACAAAGGATGCTCACCACACCTGCCTGCCCAGGTGGACCCTCTTGGCGATCAGTTTTGACTTGAATCCCCCGGCCCTTTGGCCATTGCCATCTGAGCTGCTGGTGGGTCCCCATTCTCTTCATTCCAGCACAAGCTACTTCCTGTCTTGGAGTCTCAGCTCCTTCATCTGTGAAATGGTGACACTGACCCCTCCCAGCAAGGCAGTTGCAAGATCTTATGTGACATCCTGTGGGCAGAGTACCCAAGGCCCTGTTGGTCACATTGACCATGACACATTTGAGTTCCCTAAAGTCCCAGAAGTTCCTCTGGGCTTCAACCGCCTACCCTCTCCTCCTTTTTCCTCTCCTGCCATCACCATCCTCCCCCACTGCCAGTGTGGTCCCTGGATGCCTTGTGGTCATGCTCAGTGAGACACACCGGCTCCCCTCACCACACACGTATAACTAATTTGGGACACACGCCAGGGTGCCCGTGCTTAGCTACTGAAGCCACAAACTCTGACCATCGTTTTGGTCACTGAGCCTCATGGCCAGCCTGGATGGGCTCCTTGTGGACCAGCCTTTGCCCCCCAGCCCCCCTGCCTGAAATCAGGTAGGGGGTACCAGACATCAAAGGGAGGGAGGCAGGAAACGCCAGTGTCTATAGGACATCAAACACCCCAGGTGTCTCTAAGGTCCTCCTGGGACACCCTCCACAACCCCTGGGCAGAAGCGGCTGCTGCTTTGTGTTTCTTGTTGCTGTTGCCGTTCTTTCCTCATCCATTGAGCAAATGTTCCCCATTGTCTTCTGGCTGGGGGCTGGGCACTGGAGATTTGGAGGTGCAGCCAAGTGGGTGCTGAACTTGAGAACCTCAGCCAATGACCTAAGGCTGTCCAGGTCTCACCAGCCTATGGGTGCAAAAATATCCCATGAAGATGCACAGCAGTCCCCGGCCCACCTCCTCGTCCCAGAATGCCAGTCCGCCTCAAACCCCCTCTCTGCCACCCCCATGAGATAGTTCCGGTTGTTCCCCAGCGGAGTCTTGCATGGGCCCATGAACCTGACTGGGCTGTGTTGGCCTCTGTTGCCTCTGCCTCTCTCACTGGGCCGTGGACCTCTCCGGCCCTGCGGGCACCTCGGCTGGCCTCTGAGACACTGCACTCAGCGTCTGCTCCACCCAGACCCTGCCTCTGCCTCGGCCCAGCCTCAGACCCTATTGAAGTCTCCCAGCCCAAAGCCCAGGCAGCTCCTAGGTCTGCGACAAATCGCTGTATGCTCAGTCAGGAGGTGCCTACAGTGGAGTTGCTTAAGCCCCAACGTGATACAGATGTTGATGAAGATGGTCTTTCAGTTCAAACCACACGGCAGCTTTCTCCCTGTCCTTGTGTGACACACACCTCACTGGGATAGTAGAATTAGGGGGGCTTCAAATCTGGAATGCTCCGTTTTGCTCAGGCCCTGTTGCTTACTCCAGAATCCATGTTTTCTAAAGATTAATTCTCCCTATGAGGCCCTGCAGCCCCTCCCTGTACCCCGGCTTCTGCTGGCCGTTCTGCAAGCAGCAGAAACCCCAACTCTGCTGGCAGAATGTCCTGTCTCACAGATGAGAAAGCTGGAGGGGGGCGGGGCTGCCCCCAGGTCCACGGCTCTGTGCTAGGCTGCAGTGTGTCAGTCAGCAGCTATTTGCTGGCCCCCTTTCCCCTGGCGGGCAGGGTGTATATCCCAACCCGCTGTGCTGGGTGTGGCTGTGTAGCTCTCTGGCCATTGGAATGTGAGCCAAGTCTCTAATAAAAGTGCTTGTGTGAGTTGCTTTGTCTTCAAGTCCCTGTGATCTGCCAGGAGAGGAGCTGTCTTCTGCTCACTGCGGCCCCTTCAGCCCGGACCCCAGAATAAACACACGCTGAATAGACCGGAACCCAATGCAGCCTGCAGCGGAGTGCCCAGCCCAGCCTGAATTAGCTGAACCGCAGTAAACCTGCTGACCCGTGACCTTGAGGTGTCACTCACTGCGTTTGGGGGACGGTTGTTTTGTGGCATTATCATAGCAACAGCTGACGAGTCCGGGCACTCTGGGCAGTGGCGTCAGTTTCCTCAGGCCTGTCCCCTCAGGTCTCAGATGGCTGCTGGAGGGGCAGGAGTCACGTCTTCACGCAGCCACGAGGAGAGGCAGGAGAAGGAAGCAGCTTTTCTTCATGTATCTTTTGGTTTTCATCAAAGGGGACACATTCCCCAGAAGCCTCCTCCCCCATACATGTCTCCTCCTGTCTAATGGGCAAAGTCACGTCACGGGCCTGTCACCTGTGCTCTAACCGATCGCTGGCACGAGGGATGAAATCACGGAGATTGGTTCATTAGAGAACATCTCCTCCCTCCTCGCGGTGAGGAAGGGGCTCTGTGAATCATAGCAGTGTCCAGTGGTCAACCAAACCGAGAGGGTTCCATTAGCCAGGGAGGAAGTAGCCCACAGCAACTGAGTGGGAACCCACAGATGCAGCCACAGTCTCCTGTGGCCCCAGGAAACCGACAATCAACTGTAATATTTCTTAACGCGTATGTCAAACACGTAACAAATGCATGTGTTAAGACAGCACCGTGATTCTTATTTCTCTGTAATCCCAGTAGGTCCTCTCTATGTTTGCAACCTGAAGGCAGAGGTGGACTGCTAGAGTTTTAGCAGAACCATTAAAAAAAATTAAGCAGAACTCCAAAACGTAAGACAGATAAAGACAGAAATACTCTGGTCTGTAGGGGATATGTGTGTGTGGCAGTGGGGGGAAGGCAGAATGGCGGGGAGCCCCAAGCCCCGTTTTCTCGGCCTCCTTCTTCACCCCCTCCCACCCAGGATCACTGAGATATGGTTAGAGAGCCCAGGATTCTGCCAAAGTCAGTTAGGAAATCATTGTACAGCAAAAACAAAAGCCACGTTTATTGAGTATCTACTGTGTTCTAGGCAATTGTGTACACATTTGCACATTTAATCTGACAATATCCTTTACGCAGTGCCCTATTCCTCCCCTCCCTGCCAGGGGAACTGGCTGCCGGACAGTGCCCCAAGCTGGCAGTGAGGTATTTGGGAAGAGCACTCATTCTGGAGGCAAGTGGTAGCTTTCGGGGAAGCCTGGGTTTGAGTTCCAGCTGCGACTTTGGCTTGCTGTGTGGCCTCAGGCAAGTCTCCTGACCTCACTTGGTCTCAGTATCCCCACCTGCACAATGACATTTTGGGTTCTCAAGCTTTGACGTACTAGGACCTACATTTAGGCCACGCCAGCTGGCCTGGATTGACACGTGCTGGGCAAGTCCTGCCCACCGATGAGGCAGAAGTAGCATCGAGGGGCCTGGGCCTCTGAGAGAGGAAGTGGATCTGGAGCCTCTGCACCTCCACCCGCCCTCACGCCCTGCCACCATCTGACCTGATTAAAACCCAGCTGGTGGGGCCCGCCAGTGACTCAGCCCCTTGCCCTATCTGATTGTCAAAGCCGATTCCTAGAAGTTGAAAGTCACTTCTCTTCTGCAGCCATCGCCACCCCCTCCCCCATGAGGCAGCTTCTAATTCTGTCCTTTCACCACAGAGCCAGGACAAAGGCAGTGACAGCATAAGGGGCTTTCAGGGGAAAGTCTGGGTTGGAAGTCTAGAGGCCAGGTGAGGCTGAACGGGGTGAGAGAGGCGGGGGACCGCGTCCTAGCCAGGGAGGAAATGGGATGTGTAAGCTGGAGCGGGCACAAGGCCTCAGCTCTGCCGCTCACCAACTGTGTGATCCTGGGCACATGACATAATTTCTCTTTGCCTCGGTTGTATGTAAAATAAACAGGAAAACTCTCCTTCCCGATTTTACTTCTCAGAGATAACCGCTGCTAATGGTTCAGAGTGTGTTCTTCTGGATACAAACCCAGAAGAGAGGGATAGAAACAAAGATGGAAATAGAGAGAGATGGGAAGATGAATGGCCTTGACTGTTGTAACCACAACAATGGGATCACACTGTACAGGGAAGTGGTTGAGGATACAGGCTTGCTGTGAAGAACCAGTTTTGGAAGCATTTTCTGGGCCCCTCACTGACCTCCAAGAGAGTTATAAGCATGATAAAAAGCAGGAACTTGGCCTGTCTTGCCACATCCCGGCACCTGGGGTAGTGCCTGGCGCACAGAAGAGGCAGGAGGCGGAGAAGCCGCGGACCCGGCTGCTGCCCTCGACAGGCGGCCCGGGAGTCAGCAGCTCAGTGACGCCGCTCGTGGGCTGCCCCAGCGCCCCATCCCGTGCACCCACCTTCCAGGCGTGAAATGAACGTGGCTGCTGTTCACTTCCATCTTCCATATCTCCCTCTGCAAGTCCTGTGACCCACTACCCCAGAGTTACACAGTGAAAGAAATTCTGGGAAACGCAGTTTCGCTTAATTAAGTTGACACAGTGCAAAACCACCCCAGTTCAGATGCTCAAGATCCCTTCAGACGACACTGTGACAGGGAGCACGAGAGTTAACGTCATCTGGGGTAAATCAGTGAAAATGTACTGCCCTCTGCCCAGGTGGATATGAACTGCTTCTGAGCCTCCTCTCCAGTGGGGATGGAAAATAGCATTCTACAGATCAATAGCCACGCTAGGTGCCAGCGGCTATGACACTGATGCAGCACTGTGATGGGGCCTACCACGCTCTTGAGTTTATGGTGATTCACTGTCATCTCTGATCCGTTGGGTTTTTACAGGGGCTCCACTTGCTGAACTAAATGGGGATATAATAGGAGCCACCACTCCTGTATCCTTCCCATCTTTGAGGGTGGCGCTAATCTCTGCCATTCCTGGCTCTGATTTACTATCTTGGCTGGGGTGGGGGCAGTTTAGGGCCCTCCCCTCCACCTTCCCTATTATGAAGTCTTTTACACCACAGGGCACGGAGCCAAGTGAGGGTTCTGCCAACTGTTAGGTACATCTGTCCCAATTACACACTCAGGGACTGGAGAGATGACCATGGGAGGGTCCGTGGACCCATTAGACCCACTGTGAGATGGGCTTAAGCCGGCACTCATCTGTGGCCTCTGTCCACCCTAGGATGGCATGTTGGTGATTCTCTGGTCTTACATGATGCATCCATTCCCACATGTCCACCCTCTGAGCCTCCTGGCCCCTTCCCCAGGGCTCTGCCAAGGTGGTTTTGTCATTTCCATCTCCCTGTAGACCAACTAAGCCTCATGTCTACATGTCTCAGCCTCATGGAGCCATCCCAGCAGTGTCAGGAGTGGCTCAGGGCTCCTGAGTCATTAGACAGTGCCCCCTGTCAATCCTCTCCCCAGACAGCCTCTATCCTCCCTGCCCTGATATAGAACCTTCGAGACCCCCTCCCAGGGGTGTTCTACACATGAGCCAGGTCCTGCAGTTCTTTGGGTAGATAAGTTGTTTCCTCCTACTAAAGAGGAAATGCAAACCTCCCTCAGACCACGTTGAGAACTGATTTTAGTTACCAGTCTGCATAGCCATTAGGAGAAGTAGGGGATGCTGTGGAGGAGCCCACATCATTCTGAGAGGCAGCCACCCCAGGTGAGGCCTTTGCATTACCTCCCACCACCGGGAGGCTGTAGCAAAGAGGAGGAATCATTCCTACCATCCAGAGGTTCAGGGGACGTTGGGGCTCAGGTTCCCATCCCAGGTCTCGGGGTCCCAGCCTTTCTATACCAGCCCTTCTATCAGCCTAGAAGACTCATTGGGGCTGTGAATTTAGCCCCTTGTTCCTCCACTACTCTTTCAGTTAGGTCTTGGGTCTGATTTTCAGCACAGTCTGCCCTCCAGCTTCAGGAATTAAAAGGCTATTATTTAAGTGCTGCCCTGGCAGCCTTCTGGCTTTCTCACTGGGCCCCATGTTGATAGTGGGCTGACTCGAGCCTGTCATTTTCGTCCTTCAGGGCTGTCATGGCAGTTGCAAAACAACTGCAGTCCTTTGAGTTACCATTGCCCCCTCATCTCTCAAGCACTGGAGCTACTGGATAAATTAGCGCCTTCTCTTTCACCTGCACCTCTAACCCAGTAAGATGAGAGTCTCAGCAAAGGTGAGGCTACAGCACTCCAGGGGTTAGCACCACTCCACTCACCACCAACAATACGGTCATTGTTGCCATCTGGCTGGTCAGTGATTCCATTCCCGAAGGCCATCCTGAGAGTCTATTCCTAGGACCATTTGAATTACCAACTGTCTTTGGTTGGGTGTCCCCGGAAGCAAATCCTGAGACGAGGATGGAGTATAAGCAGCTAGTTTAAAGTTTATCCCAGGGAAACAGAAGTAGGGAAATGGAGAAGGAACACGGAGAAGGAAAGGCAGTAAAGTGTGTATTAATAAGGAGATTCCCACTATGGACAACTGAGGCTCAGTCTCCCTGGGAGACCGACAGAGTAGAACATGCCCTAGAGTTGTCCTGCCTGAAGGGCAAGGAAGCTGGGGTATTTATCTTCCCACTGCTATGCACCCTTGGCTGACTGGTGCCCCTCGAGGTGCGAACAGCTCAGTGCTTCTGGCCTCTGATAATCAACTCTGCGGCAGGGTAAAGAGGAAGCACTCGGGCAGAAAATCACAGGTGCCTGCATCAGACATCATCAGCGAGTGCTTAGGGGATGCAGGTGGGGCGCCCACAACGGCGGCTGCAACCAGTCTACTGAGAATCAAGATACACATGCAGTGAAATTACTAAAGCATACAGACAGTTGACAGGAACTTATTGAATAAACGAGTGAATGACTTAGGAAGAGACCAAGAGCTAGGAGTTTCTCCCTCAGCTACCAATAACTGTGTGACTTTGGAAGAGTCTCCTTCCTGGCGTGGCCTCAATTTCCCACCCTATGAACACCCCACACAAACCCACGTCTCCTAGCCATCCAGCCCCTTGCTCAAGTGCCACCACTACAGTCGTTTCCAGATTTTCGTGGAGCCTTCCGATCCATTAGCCCAGCTCCCTTCCCACTAACCACTGCTCCCCTCCAATGACCCCCGCCTGGCTTCATTTCTCATCTTGATCAGCCCCATCACCACATCACCCTATCCCCCTGGTGACTCCGGACACCCATGCCATCTCACACCGGTAAATATTGCTGGAGAAAATCACGCAGCCAAGTTGCCTGGTTTCACTCTAAATCGGGTTTCCCTCTAAATTCACCACCCAGACGTCAGATGGGCACTTCGAACTGCCCCATGGAGCTCTCTGTGTATCTCTTCTCTGGGGTGACCACTTCCTACCTTCTCTCTTTCACACTTACCACCCCCTGGCCACCCCTCTGGCTCTCAGTAGATGACCTTGCCCCAGACATAGGTTCAAAGAGCAGGTGCCAGGAGCCATGACTGGTTCCTAGTCTCCCCCCACCGCGTGGACCTGCTGTATCTGCCTTCGTCTTCACTTGCTCACTCCCGAAGCCCAAAGGCCATGTCCCCTGTCCTCTCAGAGGCCGATCTTGCCTCTTGTGCTCTGGGTCCTGTTCCTTCTCACCTTTTCAAGGACTTGAATCCTCATGTTGTCTCCTCTCTCCTCCGTCATCAGCCCCTCCCTCTTCACTGGTCCTTTCCCATCAGCACACAGACCTGCTCCAGGTCTTGCCTCTTTACAAAGCCCTCCCTCGGGCCCCATCCCATCCCTCCCGCCTCCCAAGTCCTCAGGAGAGTCTCCTCCTCCCCCACCTCCCATGACCCTCCCCATCGCCCAACCCAAACGGCCTCCGTTCCTCCCAGCCCTGGGCCTCCAGGGAGGTTCTCCAGGGGGCGAGGCAGAGCCGAGAGGCCTGTGTCCCCCACTCTCTCTCCAGCTTCAGCAGCAATGTGCTCATCTGTCTCCACTGGTCTGATCCAGCTTGAGCCATCCAGACTCCCTGTTTGATCTCCCAAATGGAATCTCAGCTTCTCTTCCCTTTGGGGCTCCATCTGGGGACACACCCCTTGACTCTAGATCTGGGCCTAATTTCAGCCAGTTCAGAGTGGTTTGAGCTAGTTTAGGACAAATGCAACCAGCGAGGGCCAGCTCCAAAAGGTTGGAATCAGATACATCTGTTTATGTAGCTCAGAAAAATTACGCTGATCCAGCAGGGCTGAAGCAGGCCAACCCGGGGAGCTGTGGACAGGTAGAGTCAGGGAGCCCCGCCCCCCATAGCATGTAGCTTGAGCCAGTCCAAACCTGTTTGCTGGTCCCATCCGGTTTGCTCTGGTTGTAGTAAACTTTTTAAGTATACTGGGAACCCCATACATTTTTGCTTAGAAACAAAAAAAGAGTTTGGAAACCACCAGGGGAACCTTGCTTAAGATGCCTTCCAGTCTTGCTCTTTTTTTAAAAAAAATAATTTTTATTGGGGTAGAGTTGATTAACAATGTTGTGTTAGTTTCAGGTGTGCGGCAAAGTGAATCAGTTATACATGTACATATATCCACTCTTTTTTAGCCCTGCTCTTTATGGCATCTAAGGAAAAGGCCAGTGCTGACCTCTGCCCAGTGTTTTTTTATTATTTTTATTTATTTATTTTTTTTTTATTTTGTGGTACACGGGCCTCTCACTGTTGTGGCCCCTCCCGTTGCGGAGCACAGGCTCCGGATGCACAGGCTCAGTGGCCATGGCCCACAGGCCCAGTCGCTCCGCGGCATGTGGGATCTTCCCGGACCGGGGCACGAACCAGCGTCCCCTGCATCGGCAGGTGGACTCTCAACCACCGCGCCACCAGGGAACCCCTATTACTAATTTTTTGACCTTTTTTTTTTTAAAGGGAACTTTACTTTTTTTATTTATTTATTTTTGGCTGCGTTGGGTCTTCGTTGCTGCATGGGCTTTCTTTAGCTGCGGCGAGCGGGGGCTACTCTTCGTTGAGGGCACTGGCTTCTCACTGCGGTAGTTTCTCTTGTTGCAGAGCACAGGCTCTAGGCGCACGGGCTTCAGAAGTTGTGGCTCGAGGACTCTAGAGCACAGGCTCAGTAGTTGTGGCGCACGGGCTTCGTTGCTCCGCAGCATGTCGGATCTTCCCGGACCAGGGCTCGAACCTGTGTCCCCTTAATTAGCAGGCAGATTCTTAACCACTGCACCACCAGGGAAGCCCTAGACGTTTTGTTTTAATTTTTCACTTTTAGAGACTTTGATTTTCTGAGCAGTTTTAGGTTTACAAAGAAACAGAAAGTACACAGAATTCGTATATAACCCCCCATTTTCCCTATCTTGCATTACTGTGGTTTATTTGTTACAACTGATGAACCAATATCAATACATTATTATTATCAACTAATGTCCATAGTTAACATTAGGTTTCACTCGTTGTGTTGTGCATTCTGTGGGTTCTGGAAAACATGATATGACATGTATCCACCATTATAGTATTATGTGGAATAGTTTCACTGCCCTAAAAATCCTCTGTATTTCATCTACTCATCCCTCCCTCCCCTCCCCCACTCCCCACCCCTGGCAACCACTGATCTTTTTTACTGTCTCCACAGTTTTGCATTTTCCAGAATGTCATATGGTTGGAATCATACAGTATGTAGCCTTTTCAGTCTGGCTTCTTTCATTTAGCAATATGCATTTGTTTCCTCCAAGTCTTCTCATGGCTTAATAGCTCTTCTTTTTTTTTGGTAGTAAAATATACATAACATAAAAGTTTTCTATTTTAACCACGTTTAAGTGTACAGCTCCCTGGCCTCAAGTTGTGCAGTCATCCCCACTACCCCTCTCCAGAACTTTTTTCCTTCTCCCGAACTGAAACTCCATCCCCACTAAACAATAACTTCCCGTTCCTACAACTCATTTCAGTTTGTTTATCCATTCACTTATTGAAAGACATCTTGGTTGCTTCCAAGTTTTGACAATCATGAATAAAGCAACTATAAACATTTGCTTGCAGGTTTTTGTGTGGACCTAAATTTTCAACTCATTTGGATAAATACCAAGGAGCATGATTGCTGGACCCCTGTTCGACTTTATTTCATCAACGTGATTGAGCACCTGGAGTGCGGCAAGAGCCGATCCCAACTCTCTATAGATGTTATCTTCTTTAACTGCCACGGTAACCCTGGAAATGGGCACTGTTATCCCCAGTTTGTAGATGAGCAAACTGAGGCTCAAGGAAGTGAAAAAAAACTTGCCCCCGGTCATGTATCTATGAACTGGCAGACACCAATCCAAGCTTCCAGGACACCAATCCAAGCTTTCAGGTTTAGAGAAACATGGAAGACACAGGAGGAAGGGCAAAGAGATGATTTCCAGTTTTCTTCTGCATCCAGCTCTGATTTGCTCCTTTTCTCTTTTTGACAAAACAAATATATGTTTTCCAATCTGGTCGTTCTTGGAAGAGCGTCCTTCCCTTCCTAGTGGCTCTCTCTCTGGAATAGCTCTCTGACTCAAAGCCAGCAACCCACGCCCCTATCCATATACACACTTCCTTGTGAATCCCCCTTTCTCACCCAGCCACAGCTCTGGACTCAATTGGAACCAACAACTCCTGGTTGTGGAAAAACAAACATCTTCTAGTTGATGAACCCCTTCCTCTTACAGACCCCTTTTCCCTGGGCGTCCCATGACTGTGGACTCCCTGGGGAGGCCAGGAGGGGGCAGGCCCATAGGGAGACGTTGCAGACAGCAACTGCTGTGGGTGGTTTTCCCGCTATGCTTGGAGGTGGACTTGGGCAACAGAGCCGAGTTTCCTGAGGTCATGTCTTTCTGGATTCAAAGGATTCTCGACCAGAAAATGGACTGGGCCCGTCCATACCCACAGCTCAGCTTCCGGGCCCAGTCGGTACCCCGCAAATGGCCTCCCTTCTTTTCCCCACCCCCTGCCCGTTCCCTCCATCCCCAAGCCCCCTTAAGTACCAATAATGGAAGTGCTTACCAGGCCCCACAACAATTCACCCTTATATTTTATTTATAGCTGACAAAGCTCCAAGCAGGAAAAATATAATCACACTTTAAATAATGGAAGTTGTAGGTATTAGAGCTACACGGGCAGTTACCGGAGTTGCTGCGATGTCTCCCTGCAGACCTGACGGGGCACATGCCGACTGCATTTTTAATTTTGAAAACATATTTCTTCCCAAATTATTCCACGTTACAGAGGAGCCACATTTATGGGGGTGATAAATTACTGCAATAAAGTGCCTCTCTCTCAAATGCACAGGATGAAGCCACGCTGAGCCCAGCCTAGTGCAGGTGGCCCCGAGAGAGTGGCGGGAAGTCCCACTGCCACGCTCCTCACTTTAATTATTTGGCTAATGTGTCCTACATTTTTAATACAGTCACAACTTTTCTTTAAGCAAAGAATTCGAACCGGCCACTGATTTGTATTTGCGTGTGTCCTTGTGCACAGGGGTCCACGGATGCGGCTACCTGTGTGTGTGCCCATGGATGGTGAGACATTCATGGGTGCAAATAAAGGTGCACGGTGCACACGTGTGCATCTGTCTGTGCATATGCACGTGTGCTGATGCCTGTTCGCACATGCAGACGTGTGTTTGTGTGGCAGCCTCTGGACGCCCCGATGCATGCACCTATGTATAAACACATCCCCGAGTGCGTGAAGCATGTGTGTATTTGCACACTTATGTGATACATCTGCGTTGGCAAAACACACATGCTTGTAGAGACTTGTCTTTGTGTACACATGGCACACTGGTGTGGAAGTGTGGGTTCAGGCATGTTATTCTAAGCTGACCTGCCTTCTCCTCCCAGACCCTCGTGTGCATTTGAATCATTTCTTCTGCATCAAATCAATTCCCCTCCTGTCTTCCCTCCTTCTTCAAACAGTAAAACACAGATGCTAAACCACAGGTTCTGAGGTCAGACTGCCTGGATTGAAATGCCTCATTACCTAGCCACTTTGGGCAAGACTCTTGGTACCTTACTTTCCCCATCTGTAAAATGGTGTTCGGATTAAGAGTACCTACTGCCTAGGGCTGCTGGGAAGACGAATGCATTTTAATATGTGTCAAGCAGCTCGTGTGCAGGGGGTACAAGTGTTAATTATTGTTCTTCCTTCCTTCCTTTCGGCCATGGCACAGGCTGCTGGAAACTTCCTTGGAAAGTTACATGCAGGAGAAAGCCAAGGGTGGGGAACCACAAGTCGCTGAGGAAGTGGCTTAGCGTGGCACATGCTCTCCTCTTGCCCCAGCTCATCCTGTGGGGGTTGTGGTGCTCAGGAGTACCCCTCGGGAGGCCACGTCGACCTGCACAAGCCTGTGGGCCCTGAGGGCAAGGCTGTGCCCATTTCATCTCTCAAAGCGTACAGCAGAGCAGACACTGTGAGCATGTGCTGCCTGGGCAAACACGTGAACAGATGAACGGGAGGGGGATGGGGTGGCCAACGGGTGCAGATGGATTGTTTGGGAGACAGTGATCTCGGGAAGTAGAAGTATGCAAGTGAACAGGTTACTGGGTGGGTCCTTGGAGCTCAGTCCCGTGGGGATCCTGCAGGATGGTTTATGAAATGTGCCCAGACTCGGCGATGGGCAAGCTGGAGTGCTTTGCCAGTGTCCTCTGTTCCTCACTGGGCGAGGGCTCCCTCTGGGGACATTTCCAGCCCTGGTATTTCTGAGTGCCCTGCAAGAAAATGGTCAGGATCCTGTGGTACCAGAGAAAGTTCCAGGCAGGGAAGTGGAGATGTGGGAGCTGGGGATGGGAAGATACCTCTGTGGTGGGGACACCATCACTGCAGAGCAGGGACCTCAAAGGTGGACCAAGGGGATAGGGGCAGTGCATGAAGAGCATCTGTTCTGGGTAAGCACTGCAAGTATGGACTCACAGATGGACATGAGGGTGGACAGACACATGGATGGACATGTGGAGGTCGGTGAGCTTTCTCTGACTGGGGAGGAGAGAAGCTAGTCATTGGGGTAACCTGGGGCCCACATCTTCCCCTGCAGGACTGGCGAAGGCCCCTGAATTGTCAAAGCTAGAAAAGCAGGAGGGGAGGCAGCAAAGGGCCATTCTATTGGATTGGCCCAAAACTTCTTTCAGGTTTTTCCATAAGACGTTATGGAAAAACCCGAATGAACTTTTGGGCCAATCCAATAGGCTGGTGTCAGGGACTGCCTCTAGCTGAGGCGCCAGGTCCTGCCCTTGACCATCACACAGCAGGCCTTTCCCTCATGGACATTTCTTCCACCGTATTGAACCTGCTGCTTGGGCGTGGAATCCAAGAAGGAAAGCAGAAGTCAAAAAGTTAATTCTTCAGCCTCATCTGTGCTACTCCTGGCTGCACCCCCAGATCCGTAACCTCCTGGTTCCTTCCCTTCCCCACAAGCTCTCTTCTGCCTCCTTGTCTTTGCGTGTGCTCTTCCCTTTACCTGGAACGTCTTTCCACCGTGATCAACCTGGAAAATTCCTCTAGGCATCCATCAGGGCTCTCCTCGAATGCCATCTTCTGCACCAAGCCATCTGGTCAAAAGGAATCCCTCCCTCCCCTCTGCTCCCTGAGGATTTTCCTGGGACCCCAAACCAGCATCCGTCTGGGGTTCTAATAATATACATGCTGACACCTCTGTCCCCACCAGTTTTGGGCTCCTCAAGAACACAGACCATGTCTGTGTCACATCTGTAGTCCTGGTGCCCAACTCGGAGCCCAGCATGGATCTGAGGCCTCAGTTTCCTCATCTGGAACATGGGGTTGATTATCTTACGCACTTCATCATATTGTTTTGAGGGTTAGATGACTGAGGGTTTAAGACGCTGTGCTTAGGACAGTGCCTGGCACGAGGTAAGCGCTAGGTAAGTGTTAGCCTTTACTATCATTAGCGTGGTTTGGGATGAACTTAGAAGCCCTGAACGGAGGAGAAACAGAACTGGCACCTGCCAGCTGCCCTACATCACCCCATCTTACGACGAGGACGCCAAGGCTCAGGAAGGGTCACACAGCTAGGAAGGGGCAGAGCCTGTGTCCTCTCTGTGCTGCGCTGCCCTGGCTCCCTGTCTGCCCATCACTCTTCCCTCCGCCCTAATGCCCTCCTCACCCCGGTGAGGCTATGAGGGTAATGGGTAAAACATGGGCATTGATTTTTAACAAATCTGGGTTCAAATCCCAGTCTGCCGCTCACCAGCTGTGTGACTCCGTTGGGCTGGTGACGCCCTCTCTCTTTGCCTCAGTTTCCCCATTGTCTCCCAAGGACTTTGGGGGCCCTGTCCAGAGGCAGTTTTGCCACTATGCTGGAAAAGCTGAAGCTTCGTGGTTCCTTGGTTGCACTGGTTCTTTCTAAATAAAAATTCACTTACGTAAGTAAATTTGTATTTGTGATTCTTTTCTTTTTATTAAAGATGGACTTTCAAAGTACTTTTCAAAGCTTCAGGTCCCCCGAATCTGATCTTCCCCAAGACACTCTTTCAAGCCTTTCCAGCCAAACGCCAGGCCGGCTTGCAGTACACCCACCCCTACCCCACCCCATTCTCTGCCCAGAGGTCAGTTCCTGCCTAGTGTCAGGTCCTGTAGCACAGATGGGGACATGGGGGCTTGGAAGATGAACTTGGAGAGCGTACTGTAAGTTAGTGTCAGGGCTGGGCTTGAGTCGTGTCTCCCAGCTCCAAGATCAGGCTGGTTCAGCTGAAGGGAAGCAGGTAGAATATTCCTCACCCCTGAGTGCTCTGAGCTGAGGCTCAGAGAATAACTTGGTGCCTCTAAAGGGGCCCGGGCACAGGGGCAGCTGTGGGTGGGAGGGTCCAGGGATCACTGCTAAAATAAGTAGCAGCTTCCTCTGAAGGGCTTCTGCGGTCTGTGCAGGGGAAGGAAGTGGGGGCCTGGAAACAGGAGGGGGCAGAAAGGTGAGAGGCCTGAAACTGCTGCCAGCACCTCAGACACCAAGCTGGGGCGGCCCCCACCCACCCAGACACAACAGGGGCCCTCAGCCAGCCTGCAGCCTTGGGGCCTGGGGAGCTCAGGCCCAGCCCTAACTCAGCCCAGAAGCTGGAGAACACCTCAGGCCACTCTTGGGATCCCCCAAAGCCTCCTCACTCCCCAATCATGTCTGCCCTTTTCTCTTTGCTTGGAATGCTTTTCCCCACTTTTTCCTTTAACACCCAACAGCAATGTCACCTCTTCTGGGGAGCCTTCCCCGATCACCCCCTAGACACACACACACACTCGCAAGCACGCAGGATCAGGTACTCACAGACCCTCATCATAAATAGTAGCATGCATTGTGACAGCAGGCATTTCATGTTTAGAGGGCCAGGTGCTCTGCCTGGATGATCTACTGACTTCTTAAGAAACACAATGCTGTGGTTCTATCAATAGCTTCATTTTACAGATGAGTAAACCAAGACTCAGAGAAGATGACCAACTTCCTTGAGATCACATGGTCAGACAATGGCCGAGCCAAGAGCGTAACCTCCACAACTGGGTCATTTCACCAGGTGCCATCCACTTAGACTAGGATGTGAATGTTGCCCCCAGTGTAGTACAGCACACCGGCACCCAGGAGGCTGGGCTGAGATGTTAAGGAGGCTTAACTTTCAGCCGTGCCCCTGCCTGCTCGCTGGAGTAGCTGGGAGCTATCGTGTGCTCTAAGGGGAGAAAGGAAGCCAGGTTGTAATCAGGAAGCACTTTGGTGTAAACATTTCTGGTAAACTGTGTGAAGAGATCTCAGAAATAGCTCCAAGGCTTTCCTACTGAGTTGGGTTTTCTGTTTATGGATCTGCCCCCCGGCCAACCCCACCCACCACCCTGCCAACTGTGAGCTCCTCACGGGCAGAGACCAAGCCTTGGGTTCTTGGTCCACTGGAGCCTGCTTGGTACACAGGAGGCTAGGATGGATTTGTTAAATGAGGGAATGAACGAATGAACGAAGATGGGTCCCTCCAGTGTCATCAATAAATACGAGTGGCGTCATTCCAGCTTCAAAATGCTAGGATGGGAACTTCGCTGGTGGTCCAGTGGTTAAGACTCTGCACTTCCACAGCAGGGGGCATGGGTTTGATCCCTGGTCAGGGAAGTAAGATCCCCCATGCCGTGTGGCGCAGCCAAAATATATAAATAAATAAATAATTTTTAAAAAAATGCTAAGTTGGCCTCCCTGTGTGCCAGCCTGCGTAGGTGCTGGGGGTGACTGACCATTTGGACAGAGTCCAGCTCAGGTCAGTGTCTGGCCAGGAGGCCCAGGAAGTCTCTTACCACCCTGCCCTCAGCAGAGGCAGCACTCCAGCCCCTCAGGTCTGGGCCCACGGACACCCCTCAGGGCCTTTCAAGCCCCCAGTGAGGAGGCCTCCTTGCTGCCGCTGCGGCAGGTCAAAAACCTCTTCCAGAGAAGGAGGAAGTGAAAGTGCTGTGCGGGTGAGTCATCGAGGGTCCTGGGAGCGTCCAGGGGCAGCGTGGAGGGAAAGGCTGGACGGGAAAAGACGCCAGAGCGGGAGGTCTTCCCGGGACCCTGGAGGAAGACCTGGGAGCGTGCCTGGAGGGGAAGGGCCTGAAATCACCTCCTGGCCCTCCCCAGACCCTGGGGTCTTCAGCTTGAAGAAGAGAACATGTGGGAGACACCATCCTGTTGTATCTCTGAGCACGGTTGCAGGGCGTTTGGGGCTAGACAGGGAAGTCACAGAGGCCACTGTCCACCATTGGGGCAGGGTTCTGAGGCTGAGCGGTCCCCTGGCAGTCACGATGGCTGACAGCAAGTGAGGCAGTACCGTGCAGTGGTCAAGGCGTGGGCTCTGGGTTTGAGCCTCCTGACTTGGAGCCCCAGCTCTGCCCCTCATGAGCTGCACGACCTCAGGCAGATGCTTCCCCTCTCCGTACCCCCTACTTCCTCTTCTGTAGAGTGGGGTAACGGTACCTAACCTAGGCTTAGTGCAACATGATTAAATACATGAACACATGGAAAGTGTGCAGAGAGGGCCTGGTCCAAGGAGACCCGCAATGGGGGTGATGACTGTATCAGACAGGGTCTCCTCAGGAAAACTGAAACACTCTAAGTTCTCAATCGAAGGAAGTTAATACAGGGACTAGTTAGTCGAGTGTAGAAGAGCCGAGACACTGTTCTAGGGATGCTGCCACCACCCAGAGATCAGCGACAGCAGGAAGCGTGGAGGCCGGCAGGAGGAGGTGGCTTATCAGGGTGGAGTATGAGAGGAGTGGAGAGAATCCACATGACAGTGCTGAGGGGTTGTGGGCTTGTGGGCCAAAGAGGAAAGAGTCTGGGGGGCCAGGCAGAGAATGAAGGGATGCAAGAGAGTGCCACAGATTCAGTACAGACTTCAGTCATACATCCTCGTAGTGCCATCTTCATTTGTTTGCTTTACCTCTCAGAGCTTTCATTTCCTCACTTGCAAAAATAAAAATAAAAATAACACATAATGGTGAAAACAGACCCGTGAAGCAGGTACTACTATCACTATTACACCCATTTTACAGGTGAAGGAATGAGGCGCAAAGAGATCCCGTCATACAGCTGGGAAGTGGCAGAGCAGATGTGACCCAGTCTGTTGGGCTCCAAGGTCCCGCTCTTCACCGCTACGCCACGCTCCCAGATTTTACCAGCAACGGCTCTCTTCCTAGCTGGCCTCACCCGGTTCAATTCCTCTCTCCGTCTCAGAATTTTACCCAGAGCCCCCAACCCAGATTGATAATCGGCATCTGCTCCCAACGGTAGCACCTGACACCCGACATAACTTTTCTCCCAGGCTCCGGTCCCTGAAGTCCCCGCGATGCGGGCGTGAGCCCTGGTTCTGCCTTTTCCAGCTGTGGGGCCTGGGAGAAGCCACTTCCCTTCCGAAAGCCTCCGTTTCCTCACCTATGGCCCAGGGAGTCTTGTCCTGGGTTTGCTGGACTGTGGTGGGGACGGCATGAAGCTCCACTCAGGGAGCCTGTGGCACTGGGAAGGGTGTGGGGTCCATCAAACTCTTATCAAAAGTTAATCATATCCACAGTCCTGGGGATGGTGCCAGGTATTGCTTTGCTTTTCCCGACAAGTCTTCAGAGTACATCATGAGAAAGCATGCTGGCCACTGCCCGTTTGCTTTCAAATGCAACTGCCCATCTCCTGCAAACTGCTTTTCCCCGGCTCCTTTGCCAGGGTGAGCCAATGGGAAGTTCTGGTGGGAGACTGGGGAGTGGGAGAAGCCAGGGTATTCCCCCCTACCTTCTCTGCTTAGTGGGGGCTGGGGTGGGGGGGCCGCGTGTCATTTTTCCAGCACTGGCTGCTGTCTTTTGTGCCTTTAGCGCCTGCAGAACCACCCATTCCTCGGCGGTTCAGGTGGGTGGTGGCTCCTGCCATGATTCAAACTACTGCTTGGCAGTATCATTACCTCCCCCATTTGTCCCTCCAGCCCACGAGCGGTAGCCGCTTCTGCCATTGCCTGAATGGGATTGCCTCACCATTTGCTGTCTGACTTTTCAGCCCTTCCCTCTCCTGTGTAATCAATTCCCTGTATTAAACTTCTTCTGTTTCAAATACTTAGAGAGGCTTCTGACTGGCCCTGACTCTTACAGCAGGCGTCTATCTATCTATCTATCTATCTATCTATCTATCTATCTATCTATATATATATATATAGAGAGAGAGAGAGAGAGAGGCATCCTCCCTCTTCTCCAAGCCCAGAGTCTTTATACTGGAGGGCTGGAGTTAGACCCCTGAGGGCACACGACAGGGCGGCTGGACAGGGCTCTAGCTCCTTCTAGCTCTCTGCAGTGAACCTGCTCCAAGGCGAACAAAGCTGTCTGGTGCTAACACCGTCTCCTGCAGCTGGAGTGTGTCATGTGCGGCGAGGCTGTCTCTTCACTATGGCTTCCCAAAGGCTCGCCTGCACAAAGTCGGGGGAGAGGAGAAAGCAGTGAAAGAGGCAAAGGAAGCCCCATCTGGCCACACTTGCAGAGGACCTGGACAGAGCAGCCGTTCAGCAAACCTACCTTGTCCTCCCCCTTCAGGATCGTCCCTGGGACTCAGGCCAAAGCCTTGAATGTTAAAACCAGCCCTAAGGGGAATGAAGGCTTTCTCCAAGCCAGGACAGCTGCCCCGGGGCCCCACTCCCCAAAGAGCAAAGGAGGCAGGGACAGACTCGTTTGAGTGAGTAGAGGGGTGGAGCCCTGCCTCCCAACCATACCTCTGGGACTCCTACTGGGGGCTGCTCACAGAGGTCCTGCCCTCCCTTCTTCCCTTCCAGAGCCCTGGGTAGAGGTCACTTTAGCCAGCCCCCCTGCCTCTAGGCCACAGCAGAGGCTGGTCAGATGGGAGGCTCTGGTGGGTCTCACAGGCCCTTCCTGGGTGTGTCCCATCTGGGTCTCTGGGTTCCTGGCTTCATCTGTCACTTTGAAGCCTCTTGCCCCTCACCCAGGGACCACTGTAAAACCTAGGATTTCTGGGCTCTCAATTTCCCCCTATTTGCATGTTTCTGGGGTGCTTGCATAGGCCCCCACAAGGTAGGAGGAGCCTGAAAACTCCCCCAGGCTAACCTCACCCTCCGTGGTAAGTGGGGAAATGAAGGCTCAGAACAGAGACTTGCTGGAAGTCTGCAGAGTCATTGGCAGGTTGTGGGGAGCCATAGGGGTGAAGCATGTGAGAAGCTGGACCAAGGCCCAAAGGACACGTGTCCTGCACCAGCACTTGGAGGAGCATCTATACTTCACGTCACTCACAGGTACCAAAGAGGCCACACAAGGCCACACACTGTCATACTCCCACAGAGGCCACAGGCTCAGCAATCTGGGGACTCACACATGCATAAGTGCACGCACACACGTGCACCCCAGTGGGCAGACACACCCACCCCCAATGCACACACACACACACACACGGATTTGCACACGCATGCGCACTCATCAGCACACACAGCCTCACACCTACACAAACCCCCAGGGAACCACATCCACACGCACAATCTCACATGTATGCAATGTGCTACACGTCCCATAACATGTGTGCATGCAAAGAGCTCACACACACACACACACATCAGCTCGCCAAGGTGCCCTCAAACACCAGGATACGCTTCCCACCGTGCAGGCTGTTGCGTTCATCCCTGTCCCCAACGCGAGCAGACAGACAACCCTCCAGGACTGCGCCCATGCAGGTGACCGCGGGGATAACCACAGCCGCAGGCACGGCGCAGCTGCCCACGTGCACACACACAGTCACAAGGAGCCTCCTCCACTTTCCCTGCGGCAGGTGTTCTGACACCTCTTGGTGGGACCCTCCTCAAGGAACCAGTAGCCACCTGACTGCCCTTGGGACTAAGAAAGCACCTTGTCCGCTCCCCAGCCCTGTCCCCTAAGCTGGGTGGCCCGGGTCCTGGGGGAAGGGGAAGGGCTGCCCAGCTCAAAGTCTGGGGCCAAAGTCTTGTTTGCAGGCGCGGGGCGGAAGTTGCATAAACCTGCCCCAGCGCCCAGTGACCCGGCTCATTGTCTCCAGGTTCCCCTTGGCTGCAGGCCCAGGCCCAGCCGGCTGACCTGTTTCTCTGGGGAGGATGCGGAAGGTGGCTCCTGTCTCCCTTGCCCTGGGAACTGACGGCCAAAGAGGACTCTACTGGTCCCCAGCTCTATGTGTCACCCACCTGAAGCAGAGATGCACAGAACTTAGAACCTAATCTCTTCTTTGCCAGCTGGAGAGCTGAAGCCCAGGGAAGGCAGGAGGCTGGCCCAGGGTCACAGCAAGCTGGAGGCACAGCAGGGCTTGCACCCAAGCTCAATTTTCTCTCTAAACCTAAGAAAGATCACTCAGAATCTCAGTAGTTCTAATGCAAATGAGCAGAGCCACTCTGAGTTTAGATGCAGGGACCCCAGAGTCTGTGAGTAGAGACTACCCTTCACCCCTCAGCCTCCACCATGACTGAGTTAGTTCATCAAAGGATCAGTTTGCCATATCACCAACTCATTGAGCTAACCAAATTTACCCCAACTTAAAAAAATTTGTTTTTAATTTGTAACGTTTCTAGCAAGGTGTATGAGATGAACTGGCAAGGCCTTTGAGGGCCATGGGAAGCCAGACCCCTCTCCACCTCCGGGAGCTGCAGCTCAGGCTGGGGTGCCACCTCTTTTCCCTCCTGTCTTTATTCCAAGTCCCTCCAACGGCAGCATCAGGGAGGTGGGGTAGAGACAAACTGAATATTCCTGAAAATCCCTGAAATCTACAGCTATTCAAAACCATCCCATCTCTGGCAGCCTATCTTCTCTCCTTCCCTCCCTCCTTCCCCTCCCCCTTTCCTTTTTTCCTCCTGCCTGGGTGCATTCCTCATCTCATCCAGCTGAAATTCACAAGGCAGTTCCTAATGGGGCGGTATGGTGGCCGTTATGGTCAGAGTTAGAGTCGGGTGGGACAGCAGCCCGGTAGCTCAGAGAACGGGTCTATACAGGGGATGGAGAAGATGAATAACCCACTGAGGATTAAAGGAGCCAGGTTTCTCATGGACAAAGGAGGTACAAGTATGGAAAGGAGGACCCTGAAGAACCTTATCGCGTTGGACTACCAGTGGACCTATGAGTGACAGACACGGTTTAACATGTGTGTGTGCTTGTGTTTTCTCGGCTCTGTTCACTGAGAAGGACCGAGAGCAACAATGCTTCAGTAGCAATGAGCACACCTAGTACTGAGGTCATATTTTCAAAACACCATTCTCCCCTAAAAACGAATCCAGTACCAATCATAGTACTCTACATGGCTGGGCTGTCAACAATATTTACATTGTCACAAACTAAACCCAGAATATTTATCTAACCAAAATGTATAATATGATCATATAAGGAAGATGGACCAGGAGAAGCAGGGAAAGGGATTGTATGGGAAGAAAATTCTTATCTTCCAAAGTCGGAAGACAATAGATTATGTCTAAAACTGAAAATCAAGAAATAACACTAGGACTTCCCTGGTGGCACAGTGGTTATGAATCTGCCTGCCAATGCAGGAGACACAGGTTCAATCCCCGGTCCGGGAATATCCCAGATGCCACGGAGCAACAAAGCCTGAGTGCCACAACTACTGAGCCTGCACTCTAGGGCCCGCAAGCCACAACTATGGAGCCCACGTGCTGCAACTACTGAAGCCCGCCCGCCTAGAGCCCGTGCTCCGCAGTAAGAGAAGCCACTGCAGTGAGAAGCCCGCGTACCGCAATGAAGAGTGGCCCCTGCTCGCCGCAACTAGAGAAAGCCCGCGCACAGCAAGGAAGACCTAAAGCAGCCAAAAATAAATAAATAAATAGAATTTTTTTTTTACAAAAAAAGAAATAACTCTATATTTGGGATAGAAAAGAACTTTTTATCATAACTTGCATCCTGACTTTTTAAAGATAATTGTATATATTATGTGTTAAATCCTTCTATGTATACATTGCTGTTTTATACATTTAACTCAATAAAGAAAATAAGTCAGAGTAAACAATAAATTTATGTAAAAATTTTAAAAAGAAAGAACCGTGCGAGCCTGTTATTTAGAAGTATGAAGGTAAAGGAAAAAGAAACTGCTCTATCTTGCTAAAAGCAGCTGCCTCTGGTGGTTGGGAATTGGAGGCAAAGACAGATTAGACGGGAGACTGCATCCAGAGCAAAGTGCATGTATAATTTTAATAAAAGTTGAAATCAAAATAGAAAAATATAATTAAAAGAAATATATTTTGAGCAAAGCAGTAAATGTGGACAATTGGTGGAGTTAACTCTTTAGCAAAATCTACAAAAGAATCTGCCAGATGCTAAAGTGCTGATGAAACAGAAAACGACTTTTGAAGGGATTTTAAAAAAAATCAGTCTCTAATGAAAATTTTCTGCGTGAAACTATGAAAAGCTATTCATAGGGTATTATTTAAGAAGAATAAATGCACTGAAAGAGTAAATATGACCCTTAGCTTTGGCCTCATTGAATAGTCCTTGAAACACTGCTAGGTGTTCCATTAGAAAAATGTACATTGAACATAAAAAGAATATTTCTTAAACAGATTTTTGGAAAATCAGTCAATTTAGTAATATGCGGCAGTGGTCCTTCAATGAGCCTTTGGAGAACTAACTTTGGCCAAATTGGCCTTTGGAGGTTTGGTGGTTTCCCCTGCATCCAAAGACCCTCCCCAGGACCCAGGCCATTCTCAACCAGGTCCAGCTCCAATCCGATTGGCAGCCTCCCTGAAGGAGAGGACTCACACTCTTCACGACAGCACTGTGCGGTGTAAATTTATAACCCTATTTTACAGATGAGAAAATGAAAGCTTGGAGAAATGAACTGACTTGTCCAAAGACTCACAGTCAGAAAGTAGCCTAACTGGACTTGGCACATAGGTTGATGAACCCTAAGGCCAGGGTTCTCTTGCTCCCTCGCCTTTTGGCTGTCCCACCTGCTGACGCCAGACCTAATTAGAGCCTCGCTGGGCCCGGAGATGAGCTGGGAAGCAGATGTGTCATTAGAGCATGAGATGCTGGGAGCTCACACCATGTGTCATTATGTTTAATTACATGAGTTGAGGCTTCTGCGTGGGCTGGTGGAGCCAGAGTGTCTCTGTGCCCAGGTGGCCAGGGAATTTCTGTAGCTGAGTGTTGGGGCAGGGGCTGCCAAAGGTCCTTACAACAGCCCTGGGAGCTAGGCCCATGTTTCCTGCATCTGCTGGAGAAAGCCAACCTCCAGGCTTCTTTCTGAGGCTGTGGGGAAGGTCTTGGTGGAAAGGTGCTGTCCTTCATGCCTTGCTGGATGTTCTTAGCCAGACTCCCACCTGGGCAGACAAAGGAGTAGAAGGAGATGGCTACACAAAGAGAACAGCCCCCAGTTCCCCTCATTCCATCCCCAGACAGACAGACAGGCACACACACACACACACACACACACACACACACTTTACACCAAAACATGGTTTTGGAACTTGTATCTGAACCTTTGAGTAAAGAGATGCTTACACTTTTATCAACTGCATTGTGTGTTTGCTTTGGTGGAAGGGCAGGTCAGAAGGAATGTGGAACAGGAAGAAGATGGAGTTTTTTCCTCTCTGAGCAGAGATGGCCAGTGAAAGCAACCTTTTGCATGTGTTCATTTAATAAACAGGTATTAAATTGCTTCTGCGTGTCGGGCATTGTTCTAAGCACTGGTGTTATGAAATAAAGTCCCTGATCTTAAGGAGTTTACTTCTAAGGGATGAAGGACAATAAACATACAATAAATATATAATGTACCAGATGGTGACAAGTGGTATAAAGAAGTAGGGCTAGGAGCACCTGTTCATAGATGATGATCCGGCTGGAGAAACAGTCAAGCCTCTCTCCCCTGATTTACCCAACCAAATCCAAAGGATAGATGGAGAAAAATGTGGGTTGTAGAACAAAGGAACTCATCTCCCCAGTCGCTTCTTCCTCTTCAACCTCCTCTCTTCCTCTAATATTTCTTTTCTTTAGAAAATTAAATATTTGAAACACACAGAAATTATAGAAAATTTTGTAACAAATACTCATGTACCAACTACCCATGTTAAAAAAATGAATTTTTAGATTTGTAAAAAACCAAAACCAAAACGTAACAAATACAATCAAAGCTCCCTATATTAGTCAGGAAAGACTAGGTTATGTAGTAATAACAAACAATCCCCAAATTACAGAAGCTTTAAATAAGAAAGGTCTATTTCTCTCATTCTCTGTATCCAATGAGGGTTGACTAGAGAGAGCTGTATTCACTGTAGTCATTCAGGAACCCAGGCTGATGAATGCCCCACCATTTTATGATGCTGTGATCTCAGTAGGAGACATCAGGATTCACCATGTAGGAAAAGGAGCATGAAGACTCACACATTTGCTCTTAAATGTTTACAAATGGCAGTGGCATAAGTCAGTTCTGCGCATGTTTCACGGGCTAAAGCAAGTCATGTGTCTATGTCCAACTTCAAAGGAGCAGTGAAGTGTAATCCTCTCATGTGCTTAGAAGAAGATAAGAACTGACATGTTGGTGAGCATTGTTAATATCTACCACTTTCCCCTCCCATTTCCATCTATCCCTCACTCCCAGGGATAAGCCCCATCTGGAAGTTGTTGTGTATAATTTTCATCTATGGATTTTGTTTTAACTTTTAATATACCTGTATGCATCAGTAAATAAGACGTGGAAAGAAATCACAAAGAAAATTAGAAAGTATTTTGAACTCAATGACAATGAAAACACAACATATCAAAGTCTGTGTGATGAAGCTAAAGCCGTATAATAGAGGAAAACTTATAGTATTAAATGATACATTTAAAAAAGAAGAATGTTCCCAAACTAATTATCTAAGCTTCTAGCTTAAGAAACTAAACAGTGCAGAGCAAATTAAACCCAAAGCAAGCAGAAATTTTAAAATAATGCAGATAAGAGTAGAAATCAGTGAATAGAAAACAGAAAAACAGAAGAGAAAATACATGAAACCATAAGCTGGCTCTTTGAAAATGTCAACAAAATTGATAAATCTCTAGCCAGACTGAACAGGAAAAAAATGAAGACACAAATTACCAATATCAAAAATGAAAAGGAACATCCCTGCAGATCCTAGGAACATTAAAAAGCTGTAAGGGAATGTTTATGCCCAACTTTATGGCCATAAATTTGACAACTTAAATGAAACAGGGAAGGGAATTCCCTGGCTGTCCAGTGGTTAAGACTCACCGCTTTCATTGCCAGCTCCCCGAGTTCGGTCCCTGGTTGGGAAACTAAGATCCCACAAGCCACGCGGTGTGGCCAAAAAAAAAAAAAAAAGAAAGAAAGAAAAAAATGAAACAGGCAAATTCCTTGAAAGACACAAACTATCAAAGCACACTCAGGAAAAAATAGATAACCCAAATAGTTTATCTATTAAGGAATAGGAATGAATGGCTAATAAAAGATTTCCCATGAAAAAAATTCCAGGGCTTCACTGGAATTTCACTTCACTGGTAAATTCTCCAAGTTAAATTAACTTAAGAAAAAAATATTATTATACATAAACTCTTTCAGAAAATAGAAGGGGATGGTACCTCTCAACTAGTTCTCTGAGTTCAGAATTACTCTGATAACCAAAACATGACAAAGACATAAGAAAGATAACTATAAATCTATATCCCTCATGAATATAGGTACAAAAATCTCTAACAAAATATTAGAAAACAAAATCCAGCAATATCTAAAAAGAATAATGCATCAAGACCAAGTGGGGTTTATCTCAGGAACATAAGATTGGTTTAACACTAAATAATCAATCAAAATAATTCATCATATCAACAGATTTAGAAAGAAAAAAACATATTATCATCTTAATAGATGCAGAAAAAACATTTGACAAAATTTGAAACCCACTCATGATAGAAAAAAGAAATTCTCAGCAAACTTGGAATAGAAGGGAACTTCTACAGCCTAACGAAGAGCATCCATGAAAAGACCTGCAGCTGACACCACACTTAACGGTGAAAGACTGAATACTTTCCTCCTGAGACGGGGAACAATGCAAGGATATCCACTGTCACCACTTGTCAGCATTGTACTGAATGTCCCAGCCTGTCCAATAAAACAACAAACAAATAAACAAATAAATGGCAAAGAGATAGGAAAAGAATAACTAAAACTCTGATTATCCATAGATAACATAGTCATCTGTGTAGAAAAATCCCCCAAATCTACTAAAAATCTAACAGAAATAATAAGTAATTTTATCAAGGTTGCAGGCTACAGGACTGATATGCAAAAATCAATTTCATTCCTATGTACTAGGAACAAATTCTTTGAAATTAAAATTAAAAATCAATACCACTTACAATAGCATTAAAAAAAACCGCGAGGGCTTCCCTGGTGGCACAGTGGTTGAGAGTCCGCCTGCCGATGCAGGGGACACGGGTTCATGCCCCGGTCCAGGAAGATCCCACATGCCACGGAGCGGCTAGGCCTGTGAGCCGTGGCCGCTGAGCCTGCACGTCCGGAGCCTGTGCTCCGCAACGGGGGAGGCCACAACAGTGAGAGGCCCGCGTACTGCAAAAAAAAAAGAAAAAACTAAGGGTAAATCTAATGAAGTAAGATTTGTACACTGAAAACTGAAAATCATGGCCAAGAGAAAACAAAGGTGACTAAATCAATGGAGAAATATATGATGTTCGTGGATCAGAAGACTCAATACTTTAAGATGTCAATTCTACCTCAATTATTTATAGACTCAACACAATCCCAATCAAAATCCCAGAGGACTTTTTTGTAGATACTGACAAACTGATTCTAAACTATACACAGAAAAGCAAAGGACTTAGAATAGCCAAAACAATTTTGAAAAAGAAGAATGAAGTTGAGGGACTCACTCTACATTATTTCAAGACAGTATAAAGCAACAGTAAGAAAGACAGTGTAATAGTGGCCTAAGTTTGGACCTATGAATCAATGGGACAGAATAGAAAGTCCTGAAATAGATCCATACACATGTAGTCAGTTGATTTTTGACAAAGGGACCAAGGTAATGCAATGGAGAAAGAATAGTCTTTTCACTTTTCAAGAAATGATGCTGAAACAATGACATCTATTTAAAAAAAAAAAACAAACCCTCAACCTTTACCTTTCACAAGATATAAAAATTCAAAGATGGATCTTAGACGTAATGTAAAATATAATACTATGAAAACTATAGAAGAAAATATAGGAAAATATATTTGTGACCTCGACAGGTAAAGATTTGTTAGGATGTGAATAACACAAACCATAAAAAACAAAAAATTGATAAACTGGACTTCCTCAAAATGAAAAACTTCTGCTTTATGAAAGTCGCTGTTAAGAAAATGAAGAGACAAACCAAAGACTGGGAGCAAATGTCTGATAAAGAACTAGGATTCAGGGACTTCCCTGGTGGTCCAGCAGTTAAGACTCCATGCTCCCAACGCAGGGGGCCTGGGCTCAATCCCTGGTCAGAGAACTAGATCGCACATGCCGTAACTAAAGATTCCTCATGCTGCCACTAAGACCTGAGGCAGCCAAATAAATAAATAAATATTAAAAAAAAAAAAAAAGAACAAGGATCCAGAATTTAAAATTTTTAATGTTCTTTTATTTGTTTCTTTGTTTGTTTCTTCAGGCCATGCTGCACAGCTTGTGGCATCTTAGTTCCCCGACCAGGGGATTGAACCCAGGCCCTTGGCAGTGAAAAGTGCCAAGTCCTAACCACTTGGCAGCCAGGAAATTCCCTTAAAGTTCTTTTAAGTTAGACAAACGACCCAATAATAAAATGAGCAACAGCTTTGAAGAGACACTTCTCCAAAGAAGACATATGGATGGGTGGCAGATAAGTGCATGAAATACTCAACACCATTATTCATTAGTCAGTGCAAATTACAGCCACAGTGAGTCAGCACTACACACCTACAGAATGGCTAAAATTTTAAATCCTGACAACATCAACTCCTGGTAAGGGTGTGGAGCAACTAAAACATACATTGCTGGCAGATTCCTGCAGTTGTACAACCACACTGGAAAATAGTTTGGTGGTTTCATTTAGTTAACTTTATGACCCAATGATCCTACTCCTGGGTATTTACTCAAGAGAAACAAAAACACATGTCCATACGAAGACTTGTACATGAATATTCATAGCAGCTTTATTCATAATAGTCAAAAACTGGAAACAACCCAAATGCTCAACAACTGGTGGATGGATAAGCAAAACTTGGTCATTCCCACAGTGGAATACCACTCAGCAATTAAACACAATGAACTACTGAAACATGGGACAATCTCTACATGGATAAATCTCGAAAGCATGATAATAATTAAAGTCAGATATTAAAGACTCACACTCTATGGTTCCATTTATATAATGGACTGGAAATCACAAAACTAAAGGAGCTGAAACCAGATCACTGGTTTCCAGGAACTTGGAGATGGGGTGAAGATTGACTACAAGGGGGCACGAAGAACTTTTGCAGTAATGGAAGTGTTCTGTATCTCAATCGCGGTCATGGTTACAAGACTGTATTCAACTTCCAAGACTCATCAAAGTCTATACTTAGAAAGGATGAATCTACCATATGTAACTCATTCCTCAATAAACCTGACTTTCAAATGGCTCAAAGAAAAATGATGTCTTATGTATATGTGGGTATATATACACACACAAACATGCCTCTCACATGTATATGTATGTATGTGTATATATGTATGTGTGTATATATCTATATCTATAACTATATCTATACGCCTACCGAGTGAGATTGGAGGGGAAAGAATGATAAATCAGATATACATACAAATATATATGTATAGATACACATGTATATGTATATATATATTTTTTTAATATGGGGGAGAGGATGATAAAGCAAACGTGGTAAAATGCTAACATTTGGGGAAACTGAAAGTATACAGAAATTCTTTGTTCCGTTTTTCAACTCTAATCTGAAATTGTTTCAAAATAAAAAGTTAGAAATTATATATGATTGCTTTTGTATGATAAAAATTTGCATATATGGCATTAGACAACATCCATTCTTTTACAACTTGATTTTTTTCATACCACATCATGGTTTCAAAACATGTCCACGTTGAAACATGCACGTGTAGTCATTCATTTTCACGGTCATGGGATAGCCTACTGTGTGCCTGTTTCAAACTATAGTTATTCTTTTCCTTGTTGAGGGACACTTAGGTTGTGTCCTTTTTCCCACCCCATCGCAAACTGCTGCAGCCAATGCCCTTCCTTAGTTTTCTTGGGCACAAATACAAAAGTTTCTCAAGGGTCTCGATCAGGAGTGGAATTGCTGGGTCATTAGGCGTGCGAATCTTTGCCTTTACTAGGGACCGTGAGGTTGCTCTCTTCAGCGGTCCAACCAAACACCCCTCCACCCATGACTGCACAGGGCCTTTTGCTGCCATGCTGCTTCCTGGTTTAGGCTCACCCCCTCCTTCCAGAAATTCCTCATCCCTGTAGGCATGAACACTGAGTCACTGACGCAGAGGCCAAGGGCTTGGGGAGGGGAGGATGGTTTCTCTTTTGGTGATTAAAAATGTCCTAAAATTGACTGTGCTGATAAGTTTACATATCTGCGACTATACTAAAAGCCAGATTTTAAATGTGTTTCATTTCCAGCTTTATTGAGATATAATTGACATATAACATTATGTAAGTTTAAAGTACAATGAGATGACTTGATATACGAATATGTTGTGAACTGATTACCACAACAAAGTTAGTTAACACACCCATCACTACACCTAGTTATCATGTGTGTGTGTTTGTGGTGAAAACTTTTAAGATCTATTCTCTTAGCAACTTTCAAGTATACAATACAGTATTATTAACTACAGTCACCATGCTGTACTTTAGATCCACAGAATTTACTCTTCTTATAACTGGAAGTTGGTACCCTTTGAATACTCAAAACCACTGGCTTGTACACTTTTTATAAATTTATTTATGTACTTATTTATTTTTGGCTGTGTTGGGTCTTCGTTGTTGTGCGCGGGCTTTCTCTAGTTGCAGCGACCGGGGGCTACTCTTCGTGGCAGTGCGTGGGCTTCTCACTGCAGTGGCTTCTCTTGTTGCAGAGCATGGGCTCTAGGTGCGCGGGCTTCAGTAGTTGTGGCTCGCGGGCTCTAGAGCGCAGGCTCAGTAGTTGTGGCTCACAGGCTTAGTTGCTCTGGGCATGTGGGATCTTCCCGGACCAGGGCTCGAACCCGTGTCCCCTGCATTGGCAGGCGGATTCTTAACCACTGCACCACCAGGGAAGTTCCTGCCTTGTACACTTTGAACGGGTGAGTTGTATGGTATGAGAATTGTATCTCAATAAAGCCGTTTAAAAAACTGAGCCTGGTGAGTTGTCTCTTCCGTCTCTACTTCCTTTCTCTATAATTTTTCTTCTCTTCATTAAGTATTTCTTGGCTGTTCCCAAACAATTCCTGTTCTTAATTCTCTGTCTCTGCCTCTTTTTACCAAATGTCCTTATTCTGCACCAGCCCATGAACTGAAGGATTCTCCAGGGAGGTGGCGGGCGGAGGAGAAGTTACAAGCAAACGGGATTCTCCCATCCATGGGGGAGGCTGGGGGCACCAGGACCAGGCTTAGAGTGATGCAACCAGGGCACAAAATGTGAGAAGGCGGCCACCCTCGGGGCTTGCAAGCGCAGGCTGGCACCCAAGAGTGATTCTTCCTTACGTACCATTTACCATGAAAACCATTTTAAAGCGCACAATTCGGTGGTTTTTAGTACCTTCACAATGTTGTGGAACCATCACCACTATCTAGTTCCAGAACATTCTCGTCACTCCAAAAGGGAACCCCATATCTATTAGTAATCCTTCCCCATTTCTCCATTGTCTAGCCCCTTGCAACCACTAATTTGTTTTTTGTCTCTATGGATTTCCCTATTCTGGACATTTTACATAAATGGAATCATACAATATGTGGCCACTTGTGACTGGCTTCTTTTATTTAGCGTAATGTTTTCAAGGTTCAACCACATTGCAGCATATACCATTACTCTATTCCTTTTTATGGCCATGGCCACATAATATTCCATTATGTGGATGTATCACATTTTGCTTACCCACTCATCTGTTGATGAACATTTTGATGGTTTCCACCCTTTGCTATTGTGAATACTGCTGCTATAAACAGTCTCGGACAAGTTTTTGTTTGAACCCCTGTTTTCAATACTTCTGGGTTTACACCTAGGAGAGGAATTTGCTGGGCCATATGCTAATCTATGTTGAACTTATTGAGGAACCATCTCCTTACATTTTGCACCTTGAGCGTCTAGGGTGCTTCATCCTAGCGCAGCCCTAAGTGCACACTCACCCATTTATGACTTTCATCCCTACGTCCCCGCCATCCCCATGCACATCAGCAGCTTTGAGGCAGAGGGGTTGACGTGGGCAACAATTCTAAGTCACATGCAGGGCCAGAAGGATGTCCTGTGAAGCTAGAACACAAAGGGAGCACCGGAAGTGGGGCTGGAGAGGTCAGTAGATGCCAGGACACGAGGCTGTCATCCTCAGAAACTGGGACTTCACGTTGTCGGTTACAGGGAGCCGGGAGGAGAGAAATCACCAGGGAAGGAAAGGTTACAAACTCTGCCTTAAGATCGGAGAGTGCTCAGGGACACCGGGAAAGGTCACTGTAGTCCTCACCGGCCCTGACTCCATCGGTCCTGACAGGAATTGAGGTGAACCCCTTCCACCCTGTGGGCCTCCATTTCTCAGACTGGAAAATGGACGCAGTAAGCTTCTGCTGTCTGTTATAGGTGAGATTCTGGATGTGAGCTGGCTTCGTGATCTATGAAGCTCAGGGTAGAAGCTTCCAGTTGAAATGCCTGCTCAGGTGACTTCTAGAACGTGGAACAGGTAGACCCAACTTGATCTGGCTCCATGGAAGCATCTGAGAAGTCGTGTGGAGATTGAAATTCTATCAAGGGAGACCCATTTACAGCACGGGGGAACTGACTACTTAAATGAACCCGGCAGTGAATCCTCAGGCATGACTTTTGTGTTCAGTAAATTGGAACTTTCATATATTGGGTTTGCAGTTCAGCCGAATTCTGAAAAATTATTAATAGTTCAAACCACTTGGAGGTGGAGGTGGCAAGATTCCGATTTCTATGATTTTCATAGTACAGGGACTTTCTTCGGAGCAATAATCTCATCTAAAAGAGGCCCAGGGCCTCCCTAGGCGGACTCAAAAGGAGAGGGCTCTGGACAGAAGAGGAAAGTGGAGACTGTGCTTTCCCCACCCACAGAGTGTGAAGGTCAAACTAGATTAGTTAAGGCAAGGAGGCGTGCTGATCATATCTGGGGAATTTGTAGATTATCAAGACTGGCAGGGAAGGAAACAAGGGACTTTCTCTGGAGGAACAGGGATATTTCAGACTCCAATTCAATCCCCATTTGTAGAGGGAACTTCAGCCCCATGCTAGGCGCTTGGTACGTATTATTCCATTTAATTTTTCCAACAATCCCTTTATTTACAAAGCCAGCAAGGGTCAAAAAGGTCAAGTGGCTTGCCAAGGTCACAGGGCAAGTTCAGCCCTGAGGCCAAGATTTGAACCCAGATCTCATGACTCCAGGCTTGGGGCTGGTTCCACCAAGCCACCTTCAAGTCCCCTTGAGAGTTACAAAGAGTCGGACATGTGGGTGATATCTGGGACAGAGGGGACCTAAGTGGTCAGGGCTAATGTGACCCTGTGGGAGGGTCATTCGTGTCTTCTCTTTTCGGTTTGTCCTGGTAAGTCCCACATCTTTTGCAGAACTGCTTCCTAGTATCCTTATCTGGAATGGCTGCCAAGGGCAGCCAAAGACCAGGCTTGCCCTTGGAGGCCTGAGAAGGGAGGCTGAGGGCAAAGGTTCAGTCCATCTCATGTGGCCCTCCTGGCCAGGGGCCCCGCAGGTGGGTGGAGTAAGCCTGCGTTTGTCAGCACCCTCCTCACTCTCCCGAGCAGGGGTCTGGCAGGCGGGGGCGGAGTCCCCCAAGCTGAGACTGCCCTTCCCCAAACAGGGCTGCCTGGGATTCAGAGACTGCATGGAGAGAGCAGAGACTGTAGATTGAAACCTGGGTTCAAATTCCAGTCCCCAACTTACCTGGCAGGAGAGATACCATGGTCACGAAGGTGGCTTTCTCAGGGTGAGGCTCATCCGTTGCACTCCAGATGTGCTGAACCCTGTGACTTCCCCTGACCCTCCCCCAAAAGTCCCAGTCCCATCACTTACTTGGCTAAGTTTCTTCATCTCACTGTGCTTTGGTTTCTCCATCTGGGACCAATACTCATCAGATGGAAGGGGTGAGCCCATAGGAAGCGCTTCCCATCAAGGAATGAGAGCTGTTTAAGGTTTCCTGGTGCCCCTCCAGCTCCAAGGAGCAGAACCTGTGTCCAAACAGTTAGCACACCTGCCTGGGTACTGGTGTAGCCCTGGGGAGATACCGTGATGGACCAGTCATGGCTCCTGCTTGGCAGAACCAAGCCAGCCAGTGGGACAAGGGCTGCAGCAGAGGGATGCAGAGGGATGCACAATACAGCCAGGAGGTGGAAAGGAGAGACTTCACAGGGGAGAGTCTAAATATTTAACAACCTGCTTGCCATGGTCACTGGCCAATCAGAAAGGACACTGGCTGTAAACAATCCATAGACCCATCAGTGTGATTTTGATGCTCTGGGAAGGGACATTTGATTTGTGTCCTGATGGATAAGAATTCTTCAGACATGTGGGAAAAAAGGGCACTCCCAGCAGTGGGAACAGCATGTGCTAAGGCCTGAGGACCAGAAAAAGCAGGGTATGCCTAGAACCATATGGTTGGAGCGTAAGATGCACATGGCGGGTGGGGAGAAGAGAAGGTCTTGAATACCAAACTAAGTTTGGGTGCCACAGTTAGGATACTTCTTTCTTTTTCTTCTTTTCATTTAGGATACTTCTGCGGTGGCATTCCATGCCTGTGACCCTGACGAACGGGCACAGGGTTTCCAGGGTCTGTACACTCCTCCCATCCCAGGCCCATGACATCTACCTGGGGCAGCGGCGTTGCTTGGGGTCTGGCTCCATTCTCCTGGGAGAGGGTCCAACAAGCGTGGGCTAGGAGGAGAGGCTCAGTCAAGGGCCCCAGAGTGTCACTGAGGCCCCCTGTCTGCTCAGGAAAAACTCAGGGATGCTTTGGGAATAAGGGACCTGGTTCTAGCACAAGCTCTGCTGCTTATGTACTGTGTGATCTTGAGTAAGGCACAAACCCTCTCTGGGCCTCAGGGTCTCCATAGCCAGCATGAGGAAGCCTGTTGATTTCTCCCTTGGAAATGAAGAGAGTGCCAAGCTGATCCTCTCCGACCAGCCACGCTACCTGACCTTGTGGGAAACGTGAGGGATTTGAACTCGGGCAGAGCCAAGTTTGAGTCTCAATTTTGGGATGTCCTGGATCTTTGACTTTGAGCAAGTGTTAAGTTCTGGGCCTTCATTTCCTCATCTCTAGAACGTGGACTTGATTGGCGAGGTCGATATGGTGTAGAATAAACGAGAACACTTCGGGTAAGCGTTTCGCTCCCTCCCTCGCCTTCTATGGGTGTCCTTTGCTCAGCGGCAGGGCCTTTGCTGAAGCTGGAGGTCAGTGGGGCATGGGGAGGAAGGCCGTACCCTTTACTGCTCTGCCAGGACACTTTCGGGCACGGAAGAGGGCACTATTAGTAATAAACAGCCAGGAGCCTGGTGTGTCCTACGGAAACTGGAATCTATGACCCTGGCGATGAGAGGAGAGGCAGAAATGGAGAATGAGCTACAGGGGGGAGGGGAGGCGGGAGCAGGCACCGTGAGAAGAGGGCGTGAGGTCTCACGCTGGCTTTAGGACGTTCTCCCGCAGGACGTACTGATTAGAACCCTTGCCAGTGTTCCAGAAGAGCTCCAGTAAAGAGCTGCTCCTCTTGCAGCGGTTTGGGAATTGGATTTGAGTTGGATGGTTTTTTTTTTTTAATCTCATGCATTTGCTTTGCTGGTTGGTTGCTTCATTTTCCTCTTGGCTGTGACTCCCTGCTAAGCCTGCTCTTGGGCTGGGGGCAGGAAGGCCCAGTTACAGCTGGGCTCTGCAGGTAAAGAGCTTTACGATGCTCAGAAAACAATCATTGCTCAGAGAATATCCTTCCCCTTCCAACATCCTCAGCAACAGCGCCCTTGCACCGGGACCCTGTCCACGGTCATCGCAAGCCCCAGACTCACCAGTGCCTTCATACTCTGCAAGTAGTCTGGGCCCTCCAGACTCCCCACCCCTCCCCGTGCAAGAATCCTGAACTCCTCTGAGAGCCTGCTGTACTGCTGTCCTTTCCGCTTCCTCTCTCTTCCTCTCTGGTGGGGGCTGGGATGCAGCTGGCGGGGCTGGGGGCGGGCGGGGGGGGGCTCTCCCCCAGACTGCTTCTCTCACAGTCCCCTCAGCGCGGCACACCCGGGTCTGCATTCCTCCATCCTTAATGCCTCCTCTGGGAACATAGGCTTTCAGAAATCTGAGAAGACCAACCAGCCGGTGCAGGCCAGAGGGAGGTGGGCCCAGACGGGGGTGTGTGGGGGGGGGGGGGGGGGGGCTTGGCTTCTGCCTTCGCTGGAAAGAGAAACCTCGGGCTTTCCCATCCCCTTTCAGCTGCTCTGGGCTTCCAGGCCAGGGAGAAAAGAGGGTTGGCTTTTGCTCAATCCACTTGGGGAGATGAGGGCCAGCAAAGGAAAGAAGTTGTGATGGTTTGTAAAGGTAGAGGGACGTTGCCACATCTACCTGGTGCAGAAGTTTGCACATCGGGGACCCTTCATTGCCCCTTAGGCTTCCAGAACAACAGGAAGATCCTACTTGCAGGACCAATCAGAGAGGTGAAGCTAGTAGCCCACGGTCACACAGCCAGGAAGTGGAGGTGCTAGAGTTCAAATCCAGGCTGGTTCTGCAGCACCATACCACCTCCAAGTACATGTGTCCCAGGCACAGTTGGAAATATGCCCTTCCTGCACACCTCTCCCCTGTTAACAAGCAAAACCCTTCCCTTTAGGGATTTGTTCTTTCCATTGATGTAAGCCCTCACCCTCACCCCGCTCTGCTCTTGGAATCTTAAAATGATGACTCATTTAGTCCAGAAAGGATGGTTAGAAATTGATTTGTCCAACTCCTTTTTACAGATGGGGAAACTGAAGCCCAGAAAGGGCCAGGGCTTGCCCACGTCAGACCCGGAGCTCCCAAGACGCAGCCCACTTAGGTGGAGTCTTGTCAGGCAGACTGACTCTGCCATTTGCTGTTTTTTTTCTTTTTTAACATTTTTTATTGGAGTATAGTTGCTTTACAATGTTGTGTTAGTTCCTACTGTATAGCAAAGTGAATCAGCTATACATACACATATATCCCCTTTTTTTTGGATTTCCTTCCCATTTAGGTCACCACAGAGCATTGAGTAGAGTTCCCTGTGCTCTACAGAAGGTTCTCATCTATTTTATACATAGTATCAATAGTGTATACATGTCAATCTGCCATTTACTTTCTGCATGACCGTGGCCAGTAGGTGTTACCTTTGTGAGCCTCAGTTTTCTCACCTATTAAATGGGGATCATTGAAGGGTTATAGAGATTAAAGAAAGTTCTAGGTTTGGATGCAGTGCCGTAGCTCCTGGCACACGGTAGGTACTCAGTACAGGCTGGCTGCCTTCCTTCTTTCCTAGCAAAGGAAAATGGAACCTTAAAGCACTGAGACTAGGGCCACCCCTTTACAGGGCCTAAGGGGGGGATAATAGGACCCAGTGACGTATGAGAGCTGGTTTGCACTGGCTGGTGAGAGCTAACTGTTGAATAAGAGCAGATTGTTAAATATTTGGGAATTCCAGAGCAGTTGTTGATAGGTTTAAATCGGCTGTGCTGGGAGTACTTTACACCATGGAAATTGGCAAACACTACTAAGGGATTTTTTTTTTCTAGTAAAGGCATATAGTATGGGATTTGCCGGAAGTAGGAAGTGACTCATGGTATCATTATGCTTATTTTACAGATGAGACCCTGGAGCTAGCTGTGCCAGTGAAATGTATCTGCATATCACATAAATTACAGCTTCACTATTTCCCCACTGTGTGAGCTTGGGCGAGCCATTTGACCTCTCTGAGCCTGTTTTGTCAGGCAGAGAAACTGAGGCAAATGCCCAGCTGGATGGGTGGTGCAAAGGGAGGTCACCCTGGCGCCCATCTCACTGGCTTGTTGGGATGATTTTAAAAAATGACAATTGTAAAATGTAAAGCGCTAGTTTCTGAGCCTGACAAACAGTTGATACTGATACGCTTTTCAGCCAGGAGCTGGCCTGGTATCTTCATCTCATCCTAACCTGGTGAGAAGGTTTCCCAGTGAGGACTCTGAGGCTCTGGTCGGTGAGGTAGCTTCATCCAGGGCTGTGCTGCCAACAGGTGGCAAAGCAGACTTTGAAGCCTGGTCTGATTGGCTCCAGGGCTGAGCTTCTGCCGAGGGCCTTGGCCCCAGCCCAGCTCTGGGGGGCTGATTGCAGAGCTTGGGTTGTGGTATTTGGCAACTGGCTTCAGGCAGAACGCGTGGGGTCAAAGTGGCTGCCTTGCCCAGGTCGGCCTGAGCAACTCGGCTCAGAACCCAAAGCCTGCAGCTCTGAGCTGAGCAGTGCCCAAACACAGCTCCTTATTCAGGGGCTCTGGAGCCCCCAGAACTCACTGCCTCTCCTCCGATGCACCTCTCTACCCATACACCCTGCCTCAGGGGAATCACCCCAAAACAGCAATGGCCACTCCGGACCAAATCCCTCAGACTATCACTGAATGAAGGGAAATGCATTTTCTTTCCCAACAATGGGTTAGACCTTCTCTGCTCCCACTTCTGGCACAGGGGGCTGCTTTGGGGCTGGGGGGGAGGGAGTGGCAGCACAAGCCCCTCCTCAGGGAAACCTAACGAAGCCTCTTCTGATTCCCGCCACAGCCGTCTTCCTCCTTTTGCTCCCGTGCCCGTTTTGCCAGCCTCCAGCCTCCATCTGGTCCCTCCACCCCGTTGCCCCTAGCACAATCCTGGCATGTCTTGATGCCTGGAAAAATTACACCCATTCCCAGAAAGCCAGGGGCAGGGCTGGGAAACCTAGCAACCAAAGGCCCATCTCCTCCTTCAGAGCACTTCCCTCATTCGGGGTATCTGGGCTCAATGGATGGATGGTGTCATCAGCCCTAAATCCAGACGTCTCCCAGCCTCCATCTGCTCTGAGAGCATCCAGCCCCGTGGTGGGCACAGGGGAGGCCTCAGGCCCAGAGGAGACTCCTCTGAGAGCATCCAGCCCCGTGGTGGGCACAGGGGAGGCCTCAGGCCCGGAGGAGACTCACTTTAGCCCCATGTCCCAGGAATTTCAGGAAGGGCAGTTGGACCCCTCACTTGGCCCCCAAAGCCAGGTAGACACCTGGAGGCCTGGGAGAGAAATACGGCCAGCATGGGACCCTGCTAACTCTGCTCAGAGCAGAATTCTGGGCTCATCAGATGCCCCCTTAAATTGTGTTTCAGGCAGACTGGTTAACCACGCTAATGTTCTCACCTGTAAACTTTCTCATCCGAACATTGACACCCATGTCACACACAGAGCCAGTGAGTGGACCACACAAGGGCGTGTCTCAGTGCCCGACTGAGATGATCAGTTATTTATTCACCTGGCAAGTTATTGTTTTATTTGACATGAATAACAGGGTGGCCATATAACTTATTGTCCAATCCGGGACACTTTTGAGAGTGAAAGGGATGCTGAGACAGTAGGCATAGCCCAGAACTGTCCTGGGCACGCAAGAACTTCCAGTCACACCACAAATCTCATGTCTCCCCTGTGTCAGGCTCCGGGCAGCTGCATGAGGCCCAGGCGAATCCATCACCACCCCTCCCCCAGGGAGGAGAGAAAAGAAGCCACAGCCAGACAGTCTCACTCAGCTCAATATCAGGAGAGAACAGGCATCCAGAAAGCAAAGCAGGGCCAAAGTCCCAGTGTTTTGTGAGCTTATGAAAATCCTTCGGAGGCCAAAATAACATTTCCACAGTCCCCCATCTCCACATCTGATGCCTCTCGGCAGCCACAAATGCCAACCCTTTTACATAGGGGCGCAGTGGTTTTGAGTGTTCCTAGCAGGGACTGACAGAGCACCCACTCCTTTGTTAATTTAGTATCAACAGTCTCTGAGTCTCAGTTTGCTCATCTGCAAAACGGGCAAATGGGCATCACTACCTCAAACTGTAGTTGAGGAGGTCAGTTAAGAGAAAATACATGAAAGGCACAGTTCTTGGTGCTCATTACGAGTCAGGGTTTGAATCTGTTTGTTGAAACACCAAGTATTGGAGGTTTGGTGGCAGGACCTGCAGGGATGTAGCAACATCACTGGGTGCATCTCTGCCTTTTCCTGTCTGCATGCCCTTGAGCCAGTCCCATCTGGAATGATAATCCCCAAAGTCCCCCTCCACCACCACCTTAACTGTAGACAGTTAACTTGTGTTGTTCCCACATCCCGGGGCCTCCTGTGTGTGTGGGGGGGGTCTATCAGGTCAAGCCTCTAACAAACTCAAAGTTGGCGACTAAGGCTGCCAAAGCCTGGAGGAGATAACAGTTTAGCAGTTATCACAGGATCAGCAAAGCGTGAAAAGCTTACAAGATGATTCCCTCTGGGCAGAAGAGCGCTGACACCTTGCACTTAATGTACCATTTCTTAGGGCATCGTCTTAGCCTCCCCAGATCTTCCAGCCTAGGAGCACAGCACTTAACTCTTCACCGAGCATTTTCAGGAATACAATTTCATGTGACCACTGTCATCCTGTGATAGAGGCTGACTGTCCCCATTTTACAGATGAGCAAACTGAGGCCCAGAATGAAGAAGTGGATTGCCTGAACGCACACAGCTGAGTTTTCAAGTTTCAAAAGAACCCATGTCTGGGCTCTTTCATCCACCCAACGCATCTCTGGAGCTGAGAATAATAAAAAAGAAAAATTAGCCCCAAAGCCAAACCTCACAATGAACATGGGGGCCATTGGAGAAACTGCTCTTCTATGCCCCGCCAATGTTTTCTGTTTTTCTTGTTCCCCAAACATACCATAAGTCCCTGAGGGCAGGGACCATGGCTGAAACTTCTGTCGTATCCCACAGTGCTTAGAACAGTATACAGAGAAGGTGCTTGCTAAATGTGGATTAAATGCAAATATTTTGAAATACTACACAGCCATAGAAAAGGAAATAGTTCTTTTTTTTTTTTTGCGGTACGCGGGCCTCTCACTGTTGTGGCCTCTCCCGCCGCGGAGCACAGGCTCTGGACGCGCAGGCTCAGCGGCCGTGGCTCACGGGCCCAGCCGCTCCGCGGCATGTGGGATCTTTCCCGACCGGGACACGAACCCGTGTCCCCTGCATCGGCAGGCGGACGCTCAACCACTGCGCCACCAGGGAAGCCCAAGGAAATAGTTCTTTATGGAGTGATAGGAAGTAGTCTCCAAGAAGTGAAGGAAACACAAGTTGTATAGCATTGTAGATCAGATGCTATCATTTGCATGAAAAAGAAGAGAAGAAAAAATACACACACGTGTATATACACACACACACACACACACAAACACACACACACACAAAACACACTGTCTGGGAACAGAGTGTGTTTGGCAACACTCGTTCCCTCCAGGGAAAAGAAGGAGGTAGCTGGGGATTGGGGTGGAAAGGAAATTTTCACCATTTTTTTTCTGCACCTTTGAACTTTGAACTGTGGGCAACTGTGGGCATTTATTTATTCAAAAAAATAAATCTTTAAAAAATTAAACTAGCTAAAAATAAGGTTTGCTATTTTAAAAAGTCAGCCATATGATGGCATGGAGGGCAGTGATGCTTCCTGCATTCCCAGCCCTTACCAAAATGTGCAATTGGTTTTCCAGCTTGCACTGAGCAACGGGAAATCCTAAAAGGTCAAGGTCGCATTTTGCCAGTCAAGAAACTGACCCAGGGTCACACAGGGAGCGAAGGGCAGAGCTGGGGTGGAAGGGAGCCCTGACTCCAGTCCTGACTCCCTTCCCAGCCAGCTGGGTTTGCTGCTCCTGAAAATCCCCATAAACTCTTGTGAAAGTTCTTGGTCAGATACACAGACAGACATCAGGAGGTGGAGAGGAGCCCAGCAGACAAGAGGCCTCTATTTCATAAAGTAAACTCTGAATTAAATTAAATTAAAGTTTAAATTAAACTTTAATTAAATTAAAGTTTATCAAATAAACCAAGACACTTTTGAAGTGAAAAGGAGTGCTATTAATAATCACACTCAGATGATAAGAACAAACAAGAGTTCCTGGAAAACCCAGACCATCCCCCCAAAATGCCCACCATCGGGAAGCTGGCAAGAGGGCGTTTGGGACAAAGGGGCTTCAAAGAACATGGTGTGATCCTAGTACTTTATGGCTCCCTCTCCCCCCACTACCACTCCCCCAAAATACTGACAACAATATAAGCTTTTGGTAAACCCAGGTCCAAGCCAGCTTCCTTCTCTGAGCCTCAGCTTCTTTATCTGTAAAACAGAAATCCTGACCCCCACCTCGAGGGATGCTGGGAAAATGCAGAGCCCGGCATGGAGAAGGTGCCCAGCAAGAGTAGTTTCTCTTCCCCTAATGCAGAGAGATAATGAAACGACACAGGCTTAATCCTGAAACCCTTGGGGGTGAACAGAGAGCCTTTCTCCTAGACAAGATTCACAAATGCCGTGGGAGGGAGCGTCAGGCACTGTGTGTGGGGAGATGTTGATTCTAATTCTGGGAGTCGTTTTGCAAAGCACCTCTTAACAGTGACTCATTTGGGGACTCACAGAAAAATGCTTTGCGTTAAAAACAAAAGTTGAGTGGGGCTCAGGTTGCATTGTACCATTTCTCTCTACCTACCCCTGCCATGGCCAGGGTAGTGAGGGTAGTGCAGGGCACTTGGAGGGTCTCTGGGCAGAGTTTAACCTGATTTTTCCCCCAGCATGTCACCAGGGGCTGGGACCAGGCCAGAGGGAAGTAAGTAGGAGGTGAGGAAGAGGAAGGCCAGGAAAACAGGGTGGGGGTGACTCCCCCGCAACCCCTCAAGTCCTGCTGCTGCACCCTCCTGTCTCTAGAAGCCTACAGCAGATGCCCTAGGCCCTCCTGTTCCTGAATTATAGTCCCAGAGGGAGGGAAGGGGGCGGCCAGGACTTCTTCAGTCCCCTAACACTCGGCAGCAGCCAACAGCTGGCCTGCAGCCAGACCCATCTCTGCTGATGGTGGTTGGCTGTGTGACCTGTGACACACTTCTTGACCTCTCTGAGCCTCAGTTTCCTAAATGGCAAATGAGGACACTGGGAGTACCTGTTACAGGGGCTCTGTGAGGCTGGGAACAGGCTTTACAAATGGTAGATTCTTATACAGACATGCGTGGGGGTCCCAGCGCTGCTTTCCTCGGTGGTCTGGTGCTGCTCCCAAAGTTTCCTTCAAAGAGGAATTTCAGGTTCTCGCTCTGTAGCGTACTAGGATGGTTCTTGGAGCACGAACCTGTCCTATACACAGAGGACCTCTTCCCTCACTCCCTCATACAGCCCTCTGTTCAAATGGCACCTCATCAGAGAGGCCTTCTCCCAGCACTCTCTATGAAAAAGCAGCCCTGGGGGGCTTTCCTCCCCACTCCTTGCTTTTATCTTCTCCACCAAACCTATTTTCCTTGCCATGCCAGATACTTTTCTTTTCCCCCACCTCCCACCCCCAGATTGAAGCCCCAAGAGAGTCTGGGCTGTATTTTGTTCATGACTGTAACCCAGTGCCTAGAATAGCATCTGACCCATAGAAGGTGCTGTATGTGTCGAGTGAATGAATGAATGAATGAATGTTTCCTGCACAAATATAGTCAATATCACTCACCTACTAGTAAGACTGCCACACAATCTCAGAACTTCTATTACTTCCTCTTGTTTTCTGCAATGCTTATGGTTTATATTTAACTGTTCAATCTATCTGGCCTTTATTGTGAAGTATATCATGTGAGGTGAGGCTGTAATCAGATCCCCAACTAACGGCTAACCAATTTGCAAAATGATCCATTTCATCCCTGTGGCTTTGTAGAAGGGCTGGCTCCTCTGGATGGGCTGCTGCCCCGTCTGCCCCTCCTTGTATCAGCAGTACAGAACCATTACTGTTCACACCCTAAATTAAGCACACAGGCACAGGAATCAGATCGTCTGTGGTCCAGTTTCTAGCTCAGCCACTTACCAGCTGGGTGACTTTGGGCAAGAGAATTTGTTTCTCTAAGCTTCAGTTCTAGGCCTCATTTACCCCATCTGTAAAATGGGCACGAAAGCAGCATAAAGTCTCCTTCAAATAATGGCTGTGGGACTGAACAGCACCAGGCAGGCAGAGTGTGCAGCCGTGAGCCTGGCACACAGTGGGTGTTCAGTTAGGGTCATCATCGTCAGACACCTGAGCCAGCTGAGACATGTCCATTCACTGGGCAAACAGGCCCAGTGGGTATCCCCCTGTGCCCAGCACGGTGACCAAACTGGACAGCTGGCAGGCAGCCAGCGTCAGTCCCTGGTTCCTGCCCTCCTGCGGGACACAGCACAGTTTTGCATGTAGAGGAAAAGCAGCGAGTGTGGAAACAGGAACTGTCTGGGCCAGGAGCATCCCCTTTTGGGGGGTGGGGTCCCCCTAGGAAGTGAAGCAGGGAACTGAGCTGCTGCCTTTGGGCCCCCATACAGACTCTGTCTCCTTCGAGAGGGTGTTAAGCATTCATTAGCAGAGTCTTACTTCTTCCAGAAACCTCTGCACGTTGATTCTTCCTGGTCTTGGGGTGTACAGGAAGTGGGGAGCTCCAGATGAGGAGACGTTGGCCCTCCGAGGGCAGAGAGCAGTGCCTTCACCACAGCGAGATACCCTTGGAGCCTACTTCAGTGCCCGCATTCAGCAGGCGCAAAATAAGCGCTTGTTGATTAACCGATTTTAGTATCTCCAGGGTTGTGACAGGAGCAAAGTTAGGTGATGGGTATGCAAAGATGCGTGGGAGGGGTCCACGGGGTTGACTGGCTGCAGACCCGAAGTGTCTAGAGCCCGAGAAGAAAGGGAGATGCTGGACCTGACTCGCTGTGTGATCTGGGCCTCAGTTTCCCCAGCTTTGAAATGGGGAGGGGGTCCTCGGCTAAGTGGGCTTGGGAGAGTGAGGGGATCCGGCCTCGGTGAGGGCGCCGCCCGGGCGCCCCCCAAGCCTGCGTGGCGGCAGCGCGCACGAGCGCAGGGGGCGGCGCGGCCCCGCGGCGGGGAGGGGCGGGAGCGCGCGCGCGGGCCCGCGCAGGCGGCGGCGGAACCCAGCGGACGAGCGTGCAGCTGCGGCGCCGCCAACTCGTGTGGGACCCACCGCTCCCGCCGACCGTGCGCCGGTCCTCCCTACGGCAGCCGAGCCCGCCCGCGAGCCGGTGAGTGGCCTGGGGCCGGGGCCCGACCGGATCGGGCCGGCGCGGGCCGGGGAAGGGGCGGAGGCCGGGCCGCGGGGCAGCCACCCACTCTCGGGCCGAGCGGGACGCGCGTGCCCGCGCACGCGCCCGAGGCTCTGCGGGGGACAGCGGGCGGGTGTGCATGCGGGAAGTCGGGACGCGCGTGAGCGTGCGTGTCTGAGTGTGTCCCCGGCCGTGCGTCCGAGCGTGCGTGGGCGGCGTGTCCATCTGTCCCTCCTGGTGTGTTCGCAGGAGTGCGCGCGTGCCTGTGGCCGAGTTGGTGCGTGTGCACCTCGGAGCGTCGGCGTGGTGGGGTGGTGGAGTTTGGTGTGAGTGAGTGCGGGGCAAGCGGGCATGGCTCCCACTTAGCCATTTATTGAGTGTTTACTATGCGCCAGGCGCTTCATGTGGGATCTCATTTTTGTGACCGAGAATGTGTGGATTCTGGGTGTATGTGTGCGCGCGCACACGTGGGAGCGTTCACAAGTGATTTTTGTGTGTATTTATGAGCCCTTGAGGGCAAAAGTGTACATATGTGGATGTGAGTGTGTAATTTGTGTACAGGAGCATGCGAGTATGTTTGCTGTGGAGGCTGAGGGCCCCCCTTTGCGCCCACCAGGCCTACTGCGTGATGTGCCCGCCGCTGGCCCGGATGTCAGGGGAGCCCGTGGAGAGAAGCAGGCCTGGTGTGGGCACCCCGTGGGTGCTGGGTTTTCTTTGGTGAATGAGAGGCCAGAGGTCAGATCGCAGAGCCCAGCCGGGCCTGGGCAGGGCCACTGGCAGGACCCTCCAAGGGGCTCCAGACTGAGCTGGGGCTGCGCTGGGCCTGGTGGAGCCTCTTGGCCCGGCACTGGAGGACCTGTATTCAGTTTTCCCAAAAACTCTTCTGTGTCCCCTGGCTTTGTTCTTGCCCCTCTCTGGCCCTGGTGAATTTTAACCCTTTCTCCAGGCCCAGGGTGGGGCTGACCCTGGGGAGACCAGGGGTCCAGGGACACTTGTCTGTGTATCTGGGGGTGTCTCTCTGCCTGCCTTACTAAGTAGATAGATATTCATCTGATTTATTTGTATCGAGCCTGGGCTCCAAGTGTGAGCCCCCAAGACGGTAACAAATTGATCACAGCAGGCTTTGGACACTGTCTTCCGACGTCTGTCCTTGATGTTTTAACTGACAGTTTTTGGTGTGCTTTATAAATGTTGAAAATCTCTGCAGTTGAAAGTCTTAATTGCTTTAAGGCAAACTTTAGAGTCTCTGGAGCTCCCTAGTTCCTCTGGATTGTCAAAATCTGGCTTGCCTTTCTGAGGGGAACATGTCGTCTTAGGAGCTCAGTGTGTGCGCAGGCGAACCTTGGAGGGACATTTTAAAAACCGTGGCGTTAATGGAAGAAGAATTTCATTGAAAGGGCTGCAGAGCCGGCTGAAAGCGCCTGTTCCCCACGCAGCAGCTTACTGAGTGAACTCTGGATGTCTTCTTTTAGCAAACAAAACCTGGAAGGAAACAAAAAAGACCCACATTCTTTTTCTTTTTTGTCCTAAAAAATGAAAAAAAAAAAAAAAACCCAAACCCACCTCTGGGTGTGCTGGAAATGCTGCCTCCCCTCCCCCAGCAAGGCCAGGCCCTCCCTCAATCCCCCACCCCCAAATAAAATATGCCTGTGGGGAGCTGTGGATGAGTCACTCCCTGGCAGAGAGCCCCACGGGCAAACATTTGGGAAGGTTCTTGCCTAACTTCCCAGAAGAAAGGCCCAGGATTTAAAATGGTCCCTGCGGTTTGTCAGCCTCTGCCGTCCCGTCTGCTTCGGAAATGACTAAAAAGTAGTTTCTACCTCCGCAAAATAAAGTCTCCGACTTAAGCAGCAGCCCAGGTTGGTCTGGGTAGAGGGCCGTTCAGGGTTCAAGAAACGGAGCTCCTGGCTTTGCCAGATGGCACTTCTGGAGGCTTCAAGCAAGGAAGGAGCAGGGGAGGGGAATTCACATTTATGGAGCACCCACTGTGTGCCGGGCACTGTTCTGGGCGCCACAATCCTCCCAAAAGTCAGGCTGTGGAGCGTGGCTTCTGGTTTTATACGCACAAGGAAATTAAGGCTCAGAGAGTTCGAGCAGTGTCCTGGGACCACAGAGAGGAGGTGGCAGCAGAATCCTATCACCTGCCTGACTTCAAGCCCATCCTCTTTCCATTGCACCAGGATTTGCCTTCTGAAGGTGCACAGACTGGGTGCTGAGTGCTTTAAACGTACATACACTTAGTTAATTTTCACTGTGAGGTAGGGGTTATTATCTCCATTTTACAGATGAGAAAAATGAGGCTCAGCGATGAAATGTGCACAATTTTATGAAAGTTATGCACCATGGCTAATGGCCACCATTTATGGAGGGTATTCCATGTGCCAGGCACGGTACTAAAAGCTTTAATTGCCTTATTTCACTCAGTCCACTCACCAACATCATGAGATGGGAACGATCATGATGCCCGTTTTACAGGTGAGGGCACCAGGGCACAGAGAGATTAAATCATGTGGTGAAGATCACATGATAATATACGGTTGATCTTGGATTTGAACCCAGGCTTGACTGAGCAGAGCCCATAGTCTCTCCACCGAACCTGGAAGGTCACAGTGGCTGTGTACCATGTGTCTGGCACAGTGTGAATGTTCGGGGTTGTTATCCTGATCTTAACAGACAGGAAGATGAAGTTAAGTAACTTGGGCAGGGTCATAAACTGGCAAATGGCAAAGTCAGGATCCAAACCCACATCTCTGATTCCAGAGTTGAAGTTCTTAACTTTAAACCAGGTCTGTCTGCCTTTGTCCTGCTGTGGATTAAGACACGCTGGGTTCTTTGCTGGGCTCCAGACTTCTGGGAGAGGTCTTCCTGAAGGCACTACCATCCTTCCTCGTCCACACTTGCCCCTCTGGTGCAGAGGAGCCAGAGCTGTCAGATAGAAAGGGCCACAGTTCACATTTTTTCTTTCCTCTCAAAGTGCCAAAAATTGGTTTCAGAAGGGAAGTGTCAAAAACAGTTGTCAAAAAGAGAAGAATATTCCCTTCTCCTTCTTGGGTCAGACCAAGCCAGGGAGGTAGAGGGTGGAGAGTGGAGGGCCCTGGTGAGTCATCCGAGATTGAATACGGGTTGGCACCTCCAGGCTTGTGTGGGGTGGAAGCAACCTAGGACACTGCCCTCAGGAAGAGCCCGGCGTCCTGACCCCTGATGATGGCGAGTTACCTCCCCGGGCCCGGACTCTCAGTTCTGAATATCTGACAACAGCATCATTTCTACGTAGGCTTCTTGTCACTTCCTTACCATTTCAGTCCCGTGCCTGTCTCTCTTCCCCGTTCATTTCCACTTACATCACGGTTTATACTACACTGTACTGAAAAGGAATGTTGTGTGCGAAGACCTGTGTGGTTTTGGGTGTGGGGTGTTCCTGCGAGCGTCCTTTGGTGTTAAAAAGATAAAGGTATTTCTCTCCCTTGCAAGTATGTTCTGCAAATTGATGAACATTTGCAAATTGCTTTGAGATGCGTTAATTTAAGGTGTGAAATAATAGATCTTGTGCGAAGGCCCAGCCGCATTTCTGGCATTGATGGATTTCTCTCCCGTCTGGCCTGTGATTTGGGGAGGTAAAAATAGTCCTTGTTTCTACATTTTTATCTCTCTCTCTCTCTCTCTCTCTCTCTCTCTCTTTTTTTTTTTGCTGACATCATTCTTAGGAAAACTGTTTTGCCCATGGGCCTTTCCTTGGCCATCGCCTCAGATGGTGGTCAGAACTTGGAGCTCTGGGGAAAGGGTGCTTGTGGAGTGAGGGGTTGTCTGGGTGGTCTGAGCACCCCTGGGTGTCTGTGAATTTGCTTTGAAAGGTGAAGGATGGCCACGCTTGGCCAAAGACCCTCGGTGGCTTTTGGTAGTTGCCTATTTTCTCACTTCTGATTCTTGGGTAGTGACAAGATAGCCTTTTGGGAAAATGTTAACTTAAACAGAAAAAAAGCAGGCCAGTGGCTTCATCCATCCCTATCTGAGCTGGGTGGCATGCACACAGCCCCTTCCTTTGGCCCAAACTGAAATAGACCAACGGCCTCCTCAGACAGGAGCTGACATTGGGGCAAATCAGTTGGTGGTGTAATTTCCTGTGACGTTTAATTCGGGAACTTGAACTTGGAGAGTGATCTAGCGTTTTGACATCTGTCCCTCTAACAAGACTTACTTGTGTGGAAACAAACCCTCATACATAACCTCTGCCGTTGTCTCCAATTCTGGATTTTTCCACAGACAACTTCTCGGGTGGTCTGGTGGCAAAGGCCGGGTCTTCTAGCCAGGCCTTCTCGGCATCTACCAGCAGGATCACTGCACCCCAAACCCGACTCAACAGTGTAGCTGGCTCTGTTTTGGGGGGTGAGGGGGGCTGAATGAGGGGCCTACAGAATTGAAAGGTGGCCAGCTGGGATCTGAAACGCATTCAGTTCCAACGGCCCTGATCCATGTGGAGCCAGTCTTTCTTTCTCTTAGACATCTGCATGATGGTGACCTCACAGAAAAGAAAAAGGGGCTTTATGTAAGAATTCCATAGAGTGTGAAGGAATTCCGACAAGGGAAGGGGGAGGGAGGCTGCCACTGAGAGCCTGCAGGGCCTGTGTTTCCCGGAGTTGTTTAACCCTCACACTTCAAAATTAGGCTGGGGGAGGGGGCAGTGCTTGATCCTAGTGAATGGAGAGCCGAGAGCTGTTTAAGGAGAATGTTCCGAGGTCCCTGAGTTGTAGTTGAGGCCACGGGGTTTAGTCCCTCAGACCCGTTCTCACAGCAAGTGGGCAGTGGAGGTGGAATTTGTACTCAACCCCTTTCCCCAAGGCCTGCCCTCTCTTGTTCCTTATTGTCCCCAAAGTCTTTGAAATTGGGGATTGTCGGGAAGAGACCTGCAAAGGGACGGAGTTAACCATACAAACCACCCTCAGCTCTGATCAGTCCAAGCTGCAGGTGAGGAATTCGGCAGGCTCGCCATCCAGAGAAGAGCTGCACGCCCATTTTACAGGACGGAAACTGAGGCCCAGAGGGGGAAGGCACTCACCCACAATCCAAATGAGTGAGGTGCGAGGCCCAGACCTGCCGCTTGTGAAAAAGTCCTTCACCTCTGGGAGCCTGTTTCCTCATCCAGAAGACAGGAGCAGTATTATGACCTCATAAAGTGCGAGGGAAGAACTAAATAAAATAATGCATACAAAATGCTCAGCATGTGGGTGCTTGGTGAGAGACTAGGAACTATTTAATTACCGAGGACACGCCCAGGGTCACAGGGCTGGGAAGGTCATCTCTTTGTCAGCAGCATTTTCAGTGCCCCTGTATCTTGAGGCCCGAAGCAAGGTTAAAAGGGGGTGTCAGGGGCCCCTCCAGGTAGGTGCCACTGAAGCACTTTTCGATGACCATGACCCTCAAAATAGAGTGGAGGAGACAATGACAATTTGGAAAGAGGCAGGATTTTTTTTTTTTTAATATATTTATTTATTTGTTTTTGGCTGCATTGGGTCTTCATTGCTGCTCGCGGGCATTCTCTAGCTGCAGCAAGCGGGAGCTACTCTTCATTGTGGAGCACGGGCTCTAGGCGCGCGGGCTTCAGTAGTTGTGGCACGCGGGCTCAGTAGTCGTGGCGCACGGGCTTAGTGGCTCCGCGGCATGTGGGATCTTTCCAGACCAGGGCTCGAACCCGTGTCCCTTTCATTGGCAGGCCGATTCTTAACCACGGCGCCACCAGGGAAGTCCCAAGAGTCAAGATTTAAATGTCAGGGTAGCCCTGGGCATCTCAGGGAAATGTTTAGAAATCAGTATTTTGCTTTCCTGTCTACCCTGCCCCCCTGCCAGCCCCACGGAGAGGAAAGTGAGCCTTATAAGTTTTTGGTGCGTCGTCTTGGAGTTGAAGGGTCTTGGGAGGCCCCGAGAGCTGTGTCAGCCACGGTGTGTTATTAAACAAGGCAGATGTTTTGTTAATTATTTACACAGCACTGGCCCCATCAGAGGCCTGTGCTGATGGAGCGGCTGTCGCAGACCTGGGCCGGGGGCAGGCAGTTCTTGGTTGGAAGTAAGCAGGTGGCCCTCTCCACCAACAGGGTCGTCACAGAGAGTCTGCGCAGCGAGGGCTGAGGGAGACTGTGCGTGTTTGGCGCCCCCTAAGCTACTGGGGCTCCCTCAGGCTGGCTTGTCTTCCCCGAGGGAGAGGAGTGACCTTTGTCCCCTGGGACTGGCTGCCCTCGTGAGGTAGCTTCTGTGGGCTTTTGGCCAGCTCTTCACATCTGAGACCCCACCTTGGTGTGTGTGGTGAGGGGAGAGCATCAGCGGGCTCTGGAGATCTTTGAATCCAGCACCTCCCCAGCAGTCAGCTCAGGCTAGGGCTTCATGTGGGCCCAGCCTCTACTTTCTCATCTGGCAAGTGGGCCAGTAACGCCAGGCTCAAGGCCCTTGATTCTCGGGCACCGTTTGGGGTGATTTGCCTTAGAAACCCAAGTTTAGGATTAGAACTCTGAAAAGAAAGGGTCTGGGATCAGAGCCTTCCCTGAAAGGCCACTAAGGATGGGGGATGTCAGCTCCCCGAAGGGGGAGGGTAAGAGATAAACCTACCGTCTTCAGCCTCGGCCCTTCTCCTCCTTCCTGTTTTATATAAGGAGGTTTTGCTCAGGTGTCATTTTAAGAAAGGTTCTTATACGAAATGTTCAGAATCTATAAATCCTTAGAGACAGAAAGGAGATTGGTGGTTATCGGGGGTGTGGGGGAGGGGAGAATGGGGAGACACTGCTTAACGGGTACAGGGTTTCCTTCTGGGATGATGGAAATGTTTTGGAACCACGTAGAGGTTGTGGTTCCACAACATTGGGAATGTACTAAATGCCCCTTAATTTTTACTTTAAAATGGTTAATTTTATTTGGAAAAAAAATTTTTATAAGAAAAGTTTCTGGGCTTCCCTGGTGGTGCACTGGTTAGGAACCCGCCTGCCAATGCAGCAGACACACGTTCGAGCCCTGGTCCAGGAAGATCCCACATGCCGCGGAGCAACTAAGCCCGTGCTCCACAACTACTGAGCCCGCGCTCTAGAGCCCACGAGCCACAACTACTGAAGCCAGCGCGTGTAGAGCCCGTGCTCCTCAACAAGAGAAGCCACTGCAATGAGAAGCCCGTGCACCGCAACAAAGAGTAGCCCCCGCTCACCGCAACTAGAGAAAGCCCGCGCACAGCAAGGAAGACCCAACACAGCCAAAAATAAAAAAGAAATTAAAAAAAAAGAAAAGTTTCTGATGCTTAAAAATAAAAGCTTAGAAGCCTCCCATTTTACAGATAGGAAGAATGAGGCCCACAGAAAGACTGTGACCAGCCTAAGGTCTCCCACGCAGGCTGTGGCTGTTCTGTGGCTGAAATCAGATCGTTCTCCCAACTTTCAGGCCAAGGCTCGGGTTCGTGGCACCTGGGCCCAGAATGTGGGTGAACAGTTCAGTGCGGAAACACAGACCATTCACTGTTGTTTGGGTTAAGTGGACTCCATTTTGTTAACCAGATATGCCCTTGCTGGCTGCTATGTGGTCATCTGTCCGCTCATTCACTCAAGAAATACGTCCTGACATTCTGAGTCAGGCATTATGCTGGGAGCTGGCACAGAGACCCTCTAATGGTCCCACCCACCACCTGTAGCTGCAGAAGTTGTGTCATGACCCCGTTGTAGGTGCTTGTGAACAGTTTGCAGCAGGCACCCTTTGGGATTCACTCTCTGGGGAAGTGGGAGGGCTTCCAGGAAGGAGGGACTCCCCAGCCTTGAGGGAGACATGAGATTTGCCAGGCAAGGTGCTGGAGGCCTGGAGGCCTGAGAAGGCTGGAGTGAAGGGCAGGTAGCCCACAGCGTGAGTGGGTAGGTGGGGCCGTGGGATGGGAAGCTGGGAGCCAGACTGCGGTCCTGCGCTGTAGGCAGACCCCAAGCAGTGCGAAGCCAGGAACTTCCTACCACTTTCTCAGCCTTTGGACCCTTCAATAGAGCCTTTGTACCAGGCACTCACCACATGTTACATTCTGTTCTAACCCTTTACATGGATTAACTCACTTCATCCTCCTGCAGTTCTGTGACACAGGTACCATTATGCCCATTTAATGGACAGAGAAACAGACATAAAGAATCCAGGCTATATGGTGCTAATCTCCATAAGCCTTAGGGTTGTGAGAAACCTGTGTCCTGGGGTCTGGTCTGAAGGCTGCCCTCTGGAAGTGCCCGTTGTGTGGGCTGTCGTTGGTGGCCAGGCCAGGCCGAGGGCCTCCTAGGCAGCTGGGAGGAAAAGTATGAACCAAGGGGGCAAATAGTGGGAGAGGAGGCTGCCAAGGCCCCCCAGGATCTGTGAGCTTTGGTCTTTATTGCGAGAGCAGTGGGGCCCCTGCTACTTCTGCAGCCTTACTTTTCAGCAGTCTCCCCCTCACTCACTCCGCCCCAGCCTCCTTACCTTTCCTCAAACATGCCAAGCGTACTCCCACCTCAGGGCCTTTGTACTTGCTGTTCCCCCGAAATCCTTTTCCTCCTAATCTTCCCATGACTTGTTCCTAGCCTTCACAGGGACACTGCAAAAGTCACTTCTCCAAAGAGACCCCACCATCCCCACTCTGTCAAAATTAATCCCACGTCCTTCACTCCCCATTCCCTGGCCCAGCTTTATTTTTCTTCAGGGCCCTTATCCATCCCTGATGTCGTGTGTTTGTTATCTGCCTCCCAGACTGGAATGTGAGCTCCATGAGGGTAAGAGTTGGTCTGTGGACCACAGCTATACCTCAGCGTCCAGTACCGTGCCTGGCACACAGGTGCTCAATTAATAGTTGTTGAATGAATGGAAAGTTTTAAGTGGGTAAGTGACAGGATCCTTGAAGAATGTTTCTATGGACTTACTGAAGCTGGTGGCAAACTCGACTGGCTGCAAGCACCCCCTCTTCATTCCTCCCAGTGGCCAGCAAAAGGCTGAGTTGTGCCCGACGGACCCTCCCCTGTGCAGAGAAGTTTTCTGAGAGAAAGACTTGTCCTTGGATTATTCCAAGTAGGAGGAACCTAAACACGGAGGTTACCTCCCAGAGTTACAGGGGTCTCCCTCCTTTGCCCCTTTTCTGCAGAGGTGCCTCCTGAAGTCTGTAGAGGAGGGGCTTTGGGTAGGATTTGGTGGGTGCCATGTCTTAAAGCTGCATTGTCTGTAAACCACGCTTATTTTTTAGAGGGCATATCTTTGGGGGGGTTGCTCAGGGAAGGGGAAGGGGTTAAGTCTCCCACGCCACCTCTGGGGACAGACATTTGCTAGGCAGCAAATGAACAAGAGCCCAGATTCTGCCCCAGCCCAGAAAACAGGGAATCCTGGGTTGAAAGAGGAAACGATTCCCTAGCTGGTGTGGCCTTGGTGGACCACCAGTGTGGGTGCCCAGGTGGCAGGACCACTGGGCAGCACATGGCAGACAGACAGGGAGCCCACCCCATGCATCTGGCAGGTCCAGCCAAGTCCAGCCGGATTTAGTTACACCAGGATCTCAAGCATGGACTTGGCGTGCCTGACTCAGTGCGTGTGCATTTCCTTTGTTCGTCTCCCTCAGGAATTTTAGTGGCCTTTTGTGTTTGTTTTAAATGCCAGCCTCAGCCAACCCAAGAGGAAATGAAGACTGGATTTTTATGCAGAGGCTGGGGACAAAGGTGGGGCATGCCAGCTCTTGATGGCGACAGCATGGCATTTGGGGAACACACAAAGAAAATACTTTTACTCCAAGCTAATAACTTTAATTTGCGAATACTTTTGTGACCTCCCAGGACGTCAGATGTCGATCATCTCTAGGTTGGACACATGATGACCACTGTTTCCAAACACCCAAAACAGCAGTGGTCTGTAAAAGCATTTTAGTGACATTTGGGGACAGGAGAGGCAGTTTTGGAAGAAGCTGTTTCGTCGCTGGTGTGTGAGAAGTTCCTGGATGCTCGAATGGCTTAGGGGGTGGCATCTTTGAAATTGCATTGTACTGAAAATTCCAGGACATATGGTCACTGTGATGTGCTAATGTTAGCAATCGAGATATTTAATTACCCAGGAAAACCCCTTTGCCTACCCACTACGGGTTACTGGAGAGCCTTTGTTTCTCTGGAGGAGGGTCTTACACAGTATAATTCCGACCAGCAGACATGACCAGAGTCATTATCCCGCATTCATTTATTAGCTAATTAAGTGATTTATCTGGTCACGCGTTTATTCCTTCAATTGCCGTTCATCCAGCAACATTCACTGGATCCCACTCCGGGCCAGGCCTGGTGCTGGGCAGTGGGGATGGAATGAAACAGGGGAGCAAATGTGACTGAATCCCTGCTGGACGCCAGCCCATTGGGTGGTGCTGTGGGCTGCAGGTGAATTAACTTGTTTTCCAGTAGACGTTTAAGAGCACCTACTATGCGCAGATCTATGGCGATACAGAAAGGAAAATGACAGAGCCCAAGTGATTTGAACTGTTGCCCCGTCTTACGGGGTTTTTTTAGTCCCGGCCCTCTGCTTGCTGCGATAAACCCGGCCAGCCACCGTTCACGGGCCACACGATGACGTCCCCAGAATGAACCAGAAACAATCCAGATGCCCCAGGAACCGACGTGAGAACAAGGCATCCCCTTCACACGTTGCCTCTCAGTTCAGCGTCTTGCCACCACCCAGCATTTTGAGACAGAATGTGAGATCTCGTGGTTGGCTAAATATATAAATATTTTATGTCTCGATATTCCGAAAACGAAGCCCAAATGCGCAGAACTGCAGCACATCAGTGCTATAGATCATATGTTATAATAATCTGATGACATGTTGTTTAAATATTTATGGACTGATGTGACGTGACAATGGGGGGAGAGAGCAGTCTCGGAGCAGAGTTGTGGCAGACGCTAGGAAGGAGGGAGCAGACTCGCACGGTCCCGGGAAGCGCCACGCGATGCTCGGGTTTCTCATTGGATGTTTTGGGGTTTCACGGCAGTAAGCACTGGCTGACGTTTGTCAAGCACTGGCTGTGTGCTTCATCCTTCACTGACGTCACCTCACTTACTCATCACAGCAACCCCTCCAGGATGGGACTCTTGTTAACCCCAAGTTACAAATGGGAAACTGAGGCCCAGGGCAGGTCTGATCTGCCCCAGAACCCACAGCTGGGGGGTGGTCCAAGATCACACCCAGGTCGGCCCAACTGTGCAGTCTGAGCTCTTAGTCAGTGTGAATTCTTCTCTATCCGTGACGAGTCATATCAGAAAAGCATGGTTGACCCCGTGCTCGGTACCGACTGGACTTTTTAAACCACAGAAAGTAAGGTGATGTTTGTAAAATGTCAAGTGGGAATAGAAACCACAGGAATAAATATCTACCCCAGGAGGGGGCCGATGGTGAGATCAAGCTACCTTAGCCAGGTGCCTGGCATGTGGTAGGGGCTCAGGATATGGCGGTGCTGCGCCTCCGATTTTTTTTCATTGTTGGCTTTGCAGTCATTTGGGGAGTCCGCTGCTGACTGCCCTGCGTTAGTGCCCTGTGCCTGTGCCGTCCCCTCTCTCTGCCGTGCCTGCCCCTGCCGGCTGGAGACACCCCTCAGGCACGATAGCCCCTTCAGTCTCCGACAGCCCCGGGAGGTGAGTCAGGGTGGCCCCACCTTACTGATGGAGGAGCTCCTGCCCGTCTCCCAGAGCCGACCCCCACGTCCCTGCTTTCGAGAGGCAGCCTGCACGTGCCAGCTCTTCCCACCTCGCCCCCCCTGCTGCTCTGCGGGACCGCCTGACTATGCTACCAGCGTTCCTGCCTGTTTCCATCAGTGCTCTGTGATCTGGTTTACCGTCACATCCCCGGCACCGGAAAACCAGGCCTGGCCCACAAGACAGCAATAAGTGACCAATGATAGGGGTTCAAAGAACAAGCCTGGCAGGCAGGGTGGGTAGGGGGTGGAGGGGGCCTTGTTCTGAGAAGCTTCTTAGGCAGTGATGGCCTCAGACCCGAGAGCGGGTGTCCTCTAGCTCTGCAGAGGTGCAGGGGTGTCCCCAAGGATCAATAAATAAATGGAAGGCAGGGCCAGCCACGTAATTTGGGGGGCCCAGTACAAAATGAAAATGTAGGTCCCCTGTTCAAAAAGCAGGCAGAAATCTTTTTCCTTCCTTTCACAGTCTCTCTCCCCACCTGTCGTGATGTTTTTAATTTGTTATTGTGCCCATGATCCCTTGGGCACAGGGACACTCACAGGGTGAGTACAGACCCTCGCAGGTGCCCACGGCTCCACCCTGTGGCTCGGTGGGCAGGCACACCTGACCCCAGCCCTCGCCATGTCTGCAGCCAGGCCCTTGCCAAGGGTGGAGAACAGCAGAGGTTGCTGGGGGCAGGGAGGTGGGCAGCTGAGACCCGCCCTGGGCAAGGCAGGACCACCCGTGAGCTGAGACTTCACACCCCCAGCATATGCACCATTGTTCCACCAACTTCACTTAGAAAACACAAGTTCAAAGATAAGGTGAAGACTTTCAAGAGAGTGCACACAGAGCATGAAACTCCAAGCGAGGGGCTCCCTCCTGAGGACAGGGCCACATGTGCCGATTCTGATCACTTGCCCGTGAAGCTGCCCCTGCTGGGAGAACTACAGCCCTTCAAAAAGAGCAAGGTCCCGGTATCAGGTCTCGACATGTGGTTGAGGCCAGTCTTATTGGAAGGGAAAGTTCTGCTGTGAGGTACCGTCTACAGACCGCTGGCCCGGAACGTGACCGCTATCAGGTGGCCCGCTGGCCTCCCTCCTCACCCTGGGCGTCTCGTGCAAAGGACACACCGTGATCATGGGCCTCCTTGGAAATGCCCTCCCTGCTTTAATCCCTTACGTTGTTGCCAGATGTTATTGTGTTGACAAACCCATCGCCTCTGACTTCCTGAGTGACAAGGGTCAGAAATCGAATGATAAGGTTGCTGACCTGTTTCCTCGGGAACAACGCCAAGCAGGTGGCGCCCTGGAGATCAGAGAGGGCTGGGCACTCGGATTCCACCAGCCACCCACGCTGTTCCCAGCCCTGGAACTGGGGAGCCAGGCAGCCGCAGGATGTACATGTCTGGCCATTCCCAAAACGATGAATGAGGGAGCCTTGGGAAAGTTCACTAATGCTTATTATTTAGTACCTACTGTGCACCAGCGATCTGACCAAGTGCTTTATCTGTGTTCCCTTAGTTAACCCTTGCAACAATTTTAGGCTGACCCCATTTTCCAGATGAGGATACCTGAAATTCAGAGAAAGAAGCCATCGGTCCAAAGCCATAAGCCACATGGTTGGAAAACTGAGGTTTGAACCCAGGCCCGGGTGATCCCCAAAGCCACTGCTCTTCGAAGACTCCCAGGTGTGGCTGGATGGCTGGGGTCACTGCCCGGCTGAGCCACTGCCCCCACCGCCGCGTGTGCGTGGAACGGGAAGGGAGCTGGACCGCAGCCTCCCTTCTTGGCAGGGAGCGGTCCCGAGGCTCCAACTCCAGCTTTCCTCCTCCAAGATCCAGCCAGCCCTGGGGCTACTCTTCGGATCAGAGAGGAAGGAGGGCGATGGTGGGTCAGACACACCTGGATGCAAGTCACACTTCTGCCTCTTGCTCACCGTGTCTCCTTGGCTTGTCACTTCGCACTGGGACCTCAGTTTTCTCACTGCAAAGCAAGGGGTAATTTCAGTTCCTGTCTCTGGGGGAGTTTTCATGATCCAGTGAGGTGAGCGTGTACATAACAGGCATTCAGCAGTTGGCGGCTGTTATCGTATTGATAATTCATGGCACTGTGGGGCGAGGACTGCAGCATGGTGGCACCTGTGACACTCAGGAACACCTCTCCACGCTGGGACACGCTGGAAATCACTCAGCCCAGGACCGCCCTCCCCAGGGAGTTCATCCCTTCCTTGCTTTGCTTGGTCGTTCACTGATCCCACAGATCCAGGCACTGTCCTAAGACGCATAATGAACAAAAGAGACAAAATGGAGCTGGCGCTCCTGCGGGGAGACCAACCGGAAACAAGAAATGGGGAAAGTAGGTTCAGCGTCCCTGGTCCAGGTGTTAGAGACAGATGACCAGGGGCTGTGATGTGGGGGGCTTGGTGTCCCCAGTCTGCTTCATGGGGTGAGGCGCTCCGAAGTCTCTTAACGCCCTGGGAAGGTTGTTGTTGGGGATTTAACATGCTGCCTGTTGTTCAAGGTTCCGGGTCTCCCAGGGGGCCCGAGATGGCCTCGTTGGGTCGCTTTGCCTCCAGTGTCTTTGAGAAAGTGGTTTTCCCAGTTAGGAGGTAGGAGTTTTTCTCAGGCTCCCCCAGGACTCTCAACCACTCCCTCTCAGGGCTGCTGGCCCCCGGGGCCACCCCAGGCAGGCCCTGGCCATGTATTATGGCACTGATTCCCCTCAGTGACCCTGTGTGATGCAGGTTCTATTAGTCCCATTTTACAGACGAGGGAAGGGAGGCTGAGTCCTTTGCCCAAGGGCACATGGTGGGTCTGTGGCTGAGCCAGGATTTGAACCCAGGCCTTTGGCTCTCAAAGCATATGTCCTAAACCAGTCTGCTCTAGTGTGAATGGCCTACTATGTGTCTGGGTGATGCTGGGTACTATGGGAGGGTGTGCTGAGAACAGAAAGACCATCAGTGCTCAAAGTGGCCTGGGAAGTGACCATTGCCCAGTGAGCTGGGATTGCATTTACTCCTTGCTCCAGGGCTGGGAGGTGGGTGGGGTTAGCCCTGTGTTACGGATGAGGAGGCCAGGGCCCAGAGGAGTTCCATGGCTTGCCAAGGTCACACAGCCCCGGGCAGCCTGACTTCATGTCCACTTGCTCTGCCTGTCATTTGCCTTGGCTATGTCCGTCCCAGCTTCGGCCTCCACCCGCATTTTGCATTTGGACACACTGAAGCCCCCAAAACAGTTCAGCAGCTTGACCCCCAACTGGGGGGAGGGGTGAGCCCTTTGGGTCATTGTGGAAACGGACGCCCCTTCTGCAGTGAAGTTGCTTTTGAGATGCCACTGATTCTCAGGGCAGGAGAAGCCGGGAGAGACGATGGTGTGTTATGAGGGCCTGGGGGTGTGACTTGGGGGAAGAGAGCTGTGTCAGGGATTCCTCCTGGGACTGATGAAAGGGCCATAGGGCTTTATGGCATCTGGGACAAACAAGCCTTTTAAAAGAAAATGTTCCCAAAGCTGTCCCATCCCACCATTGGCAAACAGTCCTTAAACGGCAAAGAAACATCCATGTTCTGTGTTCACAAAATGGTGAGCTGGCGTTCAGGCTCATTTATTTAAACCCGGAGTCGTCGAGGCTAAAGACTTCAGCTCTGAGTGGCAGCTCGCCGCCTCGCTGCAGCAAGGGAGCGTAATCTTCGGGGTTTTCTTCCCATTTACGGGTTTTTGTGTTGTTGTATATTTGTAAAATGAAGCTTCTGCTGGCAAAAGCAGGTTTTAGAGAGTGCGGCAGCTCTTTCAAGACCTAATAAGGCCCCAAAGGAGGGTGTGTTCCGGCAACACTTTCCTCCAATTCCGGCTCGCCTCGTACACTTTGGGCACCAGGTACCATTCGTCTTGCTTCCCATTAACGGAATTACCGCCATCACTTCTGCGGGACAACATGGGCCCTTAGGAACTGCCTTGGGAACAGAGGCAGGAGCAGCCGCCAAGCAGTTCTGCTTAGAGGGGAAAGGAAAGAAAAAAAAGAGAGAGAGAAACCAAACTCTTACAAATGGATGGGTCCTTGGGTCCTAAGAAACTGGGCCAAGGAGGAAGGGGGCAGCAGGCCACACTGGGACACCTCTCGGAGGAGAGTGGACAGGACCTGGATGGCTCCTACCCCCAACGCATAAGGAAAGGGCTTGTCACCCTGAACTCACACCTTGAGTTCAGAGGAAGGGAAGGAGGGGGACCCAGTATTTATGGGGTCGTCACATATGCCTGACCCTGTGCCAGCCGCTTTGGGTATGTCATGGGGAGTGGGTGTCATTGGCTCTGTTTTCAGATGAAACAGAAGCTCAGAGAATCCAGAAACTTGCTTCAGATCATATATTTCATACGTGGTAGCTCTGGGGGTTGTTCGTTTTCCTGGGCCGCCCTCTGGAGAATAGCAGTGCCCCTCCAAGAGGTGATAGGAAGTAGCAGAGCGAGGACTCCCAAGTCCAGATGCCCATCACCAGCCTGCCCTGCTTCAGCCCCTGATTCCACACGACTGAGCCAGCATCTAGGGGTCTTTGCTGTTTTACAATGATGCTGGCTGAGGGCAGTGCTGAACACTATCTGATGGTGAGAGTTCAGGCATCTGGGCCCCTGAGAATGGAGGAGGGAAGTGGGGAGGGACTTTCTTTACTCACTCTGCCTAACGTCCTGTGTGCCCCTTGGCAACAGGGATGGCAATAATTGTCACCTCCAGTGCCAGTTCTGATAGATCGGTAATGGCTGCCTGAGAGGGCATGTTGAGAAGGCTTTGGGATTGATTAGCAATGTCTGCTGTGTGCACAAGAATGAAGAGAGGAGGTCTGAGAGGGACCAGACTCAAGTTAATACAATTCTTAACCTGAGCTCTGACCCCAGGGGTCATTGTTCTCATCATGAGTTAGTTGTGTGCTTCATCACATTGTAAACTTGGGGAGGGCGAGACTGTGTGCCTGACACACGCTGGGAATTCCACAAATACCGGAAGGAAGGATAGATGAAGGCTCTGCCATCTCTGAAAGAACTGTTAATTGGGATTCTCTTATAGTGAATGTTTTTAAAAATACATATTTAAACTTCTAGGGGTGAGATTTAGGTGCCCACATATTTAAACCAAGACACCCCCTTCCATGTCACTAATTTGCTGGCTGCCTTTGAACAAATAACCTTTCCAAGCCTCAGTTTCTTCGTCTTTGAAATGAAGTTCCTCATGGGACTGTGGTGAGGGGTGGCCAAGGAGGTAACAATCAGGGAACCCAGAGCCCATAGGTGGGCAGACTGGCATTCAGAAATGTCCAGTCCAGCTGCACCCCTTCTCCACCAGACGGGCCCCATCCCTCTGCTGTGCTGAACTCGAGGCTCTCTTGGGCTGTAATGCCTTTCTTCTTGCTTCTCAAACCTCACCACCTCCTGGAGTCTCCTCTGACCTCAGGACACTACTTAGGACTCTGCTTTGAGCCCCACAGCCCCCTGTGCTTACCCTCTTGGCGTGCCCCTATCCCTTGGGCCCACTGATGGGTCAGTCCCCTGGACTTGGAGCCTCTCCAGGGCTGGGACAAGCCGACTTTCCTCTGTGATCCCAAGGCCCAGCGCAGGGCCTGGCCCCATGAAGGCCTTGGTGACAATGATGAGGGGGAAGGAGTGATGCACCCTCAGTTTGCTCCTCAGGCGTCGTTATCATGGAGACAGCTGAAACTCAGAGACTTAGACACTGTGTCCAAAGCCCAGGCCTCTGTTGGGGGCAAATGGGTTGGCTGGAGGGATAGAACCTGTTCCAAGGGGAGGAATATCATGACTCACACACCTTATGAGCCTGCTACACCTATGGGTGATGATCCAGTGATCCAGTGGTGATCCAGGGTTTGATTCTATGGGTGATGATCCTACGATCCTATGATGATCCAGGGTTTGATTCTATGGGCGATGATCCTACGATCCTGTGATGATCCAGGGTTTGAGCCTATGGGTGATGATTCTGTGATCCTATGATGATCCAGAGTTTGATCCTATGGGCGATGGGCGTTTGGAAGGGTCTTGAGTTGGGGAGTGGCTCCCTGAAGCACATGCGTGGCCTGTGTGGAGGCTGGTGGTGGTGATGTGGGAGGGCGCTGCAGGTGTTAGGGTGGATGAGAGGGGATGGGGGCTGGCCTGGTGAGTGGGGGAGAGATGGGCAGCCTGGAGCAGAGATGAGGAGCGGCCCAGTGTCAGCAGTCTGGGCTCCTACCTGGAGATACCTGTGTCAGGGGGCGAAGTCGAGGCTGCAAGTTGAAAGAATATTCCGCTGTGGCTTAAACTGCTTCAGGACCTCGGGAGCGAGTCCTTATGGGCCCGTCTCAGTGTCCTCATTAGTAAAGCAGGGGTGATGAGCTCTTTGCCCTTTGACTTGATGCCTGGATTGGGGTGGGGGTGGGGATGGAGTGAGGCCAAGGCGCATAGGGTCAGACTAAGAGTGAGGGGGGAACAAGAAGAATCAGGAAGCAACAAGGAATTCCTGCAAGAGACTGAAGGGGCTGTTGACTCCCCAGTGGCTCATTGTGAGCAGGGGGCTTGCGTGTGGCTGGGGTGTGTTGAGAGGGGAAAGGCCTGGCTGGGGTGGAGGCTCCATGCCCCATGCCCGGTGCCTCCTCCACAAATGCCAGCTCTTTTCTCTTAACAGTATGGAATTATTTATATAGAATTATCAGCTAGCTTTTTTTAAACAACTCCTCCTCCTACTGCTATTATTTCCTTTTTAACAGAGCATCCATCAGGGGTTTACATGTGCTATCATCTAGTTTTCACCTTTGCATGGCTTCATTTTATAAGTAAACTCAAGGCCCAGAGACATGAAGTGGCTTATCCAAGATCACACAGCACGGATTTGAACCCAGATCTGTCTCCCCTGGAAGCACCTGAGGATCAGTAGGGTTAGCCAGGTGGGGGGAGGGGGGAGCTAGGTGGAGGGCACAGGATGTGCAGGGGCCAGAGGTGTGAAGCAGTGGGTTGCAGGAAATAGTAAGAGGCTCTGTGGAGCTGATGTGGTGGATGACCGGTGTCAGCTGGGATTGGGATCAGGAGGAAGGAGGCCTTGGATGCTGTGCTCTAGAGTCACGACTACCTGGAAGCCTTGAAGGTTGATAAGGGAGGGAGGTGTGGCCAGGATGGCGTTTTTGGTGGCGTGTGTGGCAAACAGTTTGGTGTTACGGAGGGTGTTCAGCCCAGGAGGCTGGTGTGGTTGTCGTTGTGGGCTCCCCCAGAGCCTCTCAGCTGCCTGAGGCTGAAATTCCACCCAAAAAGAACCTTTGGGGCTTCCCTGGTGGCGCAGTGGTTGAGAGTCCGCCTGCCGATGCAGGGGATACGGGTTCGTGCCCCGGTCTGGGAAGATCCCACACGCCGCGGAGCGGCTGGACCCGTGAGCCATGGCCGCTGAGCCTGCGCGTCCGGAGCCTGTGCTCCGCAGCGGGAGAGGCCGCAACAGTGAGAGGCCCGCGTACAGCAAAAAAAAAAAAAAAAAAAAGAACCTTTGGCTTTCTCCCACCCACCGCCCCAGCCCCTTGTCAGCTGGGTGTCGGGGGGGGGGGCGGGAGGCCCCTCACCTCCACATCCCCAGCCTCTCTCACAGCTTTCTTGTGAAAAACAAGGCCGGCGCCCACCAACTTGCTGGGGACAGTGTGTGAATAAATGATAAAATACGTAAAGCTCACAGCAGCCACTTTGCGAAGGGAAAAGAAGCGCCAGGGATGTGTTACTTTCCCTAAATCTGAATTTCTGCGTGTTGTCTTCTTGGGATGAGAAGCCGGAGTTAATGGGAGTGCGTCCGCCCCGGGAATACATTTATTTTCCCAGATTTCCAGGCAGTCTCATTAATCTGCAAAAGCCCCGGTTTTCTAACTCGCTTCCTGGGGAGCCCATTGTATCGTCACCATGAGTGAATTCCGATTCTCGCCTTATCGACTGATTGATTGATTGGTTGGTTGGTTGGTCTGGAGGAGTCAGAGGGGAAGCTGTTCAGACGAGCAGCTCTGAGCTTTAATGTTTGTCTGTGGCACGTTGTTGCGGAGCGTTGCAGGGAGCGGGCTGGGGTCAGAGGTTCCCCTGGCCTACCCGGTCATTGGCCTGTCCTACAGCTGATGTGTGGCACGCAGCGAGGGGCTCACAGTGTCAGGTTTGGTGCGAGGCCGTGTTATGGGGTCAGTGGCACCCAGGGGGTGAGCCGGCTGTTCCCAGGATCTGTCCGGTCATCGTTTCCCACAGAGGGTGAGCCTCGCTTAACCCAGGACCCCCTTTGTGCCCCCTCTCAGAGCCAGGGTGGTTCTAGAGGAGACGGGTCTGCCCACCAACAAGGGGCTGGGCCGCACCCCTCCCACCCTGGCCCCCCACAGGGTCCAGCACCCACTTGGGATGCAGCCCAGACATTTTAGAATGGATGAATGAGGGCGAGTGGACTGACGTGCCACATACTGTCTGGGTGACTTCACATACCTGGGTGAGGTCTCATTGCATCATCACCAGAACCCATTTTTCTGCCGGGGAGACTGAGACTCAGAGAGGTGAGGGTCGTGGCCAAGACACCCAGCAAAGAAGGCGCGGGGCCGCTCTTCACACGTGTCTGACCCTCCACTACGGTTAGAGCGCCAGCCCCTCTACTTAGTGTTTCCCTCCTGATGCCAAGCTCCCCTAGAGCTGGACCCGGCTGCCCAGACCAGGTCCACACTCCCCCTTCCCTTCGTGCAGGTGGAGGCAGGGCAGGTGGGCCTCCTGTGTGCCAGGCACACCCTGGGCACTTTGCTTCCATGATCTTATTGAACGTGTCAAGCAAGCTTTTTAGGGAGGGCTCCCCGTTTTCAGATCATGAAAAGTGAGGCTCAGAGAGGTGATGAAAGTTGGCCAAGATTTCCTAGCAAATAGGCGAAGGACCCCAGATTTAAATTCAGGGAGGACATTCACCTGCTGGAACAGTCTTGCTGGTGGAGAACGGGTGGTTTTTGTGGGCTGGCCGGGGGCGTGATGATTTAGAAGGATAGACTTTTTCAGTGGTCTAGCCTGGGGCATGATATCAGAGGCTTTCCCACCAAGAAAGAGCAGGGAGTCCAGCAGGGTCAGGTGGGGCCGGTGGGGCCTCTCTTGGCTGCCCAGGAAACGTGGGGCAGTAAGGCCCCCAAAGCACCCCAGTCCTTAGACAGCCTGCTGCAGCCCTTCTCTTCCTGGCTTCAGTTGCCCCACCTGTGCAGTGGGGTGAAGGGAGGACACCACTTATCTGCTGAGTGCTGATTATTTGCTAAGCAATTTGCTGCACCGTCTGATTTCATTGTCCCAGCGACCCCGTGAAGCCTTATTTGTACCCGCCGGCCCACTCCTCAGCTGCATTTCCCTCGTAGCACTTATCGTGTCAGAAATGACCGTGTCTGTTTGCTGCCATGTCTGGATCCACCTCTTGACGACACACCTCTGGAGGGACAAGGCCCCTCTCTGCCTTGTGCCACGGACAGTGCTTGGTTCCGCGAGCCTCTCAAGAAAAGCCTGGCAAATGATGACGGAATGAAGGAACCTTGTTTTCTTGGAAAGGAAACAGAGGCCCACAAGAGCACAGCTCTGAGCCCTCAGTCACCCACCGGGGCAGGATGGAGCCTCTGCCCATCCGGGGCCAGCTGGGGCCTCTCTCGCTGACCGGCCTTCAGCCTGGAATTCCAGGTGCGCCTGGGTCCCCGCAGGTTCATGCCGCCCAAAGAAGCTTCCAGTCCGTGCCTGTGGCTTTGGATCAGCTCAGAAAAAGCGTGTCCTATGACTGCTCAAGGAATCTGGGCATTTAGCCCAGAAAAGAGTGTGTTTCCTGGCTTCCTGAGAACTGGGGCCCACCCTGCCCCTGGCCTGGGCGTGCAGAAGGGGAGGGAGGGAGAGATGGACTCCAGCCCTGGAAGGCGAGGGCATCCGGCCTTATCATCTGAGGTTCTTGAGACTGTCCCGGCGAGGCCACCCCGGCACGGCCAGGCCAGAGTTTCCCCAGTGTTGGGGGGCATCTCTGAGATGGGATTAGAGCTCTCGAGTTACTGGAAAAGAAACATTCCTTGAACTCAGACAGCTTTTTATCCCCAGCGGCTCTGCCGGCACACCTCTGGTCACCACGAGGCAGACGTGGGTTCAGCGGTCACGGAGCACAGGGTGACTGGCTTCCATTGGGTCATCAGGCCGCCGGGGCCAGATGTTTCGAAAGCTCCTCCCCACAGCGCCAGGCATCTGGCCTCTCCCTCCGAGGCTGGGCGTGGGTTTACGAGGTGTCTTTGAAGAGGGCTGGAGTCATGCAGACCGTGATGTCTGCTTGTTGCATAATTTCACAATTTGATTTTCTTTTCACAAGAAGGGTCAGTGCTTCTCTCGCCCTCTCCCTCCTCCTTTTCCTTTTTATTTTCTTTTCCTCTTGATCCTCCCTCATTGACTGGCCTGGAACGCCTCCCTGGGGCTGGGAGATCACCCAGTCCTCAGAGGGGATTAACTGGAGTTACCCACAGGTTAACTGGGATATACTTGCCAAGTTTCTGAGATGGAGAAAACCTCCTTTTTGTACTCAGAGGAGAGTGGAGGAGGCTAGCCTCCCTTCTCCTCGGCGAGGATTGAAAAAAGTCACCCAGCAGGGCACAGCGGCTGGAGTTTGGTTCCCAAACTGTGTGACATTCTCGCTGACCCATGGTGACATGAGAAAACATAAGGACAGGCCTGGCATCAGCTACTTTCTTATGTCGGGTGTCCTTCTTTTACGCAGGATGGTGATCACAGATAGAAATTTTATTTAGATGTCAGAAAACGTTGGCAGCCTTATGTTTGTCTTCAGAATTTGGGGAACGCTTTACAGGCCTGTGAAATCCCCAGACCTGGGAACCACTGATTTACTTCCTCTGCAGCACCCAAAACAGAAGTTGAGGCTGAGGGACTCTTCGATAAGTCTGCAGTGCCTGGAGAACCTGGGAAACTGCGGCTGCACGTGAAAGCCAGCTGTGCTGGGGTTGGTGGGCCGGGGTGGGGAGTGTATTCGTTTTCTAGGGCTGCCATAACAAATCAGCACAAACAGGGTGGGTTAAAACAACAGAAATTTATCCTCTCACAGTCCTGGAGGCCAGAAGTCCAAATTCAAGGTGTTGGCAGGGTTGGTTCCTTCTGGAGGCTCTGAGGGCAAGTCTGTTCCATGCCTCACTCCTGGCTTCTGGTGGTTACCAGCAGTCCTTGGCGTTCCCTGGCTTGTAGACACATCTCTGCAATCTCTGTCTCTGTTGTCACATGGCCTTCGCCCTGTGCATCTCTGAGTTCACGTTTCCCTTTGCTTTTAAAGATGCCAGCCATTGGATTAGGGCCACCCTAATCTTGTGTGACCTTATCTTAATTTGATTCCATCTGCAAAGACCTTATTTCCAGTTAAGGCTGCATTTCCAGGTTCCAGGTAGACGTGAGTTTTGTAGGGATGCTGTTCGACCTGGTACAGGAGGGGTGAGGAGGCAACCCTGTCTGGATAGGGCGTAGCTGAGCCTTAGTACTTTGGAGTGTCTGCAGCCATTTGGGTTGGGTTAACTAGGGTACCCAGGGGCCCCACCAACATTCCCACAGAGGAGACGGATGGCGCACAGGGACTCCGGTCCAGGGAGGGAGAGCTGTCACCATAGCCAGGGCCGGGTCGTGTCACCCCCACTGAATAGACTCAGAGACTCGGGAGGTGACCTGACCAGGGGGTTGCTGACCCCAGTGTCCGTGCTCTGCGTCCTAGCCTCACTGGCCACAAGCACTTAGTCCTTCGGTGGCACCGGCCCGGGCAGCTTAGAGCCGAGAGCCTCTCCTCTCCCTGCATGAGCCGCCAACCCTGGCTGTGCTCCCTGAGCTGGGAGAGGGGCCCCTCCCCATAATGACAGTGCCCCGCCCTTGTGGGTGGCGCCTGCCAGTGCAGCCTCTGCCTGCTTTGCGGGTAAAGGGCAGCCTGCAGGGCGGAAAGGAGGGATCCAGGCTCTTCTATTTCCCCAGGGACGCTTATCTCTTTTGGCAAAGGCCTTGTAACCAGACGTTTCCGGGGGAGCATCCCAGCCCGACCCGTCCTGGCCCAGTGACCTTGAGCAAGGAAGTCCCAGGCCTCTCTGAGCCTCACATCTCCTCTCCCGGGTGATAGGAGCAGGGATTTCTGCCCATCTCAGGATTAGGGGATGGCTGAGTGAGTTAGAGGTTGTAACCACCTTCTATGAATCCTTCCGGTGCCTAGCACGGAGGCTGGCACACATTGGATGCTCAATAAATACCAAATAGGAGAGTGTCTTGGAGCCCAGAATGTAAACTTTATGGCCCTCCTGAGATAGGGCCCCAGCAGGGTCTCTTGAGAGGGAGACTCTGTAGGCATTTCCTTCCTCCTGTCCGCGGACAGTTACCTGGGATGACCAGGGAAGCGGTGGGGAGGTCAGTGTGCACGTAGCAGAGGTGGAGGCTGGATGCTGCTAAACTGTGACTGGGGCTTTAATTCATCACATAACCCATTGGGTAAAATCATACCTAGGTTTGGTACCACAGGAGGCAGAGTGTGCAAAAGAGCCCTGGAAGGGGGGTCTGGAAACCCGAGTTCCGGCCCTAGCTTTGCACCCCTTACCAGCTCTGTGTGCAGATGTTCGGTCCCTCCCCTCTGCAGACCTGAGGCCACTGCTGTCCTTAGCGCCTCTGTCCCGCAGCTGATGCCGGGCTCGCCTAGCCTCCAGGCCTTTGCACAGGCTGTGCCTTCCGCCGGGAGTGGCCTCCCCCTGCTCCCCTGCTCAGAGCAGCTTCCTATTATGAGGAAACACCCCCGCCTCCACAGGCGGGCTGCACGGAGCTTTCCCTGTGTTTCCACACCCTGGGTGTGCAAAGCAGCCATCACGTGGGGTTGTAGGCGTCGGCTTTGAGACTCCTGTCTCTCTCTAAACAAGGAGCCCCGCTGAGGACGGAGGTTGGTCCCACTGTGTGTTGGTCGATTGAACAAACGGTTTAATGTCCTTGGACACATCACTTCTCTGCTCTGAGCCTCGGTTTCCTGTCTTCCTGCTTTCAAGTATAGGAAGTAGACTGGTGGATTCTTCGGGGTTTTTTCTGAGGTCTCTGGTGAGACATGAGACCTCAGATGAGTGGATTCAGGGTCTCTCCCGCTCCCAGGAATGAAACAGTGGCGTGGCAGCGCCTGCACGTGTGTTTAACGATCACCTGCCATTGATGCAATGATACGAACGCAGCGTGGGAGATTTTCTGGGTGCTCAGCTCAGCATTCCCAGTTAGTGGATTCCAGCGTCTTTGGAAAGGCGGGACTGAGGCAGCCTCAACGGGGTGATTTTAATTGCTGTTGGGCCAACCCTCCCAACCCGTCCCTCTGCAGGGATTCTTCCCACGTGCGGAGGGAAGCCTGTGTGCGTCTAGGGTCCGAGACGCCGTGTGCACCCGCCCCACAGAATTCTCCCTACGCTTCCATGTCCGGCTGGAGCTCCCCTTCATGATGCAGACAGCAGGCTCCACTGGGATTCATCCCCAACCCCCTACGCTCCTGACCGGCACCAGATTTCAAACCCCACCTTTGCCGTCTCCCAGCTGTGGGAGTCAGCACCTCTCTGAGCCTCAGTCTCCCCATCTGCAAAATGGAGATAGTAACGCCCACCCTTGGGAATGACCGGGTGGACCCCAACACGTGGCACAGTGCGAGGCATTGGGTGGGAGCATGTTCTCACCATGGTGTTCCTTACTCTAGATAGAGATCAGAGTGAAACAGAGATCAGCAGCCTGTTCGTTGAAGCCAAAAAATGTCCGTTGTCTGAAGAATTTTGTTTTGGAAGACAAGCCCAGGTTTTGGGTCAGAACCTTATGCCCTCAGGAATTTCATGGTTGAGCATCCAGGCAGATTTTATAAGCTTGGTGACCACCCAAGCCTTTGAGCCTTCCACGTGGATGTTCCCAGGTCAGGCTCTTCGGGAATCTCTTGCACAGCTGGGCTGCTTGTCGTGTCGGTAGCGTGATTTCCATAGAGCAGGTTCTGTCTGGCTATGAATAGATGTTTTTTTCTCTCTTTCTTGGATGCCTGAATGGCAGTCTCCCTCCTGCGGTCCCAGAGGCCGACCTGAGTGTAAAACTCCAAAATGGACATCAGAGCAGGGTCGTCCATTCCTGTTTGGACTCTCGGCTCCCAGCGAGGCTCAAAGAGGTGGGTCGTTGGCTGCCGTGACCTGGGAGTTTCCCGAGGGTCTCCCAAGCTAAAATAGTTATAAAGACTGCTGAACAAAGTGAAGGAATCAGAGTTCACGGATAAGGTAGCAGCTCAGAGCAGCAGGCGAGTTAAGGAGGATGGTTTAGTGTCTTTAGAAACCTGCCTGCTGGCATCCAGGCCACAGATGGGCAAAGCCCCTGAGGGCAGGAAGGACTCTGGAGATATGCCTTCTGCAGGCCGGAGGGCCTTGTGGCTCAGTGGTTGGAGTGTGGGTTCTGGAGCCACGCTAGCTGGCTTCAAACCCCAGCCGTGTTATATAAGGGGTAAGTAGGTTAACCTCACTTAAGTGCGTTAGAGTAAGTCTTGGTGCATAGTAAATAAATCAGGGTAAACTGAGGCCCAGAGAGGGCAAGGGACTCGACCGTGGTCACCCAGAAAGTCATCAGAGCAGCCAGACAGAAACTCATTATTCCTAGCCTTGTGGACCCTTCTCTCCTCCCCCTGGCCCCCTCAGTCAGACTGTTTCAACTCTGCCTTCTGAAGAGGAAATCGCGTGACCCCCTCAGCCCGTAAGAATTCAGACTGTACAGAATTTCGGAAACCTCTTCGGGCTGGCTGGGGGCCTTGTTGCAATTCCATTCAGCTGCTAGTTCTTTTTTCTTCCCTTTTTTCCTTTGAAAGCTCGAGAGAGTCTCCTTTTCTATCTCCCCAAAGAGAAAAATTAACCTTTTGGCAAAGGAGTTTGAAGACTTAAGTCCCTGTTGTGCATCCCTGAACCAACCCCTGCCCTCTTTCTGGGCCTCAGTTTCCCCAACTGTAAAATGAGAAGAGTTCCCCCCCACCCCCGACGACAGGCTGGGTGACTCCCACCTGCCAGCCCGTAATTTCTTTGGTGACAAGCGAGCTGAGACGTGCCGCCCAGAGCACGGGTCTACGTTGACGGTCGGGTGAGTGTTGACTAAACTGAAGCTGGTGATACATCCTTCTAGGAAGTGAGGTGAAACCCATCAGAAATGCCGCCCGCTTCCGCCCACCTCCTAGTTTCAAAGGTTATCTGAGTCATCAGAGTTGCCAGTACTTCTCTTGTTCTCCTGTTTCAGCGAAACGCTCCTCGACCACTCTGGGCTGAGGCTGGGTGGCCAGGACGGCCTCATCTGCAGGCCGCCAAGGCGTCAGAACCGAGGGGCTCGGTGGGCACTGCAGCCACGAGCTCTGGAAGCTGCCAGCCTAGGAGATGAATCCTGCTCCCAGGCTGGTGATACCACCCCTCTCTGAGCGTCAGTCTCCTCACCTGTGAAATGGGTGGGTGAGCCCCGCCAGCAGGGTGAGATGGCAAGCCCAGAATAGGGGGATGGGAGCCCCAGCTCACGGCTCTCTTCCTTCCTGCTTAAGAGGCCCTGGCTCTCCTGGGCTCTGGCTGGGGCTCAGGAGATGTTTATATGCCCAAGGCCTCCCTGGCTCTGGGGGGACAGAAGGACGTTTGGCCAAGCCAGGAAGCCTAGAGGCAGACCCTCACCCATCAGGGCCAACAGCGTCCTGAGCGCAGTCCTCTCAGCCTTCCGATGGGGAGCTGAGGGCCCAGGAGGGGAAGGACCCAGAGCAGGGAAGCCGTGGAGCCAAGGCTAGAGCCGAGGATCCTAGACCCGGAGTCCCCTCGCCCTGGGTTCTCCTGGCACCATCAGGGGGGCCAGCCCGGCTGGGCCTGGGAATTCAGAGATGGGTGCCATGGTGGGCCTGGAGTGGACTTGGAGCTGAGCCCTATCTGGATAGGCCCTGGCAGGGGCCTCGGGCAAGTCATGCCCAGCCCTGAGCCCCCATTTCCTCATCTCAAAATTGGGCACCATTCCTGCTGTGCCCACCTATCAAAGTTGTCATGAGGCTTCGTAAGATGGTGTGGGTAAAAATCCCTCTGCAGAAAATCAAGATCCGTCCGGATGTGAAGGATTTGGTATTTGTCATCCCCTGGGGCATTTCTGTATCCCTATCACTCAGACAGTGTCTGGTACGGAGTAGGTGCTCAGTAAGTGTTGCGTTAGTGAATGACAATAGGTATCATTTATTAAGCACCTGCTATATATTCAGCATCACCCAGGGAACTTGCCATGAGGTGCTGTAATCCTGACAGCAGCCTGGGAGTTTAGGTGTGTCACCCTTTTACAGAAAAGAAATCTGAGGCTCAAAAAGTGAAGTAACTTTACCTAAGTTCACACACAAGTGGTATGTGAGGAAGTCAGGATTCACACCTGACTCTTAAGTCCGCGTGTCCTTCCAGGTGCTCACGAGGGCCTGCTGGGCCACCCGCTTCCTGGGATATGCTGATGTTTAACAAACAGGTCCCTGGGCAGAGGGGTGGCGGGGCGGGAGGGAGAGGGATTTGTACAAAGCCTTGATTTGTAGCATTTGCCAATTTCCAGGGTGTAAGTATTCCTAGCGTGCCTGATTGCAAGCCACCAACATGATAACTGTCTCACAAAGTCCCTGAGAATTTAGCAAGCAGCCCCCGCAAGCCATTAGTCGCGGCTCCAGTGCACCTGTGCACCCCTCTGCTTTGTACAGCCCCCTCCTATGCCCAAGGAAGGCCACAGAGTTAGCAGTGTCCACTGGTCTGGGACAGCAGACTGGAACCAAGCAGATGGCTTGGGTGGGCCTACCTGTGCTTCTAGACCCCTCAACCCTCTCCCTCCAGGGCCCCTGGAGCTGCCTGGGGTCTCGGTATCACACAAAGACTCGGGGGGTGGCGTGGATGAGATGCGAAAACTGATCCGCAACACTGAGACTGGAATATTAAGGCCTGCCAGCCCCACCGTGTGCGATATTCCTGCCAGGCCCGGAGCAGAGCCCTGTAAACGCCGGGATATAATGGACAATAAAAGTCGCCGGAAAATGGCGAGTCTCCTAGGACCACTGTCATCCCTGCCACACGCTGCTTGCTGGAATCACGAGCCCTGTGATCATGAGGCACGATCGTCATGTAAATATATAGGGTCTCTCGCCAGCCAGCACCGGCCAAGATTTATTTTATTGAGGCAGTGCGGGGAGGGGCATGACTCAGGTTCATCGTCCTGGTAACTTTGTAAAATGCTTTGCCATCACTTCCAGCTTCTGGGAGAATGCAGCAGGAGCCAGTGTGGCCTCTCCCATCCTCCCTAAAAGGGGGAGATCCCCAGAGGCCGTGGGCCCCGCCTGCCACATTCACAGGCCCAGGGGCCTGGTTGGCCACGAGACTGGGGTCCCCTGGGGAAGGAAGACCGGCCTTATTGTGACACTTGGTTCACAGAGTGGGTTGCCAGAAATATTTGTTGCAGGGATATCGCTGTTGAATGAGCACTGTTTTTTTTTTTAAGGGAATTCCTTTATTTTTATTATTTATTTATTTATTTTTGGCTGCGTTGGGTCTTCGTTTCTGTGCAAGGGCTTTCTCGAGTTGCAGCGAGCGGGGGCCACTCTCACTGTCGCAGCCTCTCTTGTTGCGGAGCACAGGCTCCAGACACGCAGGCTCAGTAGTTGTGGCTCACGGGCCTAGTTGCTCCGCGGCATGTGGGATCTTCCCAGACCAGGGCTCGAACCTGTGTCCCCTGCATTGGCAGGCAGATTCTCAACCACTGCGCCACCAGGGAAGCCCAGCACTGGTTTTTAATGGTGATAACAGTAAGCATAATAGTAGCAACAGCCGCATTGATTGAGCTCTTGTGTATACCTAGTCCTGATAGCCCTGAGCTGCTGGCATTCCGCCGGCGTGTCCTCCACGCGGTTCTCATAACCAGCCCCACGAGGTCAGTCCTACACAGCCCCCAGTTTACAGAGGAGGGAACTGCAGAGACACGGCTACAGGCCTGACCCGAGCTCCTGCGGCTGGACAGAGGCAGTGCAGGATTTGAACGTCAGACTCCAGAGCCTGTGCTGGGCGGCCTTACCTCACTTCCTGGCCCTTGGGTCCCAGATCCAGTGCCACTACCTCCCTGCAGCCCCCTTGACTGGCCCGAGTTGGAATCAGTGGCCCCTACTTTGATTCTGCAACACAGTTAAGCACTTGGGTCTGGTTCCCCCACGACCACGAGGACTCAGACCTACATTTCCATCCAGGCTCTGCCTCTCTCCAGCTGGGACACCTCCAGCGAGTCATGTGACCTCACTAGCCTCACTTTCCTCATCTGTCAAATGGACGCACTGTCTGCCTTACAGGGTCATTTTGTAAGCACATGAGCTGCCAACACCCCTCAAGGATCTGGCCCTGCACCTGGCAGTTAAGGGGTGCTCTGTGTGTGGACCGCACTGTGTACACATCGCCACTTCCATGGCTGTGTGTCTGGGAGCTGGGAGGCCTCTGAGCCAACCCCCCATATGGCTGTGGCTTGTTGCGAGTGGGGAGGGCAGTGTGCAGGGGGCTGGGGGGCTCACATAATCTTCCAAGGTCAGAGAGAGTGTCCCTTAGCAATTCCAGACCCAGAAGGTCTGGTTTTCCTCCCAGACATGAGCACAGGATTAGATAACAAGCTCCTGGAGCTCAGTTTCAGGGCACGCCAGCGAGTTGCAAATTCTCCATCAGCCTCATAAAAAGTATTGGCACAAGAAGAGCCCTCCCAAGACTGCAGAGCCCGACCCACCCATGTTGTAGGTGGCGAAACCAAGACCCAGAGACAAGCCATGACTTTCCCAAGGCCATGTGGCCCTTTGAGAGTCCCAGACCCTGTGAGTCCTGAGCCACCATGCCACATGCCGTGGCTCAGAGCGGGATTCACCCTCGAGGGGTTAAAAATGGCCTCATAATTTCCCAGGCCCGACGCGGAGTCCACGAGGATCCCGTGGGGAATGTGACACAGGAAGGTCCAGGGCCACTGTGGTGTGGCCCTGGAAGCTGAGATAGTGTGCTGGCCCGTAACTCTGCGTGGGGTGGCAGGACTAGATGGAGGAGACACTGTCACCCACAGACCGAGCCACGCTGAGCTGCATGGAGGTCGTGCTGGAGGCTCCCAGTGACCCAGGCGGCCCTGAGAGTCTGGGCACTGATGGGACTGCGAGCCCGTCTGTGCCCCTCAGCACAGCTCCACCCTCTCTTCTGTGTCCCAGGTGGACAGGTGGGGAGTGACTGGCAGTGCGTGTGTGCCCACGGGCATGGAGGCTGATCAGAGCCAAGGTAAACTTCAGGAAGGTTCTTGCCATCCTGGCCCAGGAGGAAGAGGAAGGCTCCAGGAATCTGTGTTTTCCCTGGGTGCTACCGTGTCCTAGATGGGAGCCCTGGAGGGAGTTCCTCTCAGCAGAAACGAGGCTGGAAGCAGAAGAAAAACAACGGTTAGGCAGAAAGTGCCCAACTTGGGGGCCCGACCGGCCCGTCTGGAGCCTCTGCTGTGTGTGCAGGCTGATGCCGCCCACCTCGCCGGGTCGTGGAGGACGGTCCTCCAGGGGTGTCCCGTGAGCTGGGGCCTGGGCGGGGAGTCCACCCAGGCCTGTGGACGGCTGGCCTGGGCCCGGCTGCAGTCACCCAGGGGCCGGCACCTGGCATATGCCCGACAATTGGGCCCGGCTGGCGGGGAAGGTGTGCTGGCAGGTGGCCGAGTCCCGGTGCCAGGATCTGGCTCCGCGTGTCCTCTGGGGCCTCAGCTGCCATATGCCCTCATCGGTCCCCGCGGTCGAGCTGCAGATGGGGCGCGGGGGGTGGGGGTGGGTTTTGCCCAGGGTGGAGCTGGCTCTCGTTCTGGAGAGGAAGGCGTGTTCCGACCATGGGAGCTCTTTTCGGAGATGGAGGGCTGGGCCTGGCCTGGAGGCATCCCTGCCTTCTTCCACATGCCCGCAGGTCCGCCAGCCTCCGTGCCTTTGACCCCACTGCGTTCTCGGCTGGAATTTCCGTCCCTCTGGTGCTCCCCCTGCTTCTCCTTCCAGGCTACCCCAGACTCCAACTCTTGTAAGAAGGTGTCCGTGATCTTGCCTGGGTCACGAAGTGAGGGTCTCTCAGTCCTTTTCTTGGGGACACTTTTCATGCTCTTTCTGGCTTGCGGTTATCTGTCCCTGTGTTTCTGGGTTCTCTCCTGTGACCCCGTAAGAGCAAGGGGGTTTCCATCCGTGCGATCTTGGGGTCACCCGTGGTCAGCACAGGCCCTCAACGGAGCCGGCAGCTGGAAGGATGTGTAGAAGGAAGGGAAGGTGGGAACACTCAGATCCTGGATCCACAGCCTGGTGTGCGAGAGCACGGGGCCAGAATAAGGATTAATAATCAACAGTAACTCCAGTGATTGGGGCTCTATTCGGTGTCAGGCCTGGGGCTAAGCACTTTTGAGGCCCCTGATGTTATGGAGCCCTCCACAGCCCGGGGCGATGCATACTATTTGTGTCCCAGTTTTACCTGCGAGAACCCTGAGGCCCACATAGCTGGGGTGCACCAGAGCCAGGACTTGAACCCAGGGCTGCTGCCTACCAAGGCTGTCATCTCTTAGGCAGCAAATATTTTTGGTTCAGCTCACAAAAGAGAGATTAGAAAGGGTTAAGCTTTTTTTTTTCTTTCTTTCTTTTTTTTTTTTTTGCGGTACGTGGGCCTCTCACTGTTGTGGCCTCTCCTGTTGCGGAGCACAGGCTCCGGACGCGCAGGCTTAGCGGCCATGGCTCACGGGCCCAGCCGCTCCGCGGCATGTGGGATCATTCCCGGACCGGGGCACGAACCCGCGTCCCCTGCATCGGCAGGTGGACTCTCAACCACTGCGCCACCAGGGAAGCCCCCAGGGTTAAGCTTTTAAAGGGACAGCAAGAACATTTATGATTCTTAGCGTTGGCTGGCCCCCATGGGGGTGGGTGGGAATGGAGCCCTGTGGGTGAGGGAAGCACCCCTCATCCCTCCCAGGCTGGTTGGACCTCGGCGTTTGCTGTCAGTGTTCTGGGTTCTGGGGTGGCAGTGAGGGGTTGGTAGAGCCTACAGGGCAAGTTCCTTTGCCTGACCATGTGGGTATGGGGTGGGTTTAGGAGGCCGGGTCCTAGCCAGGCGCTGCCACTGCTGTGCCCACGGCCCGGGGCCAATCTCTTGCCCTCCTGCCGCAGTTTCCTGGAGGGTAAAATGGGGGAGCAGGATTGGGCAATCCCAGAGTGGACTGTAATTGCATGCCAAGCCCCCTGGCTTCCGGCACACTTGCGCTCTCTCCAGGACTGACCCCACGGCCACTGCCATCAGATTCCAGTCCCTGGTGAGCAGTGGGCTCCCTGGTGGCAGTGACAAGTCCCTTTCACCACAGAGGTGGCAGCCAGAGCTATTTTTGGAGCAGCTCATGGTGGGGGAGTTCCCTTTTGGCAGTGGCCGGGGACAGGAGTCTTGGGCATGGGAAGTCCCATACGGAGACAGGGCTGGCCTCCCCTCCTTTACCAGCCCTGGCACGGGGAGGCCACCCAGACCCCCAGAGGTCCCGGTACCGTGCTCACATCTACTTCAACCCTGAGCCGAGACCTTCCCCGGAGCTTCTCAGGAGCCACTTTGCAAGGTACCGGCCTTTGCCCTGCCTCTGCTGTGGGGAGCCCCTCACCCTTTCCTGCCACCTGGGGCTACAGCCTTTGCCCTTGAGGGTATGCCTAGCAAGTGACAGGGAGGCAGGCCCTGGCGACCTCCGGGGCCTGGGCTCACAGAGCACCTGACCTTGGCTGCACCTCTGCCACCGCTGCCCCCTTGACCACCCACCTGGTGGGAGCTGCCCGTGGGCCAGTGCCATCAGCCTGGCATGACCTTTGTCACTGCTCAGGTTAATGGGGGGAAGTTTCATGCTGGGTGATCCCGGGCTTTGCCAGAACTCCCGAGGTGACGAGGGAAACAGGAAAAGGAATTCTTATGTCTCCCGCGTGGGTCTTGGCTACCTGGGCCCCTTCCTGATGTCTGAGCAGTGAGTTCTCCACAGAAGTTTCTCTTGCCAGGAATAGCCACCCTTTCAAACCTTAAAAAGAGAGCAGGAGAGGAAATTAGGGGAGGCCAGGGATTGAAGAACTTCCCCTGTGTAGAGGCCACTTGTGAGATTATGGATGTCCTCCTGGGCCCGGGGCAAGCTTTTTACAAACCCTGAGCCTCCATCTGCCTGAGGGCTGCTCTGCTGGGTTTCCCCCTTCGGCTGTTGGTTGGCAGGGCAGGAGCCGTGGTCTGAGGCAGGCTATGGGAGAAGAGGAATTTCTGCTCTCCCCAGGCTTCTCCCTCCTGGCTTCTGGTGTTTACATACTGGGTCACCCTCCCTCTGCAGCCTGCTGGGGCCACAAGGAGAGTGATTTGGTCTCTGCCCTTGAGGAAATCTTCGTTTGAGGGAGAAGAAGACATGTGTGCAGGCAGTGACGGCACAGAGACCAGGTCAGTGGAACCTGGGAGTAACTGACTAGAGGAGTCCAGGAAGGCTGCCTAGAGCGGGTGCCCTGGGTTGGGCCTGGAAGGAGGATCCAGGTTTGCCGGGAGGCAGTTCATTCCAGGCAAGGGAGGCAGAGCCTGCCAAGGCCTCGAGGAGAGAGCAAGTTCCTTTCCCTGGAGGGCAGGGGTCCTTGGGATGGTGGACCTACCTAAGGGGCCTGAGGCTCCTCGCAGAGTGAGACCCCCAGCTTCCCCCAGCTCCATAGTGGCCTCCAAGGATGTCCCCAGGCAGATGAGATTAAAGCCCAGACTTTGGAGAGAGTCAGATCTGGGTTCTAACGGGTGCATGCCGTTTGCCAGCGGCAAGGCCTTGGCAAGTCACTTAACCTCTCGGCACCTATCCTCCCTCATCTGTAAGAGACTTAACCTCTCAGCACCTATCCTCCCTCATCTGTAAGAGGGCAGCGCAGACACTCTGGAGGAGTGCGCCGAGGTGCCGCGTGTCACTCCCTGGTGCAGAGCAAGTGCTCAGCAGATCTTCCTTCACCAGGTCCTGGAGCCAAAGGCCTTCCCAGGTAGAAACCAAATGCCTCATTGCTCCTTGAACTGAGAGATGTTTACAGCTCCTACATTTTTTTCCTTCCAGAATTGGGTTTTATTACCCGAGAAGGAGAAAGTGAAAGGTGATCTGGAGCCGCCTCAATTGTAAAAAGGCTCAGGGAAGCCCTGCAGTGTGGGTGTGACGTGTTTTGAATTGCCTGGTGATCTCTGCCTGCTCTGAGACCTCGGGGATCCTGAGCGTGGAGACAGATGTTTCTTGCTTGGGGCATCAGGAGGGTGGAGGAGCCCCCCTCCACTGACTGGGAGATTGCAGGCTGCTTGGTACCACCCGACTGCCCCTGGGAGTCCACCCTGCGGGGTCCAGCTGTTTCCTCTTTATGGATGAGGTAGGGGGCGGGTCTTTCCCAGGATCCCACGAGAAGTGCTGAGCCTGATTACGACCCAGGACCCGGTCCTGACGCAGAAGGGGGACTTCACCCCATGAGAGGTCATAGGTTCCCGGCAGAGGCTGGTGTGTGGAAGGTCCGGGGTGCTGTGTAGTTGGGAAGGGGAGGCCCCCACGTGCAGGGGCCTGGGGCGGGGTACACTTTAAGGAGGGCAGGCCAGCGCCAGCTGGACGGAGTTTGGGACGCCTTGCTCAGGCGTGTGGGCCTTTTTCTGCGCGGTTTTGGGTCGGGAGAAGCAGGTTGAGATTTGTGTCTTGGTGGGGGGACCCTCCTTTGGTGGGCTGGAGGTCAGGTCATCAGGCAGGAGGCAACTACAGGGACCCCACAGAGAAGGGGCCAGGCCAGCAGAGGGCAGGGGCTCTGGGTAAGTGGAGACTTGTTTGGGGAAAGAATCAGCAGCGCTGGATGAAGACCAGGTGTGGGCTGTGAGGGAGGGCGAGGCGTCCGGAGGAGGAGCCTGGGTTCCTGCCGGGTTCCTGGGCAGACAGGAGACCCCGTCGCTGAGATGAAGACCCGGGGAAGGGCAGGTGAGTCTTCAGTGCCTGGAACTTTTGGTGGCTGGCGTCTGGAGCTCTGAAGGGAGGCCCCAGGCTGGAGAGAGATGGGGGTGGGTGGTGGGTGAGGAGAGGGGAGCCGGAAGAAAAGGATGGGGTAGGGTGCCGGGGAGGTGAGCTGGGTGGGTGCTGCATTGCCCCTCAGCCGCTGACCTCCGGGTTCTGCAGACCCACCCCGTGAGAGGCCCCACTGCCCTGAGGAGGGGGCTCAAGGACCTCTCTGCACAGGCTGCACCACCCTTCCCGGGGCTGCACGTGGTCCCGTGTCTCAGAGAAGCCAGGCTCCTGCTGGTCGTGGAGCTGCGGAATCTGAGTGGCAAGTGTGGCTTTCGGTGGGGGGGGCGGGTGGTGAGGGCTCCCAGGCCCAGTCAGGAAACCAGACACCATCTGTGGCTCATCCCCTACAGCTCCCAAGGCCCCCGTGACTCTGGCCTGAGATCGAGCTGCTTCCTGTCAAGTGATGAATGGGCAACGTCTGCTTATCCCAAGACCAGAAGGGAAGGGGGGCTGGGGTGGGGGAAGGACACAGTAGCCAGAGCCACACCTCTGGGCCAGAATTCATTCATTCATTCATTCATTCACTCAGTCCTTCACTCTCCAAGGAGGTGTGGACTACGGGAGTCAGGCAGACGTGGTTTCAAGTGTCAGTTCTGCCTAATGCCTGCTGTGTGACCTTGGGCCCGTTGCTTAACCAGTCTGAACTTTCATTTCCTCCTCTGCACTACGTGGATTATAGTGGCCCCCACCTAGGGTGGCTGTGAGGTGGAACGAGGTGTGCACGGCCCTTGGCGCGTGCCTGGCGCACCCACAGTGCAGGCTCCGCTAGCGATGCGCTGTCATTACAGCCGGTCTGCGTGGGTGGGGCGTTCCTTACTGCCCAGGCCTCGTGTGGGGACACGAAGTCGGTGGCATCCCTTTCTCTCGTTACTCACAGGCTCCCTGGTCTGAGGAGCAGGTTCAAGTGGTAGCTCTCTCCTCTGTGTGGACTGACTTTGGCGAGTCACGTTTTCCCTTGGAGCCTTGGTTTCCCCATCTGCAAAAGCGGGGTGATGGCACCGCTTGGGTTTCTTGGGGGATGTCAGATTACTCAGCTCAGGGGAGGTGTTGCCGTGGATGCTGGCTGATGCTGAAGCTGGTCTGGCCTTGACCTCACCAGTGGCCAGCCTGTGAGCTGCCTGGTCTCCCGCTGGGCCTCAGAGCGCCATCTGTGTAGGGGTGTGCTGGGCCATACTGGTCTGTGGCACTTCTCCTCTCCCGGCTGGCTGAAGGCCCCCAGCAGTGGGCATCTATCCTAAGCTTCTGTTGCCAGGAGCCTGCTGGACAAGCAGAGATAGCCCCTGGTGCCTGCACTGGCGTTGGGTCACTCATTCCGTGTGTGTAGGAGGGTGTGAAGTCACCAGGATGGTTTCCTCCTTTGGGAAAACAACGTGTGAAGCTGTTCATTGAGCAGGAAGGACTGAACAGGGGCCTCCTCCCCAGAGAAACGGCACAGGGTCCGGGTCCAGCCGAAGCTGAGTCTCCAAGGTTGTCTTTGTGATTCTCCCTGTCAGCCTGGGAGCCACGTGGGCCTTTACCAGCCCCACCCAAACCAGGGGCAGTGACGCCCCTACCCCAGTGGATAGACCGAGAGCATGGCTGGGCTCAAAGCCTTGTGGCCTGACTGTACACGCATACACGCACATACCGCATGCAGAAAAGGGCAGGCAGACACTCGCTGCTTCCACCTCAGGGTTGGGGAGCAAGGTGAGGTGTAGACAGATACTTGCACCCACACGACCCTATCCACTCAGGCCCCCAAACCTGCCCCAAGCTGGGTCTTTGGCCTGAGCCTTCTGGTGTCTTGGGTCGCCTTTTACTGGGAGGGTAAGGCCTCGATGAGCCGCCAGCCTCCACGAAGTGTGGTATTTGGCAGGAGACAAAGGAGGGATGTGACTTTCCCCTAGACGAAGTTTTAGAAATTGGGAAGCAAGCGCCCCAGGTGACAGTCATGGTCAGAAAGGCCTCTCGGGGGCTTCCCTGGTGGCTCAGTGGTTGAGCGTCCGCCTGCCGATGCAGGGGACACAGGTTCGTGCCCCGGTCCAGGAAGATCCCACATGCCGCCGAGTGGCTGGGCCCGTGAGCCATGGCCACTGAGCCTGCGCGTCCGGAGCCTGTGCTCCGCAGCTGGAGAGGCCACAGCAGGGAGAGGCCCGCGTACCGCAAAAAAAAAAAAAAGGCCTCTCGGCAAGCCTCAGAGCCCAGCCCGGTGTGGGAACCGCTCGCTTCCAGGAAGTGCCTGGATTAAACCCAATCCCCCACGTCTCCCTGGGACACACCCCACGTTAGTAAGAGGCTTGCCGAAGGCCAGGGCGGGAGGAGCATGTCGGGGGGCTTTGCAAAGGCAGCCCCAGATCTCGTAAGTGACGAGGAGGGTATTTGCTCCAGAGCCATTCCAGAGAGGCCGTGCAATGCAGTAGACAGAATGATCTGGGGGTCCAGCAGCCCCAGCTCTATCTTTTACCAGCTGTGTGACCCTGGGCAAGTCCCTGCCCCTCTCTGAGCCCCAGTTCCCGTGTCTGTCACATGGAGACAATTCCTCCTCCACTGCCCAGGGATGGTTGGTGGTAATGACGCTGGTAACAGCTAAAGCCTCAGAGGGCCCTTCACATGTGCCAGGCTCTGTCCTGAGGAGTTTACATCTGTTAACACATTTAATTCTCAATGACCCTGAAAGGTAGATCTTACTGTTAGCCCCATTTTCCAGATGAGGAAACTGAGACACTGCGTGGTTAAAGGAAGCCGGGCCAGGATTTGAACCCAGGCAAGTCAGGCTCCCAAACAGACCCGCGGCCTTACCCTGCCACTCATCCAGGCCCCGGGTGCCTGGTAGACGGGCACATGTGTGGAACCGAGGCTGGGAAGCACTCTGCCACCCCAGCACCCGCTCCCGGCAGAAGAAAGGCCCTCTTTGAGGTGGCAGATCTGTGTGGCCTGGGGCTCCGGGTCTCACATTCCACGGATTTTTGGCCCCTGACTTGGGCTTGGCAGCCTGGGCCCCATTGTTCTGCAACTTGGCAGGAGCCGCAGGGCACAGGCAGCTCCCGGAGGTGCCCTGTGCACAGAGGGGCTTTTCCCGGGCTTTTCCCTGCTCTCCGGTCTCATCCCTCCGGATCCCTTTGGTCTTTCTGCATCTGAACCCCCTAAGAAGGAGTTTCTGGCAGGAATGTCCAGGGTAAAGGGGTTGGGCTTCTGTTGGGGTGTAGACAAACAGAATGCAAATCCTCTGAAATCCAACACCCTGGAGAGCCTCAAGAGGCCGTGGCTGTCTTGGACCCGGGAGGCGCGTTGGAATTGGAGCTGGGTTCAGATCTGCCCTCTGTATCCTACTCACAACACGACCTTGAGTCTCCCCTCTCTGAGCCTGATTCCCCATCTGTAAAATGGGTCTGTCAACAGCCCAGGCTAAGTGGAAGAGATCTGGCCACTGGACGCCTCAGAGAACCTTCACTTCCTTCCTCCCTCCTCCTCCCTCTCTCCTCCCCCTTCCTTCCCCCTCTGCCTCCTTGCCCTTTATCTGGCCCTCTCTGGCACTGTGGGCTGTGGGCTGTGACTTGCAGACTCCTTTCCTGGAGCAAAGGCCCTTCCTCCTCGCGGGGACATGAGGTATAGCCGGTTCTATTAGGTTCCGGGCAGAACTGCTCTTAGGCACAGCAGTTTACCCCAGGGGGTTGGCACACCAGGCATGTGGACAGCAGTGCTGCACCTGCTCGCTGCCATCCCGAAGGGAGAGGGCTCTGGGCCCTCTGTCGGGGGAATGGCTCCTTGTGGCCCACCGGCCCTGGGATCACCCCTACCCACTCAGCACTGCCCCATTCTTGAGTGGAGGGGGCTTGTTCCTTGGGGAGCCACTGGAAAGGAAGTGATGTATTGCTGGTAAGAGCCTGTGAGGGGTGCAGTGCAGGGGTTATGGGCAAAGGTGCCATCACAGGTTTGAGTCCTGGCTTCACCACCTGTGATCCGTGTGATCTGGGCAAATCTCTCCACCTCCCTGTGCCTCAGTTTCCTCATCTGTAAAGTGGAACAGTAACAGAAGCTGTCTCGTGGAGGTGGTGTTAGTGAGATGGTGGTGAGATGGGCTAACAGAGGTGAAATGTATAAAGAAAGGGCCCAGCATAATAAGGACACACAGTTGTTGGCTTACCATCATTATTACTATTATTTCTGATGAGGCCAGAGCCCCTTACTTTGCTCCGGGAGCCCTGTGTGAGGAGCAAGGTGAGCTCCTGAACGCCCGCAGACCGCCTCTGGGTGCAGATGCTAGATCGCCACGTGGGGAATGACATTCGCAAATACCTCCTAGGTCTCTGCCCAGTGTGACTTGCCCAGGGTCCCAGCTGGGGAGTGACAGGGTGGAGATACAAACCCAGGCCCGCTGGCCCTAGGAGGCTGGGTGAGGCGGGACGTTGGAGCCCGAGATGGATGCACCGTGGTTTCCAGCCTGCGTGGTCTGTGAGCAGGTGGGCAGGTGAGCCAGTCACATGTGGGCCTGGCCTTTGGGCCACACCTGGTGCCTTCTGAGATAAAGACAGAACCTTTTTGCTGAAGACAGCTCTCCTCCAGCCTTCCCCTGGAGGCCTCCCTAAGGGCAGAAGACGGTGAACATGTCACCCCCAGGGGTCTGGGGCTGCAGCCCGAAGCAGCTGCAGAGCCTGCAGGAGTCTCCGGTTTTATCTTAAAATTCATGCGCATTTTACATTTTGTTCCCTCTGTATCCGGTTTATTGCCGCACACATTTCCCTCCTGAGTAACAACACTGCCTTGGGAAGCTGCTCTTGTTTATCTGTTTATCCTGGGGCTTTTCGTACCCAGGTCCTCACTGTGTCACCCGGGGGGTGTGCACTCCAGTGCGGAAGCTCGGGCGCAGATGGTGGGGAGGTGCTGTGGCCCCATCTGCATTGCAGGAAGCCACCTTGGTGGCCCATCTGGAGGAGGAGGGCTTGGCGGAAAGGGCACCAGGCACTGGTGGAGACCCAGGAGTCCAGGCAGAGGCGAGGCCTGGGCTGGGGCAGAGGTGGGAGTATGGGGCTGGGGAGAGGCCTCAGAAGTACAGGCACACCCCTTAATACCCTCCACATGACACCCGTTTGAGATAAGAGCAAAGAGACGACAGCAAGAGATCTACCTCTTTATATGTACACATTAGGATGAAGCACATAAGATGCCGTGCGTGAGGAGCAAAACCGGCAACTGCACAGGCAGGACACAGCATAGGCCGGGCTGGGTTTGACGGGTTGCTCTCAGCCACCAGGGCCTCCCTGCTAGGCTGAGGCGGGTGCCATCTGCAGACCGTGCCCCTGCTCCATGTGTCCTTGCTTTCTGCCATCTACTTTGTATGCTAGAGAGCAGTTTTACCCCAAAATGCTGAGGAAAGGGGTGTGAGGGAGGAGCTGGGCCTGCCCTGAGGACACAGAGGAAGGATGGGTGCTGGACGCCAGTGTGCAGATTCTAGAGAGGCTTGGGGTGCCTTCAAGGGCAGAGGTGGGGAGACCGAAGGTCCAGCTCAGCAGGCAATTCAGGGCTTGGTGGCCAAACTCTGACAGGTGTCGTAGACATCTCTAAGCCCGGGAGGGCTGGCCCATCAGCTACCAGAAAGAGCTACAGTGGGGAGGAAGGAAGTGTGATCTGTGACCAGATCTCAGTGGCACTGACCGTAACAGCCCCATTGGTGTGGGTTCCTTTCCCACTGCCCAGATCACCCGGTTCACGCAGCAGGACCTGCCAACCCACTGGACCAGGCGACACCTATCAGCTTGGGCTTTGGCTGGTGGGGATGGCTGGGGGTGCAGGTGACCAGGTGACTTACAGGTGGCGAGAGGCAGAGTCCGTCTAGAGAGAAAGACGATGTCCTGGGTTGGGTTCTCCAGAAGCAGACCCTGAGACGAGACCGTATAGGGGAAACCACGAGGGAGTGGGGGAGACAGACAAGCAGGGTGTGATCTCAGACCAAATCACTACCCCAGTCGGGTCTCTGGAGTGACTTACCCCCAGAGCGTCCTGACCGGAGGCAGGGGAACTGGCTTGCACACTCGCCCCCTGGGTCATTGATTCCTAGGGACTCCAGCGCTCCAGAGGGTATAGACGAAGCTGCTTTGATAGCCTGGCCAGCCCTTCGGGGTTCTGTTTGGGGAGGGTCAAGTGAGAGGTGCCCGTGGGAATGCCAGGGCGGGGTCTGGTGGAAGGAACAGCAGCCTGATTAGGGGGCCCTCACCACATGCCCGCCCTGCACCCCATGTCTTCCAGGCATCCTGGGGGAGCCCAGGCCTGGCCCTGGACACCGAGGTTTAGGTGTTGTAGAAATGCTTGTGGGTGAACGGAGGGCTTTCCTCCTGAGGAGGAACGCTTTCCCTCTTGCGTCCAGGAGCACCGCGAGCCATACAGCGTCTTCTGTGTGCGTGAGCCTGGGTCCTGCCCTGGAGGTGCTTGTCTGCTGGGGAGGCCAGCAGAGGCTGCCTGTGACACCAGCAGTGGAAGCGATCTTGGGAGTGGTACTGAGATGGCCTTTAGCTCAGGCCTGGGCACATGGTGGGCAGTTAATCAGGACAGCTACTGCGGTTACTATGGCCGCTGGTGAGTGGCATCCTTGACTCTCCTGGGGGCCTTTGATGTGGCAGCCCAAGCCCTGGAGGTTGAGGGGGCTGTTCCCTGTGCAGAGGGCTCTGCCCCTGCCTGGAGGTTTGTGCAGGACTTGAGTAGGACCCATGGCTTCGGCCTTCCCAGTGTCGGGTGCACCAGGTCCCAGCAAGGACGGGCATGTGGGGTCCTTCCTGCAGCTGCTACTTGCAGTCTGACTCAAGGTCTCTCTCTTCTGGCCACTAGGCTGCCAGCCTGGGTTTGTATGGGGGTGAGGCACGGAGGACAGTAACGGGGCAAGAACAGGCTTTGGAGTCCGGCACGCGTGGCATTGAATCTGGCGCCTCCCTTGCTGGATGGTGGGGGCACCTTTAGACTTTTCCCTGCACAGAATCTGTGTTCCCCTCTATCCAACGGGGATAGCCCTAGCAACCTAGTCGGGCCAGCGTGATGGAGGGAGGTGTGTCCCATGGGCCGTCGAGCTAGTTCTGCCACTTCCAAGCCGCAAAACCAAGGACAAGTTACCTAGCAGCTTGGCACCTCAGCCTGCGCATCTGTAAAATGGGACAAGTGAAATTACTTCCTCGATCCGAGGGCCATCGAGAAGAGAAAGTGCACAGGCCTGTGTGTAAGAAAGCCCTTCTTTTCTGTTGCAGCCCGTGTCCTCGTGAGGCTGGCATGCAGGATGGCAGGACAGCCTAGCCACCTGCCCCATGGAGGGAGCCCGAGCAACCTCTGCCACAGCCCGGGGCCCGCACACCCTCCCGACCCACAGGTAAGCCCTCCTCCTTCACCTGCAGTGCACTGGAGAGTCTTGGAGGAACACAGATCCCTGAGGCTGCTTTGTCCCGGCCACGGAAGGATGCCCCTTGGCAGCCCCCAGGCACCTTGAATGCTTCCAGTGATGGGAGCAGAGTCACTACCTAACCATTCTGCCCTCCATCCCAGTCAGCCACACTCACAGAGGCCTCGCTGTTCCACACTCTGGGCTGGGATGCCAGGCCCTGGTCCTGTCCCTGGGGTTTCCGTGTGAATGGAACAGCTTTATCTCGGAGGGGTCAGCACTGCTTAGAAGGACAGACATAGAGGGAGTCGTGGAGGCCCCAAGGAGAGTGAGGGGCGCAGGCGAGCGGACGGGGTGCGCTTCCTGGCTCTGAGCTGGTCTGCCTCCTTTCTGGTCTCAGCTGTGTTCTGGGCCTCTTTAGCCTCTTTGTCTAGGACCCGCAGAGCTTCGGGGACGCTGCTTTCCTTACACTGGCCCCACCCTCTCAGCCAGGCAGCCTTTGGCAGCTTTTCGGAAAGTGGCTTCTGGGGTTGTGAGCTGCTCGCACACCCCATGCCTTTGCACATGCCATTTCCTGGGCCTAGGGTGCCCCCCTTGACACCTCCAGGCCTCAGTCCAAATGCCGCTGCTTCTGGGGAGCCTTCTTTTTCCACGGCACTCCCGTCTCTGTGCTGTCTCCACACCTGTGCACAGGCACTAGGTCATGGCCGTGATCGCATCCGCTGGGGCACTGGCGCCTGGGTCTGCCTCCCTTCCTGGACAGAAGCCTCTGGGGTGGGGCTTCGCCTGCCAAGTTCGTGAACTGCAGATCCATGGAGTGCACCACCCAGGACACCGCCGTGTGTGAACAGACCCAGGTCTGCTCTTAGGGAGCACACAGCCTCACAGGAGAGAAAGACAAGAAAGAAAGCAGAAGAAACTGGGGGTCAGTGGAACTCCAGCAAGGAACGTGGTCTGAACTAGGGGACCAGAGAGGCCTCCTGGAGGAAGTGGCTTGCAAAGAACTAGAGGGGACAGAGAGCTTGGCTGGGCAGATTGGCCAGGGCCAGGTGCTGTAGCATCCTGTGGGCAGCCTGGAATGATGAAAAGTAATTGTCCAGAGTTGGCTTGTGTCCCAGGCCTGTGAGACCTAAGTCAGGAGGAGACTCAGAGTCAGCCACCTTCCTGAGCCATGGAAGGATTGTCACAGCTTCTAACTGCCTAGTCCTGTTGGAGGACTTCAGGTGGACTGGTGTTTGACCTGCTTAGGCAGGGTTGCCATGTACAGTTGTATAGGTTCTACACTGCCCAAAGGTGCCTGGCCAAGGAGGCAGGTGAGTCTGAAATCCTTCTCCTGCGCCTGGGCTGTCATCAAACTGTGCTTCCTGGTGTGACGCTGCATGAGCCCAAGGGAAGGGGCACATCTATAGATTCACACAGAGGTGACACGTTAAGTAGGAGAAACTGTGTATGTGCATGCACACACGCACAGGGGGTCCAAAGGCATCTATGCTCCCCATTCCAGTTACTGGCTGGGATGCAGGGGCCCATTTCCTAGGTGGAATTTGGGGAGAAAGCTGGGAAGCCCATAGTCACTGCTGGTCCAGGGTCCACCAGAACACCTCCCCGATGGCTGGGGGCAGTGGGGCTTCCTCGGGTAATGTAGCAATTTGTCATATTAAGTCATTCACTAACAATTGAGTCCCCCTTGATTAATCTCCCAGAATTAGCCAGTTGCATTTTGAGCAATCAGGGTTAATTACAGCCTCATTTGGCAGAGCAGAGAGTCCCATAATTATGTCACAAACAAGGCGAGGAGGTGGTGGGCTGCCGTGGCAGTGGCATCTTCTGGGTGTCTCCTCGCACATGTTGGAGTGGGTAATGACATAGTTAAGTGTAATTAGATACGATTACTCAGCGTTGGCTAGCGGCTGGCGGGAAAGATGCCCCTGGTTCGCCAGCATCTGGCCGGGTCTGCAGAACTGGGGCACAGCCGCATTGACGCTGGGGCTGCTGCAGGTCAGGGCTGGAATGAAAACAGTCAGGCGCTTTCTCTCTCCTCGTCTCATAGAGCACTGGTATTTAAACACTGTCTGGGGAGAGATCACGGCTGGAATCTTGCCTGTTTTCAGGACATAGAAACACCTCAAAGTGACGGCACAGGCATTTTCCTTTATGGCAGGAGGCACTGCTGTTTCCCTGAAATCACCCTGAGAGAAGAGAGCTGGGCTGCATGATGGCAAAATGCTGTGCTCTGGACCAGGCTGGGTTTGGTTCCCAATTCCATCCCTCACCAGCCAGGTGACATTGGGTAAATGACCTCTCTGAGCCTCAATTTCCTCTTCTGTAAAATGGGGCCATGAAGAAAGTGAGATGGTATATTTTAAACACCCAACATGGTACCTAGCATTGTTGGGGTTAAGGAAATGGTATGTCATTGATCTTATTCTTCTATTTTAAAAATCATTTTGGTTTTCACAGCTAAAGAGCCCAGGGCTGGAAATACCCCCAGTGTAGAAAGAACAATTTAGCGAATACTCAAACTCTGGCTTTTGTTAACCTTCTGTGTCCAAGGCTAGTGGTTTGTTCATTTCAAGGAACTTTCTAGCTCTGGGTGCTGTCAGCCTATGAAAATATGTTTGCTGAACTGGGTTGAATCATATGTGAAATTCATATATATTTGGGAAAGCCGAACATGCTTGCTTTTATTGAGGTTTCTAATGAATGAATGAGTGGAGTTGAGAAGAAGAGCTTAAAACGCCCCCATGGTTTTACCAATTTGCTTCAGAGCATTTTCATCAGGAAAGAAACGCAGGGCTCAGCTGACCCACTAAGAAACACATGAATTTCCAAGAAGGAGAAAGGTGTTCTTGTCTGAGAAATCCCTGGCTAATGTGTCTTCCATCTGGAAAGTCTTTGCAAACCTGCTTGGGACGTGCCAAGTTCAGTTATATTCGGCACTGTTCAGAGACAGAGGAATGTACATAACTTTGCAGGGGATGGGGACAGCTGTCATTAGTTCTGCATTGCACCAAAATCTTTATGAAAATCTTCCCAAAACAATGATGATAGTTAGATAAGATTTAATGACCAAATATTAACGGCCATTAAAATTCAAGAAGTGTTTGCTAAGTGTTGTAAATTCAGCAAGTGCTTGTCTTGTTTCTGCCTTGGGTCTGCGGGCGAGCCCTACACATAAGTGAATAAAGATGACGCAGAGGTGAGGCTCCCAGGGAGGGATGGACCGATGCAGGGGGAGCCCAGAGAATGGGGTGGCTTGTTCTGCCCGGGGCATCAGGGTTGACAAGGAAAGCTCTCTCTAGAAAGAAGATGACACGTGGGCTGACAATGAGCAGGAGTTTGGGGCAAAACACGGAGAGGAGGATGTTCCAGGAAGAGGAAAGAGCCAGAGCTGAAGGTGCAGGACCAGTCAGGTTGGATAAGGATTTAAATACTTGTGCTTAGAAAAGGTAACAGCTGGTGTTTATGAAAAGCCTGGAATCCACATTGTCATTTGGAATTGAATCTGTAGCAAATGGGGAGCCCATTTGGGGTTTAAATTGACAAGGGGCTTGGGTTTTAGGTCACTGGTAGCTGGGGCCCGAGGCACAAGTTAGGTGAAAATAGGAGGTCACATGATGCTTTGGCCTTAAATGGGCCTGACACAGGGAGGGAAGACGCCAGAGACTTCCAGGGGGAAAATCCAACTGCCCTTGGTAACTGAAGGGATTCGGGAGAGGGAGGTAGAGGACGTGGCCAGCCCGCTGGCATGGGGGCCGACGCTCTTTATGGTTTGTTTCCCTTCAAGTCTTTGTTAGTGGTTGGAGCTGGTTCCAGATTCTCTCGTCCGTGTGTTTAAGCTCAGCTTTCTCTGAGCTGGGTTAGTGAGGCTCGTCCTGGGGGAGCCACCACAACTGAGGTGACCTTAGGTTTTGTCATCAGGCGTCTCCCATGTTCCGGCGTCTTGCTCGCTGCTCCCATGAGCTGATGGCACAAAGCTGAGTGTAGACAGACTTCCAAGCTGAGACAGTCACAGTGGTGGCTGTACCTGCGTTACGATGCCTGGCAGTTACCTCATTTCGTCCTCCTACCAGCTCAAGAGAAGGAGACCTTATTCAGAGCTCCATTTTGCAGGGGAGGAAACCAAGATGAGTGGTAACTTGTCCTTTTCGCTGTTGAGGGGCAGAGCCCAGAGCCAGGGGTGGATCCAGGCCCTGTGGCCCCACAGAGCATTTTCTTGCCACAAGGGCTGCAGGAGGGGAGACTGGCTTCGGGGACAGAATTAGCCAGATCGTGAAGAGCTGAGTGGGGCTGGCCTCGTAAAGAGTCTGACAATATGGACTCTTTGTAAATCGCACCCTTCTTTCGTGCCACACAGATTTAAAGCACATTGCTCTACACGCATGTACCGCATCCATGAGAAGTTCCCTGCCCACGATGTCAGATGTCTTTAAAGGTGAAACTCGTTTACAGGAAATGTCATTCTGATGAAGCGTGCTTTTTAAAATCATAGAAGCGGTTGCCTTAAAATTAATGATGCATTGCAAATATCGGGGAAAAAAGACCCATCCAGTGTAAAGATGATTAAAATTCAGGTCAGAAGTCTGACTTAGTCAGGCTAAATTTTTTAATGAGATTTCAGAAAATTAATTGGGCGAATGCATTTTTATTCTTTTAACGTGTAATTTTATGCTCCTGTTTGAAAAAAAAAAAGGATTTGTCGATGGCTGAGGTTTATTGTGGTTCAAACATTTCAAACCCGAATTAGCGCAGGGTGGGGAGCACTTGTGGCCTAATTTGATCTGACTTGGGGAAGAGAGCTGGGTCTCTCCGAGCTTTCTGGGGTGGTCCAAGACACTCCCTCCCCCTGCTGTATGTCTGGTTGTGTCCTCCATTTCTTGGGAGGGTGCGATTGGGACTGCAGGTGACTCAGGACCTCGGCCGCGCCATCGACTCCTGATCCCACCAAATTCCTCCTGCTGCCCAGGGAGTTGCTCCCAGAGGCTCCTCCTCTCTGAGATCGTGAGTCCTCCCCAGGCCTACCGCCACCTCCTCCCTGCCCCTCCACCCATCTCTTCTACCTTTTCGGGAGAACTAAGGGGCTCCCACCCTGGGGAAGGGGGATGAGTAGGTCAGAAATGGCCTCTGGTGCCCACAGCACAGCCTAGAAAGGGAGGCGAGCCTGTTGTCTAGCACAGGCTGTGGGTGAGTGGCACAAGGTCGGTAAAGTCAGAAGCTGCAGGTACATTCACCTCACCACTTTCCTGTAGCCAGAGGATGTTGGGTAAATGACCTCTCTGAGCCTCAGTTTCCTCATATGTGAAATGGGGCTGGGGAGACCTAAGTGAGATGGTGTACTTTAAACATTCAGCATGGTACCCAGCATCAGGGGTGTTAAGGAAATGGGATGTCGTTGATCTTATTCTTGTATTTTAAAATTCATTTCAGGGAATTCCCCAGTGGTCCAGTGGCTGGGACCCCACGCTTTCACTGCTGTGGCCTGGGTTCGATATCTGGTCAGGGAACTAAGATCCCACAGGCCACGCGGCGCGGCCAAAAAAAAAAAGAAGAAGAAGAAGAAACATTCATTTTAGTTTTTATAGCTAAAGAGCCTGGGGCTAGAAATATGCCCGGCGCAGACCCTTGGTGGGGTGTGGACGGGGGTGATGATAATGACAGCTGACAACTCCCTGTGCTTGGGTCCCTGGGCCAGGCTCCCGCCAGGCCAGGCACACCCTGCCTCAGCTCACCCCCAGCCCCTGGGAAATAGGTGCTGCCATCCTCCAGACGTTCTACAATGCCAACCCAATAGTAATGATAACAACAAACACGCGGCATTTCCTAAGTGCTGGGCCCTCTTCTAAGTGTTCACTCATTAGCTTATTTAACCGCCAACAGCCCTCTGCAGGGCACGCTGATTATCTCAGTTGCACAGATGAGGAAACCGAGGCCCAGAGGGCTCACCGGGAAGTGGCAGAGCCAGGACTTGAACCCAGGCCTCCAGGCCCCAGCGTTAGTGTCTCAACCGACAGAGCCAGAGTGGCAGTCACCTCTCTGCCAACCTGGGCCCAGGGATTGTGTTTTTTTTCCCCGGGAGGCAGCATGGGGTCCCAGACGTAACAGGGAACAGTAAGCGTTGCATGAGCCATTTGCAGAAAGGCCATCAGGAGGATGTGTTGGAGCCGCCATCATGGGAGTTGTTCGGGGCCAGCCCCGTGTTTGCCCAGCAGTTTAGAGCTCCCCAGACCCTCTTGTCCTGGAATCCTCCGGGAAATCCTGGGCTGGTGTTTCTAACATCCCCCATCATGGGTGACCTCTCTCTGATGCAGGAACAAGAGTGGAACTTGCCAGGGCCCACCCAGGAGGTGGGTGGCAGCAGGGAGAGGCCTGGCCTTTGGGGGCAAGAGCTCAGTTCAGCTTTTCTCCGAGCCCCTGAGTTAAATCGGGGTCAGGACTCTGCTGGCTCAGGCAGCTGCGCCCAGGAGCCCCGTGTCCCGTGGTGACCCCCACCTGAGCAGAGGCCCCTCTGGGGACAGGGCCCGGTCCTAACCCCTGTAAGGGCAGCAGAGGCCCCTGAGCCCCCTCACCGCTGTGCTGCTGCCCGGGTAACCTGCCCCCTCCTCAGAGCTTTCCTCTAATTAGGTCGAATGTGCTGTGACAGGAAATGCAAATCTGGGTCATCGCATATGCAGATGTGCAGGGGAGTCTCAGCGATGGTGGCTGGGAAGTCGCCCGCATCCTCTGGGAGCTTCCAGTGGCTGTGGAGCTGGGCCACGTGGCCTCTGGGGAACATCCTTGGGGTGGGTGGAGAGTACTGGGGACTGACCACTCGCCACGGAGGGAAGCAGCCCCACGTTGGCAGAGCCAGGATCGTTAGTGAGCACATCCCCCAGACTCTTCACTGCCCCACGTCACCTGGCAGCGCAGCTGGGTCTCTATCGTCAGGGAGTTCAAGTCCCAGCTCCCCACTGCCTGTGCCTCAGTGTCCTTATTCATAAAGTGGGATTAATAAGTCTTGTTTGGGCTTCCCTGGTGGCGCAGCGGTTGAGAGTCCACCTGCCGATGCAGGGGACACGGGTTCGTGCCCCAGTCCGGGAAGATCCCACATGCTGTGGAGCGGCTGGGCCCGTGAGCCATGGCCGCTGAGCCTGCGTGTCCAGAGCCTGTGCTCCGCAACGGGAGAGACCACAACAGTGAGAGGCCCGCGTACCGCAAAAAAAAAAAAAAAAAAAAAGTCTTGTTTTACAAGGCCGTTAGGAGACTTTAGTCCTGAGAGCTGTCTAAGCATCTAGTACAGCAACGGACGCATAGTAGGTGCCTAATACACGAAAGCTTGTCGTCGTTATTTTCATGACCATGTGTGATCCCTCCAAGTGCCAAGAAAGCTACCTTTTTCTAGGGTGTGTGATTTCAGCTGCACCCATAGAAGTGACAGTGGCTGGGTCACAGAGTCCCTTCTGCACCAGGCTGTTTTGGGTGCATTTCGTTGTGTCATTTGACAAACATGCCCTGAGCACTTGCTTCGAGTGGGTCAGAGCCTTAGTTCAAGGGGCAGAAAGGGGACTAACACAGGGGCCCACTTGGTGAGGCCCATGGTGGGGGGATGGGTGGCACCCAGGTGGCTGAAGCAGGAAGTGTAGGCCTGGCTAGTCACAGGGTCTCAGAAGAAATGCAGAAGTGGCATCTGAGTTGGGAGGCCACACAGCACAGGGTGAAGGGTATAGGTGAAGGGTGAAGGCTCTGGAGTACCCAACCCCGGGTTCAAATCCCCGCCATTACTCGTGGTGGGGTCTGGAGCCTCCCCTCCGAGCCTCCGCTCGGTTTCCTTGAAATGGAGATTGCGATGATGTCCGCTCACAGGGTCCTGGGAAGCATTCTGCACGGTGCCTGGCATGTAGTCCGTGCTCAGTAAATGCATGCTTGCTCGTCTTAGGTGGACACGCAGTGTATAGGTAGGTCAGTTGCTGTGACTAAAGAACTTACCTGACTGAGACCAGCAGGTGCTGGTAAGAGCATCGTCTTCTTCCTCCGCCAGCCCTCCCTCCCGCTCGGGTCCCCGGGTGGAGCATCTTCAAATCTCTGGAGTCCTGGAGACTTCAGAGTCGGGGTGGGCCCAGCTGTCGTCTTGCTGAGGGAAGGAGGCAGCGGGATTGCGGGCTGCGAGGCTGAGTTCCACTTCTCACTCCTGGCAAGAGGGTGCCCGTTAGGGTCTCCTTGGCCCACGGCTGAGCCTCGACCGGTGCAGAGGCGGTGGGTATGTTGCTCGGGGCCCCCCTGGCTTCCTCACTCCTGCCCTGCCCACGCCTGCCAGTAACATGACTGCAACCACTAAGCACCTACTGTGTGCAGGGCTCAGCGATCTCATGGGACCCTCACGGCCACCCTACTTCTCCCTTATAGACAAGGAGACCGAGGCACAGGGTGGCTTGTGTAACCGCCAAGGTCACCAGCCAGCGACCCAGGCTGATTGGCTCCACTGTCAGGGTTCCCAAGGCTCTTCCAGGGCCTACTGGTCTATCGTTGGCATTCCTAGTAGGGAGAATTCCAGAACACAGCCCAGTGAAATACTTGATCTTCCACACTCTCAGATGATCTGGCCCAAGTCTGGAAGAGACATTTTTCACTTTAGAAAATTCAGCGGCTTATTCTTGCTGCAGTGGGGCTTTCAGGGTTCCTTGCCCCACCCCTGCTCCCCAGACTGAATCCTGCACACATTTCTGCACACCTACTATATGGAAGTCATCTGGCAACAACAGAGACCCTTTCTTCATGCCACCATCCAGCTGGGGAGGGTCCCCAGTGTCAGTGATCCCCCGCCTGAGAGTAGCAGGAGGGAGGGCGCATCCCGCCAGGCTGACGTGGGGCATTCTCTCCCCCCCTTCCCCTCCCAGGGCCCAGCGTTCCCCTCCTCTCCTCTTCCCGAGAGTACCTTTGCATGTGTGTTTGTGTGTGTGTCGGCGGGGGGGGGGGGAGGTACCTGGCCACTGCTGCCTCACCTGTTGGCTCCATCCCTGGGCAGGTCCTACAGCTTAATCATGGCTTTCAATGCTGGCCCCTGGAGCATCATCACGAAGTCTCCAGATTCTTCACGTTGCCATGAAGGAGGCAGTGTATCCAAAAAATGGGCTCAGAGCGTCAGGCTGCAAGTTTAACCTTCGTGTTCTCGTCTCTGTGATAGGACTGGCTACCCCGGGAAGGGAAGTTGCCACTTTTAGGATGACTTGCAGGGTTAGGGTTGAGGTTGCACATGGAGGGCCCACAGGGCCTCCCCGTGGTTGTGTGACTTCGGTCAGTTGCTTCCTTAGACATTTATTGCACCTACTCTGCTGCCCGTCTCCACCGGGACAGAAAGGATTCAGGAGTGACAAAGGCAGGCAAGGCGCTGGCCCACAGAGCCAGCCTTCAGGGGTCGGAGACAGAAATGAGCAAAGGAAAAAGTGATCACATACTGAGGGCTGGTGATAAATGCTGTGGAAGAGATCACATCTGCAGAGTGGGGTCCTTGGCATCGAATGGAGCTGGTGTGGAGAGCGCCAGGGGGCGAGGGGGGCTCTGATAGTGGGGTTGGCAACCAGGGTCCCTCCTTCACCTTGTAGGGGCACTGCTGGGGCTCAGGAAGGGGCAGCAGCCCCCCGCCCCCCCCCCCCCACGGCTCCTGGCCCTCCGCTCTGCCTGGCTGGTCACCGATGCCCTCTGTCCCTCCCCTCCAGAGGCACCCAAACGCCCTGTCTTTTCGCTGCTCGCTGGCTGACTTCCAGATTGAGAAGAAGATCGGCCGCGGGCAGTTCAGCGAGGTGTACAAGGCCACCTGCCTGCTGGACAGGAAGACAGTGGCTCTGAAGAAGGTGCAGGTGAGCCAACAGCCCCACGGGGTCAAGACCACATGGCAGAAGTGGCTTGTGTCCGAACACTGTAGCTCTGGTCTAGTCCCATCTCTTCCCTTCCCTCTCTCCCTCCCTCTCTCCCTCCCTCTCTCCCTCCCTCTCTCCCTCCCTGTCTCCCTCCCTCTCTCCCTCCCTCCCCCTCCCCCTCCCCCTTCCTCTGTAAATGAGGGAAACTAGTACGCATCTCACTCACGGGGCTGTGGGAGAATCAGGGCGACTTGTCTTTGTGGAAGCTCACTGTAAGCCATAAAGGAAAAGAATGAGCATGTGCTGAGCACCTGCTGTATACTGGATCATGCTGGAGCTCACGGAACTTTGACAGCACCCCTGTGGGTAGGGATTATCATCCTCCCAGAGGTGGAAAACTGCAGACACGTGGATAACTCACCAGGGATGGAGGGAGCTGAGACTCAGATCTGCGGCCACTGACGCTTGTGGTCAGCTCTGGGCTTGAGTGCCCTGCCCAACCTCTGAGTCCCTCCTGAACAGAGGAGTGGGGTCGGACAGATGGGCTTTAGGCAGCAAAGCCCAGGCAGGAAGCTTTTCCATGAGAGCCACTGAGCCCGTCTGAACGCTGCTTTGCTGCAGGAACGGTCTTGAATCCTCCAGCAGAGCTTCCAGGGCCCCTCTATTTGCTCATTTACCTTAAAGAATGAGATTAACAGCCCGGGCAGAGGAAGCCCAGGAGAGAGAAGGTAGCTGAGACACAGTCACGAGGTGGGGAGACAAGACGAAGACCTCCCGCCTGGAGCCAGCCAGCGTGATTGCCTCCTTGTTGATCTGTGAGCTGCACGTGAGGCCTCTGGTGGCCGGAGGAGAGACGGGCTCCTCGGTTCAGAAAAGGCCTGTGTTCTGCTCTTTGTCTGCCAAGGAAGGGCTTACCTGGGTTCTCTTGGTGTTGGTTTTTAGTGCCAGGATGGGTTCTGTGGTGGGGCTGCTGCAGTGTCGCCCTCCTGTTTGTTCCTGTGAGTTAGAAGATGCTGGGAGGACCCACACAGTGAACACTAGGGGGGCTGGGGGTCAGGGGGCGCATGCTGTACCCCCTCTTCTTACTCGGTCCACATGACGGTCCTGTGAGGTCAGGCTGTTGGCCCCATTTACAGACGTGAAGACTGAGGCTCCAAGCATGTTTCCTGCCACTTACCAGTGCACGACCTCAGCAAGTCACTGGACTTCTCTGGACCTCAGTCTCCTCCTCTGTAAGTCGGCAACAGTAACTCCTGCCTCATGGGAGTTGCCCTGATGATTTGGTGGAAATTGGTCAGCACAGTACCTGGCACGTGGTGGGCACCCAGTAATACGAACTGTTGTCCTTACAGGGTTCCCTCGGCAAGGAGGTGGGAGAACCCGGACTGGGGTCCTGGGCCTCGTGCCCCCTCTGGGGCACTCTTTCTCTGTTTAACCACTCCTTCTCTTTCTCTGTTTCCTCTCACCCAAGATATTTGAGATGATGGACGCCAAGGCCCGGCAGGACTGTGTCAAGGAGATCGGCCTCCTGAAGGTGAGTGCCCTGGGCTGAGCGGGGGTCCCTCACTTCCTTGGGCCAGTCTGGGCCGCATCATGTCTATCACAGCCCTCAGCCCGTTAGATTCAGAAACAACATACCTGCGGGGGACAGCAGCTTGTTTGTTTTCTTGTGGCCTAGCAGGGACCCCGCCTCACCTCTGCCCAGTCCTCATGCTGCCCCCGGACTGGCTGTCCTTGTCCCACGTGGATCCTGGATGTGGCGGCCCGTGGACCAGGCTACTGGGGAAGGAGCAAGGGTGGGCGTTGGGTTGAACTTCAGTTTGTCTGTCTCTGTCTCCCTCTCTGTCTCATCCTGTCTTTCCTCTCAGTCTCGTATTCTTGTATTTCCACGTGGTGACACGCACATCTGAAAGTTCAGCCACAGTGTGTTCTCTTTTCTTCTCTCCCATCCTCTTACTCCCACCAGGAGATGCTCTCTGTTGGGGAGACTCAGCAAAGCCAGCCTGGGGCACTGGGTAGAATGAACAGCCAAGCACATGGCCCTGGGTTCTGGCTGCTGGAGGGGCCCAGGGCCCCTGAGTTGTCAGCCTGTTGGGCTCTTGCTAGGTCTCCCACAAGGAGGAGGCACAGTTGGGGATGGGTCTCCCCAGGGGGTAGCTGGTATGCCCGCTCCTCTGTGGGCGGAAGTCCTTGGTTCAGCCAGAGCTGGGCTGACTGGACAGGGTCGTGTGAAGGACAGACGTGCAGGGGCCCATCTAAGGCGAGGGATGGTGGTGGTGCCTGTAGTCGTTCCTTTCCCCCTCCCCGCTGGCTTCCCCACTGGCCTCCTGAGAGTCAGAGATGACAGAGCTTTCTGGACTAGACAAGCCTGGTCTAAGGGCTGCTCTCTCCTGGGGATCGCGCCCTACTCCCCAGGCTTAAGGTTCAGTGTGGAAGGAGGGGGCAGGTTGTAGTGGCCTTGAATGCCACACTCAGGATGTGAGACTTGAACATGGGAACAAGAGGGGGGGCCCTGTAGTGGCTGCGAGCAAGGGGCCGTGGCCAGATGGGAGTTGTGAGCGCTCGCTGGGGTGGCCCCTGGCCACGATGGGTCCTGGGGGCAAGGCTGGAGGCGGGAGGCTTGTAGCTATCACAGGTCCAAAAATACCCTTCAGATAACATTTTTAAAGTTTTACGAAACAGTCAAATTCGGGACCTGCTTGTGATGCTGGGAACTGATTACCCAGCCCTGCGGAACAGCTGTCATGATCACCCTCTCCTGTCTTCCCACTTGTGGCCAAGAACGTGTACTACCCACACGAGTGAGGAGCTGTATGCGTGTGCACACTGAGCCAGGCTGTTCGGTTCCTGGGCGCAGAAGTGTGTGACCACAGCCCCTTCGGTGAGGCCGCCCCAAGTGGCCTGAACCCGGCCTTTCTGGGGGAGGGCGTTCTGACCCTCCCCCAGGCTGCAGTGCCACCAAGTGCGGTCGGCCGTGGGCTTCCGAGGCAGACCCACCCCTTGCTCACTAGCTGTGGGGCTGTGGGCAGGCTACTGACCACTTGGGGCCTCAGTTTCCTCATTTGTCAAAGGGGGTGATTGACAGCAGTGCTGTGTCTTCAGAGGTGTTGGTGGAATTAGTGAGAAGATGCATTGGAAGGACTCAGTGTAGCCTCCGGTCAGAGGCAGCCCTCGTTGCCATGGTTATAACCTCTGCCCCAAGGCCAGCCCCTTTCCAGAACTTGACCCACCTCCCCAGCCTGCCCGTGGAAGTCAACAGGATGTTCCAGGGCACGAGGTGTTTCCTACAAAACAGAGGGAAACACGGTTCTCGGAGGGGCCACTGGGCAACATCGTTCATACCGTTCATGCCAGGACCATTGAGAAGCTGCCAGGCATGGGGCAGGAAGGCGAGCCCTGTAGGAGCCTCCAGGGCTGGCTTAGGGAGAGAACAAGAGGCGGATGTGTGGCTGGGTGATGTCTGCCGACGTTCCCCTCATTTCAGAATCCAAGACTGGGTGCAGGGCGGCATGCAGCATAGATGCACGTCCCTTGCCCAGCAACCTTCTGGGCCTTTGGGAAAATGTGCTTTCAAGTGGCCTCTGGAGGGGAGCCCCTGTGGGCAGGCGACCATACTGTGGCAGAATATTTGCGTCCCCTGTGCCTTCCCCAGATCCTGGAATCATTTTGGTGTAAACAGTTTCGGTTATAAGCAGTTGCCAGGGTCTCCTGTTAGCCAGCCAGGGGCTGACTTCCAGTCAGTGGGGTGCTGTCCTGTCTGGAGAACACACGGGCGATGGTGATCGGGCCAGAGGCAGGGCTCTGGCACTGAGCACTGCACTCAGGGCAGCTCTCACACCAGGAATGATTTTTTTCCCCAAGATTTCACAAAGAGTGGGTCAGGGGCTTCCCTGGTGGCACAGTGGTTGAGAGTCTGCCTGCTAATGCAGGGGACACGGGTTCGAGCCCTGGTCTGGGAAGATCCCGCATGCCGCGGAGCAACTAGGCCCGTGAGACACAACTACTGAGCCTGCGCGTCTGGAGCCTGTGCTCCGCAACAAGAGAGGCCGCGATAGTGAGAGGCCCGCACACCACGATGAAGAGTGGCCCCCGCTTGCCACAACTAGAGAGAAAGCCCTTGCACAGAAACGAAGACCCAGCACAGCCAAAAATAAATAAATAAATTAATTAATTAAAAAAAAAAAAGTGGGTCAGAAATTGAGGAAGTGGGAAGGAAGAAGGAAGGAGACGGACACTTCTAAGTGCTCTGCGGAGTGCAGCGACGGAGCAGTGGGGGTCTGGCCCCGCCCTAGAGGGGCCTGGGTGGTGAAGAGGGGGGTCATTTCCACAGTGTCTAGTGAGTCTTAGCTTTGTGCAGTCACCATGTCAGACATTTCAAGGGTATCAGCCCCTGTAATCTTCACAACTTCTCTCCAAAACATTATGTCCATTCTGCAGAGGAGGAAACTGAGGCTCGGGGATGCAAAATGGCTTTCCCAGTGTCACCCAGGTCTGCCTGACTCCCAAGCGCAGGGCTTTCCCCCCAGATACCGCACCTCTCCAGCTGTACCGCCTCTCTCAGGGGCTCCCTACTCCCTCTTTTTCTCTCTTCGGACAGCAACTGAACCATCCAAACATCATCAAGTATTTGGACTCGTTCATTGAGGACAGCGAGCTGAACATTGTGCTGGAGCTGGCAGACGCGGGCGACCTCTCACAGATGATCAAGGTGAGGGCGCCCGGTGGGGGCCGGGTCGGGGGCCCCTCCTCCGACCGGGTTCCTCACTGCCCTGGCCTCAGGCAGAGGTGGCCGCTGCGGGACGCTCAGCCCCCCTTGCCGTTGCTCACAGGCCTCAGCTGTGGCCCCTCTCGGGTCCCACCCGCACTTGCTGGGAGAAGGCCAGCTATGGGCAGTGGCTCGTGGGCCACTTCTGCCTTGCAGAAGGATGGGGACAGAGCCCCATGGAGGTCGGACCCCAGCTCATGGAATCTGGGAAAGTGTCTGTTGGGGCCAACTGGCTCATTTTATAGAAGGGAGAACTGAGCCCAGAGAGGCTGAAAGACTTGCCTGAGGATCCTACACGTGGGGACAGACCGGTACCTCTGGTCCAGGTCTCTACTTCCTGGCCTAGGGCCCTCCAGTGGACATCATCCCCCAGGTGACCTTCCTGAGGCCCCTCCAGCCCTGGAGAGGCATCTTCCTTCCCATATAATGGCTGAGGCTGGGGGTCTCGGAGAGGTTGGGCAACTTGCCAAGTCCCACAAGCAGTCCCCAAACTGCCCCGCCCCCCCTTGCCCCACCTCCTTGGGCCCAGGACCAGGTCCGCCTGAGTCTGCACTCGGGGACCATCACGACTCCACTGATGGGCACCTACTGTGGACCACAGCCCTGCTGAGCACATGCATCACTCACCAAGTCCACATCGTCCTTAGATAGCGAAGCTCAGAGAGGTTTAGTAACCTGCTTGAGGCAGCACAGCCTCTAAATGGGACCCCCGGGCCTGGGCTCTCAGCTTCACTCATTGCTCCTTCCTCAAGGTTCTCACTCCCCTGCTGGCTAGACCCTCATCCACAGAGCGCTGTTGTGGGGTTGCATCGCCTCCCTCCCAGGAGCCCAGTCTGTCCGTGAGCCAGGCTGGGCCACGCTCAAGCCCACACCCTGCTCTCAGCCACACTTGCAAATGGGGCCAGACATGGATCCTCTGCCTTTCCCACCAGGCACTGGGGATTGAGCAGTTAATTGCCCGGCGCCTGCTCTTCTGAAATTTGGCTCTTAGGAATACAGGCGTCTCTGGGAAGCGGCATTACTTGAGCTGTTATCACCTGTTTTTATATTTTCGTTGACATATTAATGCATTTGCAGGGATGTTAATCTCCACACAGATCCCTGGTGGAAACAGATGTGCTATATCACGTCTTACTTCTTCCTCTCCCCCCCCCCCCCCCGCCCCACTTTGTTTCTCCTTCCCATGCCATTCTCTCACAGAACACGCATGCATCCAGCATCCACCGTGTGCCCACCCCCATGCTGAGACCTAGGGATGCTGCTGGCGGGGCAGTGCCCTCAGGGAGCTCACCTTCTAATGGGAGGGCAGGGCTGTGAACGAGCAGTCATGAGCTGCCATGAACAAGCCAAGTTCAGGGTCTGTGGGAGTCAGGGAAGGCTTCCTGGAGGAGGTGACACATGAGCAGAGACCCATGAGGGGATACCCGCAGCCCAGAGGCAGAACAGCTTGTGCCAGAGCCCAGAGGGATGGAAACCCAGGGGTCCACAAAGTACTTTGGTCCAGGAGAGCACTGGGCAAGGGGAGGGGTGGAGAGCGTGAGGCGGAGGGTGGTCAGACCAACCAGGGCCTCATGTGCAGGCTTAGGATTTGGAACCTTGCCCCGAGGTCAGCAAGAAGCTTCCTGAGACTCGTGGTGCAGAGTAAACATGATCAGCTTTGTGTCCTGGAAGAAGGACTGGATGCCCAGTGGAGGGAGGGGCGGTGCTGGGGGGAGAACAGCGGGAGGAAAGACCCTGGAATATGGCCTGTGGTGAGGGTGCTGCACCCTGTCAGCCCCAGTGGACCCCAGACCCCCTCACAGCCTCTCAGTCCATGGAGTGGGGCTGGAGTCAGACAGTGGGGTAGGGAGTGCTGGGCAAATTACAAATCCCTCCCCTCCCTGAACCTCAGTTTCCACCCCTGTCCCAGGGGCCTCACAGGGGACGGCCGTGTGGGAGCTGCAGACCCGGATGCAAGCTTCTTCCAGCCAGGAGAGACAGGAGGGAGGCCCGTGGGTGTCCAGCACCCTTTGTGCCTGGCCTGGGGTGGGGTGCCTTCCCTTCACCATGTGCCCCTTCCCAGGCTTCCCTGGGGCCAACCCTAGCTCAGGGTTCAAGTCGGTCACTCACCCCCTGGGTTTCTGGGGGAGTGGCCGGGCGCCTCAGGCCCTCCTGTCCCGGGAGTCCTTCTCCTCACCTGGCCTGGCACCTCCCCTCCCTCGGTCACGGGGCCCCTCACCCTGCCCTGCCCCTCCCTGAGCCTGTTCCCCCTGCTGTGGCCCTTCACCTGCAGAGCCTGGCTGGGTGCTGTCCCCAGCAGGTGGGACAGGCAGGGCAGGGCAGTAGAAAGACCCTGGGCCCAGAGTCAGATACACCTGCTGGATGACCTTGGACCGGTCCCTGTGCCTCAGTTTCCCTGTCTGTAATGCACCCAGCACAGTGCCTGGGGCCTGATAGCAGCTCGGTTTCTCTGGCCTTTCCCACTCTCTAGCCACCTCTGGATTTTGAGGGGAACAGGGACCTTGCCAGGGCTCAGTCTGGGGCCATACCAAGGTCTGGCCTGGGAGGCCACTGGCCAGCAGACCCTGAGTCCCTAGGGCCCCCAGCCTCAGGGGCCAAGCAACACCACCAGGGCCATGGTGCCGGCATTATTTACGGTGGATGGTGAAGCCGGGAGCTGCTGCCACCCCAGAACCCACCAGAGACTCTGCGCCTTCCTGCTAAATGTCACACACACCAATAGGACGTGACATTTAGAAAGTCACGGCTCACAGCCGTGCACATCCCCACTTAAATGCTCTAATGAGGATAAGCTAACATCATGGCATAAATAACACCCCCGCCCGGCCCACCGCGGAGGTCTGGGGTGGCCCGGGAAGGATAGGGGTCCTGTGCTGGGGGGTCCGTGCCAGGAGCCTGGGGCAGATCACACATGAGGCCTCCTCCGAGAATGGAGCCTCTTGGGGCTGTAGTGCCAGGCCAGGGGCTTTCCGCTGTGACTGTCCCAATGTTGGAGGTGCCCACATCCAATCCCAGCTCTGCCGCCCCTGCTGGGTGACCCTTGGCAAGTTCCTGAACCTCTCTGATCTTGATCCTTCATCAGGTGGTTACTGGTATCCTTAGAAGTGTGTTAAGAACTTGGGTTTCCTGAGTGGAAGGCCTGGGGTTGAGCTGTTGTGACTCTGCCCCTTACTAGCTCCCATGTGGCCCTCAGTTTCCTCATCTGTGAGATGGGTGCAATCATCCCTGTGTGGGGCCCAGCACAGACACTGCATGTGACATGTGCCTAGCAGAGGTTAGCTCGGGTCCCACCTTCTACCCCATGCCCCATCCCAGGCTGGGAGTGTGTCCTGGGTCCCCATCTTCCCTGTGCCAGCTCGGCTGCCCTGACAAAGGGGCCAAGGCTTCTCCCCTGGCTGCTTTGGAAAAAGATGGTTGCTCTGAAGGGAACAAAAACCTGGTTCCAAGGTACCGGTGTGTGAGTTGTGCCCCCCGACCCCACACAGGCCTGGCTCACAGGAGATCCCCCAGAGGGATGCTGATCTGAACAGTGGATGAGGGCATGTTCCCAGTTTACTTCTTCCAGGACCTTTGGTTACTTACAGCTCCCTCAGTGCAGCCCGGGTGGCTTTTGGTTTTTTGGTTTGTTTTTTTTCTGGAGCATTATGTATGATTTTCCAGGCAACAAAGTAGGTTTTGCCTGTCGAAACTGAGGGGGTCCACTTGAGAATGTCAAGCCCACTTCCTTGAGGTTCTTGCCATGCTTGTTGATGGTTATGTGTGCTGGAGTTTGCTGGCTCCAAGGAGGGGAGCTGTGATTTAACCACCAAGCATGTCTTGGGTGCCCCCATCCTGGGCTAGACCAGGGCCAGGGCAGAGAGTCCACACCAGTCACTCCTGCAAGGAACTCCCTGTCGGGCAGTGGGAGGAGATGGATGCGTGTCCAGGAGATTCCAGGGAAAGGGTGATTGAGAGTAGCCTTCAAAATGTGGTCCGGGGGGACTTCCCTGGTGGTCCAGTGGGTAAGACTCCGCGCTCCCAATGCAGGGGGCTCAGGTTCAATCCTTGGTCAGGAAACTAGATCCCACATGCATGCCGCAACGAAGATTCTGCGTGCCACAACTAAGACCCGGCACAGCCTAAATAAATAAATATTTTTTTAAAAAAAAGAAAAAAATGTGGTCCAGGCATTCCTTCAGCAAAGCCGTCCAGGACATCCGCTTTGGGTAAGGTCTGCCCTGCCCTTAGGGAGCCCAATGCTGGTGCTGGCGGCGGACAAATGACCGCTGGGGATAGGACGGGGCCAGTACCCTGCAGCTGCCCTTCCTCTCGGCCCATCACCCAGGCCTGCCCATGTGTCTGTCTCCCCCACTGCAGTATTTCAAGAAGCAGAAGCGGCTCATTCCTGAGAGGACCGTGTGGAAGTACTTCGTACAGCTGTGCAGCGCCGTGGAACACATGCACTCCCGCCGGGTGATGCACCGAGGTACGTGCTGGCCCGCTGGGGCCTCGGGGCCCAGAGCCAGCAGGGAGGCTGGACCCCAGGACGCAGCTTTCCCCTCGGCTCCGGGCTTCTTAAGGGACAGCCATGTGGAAGTTGGACCACTTTGTATTCCCCATCCCGTGGGTGTCCAGCATCTCGCTTGTCCTCATGGGGTCAAAGAATGGGCGTGTGAGGCCCCAGGCTTGAATGTACACCCGTGCCTTGTGGCTCTTGCCCCTGTCAGGGGCCCCCCATGGTGGGAGCACGAAATACCATGTAGTTACATGGACCCCAAGGACAGGGACCATGCTCGGCACATACTCTCCAGCCCCCAACACCAGCCTGGAGCCAGCACAGAGGGGGCTGCAGCAAGGGTTGGGTGGAGAAACTGGGAGGGAGGTGACTGGTTCATGGCCCGTTCCAGTATTGCCACCAGCTCTGCCTGGGAGGGCAAGGAAAGCATCCTGGAAAGGGGAACTTTAATATGGGCTTTGAAGTCTTAGTAGGAGTTGGCTGGGCAGAGGAGGTAAGTGTTTCTGAAAGTTGACATCATCCTGAACTGTGAGGAAGGAGCCTGCTGGAAGGAGTCATGTAGATGACTTCACTGATTCCTCCATACATTCATTCCACCTGCATTTATCAGTGTCTGCCGTGTGTGAGGCATTGCCCTAGTCACTGGGGAACAGCACAGGTTACCTCCCTGAGCGCCTCCTTCATCTGTTACACAAATTTTCTCAGAGTGCCTGCTCTAGCTGTAAAAGAGGAAACGAGCGCAAAAATCCCTGCCCTCCTAGACCTCACAGCAGCCCTGTGACGTAGTGAAGTTAGACCCATTTCACAGATGAGGAAACTGAGGCTACGTTTCTCAAGGTCCACAGCTGGGCAGAGGCAGGGCTGGGGCCTCGCCCTGAGGGAGCAGGACTGGCGGCTAAGCCCCCGTCACCTGAAGGGCCCTCCCCTCCACCCACCCCCAGGCCGCCTCCTCCGTCCTGCCCCTCCCCAGCCATCTCCACCTCTGATCCCACACCAACCCCTGTCCTTCCCCTGCAGACATCAAGCCTGCCAACGTGTTCATTACAGCCACAGGCATCGTGAAGCTTGGTGACCTCGGCCTGGGCCGCTTCTTCAGCTCCGAGACCACTGCGGCCCACTCCCTAGGTAAGGGGCCTGTCCACGCCCAACCCCCTGCAGGGTCCTGGATGACATGGGAAGATGCGGACCCTGTCCCCATGGTGCCTTTGGTTGGTTAGCGCAGCAAAATGCCTTGTTGTACCCCAGACATTCTTCTTCAGAACAGTGACCAGAGGGGAGTAAACCAAGGCCCCGAGGAGCCCAGGATGGGGCTCCCCTGCATCCTCCCGCGCTCACGCTCTAGGGGGTGGGGAGACGTGGCTCTGCGGTCGCATTGGCAGCCACTCCGTCTTTCTCGTTGCTGCGTGGCATCCCATCATGTGTGAGTGTGTGCGTCTGGTTGTTTTGAAACCCTCGTCCCCATCTGACCCCAGAGGACCCCTGGCCCGGCCTCCTTAGCAGCTGGTGCGTCGTGGTTCTTGTGTTAGGTCAGAATGAAAGGATGTTCAAGGACCTGCCAACCCGTGAGTTCTCAACACTTCATTCACCTACGCGGGCTGTTCCTCCTGCTGGGGGACGTTTGAGCTGTTCCCGTTTTGGGCTTTTAAATAGACAGTTTCAAAGCTGTGGGGGCCAAGTGCTCACCCGGTAGAGGTGACTTTCTAGCTGAGCTGTGGGGAGTGAATAGGAGCTGGTGGGGCATGGGGGAAGGGATGAGGTGATCAGGGTCGAGGGACCTTGGGTGGCAAGGAAGGTGGGCGGGGCCTTGAATGCTAAGCTCAGTGGGTAGGCACCACCCCAGGAGTGCCAGAGCGCTGAGGGCTGGACGCCAGTGGAGACTTGGAGGTCACATGTGTGTTTTGGGTCACATTAAGCACTGCCCAGCTTCGGAATCCGGATACGTGAGTGAATGCAAAACTTGGACCCGTGGAGAATTTTACGTTTAATTAGAATGACATTTAATTAGAAACCAGCAGAGTCCCCAGTGGAACACAGAAGTAGGGTACCCTATGTGCTATGACCAGGGCCATAGGGGAACGTTTCATGATGGGGAGGGGTGTAGGGGCACCTCCCCTTTCCCTGAGCAATTCCTGGCTCTTTGGGGTGGCGTTTGAGGGGACGGTGCCTGAGGCTCACCTCCCCATGCGCTGCCGCGTCCACAGGCCTGGCCCCTTGAAAACCACTCTGTTCTGCCCTCATCTGCCCCGCACTCCACGGCCCAGCCAGTACATCTCGTGTCTCCCTGTCCCCGAGAGCCTGCGGCATGCCGGGAGACACACAGCGTCTTCTGGTGACGGCGGAGGTGCTTTCTGGAAGACACACTTTCCTGGTGGAAACTGTCACTGTTCATACAGGTCCTGTAGCACACAATCTGGAGAAACATGCTAACTTAGAGATCAGCAGCTCCCAGCTGGGAACGTGTGTGTGTGTGTGTGTGTGTGTGTGTGTGTGTGTGTGTGTGTGCGCGTGTGCGCGTCGTTTTGGAACCCTCGTCCCCACCTGACCCCGGAGGACCCCTGGCCCGGCCTCCTTAGCAGCTGGCGTGTCATGGCTCTTCCGTTAGGTCAGAATAAAAGGATGTTCAAGGACCCGCCAACCCGTGAGTTCGTGACACTTCATTCATGCCTCAAATAGATGTGAGGGTCTGTGGGATCCTTCCTTTGTGCTGACGAGGAATCTAAAACCCAAGGAACTTGAGTGATTCTTCTGAGTCGTGTGGCAGCAGAGCCAGGACCCAAATGCAGGCCTCCCGGTGCAGGGCCCATGCTTCTTCCAGGGGACCAGGCTCAGGGGTCCGGGAAGGATCTCCCTCGGGAACTCAGCCACCACCCCCCCCCCTTCCTGGGAGGAAACTGTCTTTCCCGCTCCCCTCAGACCCTTCTCTTTGGGAAAATCAGTGTGTCTTGTCAGTTTGGGACCGTTTACCCCTCTGGTTTAAGAGCTTCAAAAAGGCCAGAAATTCAAGGGGAACCGTCAAAGAGCAGAGTTAAAGCCACTGTCTCCCGTCCCCTGTCAGTCAGGCCCCAGCCCTCCCCCGTCCCGCTGGGGAAGAGACTGCGGCACTCGTCAGAGCTGGTTAGGATCACATCATTAGGAACGGGCAGGAATTCGGGCTCGTCCGACGGTGTGAGTTTATTGACTTGGACTGGTGCACTTATTATATTAATGAGAAGGAATTGGAACTTGGGAAAAGGCCGCCCGGGAAAGCCTGGCTCTTCCCGAGGCCTCTGAGTGGCTGACAGGCTGCGTGGTGGGTGGAAGGAGCCCTCCTGGGGCCGTTTGCCCACCGAGCTGAGAAGCATGGGCTCGGCATGGCCCTGCTGCCAGAACCGAGAACCGAGGACCAGGCCCCATGACGGCATCAGTGCAGAGCCAAAGCCCAGGGCCTGAGGTCTCCAAGACACAGGAGAAAGAGCCCCTTTCCATAGTGAGGCTCTGCACACAGCTAAGTCTTGTGCACACGTTTGGTGATGCAGGAGATTGAACTAACTGCAGTTGCGTCGTGACGCGGGAAGGACTTGGGGGGCGGAGGCTCCTCCAGACCCTGTGCGTGGGTAGGAATTATGCATCCATTGCATCTGTGCGCACCTACTATGTGGGGATGCCCTGGTGGCAGCCATGTTGCCCCGGCAGCCACCTTGTCTCCGGAGGCTGCTGACCCACGTCAGGGCTTATGCACATCCCATCTCCTCCTGCCTCCTCCTCCCCCAGCCCCCTCCCCGCCTCTGTATTTGCTAACACGAGGCTGGCATGAAAGGGCATTAGTCATGCCATGGCCGGGCTGACAGGTGCGGTACCCAGGGGTGGCAGAGCGGCTGCTTCGGTGTCAGGAATAGGAGCCGTAATTAGAGCGCAGAACAGAATGAGCGTCAGACGAATTACCAGGCAGTAGACCATATTTGTCAGGAAGGATTGCATACATAAAAATTAAGTGACAGTACACGCCGGCATAATGAAAGAAAAATGAAAGATTTGCCTACACACAGCTCACAAGCTACAAGCAAGAGTCTCGCTCCAAGCATTGGCAGCAGCTGCAAGACAAATTGTGGGGCTGGGAGAGCAAGGCCCTTCCCACTCCGCAGACGAGACAGGGCAGCCTCGGGCTGGGATCAGGGGTGGGAGGTAAGGCAGGCTCACACCCAGGCCGGTGCAGGGCGCCACACTGCCTCTCGGGGGGATGGGGGAACAGGTCTGGTTGGGGGCAACCCCTGTCAGGTACCTGCGGTCAGGGCATGCTGGCTTTCCCAGGCCGCTGAGCCCCGGCCTGGCCGTGGGGCATAAATCCCTCCTTCTCACGTCCCCGAGCCGAACGCCCTGGCCCTGGGCTGGGCCTGAGACGTGAGGTTATGGGGACATGAGAGGATGCAGCCTTCCCTGCTCTCAGGGGGCCCCCAGACTGGTGGGGAGACCGACAGTCCCAGGGTGGTGTTGGGTGAGGGCAGGCGGAACCGTCTCCTGCGGGCCCACTGTGTGCAGGCACAGTGCTGGGCTCCGTGACTCGGCTGTGCATGAGGAGCCCGGGGTCCACTGGGGACCTGGAGCTGCCTCACCCCATCCCAGGGCTGCTCTTTACTTCCGTTTTCTGTAGTCACTGAACTTGCCAAGGAGGTGGGTTAACAAAGAAGACAAGGCTTAAAGGATGTTTGAAAAACATGTTGCTTCTTAAAACGTTATCCCCATAAGGCTTATACCTTCATTTGACAGATGACGGAACTGAGGCTCAGAGAGGTGCTACCACATCCCTGTGGTCCCTGGGCAGGCAGGGACTGGAGCCCTTGGGGGGTCAGCAGCTCTCCACGGCACCAGCCGGGAAGTGGGCTTGGGACCCAGTGAGCTCTCTGGCTGGGGAACACTGACAGCGCCCTGCGGGGAAGCCCACCCAGCCTCATAGCTGTGGGCCGTGTGGGACCTGGGGCTTGTCCTGGGCCACAGGGAAGGAGGATTGAGCCTCTCCTGTCACGACAGCGCCCCTGTGAGTGTGCCCACGGCCAGGAGCCCCGGGGGCCCCATCAGTGTGGGCTCAGAGCGTCATGCAGATGTGCCCCTGGAGACCTCCTGCTTCGTCCTGGCAGCCCAGAACACCTGGGAACAACTGGCCCAGAAAACCTGCTTCGGCAGGTGGAGCCCAGGTTCTTAGCGCTGACACCTGGCGGGGGGTAGCTCACCTGTGGCTGGTGAGTGGCTCCTGGCTTGTCGGCCGCATCCCTGGCATTTTCAGGGACACAAACCGTTAGAACGAGATGAGCTGGTGGCAGGGAGGGAAGGGAAGGTCTCAAGGGGACGGCCAATGAGGAATCGACCCGGGCCTAGGATGCAAACCCCAGCTTGTTCATTCACTCACTCAGAGGTTTGGGCCACTCACCCGGGAGGCCCCTGCCCGCTGGAGCTTACAGCCTGTGGGGGAGGCACTGTTCTAATAACCATGTCCCAGGTGGTGTCTTGTTTAGTGCTCCAGCCGCCCTGGGGGTGGGAATCATCACAGCCGGTTACCAGGGGAGGAATTCCAGGTGCAGTGAGGCGAGCACCTTTGTGATGCCAGGTAAGTGGTGCTCCAGCCAGAGCCACGTGGTGGGCAAGGCATGGCCACACCAGGGTTTCCGCCCGAGGCTCCCTGAGCCACCTTGGATGAGCCCCTGATACCTGGAAAACACAGGGTCCTGCGTAGAATCGTGCTACCTGACTCATCTCTGTTAGAGATGTTCCATGTGGGAACTAAAAATAGGCAGATATAACAGTCTGGAATCAAGTCAACGCTGATAAAAGTGCAGTGTTTTCTCAACATCGCTGCTTCTCCAGAGGGCCCAGTGTAGCCTGGCATGGGGTCAGCTGGTAATTAATTTAAGGAGAACTTGATGACAAGTGGCGGCACAGGTGAGCCTGTAGGGGTGTGGGTGTGCGTGTGCGTGTATGTGTGTGTGTTGCTGCCCAGAGATCCAGCGTTGGGGGGAGTGGGGAGAGTTTGGAGTCTGGAGTCGAATGCCAGGCTGAGGACCCGGCTTTTCTCTCTTGAGGGATGAGCCAGTCGGCCTTAGGGGCAGGGACATGGCCCCTGCCTTGGGGTGTAGGACGTGTGGGAAGGGGCAGGACAGCGGGAGGCTAAGCCACCAGTCGTCCAGGTGAGGCGGAGCTGCTCGGGCAGCGGCCAGAGGGCCAGATGGGAGGGGAGCCCCCTCAAGATGTGAGGCCTGATTGATGTTGGGGGCAGCGGGGAGGGAGTTTCATAGGCCGGGGTCTCGTGCAGCACAGAGGAGGAATCTGGTCCTCACCTGCTCCTTTGTTCTGCCCCCTTGGCCACCCCCAGCCCTCCTTTCCTCAGTCCACTCCCCTCACCGCCCCCAGCTCCACCCCCCGGGGTCTGTGGTAGCAGCAGAGCCTTCCCAGAGCCCTTCTGCCTGCATGTCTGTGTGCCAGGAGGTTGAACTATCCCCATTTTCCAGAGAGGGAGACCGAGGCTCTGAAGTGTGGCAGAGAGGACCCCGAGGACCATGAGTTCGCCCCGTGTTCCACCGATGGGGAGACGAGGCTGAGACAGCCGTTCAGTTCTCTGCCCACCCGTGGTTGCAGTGGGTTCAGACCTGGCTAGGGTGCAGCTCCTTTGCCGTCAGGATGGTGCCCAGGCCTCCCGGCCCGCCCAGCGGATGCATGTCAGCACCCACACCCCGTTTCCCAGCCATTTTCAAAACCACATTCGGGGAAGAAGTGCAGCCCACAGATGCAGCCTCCCCTTCATGTGAAATCTTTGCCTTTTTCGTATCTAATGAACATGTTTCAAACACCGTGAGCATTTCAAAACACGGCAGAGTTTGTTTTGACAGGAGTGGCGCATCTTGGGAAGCGGGGCCCTTTAATCAGCCTCTGCTTTGAGGTCCCGCGTTCTCCTCTGATATCTGCCCGGTTTGAAATCTGGGAGTTCCAGGTGAAGACGCAGGGAAGGTCAGGGTTTGTTAGGCTCCTCTTTCATATGCAGAGCTCCATTCCCAGAGGGGAGGCTGGGGGCGGGCCTGGGAGCCTGCAGGTCTGACGGGGAGATGCTGGAAGGGGATTTGAGACCCTGGCTGTGTTCGCTCTGCATCTGAGTATCTCCGTGGGTATCTCAGATTTCTGAGTATCTGCGTCTGAGTATCTCCGCTGCTGCTTTGCCGGCTGGAAAGGCCCACAGGGGCACCCCCCACCCCACCCCTAGGGCAGGACAGGGAGCCGGACCTTCAGGGCCACTGTCTGTGGAGGCTCCTCCCTGTGCCAGCTTCTACCTCTCTTCCCCAGAATCACCGCTCCCCCGGGGTTCAGGGTCACATCCTCCAGGGCCCGCTGCAAGCTTGGAACTTCTTTGAAGTCTCTCATTTTTATCTTTAAAACTCACGCAGGTTGTGCATTATCCTTTATAATGTTTGAGCATTTTTTACAGGGGTTTTACAGGCTTATTCCCAGGGAAAGCTGGCAGAACAGGACGAGGCGCTGTGTCCGCCCCCAGCAGCTTTGTGTGCCTCTAGCACAAGTTGAGAACCCCTCTGATGAGGCAGAGCACAGACCAAGGGGGAGCAGCCCCTCCCCTGGGGTCAGGGGACAAGAGAAGCTGCCCAGAGGCAGGAACCTGAGGACCCAGTGGCCGGCCAAACTTCCCTCAGTTAATGCTTCATGAATTCATTTGTTCCACGGATGTTCCTGCGCATCTGAAAGGAGGGCAGGTCTGGGAGGCTTTGCACAGCCCCTCTCAGGTTGTAACACGTATCAGACACTCTGGGAGCTTGTGGGAGATGCAGGTGTCCAAGTCCCAGCACTGGAGGTTCTGGTTCCACAGGCCTGGGGTTGGGCTGGGGGTTCAGGTTTTTGACAACTTCTTCCAGGTGATTTGGCTGCAGCCACTGATCGGTCCAGTCTTTCCTGGCTCCTTCTGGACACTTGCTGGGCCAGGCAACTCACCACCTCCTGATGGACCCACTCCTGGGAGGGCCCAGCACAGCGTCAATGCGCAGTTAACATTGAATACAGATGGGTGGGTGGACGGATGGATGGACAGACAGATGGATGGATGATGGATGGAATGGCGTATGCAGCAGTGGCATCTTTGAACAAAGTACAAATCACATTTGGGCGTTTGCCTTTCCCCCCTTAACACCAGTGGAAACTGGGGTACAAGCAGAAGGAGCAATGAAGAGGTAGAAGGTTGGGGTGGAGAGTGGTGGGAAGGGGTGGTGAAGCCCCCGACCTTTCTCCCCCGGTGCCCCCAGGCTTTTACCCCAAGCAGGGCTGAGGCAGGGATCTGGAGGCCCAGCAGAGGGACAGGGGAACAAACCAAATGTCCAGACCTCACCAAGCAGCTAGCTCTCTGTGGCCAGGGGAGGGGGCAGTTTAACTTGACCTTGAGGAACTCACCAGGAGGCAGAGGCACAGAGGTGAACTGGAGGGCAGGCCGGGGTTGGAGCAGGGGGAACAGCTGCTCAGAGACTTCATTTTTGGATGGGCCTGGCCAAGGCAGCCCTAGACCAAAGCCTGGCCACTCATCTAGAATGAGCAGAGGATAAGACTGAGGGTGGTGAGAGGTGTCAGGGCCAGCCCACACTCCCAGCCTGGCCGGGTCGGGGGCAGGGGTTGGCCAGGGGTCTTAAGGATGTGGTGCAGCCAGACGGTGGGCACTGCTGTCCCTCACTGAGGACAGGGCCTCTGACCTCTGCCCCTCCCCTGCTGTCTCTGCACCCCATCAGCCCCCTGTGGTTGTTCTCTGCAGGAGACTGTTCTCACCTCATAGGCATGTCCCCCCACAGCACCCTGAGTGCTAGAAACACTTATAGTTTGGTCTGAGGTTCCCGCTGTTAAGTGAGAACTGTTTGGATTTCATCCTGTGGTTTGGCTATGACAAGTCATCCATTTCACACTTGCCCGTTCATTTTCATTTTGCTCCCTTGTGGCTGAAATATACAAGGGGTTGCTACTGGAAGTCGCAGTTTGCTTATAGAATCCCACATGGGTTCATGTGTTGACTGACAGCTCTTTCTGCTGAATAGCAATTAGCCCCCTGATTTCAGCCATTAAGTATGCATATAGGATGACACAGTTCGCAGAACATGTATTTAAGTGATGTCTGCTCTCCTGGGATTATTGCCATCAAAGGATGCTTGGTACCCTGATAAAGCACTAATCAGGTAGTCCCTCTTGGGCAGACATCAGTTAAGTAAATAGTGTGTTAGACTACAAGAAAAAAAGTGTTAACCCTGCTACATACTATCTGATAACATGCAGATGGGTTCATCGATTCAGTGAGTATATGCTTAGAAGGTGCCTGCTATGACCCAGTCCTGGGCAGGGCACTGGGACACTTTGGTAACAAGGTCCTGCCGCCAGCGTGCTCATGCCAGGAGCGTGGGTTTCCAACACTGTTCGCAGCCTCTACAAGTCAGGCATGATAGAATTTCTCACCCATCTCCAATGAGATGAGAAAAGCAAGATGATAAAGTTTTCAAACAGCTAAACTTTTTCAATGTGAAGTACTGTCCTTGATCTTGAGATGGAGTCTCTATTTGGGTTGGCCAAAAAGTTCGTTTGGGTTTTCTGTTAAGATCTTATGGAAAAACCCAAACAAACTTTTTGGCCAACCCAAATACTTGTTCCAGTGTTAAACTGAATAGTAGTGACACGAAATGGTAGTTGGGATTTTGTGTTTTATTTAAACACCTTTACTTGGCAAACATAAGTTGCTCTGAAACATCTTTGGCCCATGACAGCCTGAAGTCTGGGCCCCTGGTTTGGGGCACCCGTCACTTTCCTAGTCTAGCTCATCAAAAGGCCTCTTCCCCTCCCAGGGTCCCCTGTGTTCCCACATGTGGTGCTGGACATCCCTCCTTCCTAGGGTCATCAGCCCACATCTCAGGCTCAGCCTCTGCCACACTGGACTCCAGCTCCCTTCACAGACTCTGGCCAAAACAGCAGCAGCCACTGTCACATTCACATGGTGACTCCAGGCCAGTGAAAATGTCCTCTGTGTAGCAACCTTTAAAATCTGGTCCTAAAGCCTCCAGAACAGTCATCCTCCAAATGGACTGATATCAGAATCTCAGGTTACAAATCTGTGGTTACAAATCCAGATTCCTGGGCCCCTCCTCGGCCATGCCAATTCAGCCCCTGTGCTGCAGCTTGCACGCCTCTGGTGATGGGGAGATCACCACCTGTCAGGAAATCCTCCCATCTTTGCCCAGCTCCAGATATTCAAGTGTGACTCCTCTGCTTTTTAATTAAGACATGATATGCATACAGTAAAGCTCTCTCAAGCCCTTTCCTGATCACTTCCCCCAGAAAGTAATTTTTCCTGTTTTTGATAAAAATGGAATCAAATAGTGGGTGCTCTTTTGTGCCTGGCTACTTTCCCTCAACATTGCGTCTGTGCAGTTGATCCATTTTGTGGCGCATACCTGAGATTTGCTCTTGTTCGTTGCTGTTTAGTATTCCATTGTGTGAACAGACCACATTATCAGTTTGTCTCTTCTACTGGTGATTACCATTTGTTTCCAGTTTCCAGCTATTATGAATAAAGCCACTCTGCACGTTCTTGATCCTGTCTCTTGATGGACAGAGCACTCATTTCTCTTGGGCGTGTACCTAGGAGTGGAATTGCTGGGTTATAGTGTAGGCAGTGTTCAGCTGTAGTAGATGCTGCCAAACGGTTTTCCAAAGTGATCGTGCCATTTTATGGCCCCGTCAGCAGTGCATGAGGGTTCCAGTTGCTCCGCACATCACCACCTTGGTTTATCTCAGTCTTTTTAACTTTAACCATTCAGGTGGGTAGGTGGTAGGTAGTACCTCATTGTGCTATTAATTTGCTTTGCCCTGATGAGTAATGAGAAACACAATATCGTTTCCTGTGCTTATTGGCCATTTGGATATTCTCGTTTGTGAAATACCCCTTCAAGTCTTTTGCTAATTTGAGGGAGGGGGACGTTTGTCTTTTGTATATTGATTTATAGAAGTTTTAAAATATATTCTGTATATGAGGCCATTGTTGGGTATATGTTTTGAGACGACTTTCTCCCACTCTGTGGCTTGCCTTTTAACTCTCTGAATGGTTTTTTGGTGAACTGAAGTTCCTAATTTTAATGAAGTCCAGTTAATCAATCTTTTCTTTAATGGTTAGTATCTTTTCTATTCTGGCTAAGAAATCTCAGGCAACCCCAAGTCTGGACATGCTGATTGGTGCTAGTAGCCAAGGGTGGTGGCTAAGAGTTCAGTTTCTGGAGCCTGAAGATCTGTGTTTGAACCTCAGTCCTGCCACTTTATTGAGCCTCGTTTTCCCCATCTGTAAAATGGGCTAACACACACACCGTGGTTGGTTCACATTCACAGTGGTTGTTTTCACTGTTGAGAGCCTTATCTGGACTCTTCTGGGATTCAAACAGTCACCTTAGAGGATATTTTGGTCCGTTGCTTCCCAGACCCTGGCCACTGTGTCCCACTCCCCCCGGGCAGTTGGCAGAAACACCAGTCTTGAGCCACTCAGCCCCCAGGCCGATTGTCAGGTCTGGGTGGGTCCCTACCTCCAGGGGCTTTTAGGGCCCTGCCAGCGTGGGAACTTCCAGTCTGTCCCAGCCCTCTCATTTGACAGAGGAGGGGACAGGAAGAGAGGGCAAGGGGGCTGCCCAGGATCCTGGTGAGGCTGAGGCCAGGCCTCTCCCCAGCCCTCACCCTCCCCACCTCTCCCTCCTGTGCTGCCCCTGCACAGAGGATAAGCACCCATCTTTTTGCTGTGTTTCAGTGGGGACACCATACTACATGTCACCAGAGAGGATCCATGAGAACGGCTACAACTTCAAGTCTGACATCTGGTCTCTGGGCTGTTTGCTGTACGAGGTGAGTGTCTGGCCTGCAGCTCAGTGGCATTTGGTGGGGCGTGCATGGTGGGCACCCAGCTGAGGCAGGCCTGGTACCATCTGGGTCCTGTCCTTCACCCCACTCGGTCCAACGTCTGCCTGATTAGCAGCGTCAGGCTGGAAGAGGTTAGAGGGGCGGTCACTTGCAGGCTAGGTGCCACTCACCCTTGGGATGCTCAGATCTGGGAAGGGAGATGAACTAGAACCAGACGGAGAGTCCAGTGTCTGCTTGCTGATGGAAGGAGCACAGGCAGGGGGATCTGGCTGCCCCGGTTTCCCTGGTAACCAGGGTGGTTCTGTTCACTATTTGGCATTTATCCATGGATCAGGCCCCATGCCTCTGAAATGCTCCCCAATGAGGGGTGGTCACGTTCTTCCAAGCTCAGCAACGTGGGTCTCACTAGAGACCACCACTGTCTCCCCTGGGCTGTGAGATGGAGCCACCAGATGGCCGTTTCCAGATCTGGTGGCCACCCTGGACGGAGGGACAGGAATATTTCTGAGTCTTGGTAGGCTCAGACATGAGACAACATGAACTCGTAAAGCCCCCATCCATTTTGGCCAGCCACCGGGGACCCTGGATAACCGGGGGTCTAGGGAGCACAAGCCACACTTGGCCATGAAGCTGTTGCAGCTGCGGGTGAGAGGCGGGGAAGCCTGAGCCCTCAAGTATCTCCAAGTTGGCGGCCACACCCTCCCACCGCCCTGGCCCACCCCGTGCTGGGCGGGATTCCATTGGTCTCCTCATCTGTAAAATGGGAATAGTAGCTGTCCTGCATTGTCATAGGCCAGATGAATGAAATAACAGTTATGAAAGACTTTGGGACCCCCTAGGGCTGTGAGACACCAAGCATGGTTTGGGTTTAAAGTTGGAACCTTGATTATTTTTCTGCTCTCCCTGGGGTGGACTTGAGCACCCCTGGAATCTGGCTTGGGGCTGATAAGCTGAAGAGTCTCCTAGGGCAGCGATGCACGGGATAATGTTGCGGGACCACTAGGAGTGTCTTGGAGTTGCAGAGACTGACTTCTTTGCTTCCTTGGGAGTATCGACGGCGGGAGCTGGCCTCATGGCCCGTGGGTGTAAACTTCGGGGCTCAGCCGCCCACTGCTGATGGACAGGGGCCGGGGCAGCTATGCGGTCGGGGTCTCTTGGCACTGGGATTCCCCGCTCCCTGCATTACAGACGGAGACCATGAAATCAGAACTCTGATCCCTCTGCAAGGTTTACACTTCACAGCATCTTTCTTTGTAAGCCAGTGGCCTCCTATTAATAGCAGACATTTCATTTTAAAAGAGTGGCCTTGTGGGTAAAGATGAAGCCAATTGGAGATGTGGCCCTTGTGGCGTTTGTACCTGAGCCCCCTTCTTCTGGAGGTCCGTAGTGTGGGCGCTCCACAGAGTCATCTTGAAGGTTTATGGGTGAGTCAGGCCCTGGCAGTCAGAGGTGGGGAGCAGACCGTGCTTTCTGGGACTCACAGGGGCGTCTGTTGTAGGAGGACTTCTTTTAATGAGCACCAAACGGGAGCAGCTGCATCCAGGCGGTGCCCCCAGTGGGGCCGCAGTGGATGAGGGTGCAGAGTGGCTTCTGGCCCCTGGGGATGAGGAGGGCAAAGCTGTGAATCCTTCCCTCGTGGGGAGCACGCAGCTCCCATAGCTGTGGTAGTTTGGGTGGGAGAGAGGCGGGGCCTGGTGTGGCCCAGACCTCGGTCAGAAGGACCAACCCGAGGTCAGAGCTCAGCACCCGCTCACCCCCTGAAGGCCCTGGAGCTCCAGGAGCTTCAGTTGCCCAAGTGTAATGGGAGTCACACCTGCCTCATGAGGTGTGGACGGCACCTGGCTCAGACGGCCCTCCGGCAGTGCGGGGCAGGTCTTTGCAGCGCTCTTACTGCCCACCTCGCTGCCCAAGAGCCCCCTGAGCTGGTGCCGGCGAGCAGCTGGCCACATTTCCCTTTCCGCTTTGGCCAGCGGGGAGCCAAAGTCCAGCGGTTGTCTGTCCCCTCGGAGACTCGGCTTTGTCCTCCTGCCCTCGTGGATACTGTCCCTAGTCCAGGGTTCTTTACTCTTCCATTCTGCGTTCAGGATTTCTGTAAGCCACTTCCTGCCTCTGTGAATCGTGTGAGTCTTCAAACGTAGACAAACAGTAGACGAGGGTGTGACTGGGCCCTGCTCCTGTGCTCAGGGCTCCCGAGCTGGTGGCACCAGCTCCCTAGAGGCAGACTGCAGTCCTGAGTCCCTGCCTTGGGCGCCTAAACACACTTCTAAAGAGGCAGCGTCTGCTAGCGGTGCCCCAGCCTGGAGGTGCCGGTTTATTTCATCACTGAGGCTCGCAGCCAGGGAGGGGCGTGTCAGCAGTAGCAAGTCAATGAAATCAGTCAAGTCCTATGTCCGCGGGGACAGCTGACCTGAACCCAGTGGCCCTGGGCCTCCCACAGAAGAGGGCTGGCGTGGCGGCCCCTCTAAGGGCAAAAGGCGGTGGGGGCCCTTCCCCAGGCTGCCACCCCCGAGCCCTGTGGGAAGACAGAACCAGACGTTTTCCCAGCAGACAGGAAGGGCCGTGGTAATTGGGAGGCAACGACCCCCAGGCACGACCAGAGCCCCCGCTGCACAGCCTGTGATGCGTCCTGAGGGAGCCAGCTGTAGATCTGCGACAGGCTCCCCACCTCACCCGCACACCCAGATCACATCCGAGGATTCTGGGCAGAGCCAGGGGAACACACCTGGGCCAGGGCGGCAGGTGACAGCACAGAGCCAGAGAAAACCTGCCCACAGTGGGGACAGGCCTGCCCTTTCCCACAAGCCCCGGTGAGGGCTGGAAGTCTCAGGAGCCCCCTGGGTTAGGTTCCTACGGCTGCTGTAACAGATTACCGATTGGCTTCATACATCATAAAATTATTCTCTTACGTTCTGGAAGCCAGAAGTCCAAAATCGATTTCAGTAGACTAAAGGCAAGGAAAAGGAAAAGACCACCCACATGCCTTGGCTTGTGGCCTCTTCCTCATATCACTTAAGTCAACACACCTCCTTCTCCTGTACTCAAAAATATCCCTCTGCTCCTTCTTATAAAGATACTGTGATTACACTTAGGGCCCACCTGGATCACCTGGGACACTCCCCCGATCCGGGGATCCTTAATTTCATCACATCTGCCGAATTTATTTTGCCATATAAGGAAACGCATTCGCAGGCTCCAAGGATTAGGACATGAACATCTTTGGGGGCCTTTATTAAGCCCACCACACCCCCTTCCACTTGGGCGTCCAGATGTCCACTGAGGACCTCCCGAGGTCACCTTAATATGCTGATGTTGACCCGTGGCTAGTGAGGAGCCGCCACAAAGCACGATACCTGGCCTGAGCTCCTCAGGGTGGGTGCCAAGTGGGATCTGTCTTGAAGAGGTCAGCATAGGAGAAACGGGCCAGACAGCTCAGCCTCCGGGAGCAGCACTGCCCTGGACACTGTAGTGAATCACAAGAATCACACCAGGCCAGTCCCAGCTTTGCTGTAAGGGAGAAAGCGGGCTCAGAGATGCGGAGAGACCTCCCAGGGTCACACAGCAAGGAAGTGACCTAGATGGGCACTGGTACCCAGGTTGTCGATGCCTGCCCTCCAGTGAGCAGGAGCCAGGAAGGGACCAGTGGTCCTTGTGGAGCCAGGGCCTCTCCCCTTCTCTCCAGCCACCAGGGAAGGCGTGACTGGTGGAGAAAGATGCAGGGCCTCTGCTCAGAGCCCCTTTGAGGGGAAGGCCCGGTTGTGAGGATCCCCCAGCAACTTCAGTGGCCCCTCCAGGAGCTCCCAGCAGGGATGCCCAAGCTTGGCCTGTTGGAAGACCTGGCGCTTTATTTTCATTACCTGGCACACCCCGTGGAGGCACTCAGCAGGCTGCCTGGGCTCTGCAGGATTTATTTATTTTTCTATGGGAGCTCAGCTCTGAGCACAGAGATGAAGGAATCAGGATCCTCAGTGGAGGGCCTTCTTACAGCAGCCTCAGCCTGAGGAGGCTGAGACCAGCAAGAAGGTGGGCCAGGGGACAGGTGCAGCCATGCCTTGTATGGAATCCTGCTTTGGAATTCTGGCTTGAGCCAGAGAATGGTCTGGATTCCCCCTACCTCGTGGGGAAACAGGGCTGCAGACTGCTTGGCAACTAACCTCTGGGTTCAACCTTCACTCCTGGAAGGGCTCGGGAGATACTGGTGATGAGATGGATGTCCGAGGCCCTGACAGGGCCAGAGTCAAAGGCAGTCGCTATCCACTCTGAGTCAGAATCCCCTTCTTCTGACATCTTAAGTCACACACCAGTTTCCCTGAGCCCTCCCAGCGGGGGCAAGTGGCCACACTCTCCCATTTCCCCGGCTATGTGTCATCCCAGTAACGCCAGGCAGGAAAAGTTCTGCATTTGAGGAGCAGCGCTGAGAGCCGTGGCTTTGGCAGTTCTAACGAGGCCCCAAACAGCAGTTCCTCCTCTGCTTCAACCAGTCAGAGGTGGGTGGTCGCCGGTACGAGGAGATCTCGCCATCCGGGGTAACCGTTCTAATCCCAGTGTCTCAAGCAGCCCCAGAGGTTCCTTCACAGCCCAGTGCTCTGATCTGGGTGGAAGGCCCGTGGCCGGCAGCTGGAGGGCAGCAGGCAGGGACGCTGCTTCCCCTAGAATCTGCATTTATGGATGCAGAAGCCACTGGGAGCCAGAGAGGCAGAGAGGGCTCCTCTGGCATAGCTCGCTGCTGACCCTGTTCAGAAAGCTTTTCTGAAACAGTGTGGGGAAGGTGCCAGGAAGGATGGAGAGATTCTCTGAAGGGAATGGCAGATACGGGGCTCATGCCTCGCCATTCTGGGGCTCTTCTGGAGTCCCACACAGCAAGTTTTGTGCAAATCAGATCAGGCTGGCTTGTCGAAAGGATCACCCAGTCCCTCTCCCAGGTCAGACACGTGAAAAACCAGAGCCTGTGTTAGTGGGGCCGACATCCTTTCTACTCTGAACAGACACGCCTTCCAGGAAAATCCATCTTAATCCTCCTGCCATGACTTGAAGGGCACCACATCACCCCGAATGACTGCCCTGGGAGCCTCAGCTGCTCTCTACTGTAGCAACAGATGTCCTTTTGAAACTGCCCAATTAACCCTTTGCACCCGAGGTTCTCATTTTAATTATTGGAAATACATCACCCAAGACGCCATTTTGCATGCTAGATGGTAAAGCCAGTTCAGTCAGGCTGCCTGAGCCTAACAGAGCCTCTGCATACTCATCCTGCCCCGCCAAGTGCCAGGGCCTTCCTGCAGGGGTGCGTTTCACCATCCAGGTGGGTTCCCGGCCCTCCTCAGAGGGGCCCAAGCCCCTCGTCAGGAGGAGGAGACACCCACGTGAAAGCACTCAGTCAGGGCCCAGGCACCTGGCCCCCCCAAGTCTCCAGGCCACACTGCCTCTCCCAAGGCCATCTGGACGCCCAAGGGCACTGCCTGGGCTCTGCAGGCCCCTGTGCTCTTCTGGAGAAGCCCTGCTCTTCCTCTTGGGATCACCTGACCTGTTCACAGGGGTGAACAGAGCGTGGGGCAGACCAGGAAACTAAAGCTGGTGGGCTACCACGGGTTCCCCCAGCCCGGAGACAGGGTTCGCCCACCCACCTCCCGGAGCCTGAAGGGGAGTGAGGATTCCTCAGGTGTCCCACAGGCCCCGGCTGTGGAGTCTGTGCCTAGTGGCCCTGGCAGCCCGGCTCCTTGAAGGGAACCAGGGCCAAACGGACAGGCGGGCACAATTACCCAACGGCACTTCATTAGCAGGTGTCGTCGGGCCGTCATTTGGAGGCAGGCAACAGTGAGCGGGAGTGACAGGCAGCTTGAATCCCATTGCGAAGTCATCAGCAGATGGGGCTGGCGGGCGCCGTGCTGGGCTGCCTCACGGGCAGCACGGCTCCTGTGTGCCCCTGTTGAAGACATCCCCCGCCGTGCTCTGAATGGTGGGGTGGGAAGTCCGGGTAGTTCCCTGACTGGGTGAGAACCCATTGGGGCCTCCACGGTCCCCCAGCAGAGGGCCTGCTTTCGAGGTGGAACCAGATGATGTCCACTCAGGTTGTGATGCCTCCTGTGCCAGCCAAGCCTCACCACAGCCCTGCAGGTGGAGCTGCGTCCATTTTAGATGAGGAAACCAGAGGCCAGGCGTGTGCCTGCTCACGGCTGGCCCTCAGGACTCAGCTGCCCCTTCTTTACTGACTTTACAGTTTTGTCAGTGAAACGTTTGTCCTGTTTAATTTGCTTATATAACAAGGATTGTGTAAAAACTGCCACTTTCTGTTGAACCCCAGCTTCCTCAGGACACAGGGGAGTCTGGCTGGGCAGCCGCTGCGGTGAGGACCCGGAAGCACCACACCCCCATCTGGAGCGGCCCCTTTTGCCCTGGACCTCAAGGCTGAAAACTCATCTCTCATCCCCCTCTCCTTGCAGATGGCAGCTCTTCAGAGCCCCTTCTATGGAGATAAAATGAACCTCTTCTCCCTCTGCCAGAAGATTGAGCAGTGTGACTACCCGCCTCTCCCCGGAGAACATTACTCTGAGAAGGTGAGTTTGCTGCCGCCAGGGCTGGGCCTGGTGAGCTCCAGGCGACCCGCAGGGCTCGAAGAGGGGCAGCTCCAAGATCCCAGGGCTGTGGGGCTGAGCTTGGGTTCACTTAACAGAGCCACAGAGAAGGAAGATTTCTGGGGAAGTGACTCAGAAGGGGAAACAAGCAGGCTGATTTTACCGGAGGTCTCAGGGACCAGTGTGGGCCCCCCCGACAGCAGGGCTGCAGGCCACCCACTGGCAGGAACCAGCAGGAGCTGCCCCGTCAGCACCCTCCTGCCCGTTTGGCTCCCACCCCAGCGCTCGAGCGGGAGGCTTGCTGCTGCGGGGCCCAGAGACAGGCTCCCGGCATCCAGCAACAGGAGCCAGACGCAGGGGGTAGCAGGGCCTGGCCGGCCCCACACCACTGCTGGCGGCCCCTCCGCTCCCATGACAGGGAACCAAAGCAAGCAGCCTGGTCTCCTTGCCACCAGAGACCTAGGTCAGACCCCTTGGCCTTTTATTTTCAATAGTTTACACTGAGCGCAGGACAGCCTGACAGGTCTGGCCGTCAGGCTGTGACAGGTGAGGCTGGGAGAGCATCATCTGCCTCAGTTCCCAGGCCTCACACTTTGCCTTCATGGATAAAAGCTGAGGCTGACATGACAGGCTTACAGCACAGCGTGCTCAAGAGTGTAAACAGGGCTTCCCTGGTGGCGCAGTGGTTGAGAGCCCTCCTGCCGATGCAGGGGACGCGGGTTCGTGCCCCGGTCCGGGAAGATCCCACATGCCGCGGAGCGGCTGGGCCCGTGAGCCATGGCCGCTGAGCCTGCGCGTCCGGAGCCTGTGCTTCGCAACGGGAGAGGCCACAGCAGTGAGAGGCCCGCGTACCGCAAAAAAAAAAAAAAAAAAAAAAGTGTAAACAGATGCATAGGTTTACACACTCCCCTCACCTTTCTTGGGCAAATCACTGAACTGAGTCTCAGTTTCCTCATCTGTAAAATGGGATAATCCTGGAATCTACTTTACTGGATTAAGGATTAAGGCAATGCATTTACAACCATCATCATCTGGCCGTAGCACAGGGCCTGGCTCAGAGTAAATGCTCAATATGGGTTATTTTTGTTCAAGGTCAATGCTAGTGTGTGTAATCGGGAGCCTGAGTCCTCCATGGGTCCACCCTGCAGGACCACAGGCCACTGCCTCACAATTATAACAGCTCACATTTATGATTTACTGTGTTGAATCCCCGCCTACCCCACCCCACTAATGCCATTTTACCAGGAAGGAAACTGAGATACAGACTGGTTAAGTAACTTGCCCAAGTCACGTAACTTGCTCACGGTGAAGGCAGGGTTTGACCCAGATGACCTGCACCTAGCCACTGCGCTATCCTGTTTCTTGAGGGCACCCGCCCCTCTTCTATAGCCAGTTGTCCAGCCAGAGTGAGGAGCCGTCCATGCTGCTCACTTCACAATCCTGGAAGCTCTGGAAGGAGCAGCCCTTGCCCACCAGGGCCCTGGGTCTGGGCCGGCCAAGCTGTAGCAACCAGGTGCCCCAGTGTGCACTAACCCTGTATCCCGGCAGGCCAGCTAGAAAGGTCATCAGCCACCTTTCTCCTGGCACCCTCTGCTCCCAGTGCCATGCCTGCGGCTCTGCGGACTCCCAGCAGCCAGAGTGAGGGTCAGGAGCGCAGATTCCTACAGAGTTCTTATGAGTACCTCTGGAGGAAGTACTTATGCTCCGGAGTGGAAGTTGGCAGGAAAGGAAAAACTAGTTAGAGCTCTTCACCAAGTTAATAGTTGCATTTGGTTTTTCTTCCCCATCTTTCGTTAGAATTTGGAATTTTGTTTGTTGGAATTTGTTAAGCTTGGAGCCATGCCACCTGGAGCAAATGACAACTTCTCTGTGCCTCAGTTTCCCCATCTATAAATGGGAACCATAACGTCTGCCTCATGGTTATGAGGCTGAAATGAACGAGTCCACATAAAGCCCTCAGCCCTCTTCCCTCCCAAGTCAGTCCTTCAGCATCCAGAGCTCCTACTCCCCAGAGCACCTGGCTTTCACTGGTTACGTGCAACTTCTGGGGGGTGCTACTTCTTAGCACTGGAGCTCCTCGGCACACCTCACTTTTGAAGTTATATGTCCTCTTAGAAATGGAAATAAGACACTTTCTCTTCAGAACTTTACAAACATGCACTTATGGCCAACTGTGTGGTTTACAAATGAGCAATTCGGGCCACAGAGACTTTACCTTAATGTGGTTCTCTTGGGCACTTTAACCTGTCAGAGGCCAACCACAGCTACCTTCCCCTGAATACTGTAAGGTTCTGAAGTGTATGGTCTCATCGTGGGCAACCTCAGACTCCAGGAGTGTCCAAGCCGGCTGCAGGCACAGCTGCATCTGCCCAGGGGCTTCCGAGTGTTTATAAAGCAGTGAAATCCCCAGAAAGGCAGCAAGCAGTCTGGAGCATCTCCTGGGGGAGCAACCCCAGGCCCCTCGGCCTAGAACACCTCAGGAGTGAAACAGGGAGTGTGCACCGTAGCCCGGGCCTCCGCATGACCCTCGTGCCCACCCCAGACTTGCTGACCATGGCCGCAGAGTCCCCGTGAGCCCCCTTAGTCAGGATCTCCCCTCTCCCTGCTGCGGCCCTGGCCAGCCCCTCCAGCAGCAGGTATTTAAATGAAAAAATTGCAGTGAGCCCAGTGATGCAAGTTAAGATGTAGGCTTTTTAAGGTCATTATTTTAATTACCATTAAAATAATTGGCACTCTGGCTCTCAGAAGAATGGAGGTGATCAGAGGATCAAGGTGCCCCTCCCCCACCCCGAGGCAGGAGCAGCCTTCAGTGTCTGTATAATTAAAAGCTCCGTCTTTCATGAGCACAATAAAGAGGCCAGGGGGTAGGCAGACTGCAGCTCTGCTGCATGTTAATACATTTATTATGATCAATAAGCCCTTGCCTTGAGTTTTGTCCTCTGGTTTGGGCATCTGCCATGACTGACAGCAGACACACACACTGTACGCACATATCTAGCCAGTCGTGTAGGCAGTTGAAAGTTCAAAATTATTTGGAGATACCACCCTCAGGGTCTCCAGGCATGGCCTTTGGGGCCAGACAGGCCTGGTGCGGGTCCTGCTCTCCCCTGGTGACTGTGACTCCTCGCCCACCACTCACCTGTCTCGAGCGCCATTCCTCATCTTCTAGTTGCCCTGAGGGTTCATGAGTTAATGCAGAGCCTCGACAAGGCTGCTTACGAATAATACGTATCATTCTCTCCCTTGCAGTTACGAGAATTGGTCAGTATGTGCATCCACCCCGACCCCAACCAGAGACCCGACATCAGCTACGTGCACCAGGTTGCCAAACAGATGCACGTGTGGACTTCGAGCACCTGAGTGTGGATGCAGCGCGCCTTCTCAGAAGCCACACCGCTCTGCCTTACCTGAGTCTTCTCTCCAAAGTGGCCACCTGGTAGCCGAGACCAACTAAGACAAGAGGGTTCAGCAGGTTCCCCAAAGAGGGGCTGGGCTTTACAGCAGATGGTGAATACAGGGCTGCTGGGGGGAGGGGCCCTGGTCACGTGTTACTGGTGGTCAGATTTGAAAGTCCTTTCTTTAAACTGTTGTGAACACTCTCAGCTGGGTTGCTAACAATGGTGGATGGCTCAGTGGGCCACTGAGGCACCTCTTATATCTGGATTGTAATGTGAATCTTTCGGATAATTCCTTCAGTGACCTGTCAAGGTTTGAACTAACAGGAGAATCCAGGAGACTGTGTGATTTGTAGTGAGCCTTTTAAAATGGTTAGTAGTAAGTTTGGTTTAGCTCTTAGAATCTTTTCAAACGATCAAGCTGTGTGCTTAATTTACTCCCTTGTAAGGGGGGGAAGTGGAAATAATTTTTTAAGTAGAGTGGAGATTTTCCTAATATTTTTATCTACGTTTATAACTTGATGAATGACGATGAGGCGAACCCAGCATCTGGTATAGAGGCAAACAGTATTTGAAAGCCATGAGTGTTTTCTGTGCAGCCCGGCTCAGCCATCCTCTCCTGAACACCTGCTAGTACTAGGCACCTCACCTGCTTGAATGCTGGCAGTTCATTTAATGATCAGTGTTAAGTGTTTTCCTCCATGAGAAGGAAGCACAGGATACGAAAAATATGCGGGCTTTGCCCTCAGGCTATTCTCTGTACAAGTTCTGGTTCTGCACCTTCCTAGCATGACCCTGGGCAAGTTTCTTAGCCTCTCTGAGCCTGTTGCCTCATCTGTAAAATGGGACTAATAACATCTACCTTCAGGGTTGCTGACAGAATCTGAAATAAAATATGTAAGTTACCTTACAGTACATTGTAGACGATCCAAAAATGGTAGCCACTCACCCCTTCACAAAGCTGAAGTCCATGGACCATGTAAGTCAAGAGTTAATGTGCAACTGTATTATTTGCAGGAAACCACAGAAATGTGTTCATTTATTTCTTGTTCCCAAATAGGATTAACTGTGAAGACTAATTTATAAATGTGAACTTAAGGAAAACTCAAGCTCTGAAGGAAATAGTTTGAATTTTGTTTTTACACTCAAGTTAATCCTCAAATGGTCTAAGTTGTCACCCACGACTTAGTGACAGTTCAGCCCTCCAGAAAGAGTACACGCCTGTCCGCTCCACTGGTGTCCTGATCAGGAGCTCTGACCAGGCCTCCCTGGGGATAAAGGATTTGGGCTGGGCCACTGCGCTGTTTCCACGTGTGAACTCTGTTCTACTGTAACACTGTCGGGTTTGAGAAATTTTCTTCAGATGCAGCCTCTGCTTTGTACTCATTCTCCATGGTTGGTTGAAATAAAATGGGGTAAGTGGGGTTCCTTCTGTGAATGAGTACGATTCATGAGTAATTTTACAACAGCTTCACACTGCAGCACAATTTCTAGAGCCTCCTTTAAAAACACAATTTCTCAGGCCCCAGACATTCTAAGTAATCTGGGAATTTTTTTAAGCTCCCCAGATAATTTTGATAAATCGTCAGCCAAGTTGCTATCCTAAATAATTCCATTGTTCTCCCCACCCACTCCTGGCAGTTTAACGAGGGAGGCTGGCCCAAGAGTGGGCTCACTCTGGAAGACCATGGCACCAGGCCTCTTTCTCTTGTCCCCCCAGCCATGCTCGCTCTGGGGGACAGTCAGGCACTCACCACTGAAAGTTTTTCTGATTCCAGACAGATTTTTTGCAAATACTCTGCTTACGGCTCTCAGAATCCCTACTGTGTCTGTCTCCCTTGGCAGTATCAGCGTTGGACATAGATGAACTTGCTTTCTGCATGCCATCCGCTTTCGACACCATGAAGACAATTCTGCCTACTACTCGGACCCTCTGGAGGTATACAATTTCAACCATTCACCAGGCTTGAGTGTTTGAGAAACGATCATATCCTAATTATTACAGATAGTAAGGCTCAAAGCATTCTTTTGACTTCGTGAAACTGGCCAAACGAAGTGGAGTTCACCCAGGTTCATGCAGCTATAGCAAAGCAAAACTGTCCACCTACCTGCTTTTTCTTGGTACTCAGAACTGATCATCTCTATTTCTTTCCTACTTGGCTGTTGGGGTAAAAGGCTGTGCTGCACTCATCCTAAAAAAACAAAAACAAAAACCTGGGACTACCCTAAACAAAAAGAAAGTTAGCACAAGGGCTGCGTGTAATAAATGTTCAACTGAAGAATCAGAGCAACCCAGTCTGACTTCCTGCAACAAATGAGGCCTCGTCTGTTTTTAGAAGGGTTAAACTGCTCTTACACCCACCTGAACGCAGAGTAGTATTCAGGGAGGGATTAACATCCTGAAGGGGAGGCCAGGTCGACGGGCCTTAGCAGCCCAAAAAACCACATAGCCCCGAGACTTCAGCCACTTAACTTGGTTTTCATTTTTAATGGGTTCATTCAGCAAACACTGGCCGAATGTCTTACAGGGGGAGCCTCCATTGCCCCCAGTCTTCTAGAGCAATAACCGGACATCCACCAACACCATTCAAGAAGTGTCCATTGTTTGGACTGTTTCTTCCAGCACCTCAATTTCCAGAGCAGTGACTTTTTCAGTGAGGACTGCAGTGGTCCCTTTCTCACACCTGTACCGGCCAAACCTAATGAGAGAAAAACAAACACAGAGAGTTAGGATCCCCCAAGGGGCCTGATGGAGGGCCGGAGAGAGGGACAAGTATGCAGGCAGCAAGCAGGCCTGGACTGGAATCCTGGCTCGCCTGACTCCCAGTTCTGCGACCTTGGGAGGATTCAGCTCCCGCAAGGTTCACTTTCCTCGGCTTTCAAGTGCTACAAAATGGGGATACCTCGTAGACATGAGGCACATGAAAAGAGATAATACAGAGCACCTAGCACTAGGTGGACATTCAAATCTCCTTCCCCACCTCACCATCCCCAGAAGATGCTGGAAAGCATTTGGGCCTCTGCCTTCAAGCTTCAACCTCCCTAAAGTACCTTTCAGTAACCAGGAGGAAGCGAATCCTTTCATTAAGCTGCCATGGCCACTCTCTTGAAGTAACAAGAATGACATAACTGTTACCTTAAACACTTTAAAAATATTTGGAAGCATAAACAGTATAAAAATGACCCGCAGCCAGACTCTGGGCTTGTCACTTTTTTTTTTTTTTTTTGCGGTACGCGGGCCTGTCACTGCTGTGGCCTCCCCCGTTGCGGAGCACAGGCTCCGGACGCGCAGGCCCAGCGGCCATGGCTCACGGGCCCAACCGCTCCGCGGCATGTGGGATCCTCCCGGACCGGGGCACGAACCCACGTCCCCTGCATCGGCAGGCAGACTCTCAACCACTGCACACCACCGGGGAAGCCCTGGGCTTGTCACTTTTGACCACACTCTTGAGACTCAAGAAGGGAGAGTTAACTGTCCCCACAGGGACATGGTAGATCAGCACGAGGACACACCCAACACCACCCTTCTCAAGGTGAATCTGACAGAGGTTTCTCTGAGCACAAGGCAGTCTAGAAGATAAAAATCTCAACGGCCGATTTTACAGTGGGGCCAGGAATTACAACACTGGCAAGCAGCAGCACAAGTCCAGCTGTCTCTTATCTGTCCCCAGCTGGGACACTATTTCTGTCAGCCTGACATGGACTAAGAGGAGGCTGCTGGCTGTGCCACGACTACGCGCTCCCTGAAAAGCCAGCCTCTCAAATGGGAGCTTGTGCTCGAAGAGGGCAACACAACAGAGCTCTGTACAAAACCAGGAGTAGGCACAGCCAAGAAAAGCTGGCCTTTATTTCTGCGAAACCTTCCCACAGTCCCCACAAAGTTCTCTGAAAGGATCTGAGCAGCAGCACCTTTTTAAGATGTGCCCCGCCCCTCCCCTGCTGGTGTGAAGACGCTGTTCCTTCCCCCACACTGGATGGACCCGTGGCAGCTTGTGGCCTTGGAGCCAGAGCCCCATGTGACTTCTGTGCGCCTGACTCATCTGAACCACAACGTCTGTGGGAGGTCTGGACACAACAAGAGCCTCCTCACCATCCTGGCTTACAGCACCTATTTCAGCAGCACGAAGGGAGGGCTTCTACCTGAAGCAACAGTGGGTTGCAAAACAGGGCTGCAGAGGAGCCAATGGGAACTTGCAAGGCCAGGTCCAACACAGCCCCAGGCCTGAAAGGTTGCTTCCCTCCCCACCTAGGACCCGAGAATTCCATGGGCTCATTAGCGATCACCTAGTCTAGCTCCATCATTTCCAAGACACGTGCCCAAAGTCACCACACCAGGCCATGACAGGTCCCCACCCCGAGCCAGAGCTCTTTGCTGCTGTGCTGCCCTACCCCATCGTGAACACGTCTTCACAATGCTAAGCGCACACTGCGGTGAATACCTGCTGGTTCTCAATGTCCTTGTGAATTACTCCTGACTTGGAGTTGAGTACACGTGGTGGGAGTTAAAGCACCATCGTGGCTGGTGATGTGCTTGCTCTCCTCCAGCGGAGCTTGGGGCTCAGTTTATAAATGCTGCTGTGTGCATTCAGATGAAGACGCTGGAGCAGAGCTCAGAAGCCACATTTTGAGCAGCTCAGCCTCCAGGAAGAGGTCAGGCAGCTGGACGGCCATACAGGACTGGTGATGAGCAGCTCACCTGCCACCAGGGCTGGACATCTTCCAGTTCCGCCAGCAAATCAACTATAAGCTCGCCCCTGACTCCGAGCTGGACTGCACCACGGAGAGCAGTGCCTGCTCGGCATATGCCATGGGCTAAATGGCATGGCTCCCTCCAGAGCAGGAAGCAACAGTTAGCTCCCAAGGCTAACTTTCAGAGACTCTTAACCAATGGTTGATAACCATCTAGGGAATGAAAACCACTCTGAGGAAAAGCTATGGGTCGGATGCCCTGGAGAATGTACCTTCTTACAGAATTTCATACGGAATTCTGAGGCATCTTTAAGAGACTAGAGAAAGGACAGCACGTGATTCAAAGCTCTCCCCGCAATCCCCAGTCTAGGAGTCTTTCCATCAACATTTTACAAATTGTATCACTTTTCTACACCTGACAGCAGCCCACAATCATAAAACAAATAATGATTCAAAGGTCTCTTGAATAAAGCTGGCTTGGGGACTCTGGCTTTACTTAACGTGGGTAAGAATCAAGAAAACCCTGTCCAGATGCCATGAATATAACAAGGGTGGCCACAGGAAGAATCTCCTTCACTTACCTGGTCCCCTTCTTATTAGGCACTGAGTACGGGCGGAGAAAATCCAGCTTGCTCTTGCTGATGACACAGAGATCAATGTTACTTCCAGACCCCAGGTCATTGAAGATGCCAGCTGCTATGGCTTCACTCACCAGTTTCTTGGCATCCTCCTCCTGAGAAAGAAAAGAGCAACAATAGTGTCCACAGTCAAATGGAGGGCCTGTTCTGATGTCCACAGAGTGCCTTCACAAGCAGTAAGAGAAAAGGAAAAGGAAAAAAAAAGAAAGCCAACCTGTGAGGCAGGCATTGTTTTCAGTGCCTGTTTTATAAATGAAGGAAAGGTCTCAAAGTACCTCAATATCTGCCCAAGGTTTATCAGCTGGTAAGTGAGAGACGCAGGCCTTTCAAGCTCCTTATGCACACACTCCCTCCTAAACAAACTGCAAACGTCAGACGCTCACCACATAACTGAGAACTGTGAGCTGACAGGGCAATTTATCATCTAAAACAGGGGTTGGGAAACTTTTAACAAAGGGCCAGGTAGTAAATATTTTAGACTTTGTAGATACACAGTCTCCGTCATAACTACTCAACTCAGTCATGGTAGCACAAAACAGCCACAGACAATACGCAAACAAGTGGGCGTGGCTTGTACCAATAAAACTTTGTAAAACAAAAATGGGCGCTGGGCTGGATTTGGCCCATGGGGTGTAGTTTGCAGGCCCCTGATCAAAAATGTCCAAAAATGGCTGGAATCTGCTTCCTGGTAACATAATGAAGAAAGTCAGTATCATGGGGAAAAAACTAACACCAAAACACAGCCCTGGGGAAATGTCGGCAGAGCCAAGGGTGGGACCTCTTGCCCAAAAGAATCTATCCCCTCCCACTAATGAGTCTGCATGTTCACTGAAGTGATTCCTTTCTTTGAATCACTCTCTTACTTTTCCTTTAAGAGCAAGTCTAAGTCTCCAACAATTACTGGTGGAAAAGTAGATTAATCTATTTCTTACCAAGAAGCATCAGACTCAGGTTAACTACAGTGCAGTGTAATAAGGGCTAACGGATAACTGAGAAGAAGCTGTGAGAACACTGGCTGGGGTCCGTAAAGCTTCAGGGAGGGCTGAAGGACAGGTTGCACACCAGGCACTCAGAAAACAGGGCAGTGAAACAGAAGGCAGGCGCCAGAGGCAGCAGGGCAGGACCTGGGGAACACCAAGTTCAAGCTCTCTATGTAACAAGGACAAAAAATGAACCAAACTCCCAAAGAAGAGACTTTAACTTGAGCTGTAGCCCACTTTCCCCGTACACCAGGACATGAGAGTCCATAAACATGCAAGCTGAAGTAAAGAGCTCATCCAAGTAACATCCTTGGAGAAACACGGATGCCCTGCCCAAAATTCCAGCCTGAGATCAAAGAGCAGGTCCACTGTCTTCAAGCCCTGAGAAGATGGGAGAGAGCTCTCAGAGCTCCTGCTCCTCTGCCGGCCCTAAGCCAGTAAGTGGGATTCCAGTGACATGAGCGCCCTCTTCAGACTCAGAGAAGGATAGAGAAGGCCCTGTTGGAAATGGGATCCTCAGCAACCCAGCAGCAGGGGCTGGGGGGGTTATTCTGACCTTCATCCCACCAGGTTTTTCCACTTCCTGAGTGGCACCTATGTGGGGTCAACGGAACCAGTTATTCTCTTGTGCACATACAGCCCCACAGAGTTCATTCAAACATGATCCTCTAATCAGAAGTTCTCTCCTGGGATTCCCAAGCCTAAGGAGGCCAAAAGCCTTACCAGAACCAGTGAAGGTGGTAGCAAATAAAGCACCTTAGAGCAGGAGATGGCCGCTGCCGCTGCTGCTGCTACCACAGAGACGGCAAAAACCAACCACTAACTAAACAAATGCCAAACCATTCCAACTTGCGCCTGTTAATAAATAACCCGTGGGGCGGGGTTGGCGGGGGCGTCCTGTGTATCAGAGCATCTTGCTTATACCTCTGCTCCTGACCTACATCTCCTCTTCTCTTCTCTGCTGTTTTATTATTTTGCTTTGTCATCACTGCTGCTGATGCCTTGAGCCAGCCAATAGTACCAAGTGGATGTCACAAATGCTACTGGCAGCACTGAGTACTGCACATTTAAATTTCCCAAATTATTTTATATTTGGGGATGGAGATGGGGGAAGACTTACAAGAAACTGAAATATACACATTATATTAGGCGTGCATACCTGACATCAATCCATTACAATCCACTGATACCAGGATGCTGACAATGCTGAGATTACAGGTGAATCTTCCTCTATTTTGCAAATATTCTTTAATGTGAGTAGATAAACATAAAACTTAAAAATGTGTAAAATATATTACATATAGCCTGAGTTACTCATAAAATTATCATGTGTGCTATTATTTAAGTGTAATGCTTTTAAAAATTGGAGAAGGGGCTTCCCTGGTGGCTCAGTGGTTGAGAATCTGCCTGCCAATGCAGGGGACACGGGTTCGAGCCCTGGTCTGGGAAGATCCCACATGCCGTGGAGCAACTGGGCCCGTGAGCCACAATTACTGAGCCTGTGTGTCTGGAGCCTGTGCTCTGCAACAAGAGAGGCTGCGATAGTGAGAGGCCCGCGCGCCGCGATGAAGAGTGGCCCCCGCTTGCCACAACTAGAGAAAGCCCTCGCACAGAAACGAAGACCCAACACAGCCATAAATAATAAATTTAATAATAATAAAATAAAAATAAATAAAAATTGGAGAAATATACCGTTTAAATTCCTCCCACCCCCCACCCCCAATTCCAGGGAAGATAATTCATTAAGGAAGGCAATATCACAGGTCTCTGATTTTCTTTCCCCAGTCCTACCCACCTCTCATACACACAGGACTGAAGATGTTATGAAATGGAATAAAGCTTACATTTTATTAAGCACCTACTATAATGTGCCAAATACTGAGTTAGGCACTTTGATGATCATCATCATTTTTACCCCTGCCCTTGACCATCTTCTGAGGTTGGTACTGTCAAAAACTAAGGCTGAGAGAGTGTCAATGACTTGCCCAAGGTCACATAGCTAATAAATAGCTAAAACAGGCCCACTGGGCTCCAGAGCCAGAATGCCACAGCACCACACCAGCTCATAAGTAATCTGTCTCAGCTCTGAGCTGGGGGCTCCTGAGCAAGTTGGGGACAGTGGACAGCAGTCCCTTGATTCAGGGTGTCATTCCCCCATCAGCAAGGATCTTCAGAACCTGAGCAAGTTTAAGAGAAAGATGGTGGTTGCCAACTTCTCTTTGAGCCAGCTAGCAGTCCCTCTGATGGTCATTTCCATGGCAGGGGGAAGCACTGTTTCCCAAACTGCCCACAGACCACCACTTAAACATTTCTACAATGTGATATGGCAGAAATCAATATTAAGATCCAAAGTCTTATTTCACATATTCCTCACCTCCACCAAAAACCCTCAAAAGGCAGAGTGAAAAATTACCAAGGCTCTTTTGTCTGCCCATTACTTACATAGTTAATGTCTTCAACAAATATTTACAGACACCTACTATGTGCCAGGAATTGTATCATATGACAAATATGGTCTTTTACCACAGTATTTCCATACCCAGAATTCTAGACACATATGCAAATATGCTACTGGGCATATTCATACTGTGTTTTCTTTATAGTGAATTTCATAATTAAGCAAGTCTTGTCTTTAACACGTGCTACAAAATATTTAGGAAAACTACTGAGAAAAACCATAAACTAAAAGCAAGAGGTGGGGAAAACACCACATTTTTATCTGTCTCTGGCTTACAATAAATGCAGAAGCATTGTTTCTTCCTTTAGGATTCATTCTTCATGAGGAAATTGCATCTCCCTTTTCTGGAAGAGGCAAAGTGACCTAATAAGTTCTGAGCAGCATCCGCCTGGGGACAGCTGCTACAGAGGGGCTCTGACGAGGGCCCTGCAGAGCCTGTGACCCCAGCTGTAAGGCTCTCTCCCACTGCCGGGCCAGCATGCTCCCCTGGCCAGCTGCTCATGGATTTACGTTGCTAGTCACAAGGGAACTTGGATTCAATGTGTAGACAGAGCAGCCAGACTCATCCAGGCTATTAAAATAAATAAATTAATGATTTTTTTTTAAAAAAGGCTCTCCACGCCAATGGCAGCTTCCTTTTACTTTGAGCTGCTCAGCCAAAAGATCACCATGATCCTGGTGCTCGAAAGTTAATTGGGCAACCCAGGTTCAAGGTCATCTGGCAGATGTGGAAGCAGACAGACTGGGTTTGAATCTCCAGTTTCCTACTTACTTACAGCTGTGCAACCTTGGGCAAGTCATTTCACCTCTCTGAGTTCATGCTCTTCCTCTGTAATATAGAAATGCAGTATAGAAAGCACCTACTATAGGGTCTGGCATATAGCTATTACTTAAAAAATGGTAACTTATTTATTAATACAGCAATCCAGAGGGCTCCTAGAAACACAATTTATCTCTAAGGAGTGACTGCCTGTACCAAACCCCAGGCCAGGAGAAGGAGGTCCAAACAAACCTGCTGACAAATCTTCACACAGTGCTGTGGAGAAGCTCCTATAATAATTAATCCAAGCAAAGAGCACACCCCCTAAAAGTTCAGAGAATATAAAAGGAGCACTTCCTGCTTTATGGCTACGAAGACCAAACTAACTGGGAATATCAGTCCCCCGGGCCGCCCCTGCTTCTTAAATGAGATTACAATAAGAGTGATGTACTACTTGTACTACAAGTCAGCTGTGACAAGCAGCACTTTATAGAGCTATCTGTTTGTCTCCATCACTGCATCGCACAATGTGTCCCCGGACTCCAATGTGCAGCTCCGTTTACCGCTACATGACAAATGGGCAGCACTTGTAAAAGGCAAAAAGCGGTCCATGTCGGCCATGTAATGGTCACCACAGCTGTACCCAAGTGCTTGAGGGGACAAAACAGACCCCCAAGTTCATTAAACTGACCAGTAATGGATCTTTCAAAAAGTGCCTTAGGAATCGTACAGAAAAGGCTAAAATAAATAACTCAGCATGGAAGGCTAATCTGAAACGGTGTTTGATAAATTATTTATAACACAGGCGATTGTCTGCATTTAATATTGCAGCTACTAGTAGCATCTTTAAAAGATGATTTATGTGTTGTAATGCTATTAAACTTTATATTGGCCCACTGCTAGCTATAAAGTCTGCTGAGATTCAGAGAATGAGTTTTAAACTGTCACTGCAACATCACAGGAGATGGAGGCTGTATTAAATCTTTACTTTAAACCTGTTATCTAGAGAGTTGCATTTTGTAGACACTCACAAACTGACAGATTACCTCAGCATCCGCTATGGTGCAGGTCCAAAGTAGTGCTGCAAAGAAACTTTTCCACATTATTCTTGTCTACAGCTACAATCAAATTTCTCTTCTCACTTAAGTGATTTTTAGATTGGGAATGTCACCAGAGTAAAATGTAGGTGCTCCAGCCAATGGGCACCCTGGACAGTTCAGCATCAAATTAACACTCTTTAAATAAACCCTCGACATTCTACTGTTCAGTTCTACTTTCTGAACAGTGCTTTACTTACATTGGGGGCAGGCGAAATATTAAATATGCATTTGACTAAAAACCTAACATACTATTTAAAATACAGCTTTGGAATCTGAAAATACACGTATATGGCAAGTCGTTTGAAACAATAGATTTGTAACTAAAATTTTTTAAGGAAGTTAAAATAAAATTGGTTATTTGCTGGAAAATACATTCCATTTATGTGGCTGAGGCGCTAACGTTAAGGCGGTTGAAAAAGAAAGAAATATTCAGCCTTCTTCATAAAGAAGGGAGCTCCCCTGGCTCTATTGTTCTTCAGGGCATTTCAGAGGCACCCCTTTGCTTTCTGTCCCACCGGCAAGGCAAGAGTCAGGGGACAGTGGCTCTCCTACCTTTGCTCGAGGGGAATAAGGATGTGGGTGGCATCATAGCTGAACTCTCTCACAATTTTCAACAATTTTCCTATTTGCAGTTAAATCTACAAGGATCATTTAGTTCACAACAGTTTGCTCCTTTACTAAAAACTAACGATCTTACTCAATAAGAATTGAAGCAGTCCAAATTCATCTTGGAAAAAATCTGCATAATCTTTTGTCACTCTGATTTGAAACAGCAAAAAAAAGCTATTGCTCTGATGATCTGCAGCAGAACAGATTAAAGTCTGGGTGTGACAAGAGTCTGGACTCTAAAAAGAGGACCAAAATCATGCCATTTCCATCCCAGGCAGCTAGCACAGTGCTTGGCATGAATGTCGACAAATGAAAAAAATGAAACATCAACTTCAAATGCATTCATGGCTTTGCCAAACTAAAGCATGAAATTAATTATGAAACAGATCAATACCAAAATGGGCTAATTCCCTAACTGCACCAGTCCCAACTGGGGACCAGGGAGCAAGAGGATTCAAAGACAGTTAAACACACAAAAGGAAGAGGTTTAAACACAATGTTCTGCAGTGGCCTGTTGACAAGCTGAGGTTCTGACTATGCCACTGATGTGGCCTGAAGGAGTCATTCATGGCTGATGGTTGAATAAAATTTAAACAGCTCAAAAAAGTGTTTAAAACAGTCCCCCCAAAAGCAGTGTGCTTCCTGTACCATGCAACAGACCTGATGTATTAGCCACATATTTTACAGTGGAAAAAGTTAATTTAATTTTTTTTTCAGAGTGGACTGTGTGACAAAAGCAAAGGTGTCTGAGTTTTGTTTTTGGCTTGAGCTGTTTGGGTTAACGCGGTCTGCCTGTGTAAACACCTGAATTGTCAGGTGTAACTGAGCTGCAGCGGGTGCTAAGTGTGTCCAGAGTGGGGGGTGAGTTAGTGACTGTGCCTTTAACGTCTAGATGGTGCTGCCATTTCTTCCCTCAGAAGCTTTTGTGGCATCCAAGATCCGGATGATGCAAATAATGAAGGACAAGCCGGCTGAGGGTGCAGGAGTGATTTAAGAGGTTTGCAGCCGGGATGGGAAGGGGAGTTCATATTCAAGGAACTGCCAACCAAGTCCCTGCCAACTTGGCCTGTCCCAGATCACTGAATGATGCAAAAGCCTGAGCACAACCCAGGCTAGGAGAGATATGAAAGGCTGCACAACCACAATGGGCCAGGAAAGGCCATCCCAGAACAAGAGAAGCCTGGAAGAACTGGGTCACTAATGAACACAGTGCTTAACTCTCTCTGAGCCATAGGGGGCCATCAGAATGGGGATAATGCCTCTGTCCAAGGGCTGTTGGGAGGAATAAAGGGAAGGGAATGCCCCTGACACACAGACTTGACAAAGAGAAGTGGCAGCAAGTTCAAGGGTTAGAAGGAAAGAGGTAAGGGTGCGAGAGAACTAACATGGCACCCACCACATCCCTGGGTCTGAGCCAAACACTTATGTTACTTATTTAATCCTCATTATCTCCACCTGTACCACAGAGGCAACTAAGGGGCAAGAATGGTTTGGCTGGTGCAATCAAGGCACACAGCTGTGTGTAAGTGGGACTCAAGGATCTGTGCCAAGTTAGTGCCTGGCACCACCAAAGCCTATCCCACCACAGGAAAAAAGGTGGTGGGCAAGAGGTTTTGCTGGATTCTGAGACAGCAAATGGAAGGAAAAACACCTAGGCTTCCAGAGGGAAAAGGACCAAGAGAGATGGGAACATATTGCTTTCCACAAGGAGAAGAAATCAGCATTCACAGCATATGTGTATACAAATATATATTTCCAAGGCTGCACTGAATCAAATATAATCAGAGAAAAAAAACAAAATACAAGAAAGACTGGGTTTAAAGAAAGAGTGAGAAATATGTTCAACAATCCTCCGAATGAAAACCAAGCCGCCCCAGGTAGTAATAAGATCTTAATAATATTTCTCTCTCCATAAAACAATGCGGTCAGTGATAACTCTGCCGATAAACTCCTGGAGATGTTGCAAGGGCTATGGCCTGAAAAGAGGTGGGCGGGGGAGAAATGAAGTAAATTGGTCACAACAAAGGTAAAAAATAGCCACGTTCACATCGAGCCTATCTACCTCCAAAGCCTGTAGGGTAGGAAACCTGTGCCGAGTGTAGGGTGCGTGGGGAGGCTACAGGGGCTGTTACACTGTATGATCCTGCTTCTACAGCCCCACAGGGATCAGGAAGGACTGGAAGGAGATCCAAGGAAGTACAGAGCACCCTTGTTCTAGGACATTTAAAGATGGCTAAAAAAAAAAAAAAAGATGGCTAAAAATGAGGCAAATTTCAAATGATGCAAAACCCATGAAACAAATGTACAGGTCAGCTTAGTTCAGCAAACATTTACTAATGCTCTGCTCTGATACTAATACACTCCACGGACACTATGACAAACACTGGCAATAAGTCCTGAACAGATACAGATCCTGCCCACAAAGAGTGTAGAGTCCAGAGGGAAACAAGTACAATATGGTAAGAGTCCTTAAGAGGCAAGGCTGACAATGGAACTACGAGCGTACAGAGGTCTCACGGGGCTCGGGTGATAAAGACTGGGCTGAATCTTGACACTTACGTAAATGGCAGCCAAGACAAGGTGCAGAAGTGATGGCAGAAATAAAGCTATGAAAATGGGAAGGAGAAAGGGTGTGGTCAGGTAGCTAGTTCGGCACGGCTGAATCCCAGACAGCCTCACAGGCCATGCAGAGAGCTGACCCTTCACACTAGTGGGAAGACATGGAAAATTTTAAGTTGGCAAATGATGTAGTTAGATGTGTGCTTTTTGAAACTGCAGCCTGGAAGCAGTGGGGGAGGAGAGGCCAAAGGCAGGCACAGGAAAGCAGGAGATAGTATTCCCAGCGAGTGCCGGTGATGGTGGGAGTGCCGGTGATGGTGGGCCTGGGCTGGCGGGGGAGGACCAACAGCAGGACTGGGAGGTGAATGTGGGAGAGGAGGAAGCAGCAGGCAGGGGGGCGTGCAGGAGAGGGAGAAGCAGAGAGTGCCACCTGGACTTTCAGCATCAGTCATGAACACTGACCAAACTCTAAACAAACTCAGCCTTCATAGAAAGGCCTTTTGTAACTTCTTGGCAGCTGTTTTTCTGGCGGGTTGATGGGAGACAATGATTAACTTAATTATATATTCTGCAGCAGGAACTCTAAAGGGTGTCACCAAAAAGGCACAAGATAAAGGCAAAGCCAATGAAAGTATACTGAGGTTGTTCTGGAAAAAATGACCTGGGCTGGAGCCAACCTGTAAATGCCACTTCACTGGTGGCAGGGCTTTCAAAATACTCCTGTCTGGCCTCTGGAGTGTAGTAGAAAGAGTATAAGGGAGTAGTTACCTACGGGGGCAAGAGCCAAAAGACTGTAAAGAAGGAAGCTCTAAGGGAGATTCATGGTCACGAGGGTTTGGCCATGTGCAAGGTACAGTTCTGAGGAAGCGGAAGCAGACAGGCCTAAGTAAAGCAGACAAGCAGAGACAGGATGGGGCAGGTGAGTCCGATCATGAGGTGCTACCAACTCAGATACCGTTCCATGAGGCCTCTGCAACCGCCTTTTCCTGGGACCCCAGGTACACATGGCCTTCAGATACACTGTTACTTAAGGTTCTTTGGGGGAAGAGGGAGCCTTCCAAAAGGGCATAAGGAAACTTCTGGAGCCGATGGATATATCTGCCATACTGATCATGGTGATGGGGGCTGGGGAGGAGGAGGGAAGAGGCAGAGGCAAGAGAATTAAGATCCAGGAGATCCAGGTATGAATCTAGTCTTGTTACTTACAGCTATGTTACCCCGGCGGTAAAGTCACTCAACATTTTTAAGTCCCAATTTCCTCAGCTGCAAAAGAGGCCTAAAACCATCGAGCACTAGGGCAGTTATGAGGATTAGAAGACTCTTTGCACAGGAGACACTGCTAGCACAGCGCCTGGTATGTAGGAAACCCATGATGAATGTTAACCTGATTGGATTCTACCCCTCTTTCTAACTTACACAAACAGTTATCAAAAGCTTAACCCTGGGATTCCCTGGTGGCGCAGTGGTTGAGAGTCTGCCTGCCGATGCAGGGGACACGGGTTTGTGCCCCGGTCCGGGAAGATCCCACATGCCGCAGAGCGGCTGGGCCCGTGAGCCATGACCGCTGAGCCTGAGCGTCCGGAGTCTGTGCTCCACAACGGAACAGGCCACAACAGTGAGAGTCCCGCGTACCGCAAAAAAAAACAAACAAAAACTTAACTACCAATGCAGTGGGCAACCAATAATAACTCAGTACTTTGTTTTTTCAACCTCTAGTTCAAAGCAAATCAATTATGAAACAAGCAATTTTACTGCAAATAAAATTCAAAATGACGCCATAACACTGCTCACATGAGCGTCTTCCATAAACTTCACTGCCGTGTCAATAAGACGTGTACTAAGTGGCACGTTTTCGCTTATTATACTTCACTAGAAATTCTACTCTAAAAGGAGGAGAGAAGATAACTTACATTTACTGTTTGCAGGCACTGTGCTGAGTACATTCTTCCACTTACTCTTCCAAATTACCCTTTAAGGTAGGTACTACCCCTTACACCCATTTTACAAATCCAGGAAACCAAGGCTCAGAGAGGGAAAATGACTAACCCAAAGGCATATGGCCAACAGCTAGAAGGCCTGAGGTTCAACATAGTTTTGTCTAACTCCAGAGCCCATGGATTTTTCACTCAAGACAGCAGAACCTCCAAACAATTAGCATCCAAAAACAGTAATGATACTTGTCTAGTCCTTAGATATAACTGGTTAATCACTCAAGGGTTTATCTTTTTAAAGTACCTCTAAAATTCTTCAAAGTTGCAAACATATTGCTTAAATAATGCTACTCTATCATTCCATTATTCATCTGGCTTGTTAAGAACATCCTGATGAATTTTTCTAATACAGAATGTACATTCATCAAATCCCAAAGCAAAAAGCCTATCAAATTCACTGTATCAGTACTACATTCAAATGTTTATATTGGGGGCTTCCCTGGTGGCGCAGTGGTTGGGAGTCCGCCTGCCGATGCAGGGGACGCGGGTTCATGCCCTGGTCCGGGAAGATCCCACATGCTGCGGAGCGGCTGGGCCCGTGAGCCATGGCCGCTGGGCCTGCGCGTATGGAGCCTGTGCTCCACAATGGGAGAGGCCACAGCAGTGAGAGGCCCGCGTACCGCAAAAAAAAAATGTTTATATCTCCCTAAAATATATGCATAGGACTTCCCTGGTGGCGCAGTGGTTGAGAGTCCACCTGCCGCTGCAGGGCACACGGGTTCGTGCCCCGGTCCGGGAAGATCCCACATGCCGCAGAGCAGCTAGGCCCGTGAGCCATGGCCGCTGAGCCTGGGCGTCCGGAGCCTGTGCTCCGCAACGGGAGAGGCCACAACAGTGAGAGGCCCGCGTACCGGAAAAAAAACAAAAAAAAACCCATGCATAAACCCCTCAGCAAACAGAATGAGTCAAATTGTTTTTTAACCACCTTGTATGTCAATAAAAAAGATACCATTTAACTTAATTTTCCCATCAGGCCATTTGTTGATTGTAAATCTTAACTGAAACAGACTAAGAAAAGGCATTTTAATTTTCTTTTAACATTTTGGGGCAAGAAGTAGTCAGAGGATAAGAGAGCAAACTTTTGTTAAGCCTGACTGCAATTTACAAATATGGTCCTCCTAACAATTCCTTCAGGTACTGACTTTAAGCCCATTTTACAAATGAGTTTTATATTTTACAAACTGGGGCTACAGGTGTTACAGAAGAAGCAAAAATCAATCTTCAACCTAAACCGCTTCCAAGTCCATGCATACACTTTCCACCATGCCCTGTTCTTATTCCTCTACCACCCCAATTCAATTTATCTGAGTTAAAAGAAACTAATATATTTGTCAAGGAATCAAAGTTAATGAGTCCTTAAGTCTTTTCAGCATTCCAATATCACCACAGTTCTGATTTTAGAAAAAAACATATTCCAACATTATGACAGGGTGACGACTATGAGTGTGATTGTGTTCTACAGATACAATGTTCATTGCAAATATTTTCAAAAATCTGTAATACTAGGTGGAATTTTAAAGTATCTATTTAGCACAACTTCATATCATTTTTAAAAAATTTTGTTTCTGCACAATTTCAGGGTTAGGGGAGAGTGGTATAAATTACCTCACAGAAACCAGCAAGTAACATTATCTGTTAAGGTTAAAACTTTAACTACCTTCCTGAGGTATGCTGCTGGGGTCTCATTACAGCAGGTAATCTCACATTCTGCCATGCACAATACACTAAGTACCAGCATCTCCCAATTACATTGTAACGTAAATCTCAAAGGACATTTGAAAAGTCTACACAGCTCCTGCACCCACTGCCGAAACACAACCACCTCTAATGGAACGTGGCAGCTTTCTAAACTAATATTCACACGCCGGGACAGGGATGCTAAGCGCGGCCTTATCCCACACTGAAGAGCGGATGCTAATTAAAAGCCCACACTGACTTGGGAAATGACCACTCAGACAACTTTAGACACTGTCTGGAGTTCTGTTTTCCTATTTCCAAACATGTTCAGCTGCCCAAACTTCCAGGATTACACAACTGAGAGAAAGTTAGAGCAGGAGTCCTCACACCTTTGTATGTGGTGATGCCCCTCTTCTGGAATAGCTTCCTCTCCTCTTCAGTCTCCCTACCCCACCCCTTCGTCAAACCCCAAGACAAAAAGAATTTCAAGTGAGGAGTCACATACTCTTTGAGGCCACCTTAAAGTTCCCCAGACAGATTTCACCAATTCCTCTGATCGTGACCACTACACCCCCCTTATATGCAGCATTCTCGTACTTTCAGTACTGTTTGTGGGCCTGTCCACCACCCCCCTAGGCTGTAAATGTCACTAAGAAAGGGCCCTGCCTCATAATCACAGAGCTTGGCACCTGGTTGGAGATAAATAGAACTCAGGTGAATGGATCTCAAGGCCGCCCTTCACATCTCAGAATGACCACCATCTCTCAATAGTTTACAGAAGCCTTAATGGCGACTCTAATGGGGATATAGAAGATGTTCTTCCGGTGGTGTAGGTACCAAGAAACTTCTGGTTTCTTTGCCCACTGCTTTTGCCTTTGCCAACTTTTATGTGTCTCAGAAGTCTTTGAGAAAGCACCTTTTTAAAAAAGCCTTCAAAACAGCAGAGGTATCCAAGGTACATTTGTTCTTACTGTAATCATTTGGCTATTTCTGGAACTGTTTTTACTTCGGTTAGCAAAACCTAGACTTGATACAGGCTGAGATGCAAAAAACATAACTGTCATAATAGTAGTAATGGCTTTGAAATATCTCATCTAAGCCAACTTTCTCATACCTCTTAAGAATTGTCAATCTCTTCAAATATTGGCAGCTCCATTTATTCAGGTCTTCCGATACATAAAATTTGCTGACTTTTCCCCCCTTGAGTTGATGCCAGATATATGAAAACCTTATAAAAGCTTTTTTTTTTTTTTTTTTGGCTAGAAATGAAACTTCTCTGCCTGTGAAAATTATAGGGGCATTTTAAAATTACCGTATGTTTTAGATCAGAAGGTAAAAACAGTACAGCAGCCCATGAAAGCTTACAATTAACTCATTAAAATACAGTTCAAGCCCTCAAGTTCCCCTACTCTTGTAGGCAGTGGTCCCATTTAACATTTAAATATCCTGTGTCAGTAAGTTTACCATATTTATGTTCATTTACATGTACAATGTAAACATACATAGGTACCACATTTAAATATTTAGCCCCAAATGTTATTTTAAACTTAATTTTTCCACAGAGCTATTTGATTTTTTAAAAATAAGAAGACAAAACTTCCCAAAATCCTTAATCACACTTCAGTGTACATTAGCGAATGTATAATGTGTGGCTGCTTTGCACACCCACATGCCCACTACCTCCCCCTTTCTAATACTGCACACCACACAAGTATAATAAACCATGTTAATATTTCATACCACTGTGAAATATGCTGGAGTATCAATTCAACATCTGCTGTCTTTAGGGTCCGGGAGTCCCGCAGAGACACTTTCAATTTGTAATTGAGTTCTATGCTGAATTAATCAGCAGTTTATCTTTTTTACTAAAATAACGTCTTCACCACTAACCCAGATTTACATTAACAATTTATGCCAAATTACCTGCCAAGGCAAAACTTATAAGATTCTAAGCTACCATCCAGTAACAGTCCTATATTTCATTTCTTATAATTTCTCTAACCTATACACAAGAAAAGTAGAAATCCATTGTTCAAGAGCTTGCCAGTCTCTACCCACAGATGACCTCCTGGATTTGAGACGCAGAGCCTCACTTCTGACAGTGAAATTAAAGCAGCCGGGGTGGAGGGTGTGGGTTCCCATCTTCTCCTGAAAGCCACCGTTCAATGTTTTTATGATTCAAAATTTTTACAAAATACGATTTCTAGAATGGAATGAAATCAGTAAGTAATAAAAGAGCTTCTTTTATTTCTTTTCCCAAGGAGCTATGACATTCCAAGTCTTGGCTTGAGTAACAAAAAAGACAACCTACATAAAGGAAGCATTTTTTAGTACCTTAAATTATGTCCCTGAGTCCCAAGTTAGCAAAGGCAATTCAATTTGATAAGAGATAAAGAAGTCTATTTTTCTCTTTGATATCATGATGCCGAATATATCAGCAATAACACCTTCCTTTTAATTCCACCTCTATAGTTGAAAGTCACCAAACATTTATTTCTATCCAGCATAATTATCCCTAGCTCTTACCTCTCTCTGATTCAAGAGTCTCTGGTCACGAAGAAGTTACATTCTGTCTGCTGAATCCTTGCCACAGGTGCAGCAAGCAACATACTTTGTGAAATATTTCTCCTATATAGTATATTTTCCCCTACCTTTCCACAGTTATAGTAAATATGTAAAGCAAAAACATCTCAAATGGAACACCTGCTCCAAAGAAATGCATCATAAATAATCACCTATCTACTACCGAGTAAAATAATCCCTTGTTTTCAAGCTACTTTGCCCATAGCTGTTTAAAGAATTTCCACCATCATACAGAATGGTCTCTTTCAATACTACCTCTGAATTACAGCACCAAGTGTATGCATTCAGCTGGTATCCAATTAGCACCTGCTGATCGATTACATATTATTGATTATATAAGAAAATGAAGTTCAGTGTATACACAGCAGGGTAGAAGACCTGGAAAAATTTTTGCACAGAAATATTTTTGGTGGAAAAATCAACAACGAGTTTTCAAAGTCAATAACTATGGCAGTATACCATTTGCAGTGTTCTCATTACTCTTCAAAGAATTTGAAATGGAGAACTTCAAATTTTACAGAGGGTCAATTCCCTTAGATTTGTTGATTCTTGAATTCCAGAGGCCTGGCCCCAAGTGGCCATTTCTAAGTCAAGGAAGACGAAGGAATCCAAAGGGAGAGAAGCAATTATATATCTGTGACATTCCAAACTCTGTATGGTAGGGAGCAAAGTCCTGCTCTTGAATCATCAGGTGAAACAGCAGAGAGAACTTGCATCTGCCTTACAAAACACCACAAAATGAAAATGTGAGCAAGAAGATCCAAGGGAGTAAACTTAACTCAAGAAGTCCTTTTCTCTTTTCTGCCTCTCCAAAGCTGGCCCACCAGTGGGTTCAAATTCAGAACAAACTCACTCTTTCAAAAGGGGGCAACTCAAAACATCTGATGCTGGTGAGAAGCTTTAAACCATCAACAGTGTCTTATCATCTATTCTAAAGGTTGAATGGTAATTCTCCAAATCACTCACTGAACCATAAGGCCAACTTTAGTATCTGTTCATTTTTAAAATTAAGTCTTTAACTCCACTGGAAATCACTACCAGGAATAATTCTATACAGGGCCCCAGGGATTATATCTTTGGGTTCTGACACCTCTAGAAACTTTTTTTTAACGTTAAATACAACGAGAGAAAATTACTGGAGAAAAATTAATACATTTTTGATCTAACAAAAAAGACACACTTTACTATGTCTAATGTTTCAGGTTTTAAGGAAAACAAATAAGCAGGAATTAGGACCAAAAGCAAATGACAGTAACAGCCTCAGGGAGAGCCTCTAAAAGGGACCTTCCAATAGTTAAACACACAACTATCCCAATTACTGCCCAAATCCAGTGCATAAAGAAGTGTGTCAAATGTTTTAATAGTTACATTTAAACATTTCTGTAGTTGCATTAGTTCTTAACCAATAAGGAATCCATCAGTTAAGACAATGAGACACCAACTCACACCCACCAGGATGGCTATAATCAAAAAGCCAAATGATAAATGTTGGCAAGGGTGTGCAGAAACTAAAATCTTTATACACTACTAGTGACCCAGCCACTTTGTAAACCGGTCTGGCAGTTCCTCAAAAAGTTAAACATAGAGAGTTACCACATGACTCAGCAATTCTACTCCTAGGTATATATATACCCAAGAGAAATGACAATATATGTCCACACAAAAACCTGTACACAAATGTTCACAGCAGCACTATTCATAATGGTCAAAAAGTGAAAACAATCCAAATGTCCATTAACTAATGAATGGGTAAATAAAATGTGATATATTCATACAATGGAATACTATTCAACCATAAAAAATGAAGTATCAATACATGCTACAAGGATGAAATATTATGAAAATACTGTAAGTTAAAGAAGCCAGTCACAACAGACATATTGTATGATTCCTATTGTATGAAATGTCCAGAACATGCATATCTGTAGAGACAGAAAGCAGATGAGCTATTACCTAGGGCTGGGAGGGCTGAGGGGAAATGGGGAGTGACTGCTAATGGATATGGCATTTCTTTTGAGGGGGATGAAAATGGTCTAAAATGGATTATGGTGATAGCTGCACAGCTCTGTGAATATACTAAAAACCACAGAATTGTACACTTAAAGTAAGTGAGCTGTATGCATGTAAACTATATCTCAATGAAGCTGTTATTAAAATAATAAGGCATCCAACATTTTTAGAACAGAGGACCTAAAAAAAAGTCAAAACATCTAGTGACATGTCACCCATCAATCAAAGAATTCACATTCTGATAGTAATTTTTTTAAAGGTAGAGATCACAAGAAACAAAAATGTCAGCATAGATTCTTAGGAACATTTCATAAGAATTAATTTTGGCTTTAAGTATATATATTTTTTCCCAGATATACAAGATACCTAAACAGATGTAGTACCAGACAAACATAACCTTAAAATCTAAAAATCTGGAAAAGTGAGTCAAGTTCAGCTTATCAAGCTGACACCTAATTAAACTGCTACAACAAAAACAGTCTTAAACACCATCAATATCAATACAGACAGGAAAATCACTGTTTATGATAGCTATCGAGGGCAAGTTTTTTGTTTTGTTTTGTTTTTAATTTTGCATTTACTTAAAACTCTGTTTGATGCTAGCAGGGTTCAAGTCACACAGGAAGGTGCTCGGCTAAACACTGATCATCTTCCTTGATCTCCATTGTCTGCTGTGTGGGTTCCGCCAGCAAAACCTCCCAGCGAGTGGTCACCTTCCTATGGAGTCATTAAACCTCTGAATGTCAGCTGGTGGGATTAGCCAGCAGCTTCCACACCTGAGCCCCCGTGGCAGGGACAGAGGCATTTGGATCAAGATCACTAATGAATACAGAATTCATATGCCGCTTGTCAGGGCTCCTGAGCTGAGTCGCACAGATGCAACCTAAATAAGACGGAGGACAGAACAATTGTTGACGAAGATTAAAAAGTTTTGGCAGTTGGGGTAAAAAGAACACCTCATTATTCAAATATGATAGTCTTGCTTATTTATTTATTTTTGGTTCAAGTTATTTATGATTTGCCTCAAATGGACAAATGCCATTCACCAATATTTAAAGGCTTATTGGTCTCATTACTAAATTTGAAGAAGGCTATGCCATCTAAACATTAGCTATATAGAGAAAAACAGCTCCCCTGAAAATATCTGAAAACTCTGAGGGAAAAAACAACCTCAGGATATTTGTGGGGGAGGACAATTAAAAGATGAAAATAAATTCTGATGAATTCAAAGAGAAGAAAAACATAACCTTCCACAGCCAAATGACTTACTTATATTTCCCAATATCTCTGTATTTCTAACTTTGCATCTTTCCATCCCTGGGTTCCTTCCAGTCACTGAGCTCACCAAAGAGGTTTATACACCTCCTCTGACATTCGTCTGGCTTCGTGCCATCTTCACAAGACCTCATCAGAGAAAAGGAATAGCCCAAGCAGCCCACACCTCTGCTCAGCTGGAATAAGATGTCTTCCCCACTCTGTTGTCAAAGAACTACAGGCCTAGCAAAGAGGCAGAAGAACAGGGTGATCGATCACATCGGAGGGCCAGACTGACAAGGGTTCAAACCATGATTCCATCACTGCCCGGCTGTGTGACCTCGGGTAAGATATGTGACCTCCCTACACCCTATTTTTCTTCTCAACAAAACAGGGATAACAAAGTACAGACCCCACACGACTGTTGAAAAGTAAATAAGATGATGCAGACAAAGCTGTTAGAAAAGAGCCTGGCACAGCATAAGCACTCAAAAAGCACCAGCTACTATGACTGCTGTGTTTTCAATACCTTCGCCCCATAGCAAAAAGGCAAATATTTCCATAGCCTGTGCTGTGTGTTAAACAGGCTTCTTCTACTGTCATGACCACTAGCTAGGCCTGTCTCCGATTTTAAGCTTTCAGATAAGAAAGAAGAATCATACCTAGGACTTCCCTGGTGGCGTAATGGTTAAGAATCCTCCTGCCAATGCAGGGGACATGGGTTCGAGCCCTGGTCCAGGAAGATCCCACATGCCGCGGAGCAACTAAGCCTGTGTGCCACAACTACTGAGCCTGTGCTCTAGGGCCCACGAGCCACAACTACTGAGCCCACAAACCTAGAGCCCATGCTCCGCAACAGGAGAAGCCACCACAATGAGAAGGCCGCGCACCGCAACGAAGAGTAGCCCCTGCTCGTCACAATTAGAGAAAGCCTGGGTGCAGCAACGAAGACCCAACGCAGCCAAAAATAAATAAAATATAAAATTTTTTTAAAAAAGAATCATATCTATCATCAACCCTGACACAAGTACAAATAATGTTAGTCGTTGCTATGTGATGTTTGTATCCTACTACTGAATTACTAAAACACAGAAGCAGCTCCCATATTTTAGAGCCAATTTCGTGTGAGCCATCATATGAAGTGCTTTACAGACCACATCTAATCCTGACAGCAGCCCACAGGCAGGTCTCTGGATCCCCGTCTTCTGGATGAACAGTGCCGGGCTGTGGCTTGCCCACAGTCGTGCCGTGCGTACAGTGGAAACACACTCACAGGCCAATCCTGTAGCTCCTAAGCTCCTGTGCCCTTTTCCATCTGACCACATTGAACTCATGCTCTATGCTTCCCCTTGGGACCAGTCTATGTGCCAAACTGAATAGATTCTTTTTTTTAATCAAAATAATGCAGATCTCTTACACTATTGTCCATCTGCATGGCACAAATAAATCTGAAACTTCAGTGTCTTTCTACTATTAGACTTGAACAAACAAAAAACTACAGTCACTTCTAAAATTTGCTATAGAACACCATATTGGTATCAACTCTTTCATTATGTAAAGTGGATCTATAGCTGCCTGCCATGACAGATTAATTCTGTTTCCTCCGTAGCTACGTGTTTGGCATCACGTTTGTGAGGTAAACACAAGCCTTTAGGGCGATAGCTGCTCACATCTTTAGCAATAAGGGCTCCTCTAGAGGCCAGCACTTGCCAAGTGATAAAATATGACTCCATAAATCAGACGGCTGAAGTGGCACTTGTATACGTCACCATCTATCTTTGCAGCTTCTCTCTAAAGGGTATAGGGTAAGAGCTCATCCCTCGGTATTGTGACCAGAAAAAGGACCATCACAGTTGGCACTGACTAAGCATGTGCTACTTAAAACTGAAGACACACTAAGACTGGGGGGGAAAAAAGATCCTGCTGGTGTTAGCACGCCTCAGGCAGTGGTAGAAGCTTCAGCAACTCATCTTCAAAAGGCAGAGAGCCAGAGCTCTAGAAACCTGCAAAAATTGGCTAAGCCTGCAGTCTTCATTTCTTTAAGTTGAGCATCTTCAAAGTCTAGAATTCTAACTGTAGGGCACAGCAGCTGCCACTGCAGATCTGATCCTCTCAGCTTTTGGCAGCTCTCAACTTGAGATTCTAGCAAAAGAATTTTTCAAGTTGCTATTATTGCCTGTCATGGATTTATAAATATTGTGCGCTATCTGCTGTGGCATGGCTCTCATGGGACGCCAAAGCATGCCAAATGCGTAACAGAATGAAAAACAGTTTCTATTCTTCAAATAAATGCTAATTTTTTTAACTGTGCTCACATGATGTGTTTGTTGACCAACTTCAATAGTACAGAGTATGTATCAGAGAGGGGAAAAAAGCTGATTGTCTTTTCCAGCAGTATTCAGCTGCTACTTTCATTAAGCTTGTTTAATTAGATTCCAGATGCTAATTTGCAAGTCGATACCAGAGGGTGCAGGACAGTTTGCCTTTGAATCATCTCCCTGTGATGTGAGGGTCCTGCCGCACACCGCTACCCTTCAGCAGCCCTCACACGCTTTCTGACAATTAGTGCAAAGAGGGGACAGTACTGATCTTGACAGACTAAATATTAATCTTCTACCCATTTTTATGAATTATAATCTTCAAGAGTTTAAATTTCTCACTGGGCCAAATGGAAACATTCCTTCTTACAAAGAAACAGGATGGAAGGAAAACTAACCTAAGCTATCAGATTCATTTCCTTAACCCTCCCCACCCTAAAATAAAAGTTTTTATTTCAGCAATTTTCAAGATACATACTCGCACAAAGCTAACACCATATTTCCAGGTACAATGGTCAAATTCCTCATAACTTAACTGGAAAATGGACTCAGAAGGCCACAGTGTGTTTATCACTAATTTCCTGTCCAGCTAGCCTGTGGATAATAACCAGGATAAGGGGCTTAGTTCTTATGCCAGCCTTAACAATAGGAGAAAAAAAAAAATTCTAGGGGAATGGCTCCACACAATTCATCGTCACCAAAAAACCCTCTATTGTATTAGAGGGTTTAATGACCCTTGTCATTAGGTCAACTCACACATTTCAAAATCCACTATTCTGCTAATACATAGGTACAGTGTCCAAATAAGCACCTTTGCTGATAAAAACAAGGCATGAGATTTATCAGCAGTAATACAATTTTTTAATGCCTTCATTTTTATCCATCTGAGAACTATGAACACTAAAGGTGAAGTTATCAAACTGTTTCAAAGGAATGTAAATCTGGGACCAACTAAGAAAGGTTGCTTCTGACACCTTTTTATCCACTCATTCAACAAGTACTGGCTGACTACCTACTATGCACCATTTTAGGTGTGAGGAAATAGAAACGAATAAGCACAGTTCCTGCCCTCAGAGAACTTCCAGGCTAACAGCAAGGAGAAAAACAAGAAAATGAGCATCCCAAGACTAGGACAGGCAGTGTTAGGGCCACAACTGAATGAGAATTTTAGAAGATTTTTAATGGGCCTTAAACTCACAGTTAGCCGGCAGTTTCTCTGAAACCTTGAGTCAGAGCTTTTACCTGAAGCAAATCACTGGTTCAGATTACTTCTAAAGGCAGAAGTCCATCTTAGGCATTTATGAATCCCAGCTAGGTTTCACTGTTCTGCTTTTTGGCCTGTAATTTCCCAATGAGCACCTGCCCTTTGGCCCATCTTCATTTCGGCCGTGTACTCAATGGGGTGTTTGGTTTGTTGACTCTGGCCCAATACTGTGTATTATATGAGAAATGTACTAGTTATCTTCTGTTATCTCAAAAAAAAAAAAAAAAAGAAGTTCAGCACTTTCCAGATGGGAAGAAGAGAAAGTCCCCTCCATTTCCCAGGTGGTTTTTGATGACTCAGATTTTGCTTTAGCTCCGGGTTATCCTGTCTCAACTCTACAAACATGTACTGAACATCAGGAGCTGAAGAGGAGAGATGATTTCATGGTCCCTGCCCTCAAGGGTCTCCCCTCTCTCGGCAAGTAGCAGAGATGCCCCTGAAAACAGCCATAAAACAATGGGACAGGTGTGTACAATGCAGTATGGAAACACAAATAAATGAGGAAGAAGGTGAGAGCATTGCTGGCAGGCACCGGCAGAGAGCAGGATTCGACAGCAAGCAAGTACACACTGTATTCAAAGAACAGCAAGCAGGCGAGAAGGGTTGAAGTGAAGCAGGAATGCAGACCTATGTTTCCTAAAGTTTAATATTAATACCCCTGGGCTTACATGATGGTGATACACGAATACATTTTTTATTTATATTAATAGTATGCACTCATTTTCATGTCTTGGGGGGAAAAATAACCATCACATCAAACCCAGGATTTCATAGACACAAACTGTATTTTAAAAATAAATTTAAATTAAATAGGTGAACTAGAGTGGCTGTAGGGAAGAGAGGAAAGGGAACTGACTTGCAAGGAGAACTTCTGCAGTGAAGGAAATGTTCTGTCTTGATCTGACTGATGGTTACTTGCGTAATTACAAATGCCAAAATCTATCGCACTATACAGTTCAGATCTGTGCATTTTATTTTATGTAAATGATAACTCAATTTATAAAACAGTGAGCTGATGTAAAAGAAAATTTTCAAGAAAAATAACAGTAGAGGTGGCATCCAGACATGGCAGAATCCTTAAATGTAGTATGCAAATGACAAGTTCAAGACTAGCCCTGTCCAATAGAAATATGTGAACCACATATTTAGTTTTAAATTCTCTAGTAGCCACGTATAAAAAAGTAAAAATAGGTGAAAAAAATTTAATAATATTTTTATTTAACCCAATATACTTAAAATAGTATTGTTACAACATGTAACCGTATTACTAATGAGATATGTTTTTAAACTTTTGGACCCAGTCTCTGAAATCTGGGATGTGTTTTCTACTTACAGCACCTCTCAATTCAGACTAGCTACACTCAAGTGCTCAACAGCTACATGTGGTTTGGTGGCTACCATACCAGACTGTGCAGCCAAAGACAATGAGAAAACATTAAAGGTTTTTAAGGAGGCAGGGACTTTCATTCCATAAATACTACAGTCTAGGCCCAGCACTGTCCAAGGCACAGGTTTGCAGTTTAAAAAAAAAAAAAAAAAAAGACTATGGGCTTTTCCTAATTTATTTGTTTTAACAATAAAGCCAAGAGTTTGTTTCATGAGCCTGGCCTAAAAATCACTGTTTGGCAAACGATTTGTAATTATGAGAGCCTGAAACTTCCCCTCCCCATGCAATTCTCTATGAAGTGAGCAGCAGTTACTGTCCTGGAGATCCATGCAAGACCTGAGAGGCAGGTCTCCTGGGTTTGTTTGAGACATGTCCAGAATCCTTTCCCCTACTAAAGGGAAATAAGCAGACTTAGTCATTCCAACCCTTCAGTCTCAAAATAGGCAAGAAAGAAAAGTTATGGAGGGCTTCTTGCCACAGAAAGACAGAAAGCCTCCATGGAAAGAAGAAAAATAAAGTTTGGAAATTTGAAACCAAATGTTTCCATGAGTTCTATACAAATGCAGAGCCAGAAATGACACCCTGGCCGAATTCTCTTTCACAGCAAAGTCACTAAAACAGGGTTCTCTCAACTTTCCTAAGCAGTCTCGGCCTTCCACTGAAACCACATCACTTAATCGTCACCAGAAGAAAGCAGGGTGGCCAGCAGTTAGTTGCTTGGTCTTCACAATAATTTTATTATCTATTAATATCCCTTTAGATTTTTTTTTTTTGGCGGTACGTGGGCCTTCACTGTTGTGGCCTCTCCCGTTGCGGAGCACAGGCTCCAGACGCGCAGGCTCAGCGGCCATGGCTCACGGGCCCAGCCACTCCACGGCACGTGGGATCTTCCCGGACTGGGGCACAAACTCGTGTCCCTAGCATCGGCAGGCGGACTCTCAACCACTGCGCCACCAGGGAAGCCCTCCCTTTAGATTTTTAAAAGTATTACCATTGCCTTCTATTTACTTTTAAACTCACTTCACTGGAGAAGCAAGTACTACCTTCTCCTTAATAAACTGACTTTTTTTGATTGTCAGTCTGTGTCAAGTGTCAATAAGTTCAGTGAATAAAAACCACTCACCTGAAATTGTAAATTTAATTAACAATCTGAAATGGGAATTCAGTCAACCTGTTTCAAGCTCTCGCAGCTAATACAAAACAACAAGTGCTCTGAATTATAGATAAAATTGATCTAAGGAACACAACTCTTCAGACTGATAATATCAGAAATTTTATTGAAGGGATGATTCACATTTCCCTTTGCTTCCCTAAATCAGCAATATTAAGTTCATGGCCTTTGAATCATTTCAAATCCAAAGTCTAAATAAATAATATAAAATTACTTTAGCAGTGTTAAAATCACTTTTTTTTTTTACATCTTTATTAGAGTATAATTGCTTCACAGTGGTGTGTTAGTTTCTGCTTTATAACAAAGTTAATCAGTTATACATATACATATGTTCCCATATCTCTTCCCTCTGGCGTCTCCCTCCCTATCCCACCCCTAGAGGCAGTCACAAAGCACCGAACTGATCTCCCTGTGCCATGCGGCTGCTTCCCACTAGCTTACGTTTGGTAGTGTATCTATGTCCATGCCACTCTCTCACTTTGTCACAGCTTACCCTTCCCCCTCCCCATATCCTCAAGTCCATTCTCTAGTAGGTCTGTGTCTTTATTCCTGTCTTACCCCTAGGTTCTTCATGACATTTTTTTTTCTTAAATTCCATATATATGTGTTAGCATACGGTATTTGTCTTTCTCTTTCTGACTTACTTCACTCTGTATGACAGACTCTAGGTCTATCCACCTCATTACAAATAGCTCAATTTCGCTTCTTTTTATGGCTGGGTAATATTCCATTGTATATATGTGCCACATCTTCTTTATCCATTCATCTGATGATGGACACTTAAGTTGTTTCCATCTCCAGGCTATTGTAAATAGAGCTGCAATTAACATTTTGGTACATGACTCTTTTTGAATTATGGTTTTCTCAGGGTATATGCCCAGTAGTGGGATTGCTGGGTCATATGGTAGTTCTATTTGTAGTTTTTTAAGGAACCTCCATACTGTTCTCTATAGTGGCTGTACCAATTCACATTCCCACCAGCAGTGCAAGAGTGTTCCCTTTTCTCCACACCCCCTCCAGCATTTGTTTCTAGATTTTTTGAGGATGGCCATTCTGACTGGTGTGAGATGATATCTCATTGTAGTTTTGATTTGCATTTCTCTAATGATTAATGATGTTGAGCATTCTTTCATGTGTTTGTTGGCAGTCTGTATATCTTCTTTGGAGAAATGTCTATTTAGGTCTTCTGCCCATTTTTGGATTGGGTTGTTTGTTTTTTTGTTATTGAGCTGCATGAGCTGCTTATAAATTTTGGAGATTAATCCTTTGTCAGTTGCTTCATTTGTAAATATTTTCTCCCATTCTGAGGGTTGTCTTTTGGTCTTGTTTATGGTTTCCTTTGCTGTGCAAAAGCTTTGAAGTTTCATTAGGTCCCATTTGTTTACTTTTGTTTTTATTTCCATTTCTCTAGGAGGTGGGTCAAAAAGGATCTTGCTGTGATTTATGTCATAGAGTGTTCTGCCTATGTTTTCCTCTAAGAGTTTGATAGCTTCTGGCCTTACATTTAGGTCTTTAATCCATTTTCAGCTTATTTTTGTAAAATCACTTTTAATATACCTCATGCTTTCAACTTTTTATGCAATTCTCATTTTTCTTTAACATATGGAAGTCCCAATCAATTGGAAACAGACACAGCTTTCAAGAAAATTTGAAAAGATTAATGTGGTTTAAAGGAGGGCCTGACACTACTGAGGTGATTTTCTAAATGAAAATCATCAGTCTCTCTCTCTATACCTGCATTAGTTCTAATGGATTTGTGGAGCATTAGGAATTCCTCTCCTTTAGTTTGAAAACTGGGAGATCGTTTTTAATTTTTCTTTTTAAGTGACCTAGTATATCTTATTTTTCCTCTGTACTTAAGAACCCCAAACAGAAAATAATGCTGATATGGGAATAAATGTTCACATTGAGAAATGAGAACAGAATTCTAATCTCATTTACAGTTGATACTTGGACCTGTTTACTATTCTTAATTGGAGCAAGACTATTGTTTCTAGTACAAAACACCTATAGCTAAATTCTATCTTTAGTCACACGTTTTAATTCCTGCAGATAATTCAAGAAAGGGGAGAAAACTAGCCATCAGTGACCAAGTCCCTTACATGTGCTATCCTCAAATATCAAGGATGTAGTGGCTTCTGGCAGGAGACCCCTGTTCTGGCTGAGCAGCATCCACGACCCTACATTCTCTGCTCTCCTGGCACTTGGCCCAAACCTGAAGATCAGAGAGCTTCAGAGCTCCAATGACACTTGATGCTCTAATGACAATGAGCTAGAGAAGAACAAAAACTTTTAAACATGCAATCTTTTCCAAAGATGATTAGGCATAAAGCATTGTCAAAAAGTAATTCCCAGAAACACCCGCTGGTATCTACACAAAACACTACTGCAAAAGCAGGAAGAGCAGAAACCTACATATTAAGGAATAGGGCAGACCACTCATAAACAGCCTAGTACCTGTTGAACACAGTTGATATACCCATGAAAAAGTTAACACCTATCAAAAGACAAGGGCAGTTGAAGAGGGCTGCCTTCAGGACGTCATGCGCCTACAAGCTGGCTCAGCAGCGAGGATAAAGCACAGTGGAGGAATAACATGGTACCATGAAGTATCCAAGCACACTGAACACTCCTTCCAAAGCGACAATGAAAGACCTGTGGCTTGTTCTTGGAGATTTTGGGGTCTAGGGGGTTGCTTAATGGAGGTACATCTATCATTAAAGCAGACACAGGTGGAATGTCATTCAGAAGATACCGCCCTCCCCACTACCAAAGAAAATATAATAAAAGAATCTCTTATAAATATATGTGAGACCAGATACATACATCATGCTCTGATAACAGGCCACTACACACATGGTATTGTCCCCATCTTCCGCCAAATGCAGAACAACCTATAGGGATTTTTCAAACTGCCCGCATTTTCAGGCCAGGTCTGTGTGACATGCAAAGACATACATAGTTTCTCTATTCTTAGTGAAAAAACAAAACACCTGTCATTTTGAGATATTGTGATAACGCATAAGAAAACATGCTACACTGCAGCAGCATTTACAGCCAAGAAGATTCCCAGACAGCCCAAAGGCCAGAGCAAAAAGCTGAACAGTACAGGCTCCTCAAGCCTGAGGGAGGGCATAGCAGGCCACTCCAAAATGAAGCTTTCCCAAGTAACCAGTCTTCTCAGCAAACATAGTACCTGTGCCAAAGAGCATTCCAACTAACAGCAGTGCTGTTCAAACTTCGGAGGAATCAGCAATCAATTTGTAAATGTCCAACATACAACTAGAAAGATAATGTGAAAGAGAATAAAACTGTAGGAACTTACATACCTCCATATCTGGCCTAAATTTATCTTCAAACACGGCCATTGCTGCTAAGGAGCCAGAACCTGTAGGAAAAAAGATGCATTTTTAGCATATTTACCAACTCCCAGCTTCTCCATCTCAAGTTTACCTCGGGGCAGCAAAAATGGCAAAACACACACAATGTTGTCAAGTACAATGTAAATATTAACACTATAGGGCCACAAAAACCAGGTAAACACTGCTCTTCAAAAGCCTGGAGTCACACTTACCACTATGTCGGGTAAACCTGCAACTGGCCCTACTTCTACTATTGACAGGAGTAACTGTAAATTATTCACAATAAAATCCTGAAGCATGAAAATGAGGTTATGGATAATTTGTATTTGTTCAAAAAGTGAATGCCACATAATTTCATATATCCTGTGCTGTGACTCTTGTGCTCCAAAGCTGTGCCTTGGCAGGCTGCTGGGTATAGCGCTAAATACCAAGCCAGTTAGAAAGAATAGATTGTTTTAATGAGCTGGCCCCGGTAGAGTCACCTTGACACACGGGGAAGAAACTACAGCACCAGCAATGGTAATAGGACTGTGAGCTACGGCCACCAGGTTATTCCAGCTACAACTGTAAAACACTTTATTATGTGGCATTTATTTGGAGCTATTATTTTTAGTTCGTACGTTGAGGAGTAACAGCTGAGTAGACAAAATGACAGACAAAGAAACAAAAATTTATTATCACAATAGCAAATGGCTGAAAGGTTATGCTGCACAGATATTAACAGACAGCAAATTTCTCCCTACAAAAGCAGGATGTAAAGGCATTACAAATAAGTATGGGCTCCCTTTGAATGGATATAAAAGGCAGCTCAGCACTATGAAAATTTAAACTTGTTTTGTTCAGAAACCAGAGAATCTTTAGAAAACCATCATCTTGTCTTTACAGGGTCCTGGCAATATTTTAGGATACTCTACTTTTGGAGAGAGGATAGAGTTGCCCACAATTTTTTACTCCAATTAGAAGATTTTTTTGGCATTTATTACTTTTTAACTTGTTTTGCATAACACTATCTATTTAGCTGGGTCACAGAGAAAACCATATTTTCTATTTAAAATGATTTGTGTACATCGCTTGACCACCTCAATGGTTTAGCAAAGGAAAAAGGCAGCGATTAAACAGTTTCAAATGAGGTGTCCTGCTGATTTTATCAAGTCTGCTGAATGTATAATGAAAAAGGAGAAGCTGACAGCATCGCTGCATTGAGAAAATACAGACTACCTTATCTGAACCATTTAAGGAGGTCCAATTATAGATCAAATTTAAAGGGTAGAAACAGCAGATTTACAGACACAAATCAATGAACATGGTAATCCCAATGAATATGACAGATACTCCTGTTAGGGAATATTGCTGTGGTTGAGGATCATTACCTTCACAGCACCGGATACATCGCATCTAAAGCAGGGGGAAGCTATGAGCGTAGACGGCATTACGGGCAATGACTATTCATTTAAGCTTTGGGAGCAAAAGGCAACCCCATTTTCCCCTCTCACAATTTTTTCTCCACACGCACACACAAAAAAACAAAAGGAACCTAAAGAGATATTAAAAGCCCTTTAGAAAGGAAACAGAAATTAAACAGATATAAAACTAGTGTACCCAAATAAAACTAGATATATATACACAAATTCACCAAAATCAAACCTTGCAATTTCATAGTTTATGTGTCCTGGAAAATCTGGAAATAGAGTCAAAGTTCACCAATGTTTTGTGACTCACATTTACTCTGAGTTTCAGGGATCAAGGGGGGAAAGTAACCTGTTTTAAGGCATTGGTGAGAACCAGTCTCAGACTTTGTAGTAAAAAACGAGCTGGTTTTGTATGGAAAACAAAGGACAACTGTCACGAAGAAACAAGAAAATTGCAAATCAGAAAACCTCAGGAAAAAAAATACTTCTTTTCCAACCTGGTCCAAGAATGTCTCTGCAAAGAGCCCAAGGGTAAACGCACCAGAGGCCAGAAATAAACATTAGAAAAGGACAGGGGAAGGACGGCTATTTACCTAAGAGCTAACAATTTTGTGGAAAACTGTAATCAATTACTGTAAAAGGGGAAACACAACTTACCTTAAAGACATCTTTCCCTAAAGACTACTAGCCTGTATTTTCTCCTGGGCCATCCTTTCTTTCGCAGTTTCACAAGAAATTAATTTTACTCTAATTTTTCCCAGGCACATATATTTCCTTCTACTTAGCTTCACCTAATACTTTAAGAAATGAAAAATATTTCCCTCCTAATATAATAATTCTTCCTTTATCAAAAGCTTTTTTTCATGAGAAACACCACCACAGAAAAAATTTCCGTAAGTGGAAGTACATGCTAAATCTAAATTCTTAGAACAAAAAGTGTCTATCAATGTAGTGATGCTTCTCATCACAGTGATTTTTTTTTTTTTTTTATAGTGGAAGGTGTAGAAGAGTTAAACATAGAAAGGACACAGGGATCCCTATTACACTGTATTTCTGCTTCCTCATTTACATCACACCCCCCCAAAACACACACACCAACTTACACACACACACACACACACACATACAGGTACACATGCACGTGCAGAGTTGAGATGTTTTCAGGAAAACAGGAGCTTGCTAAACTGCCTGATTCTGCTTCCCCTGAGATCAAAGATAAGTGGACTCCAAATAAACTTGAAAAGAAGGGGAAATTCAACATTAAAAACAATTTCTAAATCACTTGCAAATTAGCTCCTGCTCCTAGCATTTTTAGGAAAGGAGGACTTTGGCGCCCCCTTTTCAGAAGTACACAGAAGTGCTAGGAAATGGAGTGCAATTGACTTTGTCAACAGGTTTCTAGGAAACTCTGAATGTGTGTCTGCTGCTTAGAAAAGAGAAGACAGAATTTCAAATATGACTGCAAACGCCCAAAATGGCAAGAGAACAACATGCAAATCCTCACATAATTTCAAGGCAATGCAACCGGGGGAAGGAACAAGGAGTTTGCCATTAAAAAGAAAAAAGATGGTAAACTCAATGAGACAGGTCTTTTTAAATAATTTCAATTCAAGTTTCCCAGATTTTATTTCAATGCCACTTAAAACTATATATAATAAATCATCAAATTCCATAGTAATAGAGCAGCCATTTGACTCACAAAATGTTTAAATATTATATCCCATTTTCCCCATAAACCATAATAATGTCCACAGACATTCCATGATTTCAGCATCAACATATTAACCTGGCACTCTCATACCCAAAACCAAGGCAAAAATCCTCTGAAGGATTTACCCTGATTTTTTATTCCAAAAACAAGGCCACCTTAGACAATCAGTCAGAACGGCCTGGTTTCCCATTAAGGAATAAACAAACAGAAAAGCCAGGGGACAGTGTACCGGGTATAGGGGGCTCTGCTTTAGACAGTGGGCGTGTCAGGTGAAGGAAATGGATGTCAGAGGGAATATGCTTTCCACAAACGCAGGACGAGCTCTAAGAGCAAGGAGTACAAGACCTGCCCTCAATTTCTCTTATAGGAGAGAGGAGGAAGCCAAGAGGGAAGAACAAGAGCATTCTGTTTGGGCACCCACCGTGGGCCACACATCGTATGTTGTCATTTGGTCATCCTCACAGCAACCCAGTGAAGTGATAAAGCTTCTTGTCTAGGATTACAGGACTAACAAGCACAGGGCAGGATTCCTGTCTCAGGTGTGACCCTATGTCACTCTCTCAAACAGAAAGTTCTACAGGCCACAATATAGTTCAGAGCAGACACACATGACCTTCCATGACCAGGTCTCTGGCTCGCTCAGCCCCTCCTCCTCCCCAATGTACACACACACTTGACACTCTACCAACACTAAACCGACAAGAATTTCCTAAATGCCCAGACCATTTCAAGCCTATCCCACCTTGGCACGTGCTATTCCCTCTGCCCCCTTGACAGTCCACAGAACTCCGAGGCACCCATCCAACCCCAACTGCGAGATGACTTCCTCCTAGAAGGCTTCCTTGACCACCACACCCCCATGAGAGTTTATCACTCTCATCTCTGCCAGCTGTCCATCCCTTCACAGCTGCATCCGCCATACCTAGCAGTCTCTGGCACACAGTGAGCACTAAATAGAATTTGCTGCATTAGGCTGGGCTGATTTGAGTACAACGGTTCAAATGGAGGAGCTGGGGAAACGGAGCTGGCCCTGAAGGAGTGACAGCAATAAATGCCTTGATAAAGTGTAAAAGAACATTTAATACCTAATTTATCATACCGGGGTGAATATAAGACAAACTCAAATGTAAAGCAAGTCAATTTTCAAAAGAAAAGAAGCCTTTAAACCCACAAAACCATGTCCTATTATACGTCCTAGTCTGGTCTGAACTCTATGATATCACAGGAATGAAACGCCCTCCTTGGATTTCTGCATTTTTCTACCAAAGCTCTGTCTCATCAGTAGTTTCCAGGTAGCTGCTCCTTAGCAACCTCCACCAAGTCTGCCTTTTTCAGCCCACCCACAGTTACTAGAAGCCAGCTTCCAGAACAAAGCTCTTCAAAACAGCAATACGAGGTACAATCCAGTGACCAGCATTTAGAGAGAGGGTGTGCACGACACTGTGACGGCTACCTAGTTACCCACTGACTTGCCTCTGTACCCACCGTCCTTCCCCAAGCTCACCCACGCCATCCACACACACCCATCTGCTCAACCACCAACTCCCAAACCGCCCAGCACGCAGTCTGTGGGGAGAGACAGGGATGGGGGGAAGGGTATGCAACTCAGCCCTCTTTCATCCACGAGGGACAGAAACTGCTCTGCACCCCCTGATCCACTGCAGCCACCTGGGTGGGCACCGCCTTACCCTGGCTGTCCAGGTTTGATGCTTATTAAAAGAATTCAACAGACGCCCCTGTGAGTCCCAGAAAGCACAGTCTTGCTCCCCATCTCTGACTGCCAGGGCCTGACTCACCCTCAGACCTTCCAGATGACTCCATGGGGCACCCACACTGCAGACCTCCAGGAGAAGAGGGCTCAGGCATAAACGCCACAAGGGTCACATCTCCAACCATGCTTTTCTTTTTTTCTTTTTTTTTTATATGTTGGGGGTAGGAGTTTATTAGTTTATTTATTTATTTTTGCTGTGTTGGGTCTTCGTTTCTGTGCGAGGGCTTTCTGTAGTTGTGGCAAGCGGGGGCCACTCTTCATCGGGGTGCGTGGGCCTCTCACTATCGCGACCTCTCGTTGCAGAGCACAGGCTCCAGACGCACAGGCTCAGTAGTTGTGACCAGCCATGCTTTTAAAATGAAGTATCTGTCTTATGAATAATAAGCGACTGGCTTAAAAAAAAAAAAAAGACTAACACCTGTAAACAATGTAAAATATAAGCCCTGAAACTCAGAGAAATATGTGCAACACACAGGGCATTAATAAGTAAAAAGAGCTCACAGATAAATAACATCAATACACCAACAGAGAAAAGGACACAGCAGTTTACAGAAAAGAAAAAAAGCAGAGGCCTATACACATTTAGAGACACTGTTCAAGTTCACTAGTAATCAAAGAAATATAAATTGAAACTAAATAGCCATTTTTTGGCTTTTAGATTAGCAAAAATTAAAAAGAATAATACCCAGTGCTGACAAAGATGTAGTAAAAAGGGCAATCTAACATTCTTGTAGAAGCACAAATGGATAGAACTTTTCTAACACACAATTTAGAAACATCAATCAGAAAGCATAAAGCTATATACACACCCACCAAACCTGCAATTCTGCTAGAAACATATTCTAAAGAAATAAATGGATAAGTACCCAAATGACATTATGATCGCTGTTTAGATTAGAAAAAAGCAAAAGTAACAACAGCAACAGTAACAAAAACTGGAGGTAAATGTAAAGGTCCAACACCAACAATCAGGAGATAGGGAAAATAAAAAAATACTATATACATGGTGATTAAATATAATATTTTTTGGCAATGTCCATGATACAATATTTACTGACGGAAAAACATGTTCCCAAGCAAAATTAACAGATATGTTTATATAATACATATTATACACATCTGGAAGAAAATTTTTTTAAATTATGCTTATTTCTGGGTGGTGCTACATTCTTTTGTTTACTTGTGTTTTCTTATTTTTTTTCAAAGACGATGCATTACTTACAATTTTTTAAGATATACACTTGGAAAAAATAAGAATTCAACTTTGTTAAGGGATTAAAAAAAAAAAAAAGCCAAAAGACCAAGACCTTGCCAGCTGTCACAGTCTTGCTATGTAACAGCAGCAGCAGGCAGCTTAGTCCTGAAATCTGTACACAGGGGCCTGAAGGTCAACCCACGCATGCGTCAACAGTCTCAAGGAACAACAGCAGTCAATCATCACAAATAAACACACCATGTCTCTCCACCACAGTCCTTAGGAGGGCTTCCTTAGAACAGGCACCAAAATTTTTTAAAAACAGATAAAATCATCTTAACAATGAAGTCCTTTGAGCATATCAGCGCCAAGCCAGATCTACTTATCCAGAAGTATACTATGTGGCAAACAAATTACTAAACAGACCACAACAGACACAGTCCACGTGGTGTTTTATGAAATTTCAAAGCACAGTCACATGAGTTTTGTCTGCTCCTCAGACATGGCAGGTAAATGCAGTCCCATTTCACAGGAGGGAAGACTGAATTTTGGAGATAAGGAACTTGCCCAGATCACACAGCTAGTGATTAGCAAATCTGGGAATGTGAGCCCCAATCATCCTAAATTTAAAGTGTCCAACACTGCTTCTGTTCCATGTGCTGCCTCTTAAATTACAAAGCCAAATGCTTGAAATTAAGATTAGCAAGTAAGCATGGAAGCAGCTCTATTTTCTTAACTCTCCACCCCCAAAAGCATGCTTTCTAACTTACTTTTTGCTCAGATTACAGCAGAATGATTTCCACACATCTGGATACAGTTAATTTGTGTTGTTTTGCTTGGAAATTCAAATGAGACTGGGATTTCAGTTAAATGTTTTAAATGATTAAACAGATGCCATTCACTATTTAGCAATGCTGTTCAAGTATCTAAGCATTTACTTTTAAATAGCCCCATTCAAAAAAAATAAAATAAAACTGAAATTAGTCTCCATTTTCTAAACCCTCTGAGAGTGTTTCTGATTTTAGTTTATCAGCATTAGTATTAGTAGTTCAATTTGAATCCTAACTTTTTCTGAGAGAACAATCCAACTCAGGACAAAATATGAAATGTATCAAGAAAATTTTACTAAGATATTGCTTTTACTTGCTCTATATATTTAAAAAAATACCTCCATTAATATGGCTTAAGGATAGTGGGAATTTTTTTAAACCATGAAACGTGTTATTTTTATACATGTCAGGGTTCACTCAAGTATGAAACCAAACTTGGCAATTCTAGAACCTATTTTATCAGACATGCTGAAGAAACTATAAAAGACAAATAATTTTCTAAAACATGCTGCTCTAAGTCAAGCTCTAGGAAGGATCTGAAAGCCAGCAGGTAGAAATCTGCTTTTTCTAATAAGGTCTAGGCTCACAAATTCTCACACTGGGGAAGGGAAAATATTTACCCTTAGGACCTTATCGGTCCCAGACCCTAACTCATGTGATGCAGGTATTTCCTCATTTTACAGACACGGAAACTGAGGCTCAGCTGATTTAAAGGCAATAAGGGGAGCCAAGATTCAAATCTAGGTCTTGTGGCTCTTTAGCCCATGCACCTTTCAGAAGGGCAACTCTCCACTCATTCTTTCAAACCAACCATCCCAGGTGCCCACTGAGCGGCAGGCTCTGGAACACGGATGCAAAAGATGTGGCACAGCTGAGCTTCCTGCCTGTTTTCCCACAGCACACCATTGAGGCCCTCCCAGCCCTGCACGACTGCCAAGCTGCTCCTGGCGGCACCACCACAGCAAGCACAAGGTGAATGGTGCCCCAGAAACTACAGGACAGCAGCCCTACTGCCCTGGCTGCCTCCCTGCACAAAGGGGAAGATGATAGAATGCGTCTTCCTCATAGGTCGGCTGAGACCTGAATGAGACGTCACAAGTAAAACAGAATGCCTGGCACATAGTAAAAGCTCAATAAAAGTCAGCTGTTACAAATACTCTAACACAAGGTCCCCGTCCTCCAGGGGCTCTTTTATACAATCATTCTCAGCAAGTCTCAGGTCTTTAACAGAAATGGAGGTCTTTAAAATTTCTTCTCTCAAAGTCATGAAGTTCTGAGAGGCAGCAGGAAATGGATTTCTAACTGCTTTTCCCCCAAATCAATTCAACCAGATCTTTTCAGGAAAAGAGCTGCTCCTTCTGCTAAGAAGTGGTCCATTTTAAGCACCCAAGGACCTGTTTGCCACCGTGGCCTGCCAAGGTGTAAGATGTATGCAGCGATAAAAGAGTAACACCAAGAACTTTCTCATCCATCAGTGTCAGCTCTCCGCGACAGAGTGCTTACTCACACTTGCTCATTGTTAGTCAACTGGCCACTCATCCTGGACAAAATTTGGTGCTCTCCACAGACCCATGGATGGGGATCATTTTTCAGTCTGTTTCTGTCTACAAGGTATGGTCTCCTGGTGTTGGTGCCTGCTCTGGAAGCCAATACTGCCAATGTGTGAAGAGCTGATTCATGAAAATAAAACAATGCTGGTGTCGGGGGACCACATTCAGCCACTAGAGAGCAGTGGAACTCCTCTTAGAGCTTGGGAAAACTCAGACACTGACTTGAAATGGTTTAAATGTATGCATGCATTTCATTTTAAGTCTTGGCCAAAAGCTTCCAGGAGAGGCAGGCCAAGCAATCAGACAATCTTGCATGGGTTGCTGAAATCCAGATTTGCCCTTTGTCAGCATAAGCAGTTTAATTTGATGTTTTCACTCCTGAGTAAGCACTGAGTATTACATTTAAACCCCTCGTGAGGGGAAAGAATGCTTCCTTTTCATCAGCAAATGTACCTCAATGTCATTTTATCCCCAATGAAAATATACATATATATATATTCCATTTAATATGCTAAGAAATAGATTTTAAAGCATCCAACAACATTTCATTCAGAAACTAATTTCTCAAAAAATGCAGTTCCTTTTCTAAATGTAATGTAGTCAAAAAGGAGTTAAATTTTACTCTATGTAAATAATGTAAAACACCACTCGAAGAGAACAGGGATTTTTCTTATAATTGCAACTGCAATGTCTCATTGACCTGACAGGTTATAAACACTTATTCTTAAGAAAAGACTAACATTTGGGGCATTCAGGCCTAAAAAGTGAAAGGCTGTGTTTTATTAATGTATTTTAATGAAATGCCACAAGGTATGAGGACAGAAAACTGTTCTCCTTCAAACAGAGGAGTCATCACCTAACCCTATGTGTAAAGGATAAGATGGAGGATGAAAATTACCTTAAAATTACCTCTCCTAATCATCAGGCTCCCACAATCATCAGGCCCCACCAGGAAACTAGCTCTCACTCAGCACTGCAGAGCGCGGGGTACACACTTCTCTCCTGCTGCAGGAGTTCGAGGCAGTTAGAGCTGACAGGTCTTTCAAAGGCACCCTTTACTCTGGCCCGCATTTCAAAATATCTTCCCAAACTGCAAGTTAATCCCTTTGCGGGCCTTTTCCAAGTTTTCCTGTCCCTTAGAACCCTCTAGGACAAAGGACTACAGAGTTTAATAATTTATAAAAACACACTTAGCCTTAATTGTAAGTAAAGGTTTATCTGTCCATAGAGCCTTGTGCAAACAATAATAAGTCCTATTTACCGGAAAAATGTGCAAAACACTGTTACATATATTTTTTCACTTTATTCATCTGTGGACTAGATGGCATTATCTCCACTTTATAGATGCAAAAAAACAAAACAAAAAAAACTAAGGTCAGAGAGGTAAAGGAACCTAACCAAAAACACACAGCTAGTAATGGCAGATCTGGTTGCCAACAAATCCCTAGTTACATGACCTCCACATGAAAAGTCTTCTGATGTATATAATGACTTTCCACTTGGTCTGTCCAACAAGAAAGTAAAAGATCATCAAGCACTAGGTTACGAGAATGTAAAGGCACTTTTTGTAGTAGGGCCAATTCTGAAACAAAAGCAGGTAAAGATGAACTAATTAACCCCACTCTCTCTGAAATGGGGTTTAAAAAGCAAAGGACTTAAAACTGTGCGCATTGCATTTAAGTTCTGAAATGTACTCCTAGCAAGGGCTTGTATTTGGTTATAGACTAAGGACTGAACTCAAATCACAAAAGACTTCATGGTGAAATGTCAGAGCAGAAAAAACAGGAGGAAGAGCACCCTAACATTAATTCAGTATCTCACTATTTTACCTACAAGACATTTAATATTTTCTACACAGAATCAAGAACAAAGTCTACTCTAATTAGAACAGATAAAGAACCAGCAAGGACTGGCTCTGTTACATTCCCTGAAACAACATGATGACTTGCAGAAGTAAATATTTTCTCATCTCCTAACATAATGGCACCATCTATTGGCTTAGTACCACCATTGCAGCAACCAGGAATCAAGATGCATAATCCAACTTTCTTGGGCTTTTGGTTCCCAGCTGCTTAATTCCTGGCATTCCATAGTGGTACAAATTTTAAGATATAACATCCATGCATCGCACATTTTAAATCTTCTGAAATTCATTTTATATATATTAATCAAAGCAGGAAAAACTGCCAGAAAAATCTCAGTACACAGAACTGCACACAGAATGTGTTAGCACTAAAATTATCAGAACACCATGCATCAAACATCAATGATGTTCTACACACAAAGATTTTTACATGTGGTTATCTCACTTAATCCTCACACATTACCCATGGAACAGATCCTCTAACCCCCATTTTCCTGAAGGAGAAATCAACACTCACAGTCAAACAACTAATAAATGTTGGACTTAGATCTGAACCCAGTATGACTACAAAGCCCAGCTCTTTTCACTATCTCACCCTACTTCAGAAAATTAAAAACAACTCCAGAGCAACAGATGCAGGGGAAAAGCACATAGTGCTTTACAGAGCGTGTTCACACACGTGACATGGCAGTATCCCAATAACCCAGTGACCTTAAAGTCAAAAAAAAATCAGCTTCTTTTTAGAAATGAGGGGTTTGAGGTTCAGAGAGGTTAGGTGATGACTAGCTCTGGTCAATCAGGGCTGTGACTGAAGCCAGGGCTTCCATCTCTTTCTCTAGCATTCTAAGTAATACCTCAGCTGGTTACAGAAAAGCCGGCTCTGGATGGTCACTGGCTGTATAGACAAAGCTCCCACCAGGATGGGGTTCCCGCCACCGCATAGTCCTTGACCCACAGAGATCAGGGGACAAGACTCACTCCAGTCCTTGGAGACCCATGCTTACAGAACGCCTGCACAGTCACCTGGCCCACACTAGTCAGGAGAAAGAATTTCCAGCAACACTAGAGCTACAAGGTCATGTGCCCTCTGAGAAGGCTTTTACGTGGGCCTACAAACTAAACACAGTGCTGCTGAGTTCACATCTGACTTCAGCATTGAAAATGAATGTGGAAGAAATACTTGCCATCTTATAGTGCACTGATTTGATACAGCGCAGGACAATCTTCCAAATCGAGTCATGTGGAGATAACAAAATGTCTGCACAAAGGTTGCACTTTAGTGTAAAAATATGGAGAAATGGCAGGTCTGAATTCCCTACTGATGTTCCTAAGTTCCAACTTAATTCTAAGACTCTTCTTTGCCCACAAGGTGAGACATCTGGTATGTTTACTACTCTGTCCCGAATCTTTTTAATTGCTAGGGGGCTCAGTAAACTGGGACTTGAGGTACATTCCAGTAATTAGGAAATTGTATAACCAGTTTATCTAGAGATAGAATTTTACCTGGACGGCCCTGGCAGTGACCCAAAGTCTTCCCTAATGGTGCATATCAATGTTTATTCCTTAAGTTAGTATTCCTAAATTGTCCAAGGGCCTCATTTCCAGGAATGTCGTGCTTTAAATTTCATTCATATTAATTCTCTATGTGAATAAGTGGGCAAAATAAAAATTTTATATATGTTGCCAATGCAGCTACAAGGAACACTGCCAAACTAACAGCAAAAGATGGTCCCCAAGCTTCTCCTGACAGTACTTCAGTTTGCTTAATAAAGAAAAGCTGGCAAGTTAAAAGAATAAGCTAATTAATCTGAGAATTAAAAGAACCCGTATTTTGTCTATAAAAAAAAAACTATAACCCTTTTCCCTTTCTTACTAAAGAAAAGCCAAAAATCTTGCCTGGTTTTCCACAATCACACTAATCAACCACCTGCAGTCTCTTACAAATTATTTTCTTAAAAAATAAATAATTTAATGAAACCTAAGGGGTCCTTTCTTCTTTTCTGAGAATGGACCAAAACACATTTCGTCTGGACCACATGCCACACACTACTCACAGCAATAACAAAGCCAAGGGGGAAAAGTCACAGAGACCAGGGCTCTCATGCCAGATCATTCACCTCCAGGCTGTGTGACCCCAGCATACCTCTCTGAGCCTCAATTTCCTCACCCTCAAGACAGGGATGATAGTACCCACTTCACAGCGGTGCAAAGACTAAATCAGTCAAGTGTCTCACAACAGTTGCTGGCGCTGCAGCTGGCAAGCTGCTGGACGAACACTGCTATCATTATGGCCAACACCCCGTTCACAAAAAAGGTTTTAGGGAGGGCCACACCACGAGGAGTTTGATACCCTCTTCTCTTAAGCAAACCCTTGGGAAAGCAAGCCCTCAGCAAGGAGGCTCCTGGACCCTGTGCTCAAGGAGCTGTGCCAGCATGTTAGAGATGCGCAGGACAAGACAGGTGTCTTCTATTCGATATAAATTAGGAGTAGCCTTCAGGCACCTGGCTAGTCGCCAGTACAGGCCCATGGGTAGACAAAATGTAGACACCCTTGTCTTACAGGTAATTTGTAGCTTCCAGCTCTTACTGTCAAATCACTCAGGAAAAAGAAAAGATTCATTACAAAGTTGTATTTTTATTTCTTATAATAAAAAACTCCTACTTTCACTAAAACATGAGAATTTACATGAAATATTCATTTTCTCACTTACACCACACTTACGGAAAGCCTCAATCCCACAGGGAATGTTAACGTTCTGTGGGCACATTTCAGTTAGGAGGGCCTTCTATTTTATCTGTAGTTGGAGGTTTGGTTTGCAGCTCACCCAAAATAAGTCACATGAATTAAAACAAAACCACCAAATTTTGGCACTTCTGGGGTTCTCTCAATATCCAGCTCCCCATCCCCTCAAAAAAAAAAAAAGGGAAGAAAGAAAAACCACCACCACCTCCACGGAAGCCAGAACTCCATCAGGAGGAAAGGCAGTGCAGCACACCTCGCACAGCAGGGAGAGGCATCAAGCCCTGCTCAAAAGTGAACAATGGCCGAAAGAAACTAAAAGAATGGCAAAGACAAAACCTGGACAGCACAAAAACTGTATTTTATTTCACATTCTCCGATAAAAGGCGCCTCTTCACAATGGACTTGGATCAGAAAGAAACGAAATATAAAATTCATATTGTCTTCGGATGGTAGAATTGTGTATAATTTTTTTAAATTTCCTTTGATACTATAAAGCTGTTTCAGTAAATACTGTTTTTAATATGCAGGAAAGAAAATCCACACAAAGAACAGTCCAAAATATGCCAAACAAATAAATGCCCCTTGGGAATTTGTATAAATATTTTTAGTATTCAGGAGCAAGACTTAATTGCTTAATGAAAGAACATCTGTAAGATGATAAAATCAAAGCAGCTGTGATGAGCTCAGGCTTGCTTAAGCTGAAAGACAAATCCCAGCTTTGCTGCTTACAGGCAGGACAGCAATGGGCAGGTTAGTAAATCTAAGTTTCAGGTTTCTCATCAATAAGCAGGTAATGATAGCATCCCTTGCACAGAATTTTAACTGAAAATAATGCGATGGCACCAGCAGACACTGGCACAGAGACACTTCGAAATATGTTTTAAATTTAAAATAATACTAAGCTTTAAAAAAAAAAAAAGGGCTTCCCTGGTGGCGCAGTGGTTGAGAGTCCACCTGCCAATGTAGGGGACACGGGTTTGTGCCCCGGTCCAGGAAGATCCCACGTGCCGCGGAGTGGCTGGGCCTGTGAGCCATGGCCGCTGAGCCTGCGCGTCCGGAGCCTGTGCTCCGCAACGGGAAAGGCCACAACAGTGAGCGGCCCGCGTACCGCAAAAAAAAAAAAAAGACCTATCACATATGCAGTGCTTTGTGCTGTTCCCTTACAGCTCAACTGGAGCCACACAAATGGAACACAATCTAAACCAACTCTACTCCAGGGGTACTGTAAACTGTTCACAAACAATAAACAGCAGTTAAGGTTTCTAACACTAGGTTTTACACATGCTTTGGCACAAGCAAGTTAGAGAATCAGAAAATTAATTCACCATCAAATATTCACTGAGTCACACAGCACTCCGTGAGACTCTGGGAGTGAGACAGATTCTACTGACAGAGATCTCAGATTCTTGTAGGGGCAGGAAGGACAAGAGCTGGGGAAAGTAGAGTCTGGACACGGCTGAAATCCTGGAATCAAGCTGCACACCAAATTACCGGAGAGGGACTTGCTAACAGCCTGGGGCAGTCACGAGGGAATGGCCTCTGGGCTAGACCTTGGATGAGGAGCAGGAGCACTCCGGGCAGAAAACGCATTTCTGAAAGAAGGCAGCACAGCAGCAGCAGGGTGGGAAAGGCAGTTCAGAGAGGGGCAAGGGGCCTATTGCCACAAACACCTAAGGTACATGTGGAGGAGGAAGAAGAAAAAGGGTCTAAAGCCAGACTGGAAGGAAGATGACCCCGGTGGAGAAGTTACTGCAACACTGTGGTCAAGAGCCAGGAAGGAACTGGCACTGAGGAAGACAGGAAAGGATGGTCAGAGACCCGGCATGTGGCCTAATGGCCGGCTGGTTTCTGAGTGCTCTCTGTGACGACCGTGACCATCCCTGTGCCACTGGGCCCATGCACACATAAACATTTCTGGCCAGGTGTAATCTCTGTCTCTGCCTCTAGACTTCCCACATGCCAATCCTCCTTCCGACAGCTGTCAGGCTGCTCTAACAAGCGAATCTTATCCTATCATCCCCTGGCTTGAACAGAGTAGACGGGAACCTCCAGGACAAAAACAAACAACTCAGCCTGTACCATCGGGACTCTCTCCGGCCTAGCTTTCCAGCCTGGCCTCTGCCCCACCCTCCTGAACATCAGTACATCTCCATCCCTCTACCTCTTCCGCTGTGCCCCCAGCATGGAACACTCCCCCCACCCACTGCACTTGCCTCACCCATCCAGCAAACTCTGGCCTTTCAGTTCTTTGACCATACTGGTCCCTTGTGCACTGCAGGGCCTAAAAAGTCTTTCCCTTGGGGGTAGGGAGTAGGGTGGCAAATTCCTGGCTAATTCCTACTTATCATACAGGTCTCAGCTTAAGTGTTTCTTTTCCCCATCTTTCACCTACCAGACTGGCAAGAATATCCAAAGTGGGAGAGTTTATAAGAGAAAGGCATTCTCATATTCTCTTGGTGGAATACAAACTAGTACAATCTTTTTGGAGGGCAATTTGGCAACAGCTCTCAAAAGGTAAAACGCACTGTATGACCAGCCATCTGTCACTTTTGGGGGCTGCCCAGTAGCTATACTTCCTTTCTATGTCTGGGGAACCCCCCCACCTTATAAACAGATGACTGAGCCTCACCAATCATCACCAACCAAGCACCCACCCTTCCCTATAAGGAACTCTCGGACAGTGACCACCCTTCCCTATAAGGAACTCTCGGACAGTGAATGAGATGGCAGGAAGCCTCAGTTCCAGATGAGGCAGCCAGGGCAGCAGAGTGAGCAGCGAGCCAGGGCCTGCGCCAGCTGGGCCAGCAGTGTAGTCTGCAGCATTCTGCCTTCGCCTGCAATGGCCCATTCTGCAGCATTATTTCTGAAACTGTTCTTGGCCCCAAACCCAGTTCTTGCCCTCCTAGCTATTCTGTGAGCCACCTACTATCCTTTAAAAAATAAAAATTCCGCCTTTCCTAAATCGTCCAGTGATTCTAATGATTACAAAAGAGAATTCTGAGCAATACATGCACACACCCTAATCCAGAACTCCACTACTAGGAATTTGTCAGATGTACTTACACAAGTACACCAAGACATATACTCATCAATAGGAGAATGGGTCACTAAATCATGGTAGAGACATGTAATACAATTCTATGAAGGTGGTGTTGTAGATTTGATATAGACCTACAAGCACTGATACAAAAACTTATTCAAAACAAGTTAATAGTAATGGAACAGCATCTACAGCATGACCTCAGCTGTGTATTTTTAATAGGGATTGACAGATAGATGACAGATGATAGAGATATATATAGATGGATCATAAAACATTTTTTGAGAAAAAAACACAATAAACCCTTAACAGTGGTTACTTTGGGGAAATATGAAAGAGACTTATTTTTCATGTAATATTTTTCCCCACTTGAATGTTTTGTCATGTTCATAAATTACTTTCATTAGAAAATGTTTTCATGTCACTTGCCCAGTAAGGACTTCCCAAACACCCATTATCCACATGCTCCTTCCTGTATTCTCTCTTATTACTGTTTTCTTCCTCCAGGGCACTTAGCACAGTGCATTCTTTTAGATTAATGTGTATTTACTTAATTCCTATCTCCCGCAGAGGCTATAAGCTCTGAGGATACGTGCTGTGTTGACCACTATATTCCCAGTGTCTAGCACACAGCAGATGCTAAATAAATATCTGATAAATGAAAGTAACGTATCCTTCTTTTAAGATTAAGCTCAAGTGAAGTGAAGCTTTCCGTGAAATCTTCCAGTTTAGACCCTTTCTCCCTTGGGCCTCCAATGGCCTTTGTACCTACTGCCCTTGTCAGTTTATACAGCTATCTCCCCCATTACACTGGGAATATGTTGAGGGTAAGGATCCAGACATTCAACCTCTCTCTGTGGAGCCTGCTACAGTGCTTTTACACAGAAGGCACTCAAGAAATAGTTGATAAATGAACAGATGAACAAACAAACTAAACCTCAAAGTAACAACTTACTTGTGTATCTAAAATCAGGTGTTACTGATGTCTTGCTCTTCTTAATCTTCTTAATCTCTTATGAAAGCAAAACCAGACTGTGGAGAGTGATGATTTCTGAGCAGAAGTATGCCATAAAATCAAAGCTGTGGAGCCATCACCCTGGACTCACATTGGACTTGGAGGGAAGCAAGATCACTGTCAGCCAGGACAGAGCACAAAGTGGAGTTGCAGGAATGAAATGAGCAGACACAAATCTGCTTTACTCACTTTCAACAACTTTTCCTAAATTCAGGATTATGCTCGTAAGACAAATTACTACAGTTCAAAAGCAACAGAAACCAGTTCAATTTTTCCATCTTAAAAATGAAAAGGCTTTGTATCAATATTAAATCTCCTGATTTTGATGACTTTATCAAGGTGATGTAAGAGAACATCCTAAAGGATTTTGAGATAGAGGGTTATGGTGTCTGCTATTTACTCTCGAATGGTTCCATACACCAAAAAATAACAATAATGTATGAGAGAGTGAGCAAAAATGTGGTAAAATGTTAACAATTGACAAACACGAGAAAGGGTATATATGACTATTCATTGTACATTTTTGTTACTTTCCTGCAAGTGTGAAAATTTTTTTAAATAAAAAAAAGAAGAAATGAAACTACTTAATAGAAAAGGCTATTCCACCCTTACTACCATTTAAAGGCATCAAATGGAGGGAAATAAAAACACTACTTTGATGGAAATAACAAATAAAATGGAACAGAGCAATTCTAAAATTACTGTAAGTATCTTCATTTAAAAATAATTATTCCATACGGTATCTGGGGACAAATCATTCTTCTCACAAACATGGAACATCTGTTGCATACAAATCTTATAAGAGGCTTGTGCATTACATGGAATGGAATAGCAAAGTCCCAAGCTAGCAATTTCCAAACTATTCAAGGCAGCCATTATTCCTGGCTCTGCAGAGCCAAGATACCAAGACAAAAAACGCAAAAGGTAAACAACAGCTGGAAAAACGCCAGCTACAAATGACCTGTTCAAGTTACTGGACATATGCAATTTCTTTCTTTTTTTTTTTTTTTAAGATTTATTTTTGATATGGACCATTTTTAAAGTCTTTATTCAATCTGTTACAACATTGTTTCTGTTTTTGTTTTTTGGCCGCGAGGCATGTGGGATCTTAGCTCCCTGACCAGGGATAGAACCCGCACCCGCTGCATTGGAAGGTGAAGTCTTAACCACTGGACCACCAGGGAAGTCCCTGGACATATGCAACTTCACTCAGAAATTTAGCATGAAAGTTAAATTCAAAAATCCCAACTCTTCTAAATATAATTTTATCACTTTTTTAGTCATTTAAAAAAAAGTACTCTTATCTAGCATTTAGAGCTAAAATACAAATGTACAAGGCTGATCTAAAAGGCGTAGCTACTACTTATAGGCCAGGCACTGGACCAGATGCTTTATACACATTATTTCTAATCATTATAAATAACCTGGTATGCATGGTAGGTATTACTGATACCATTTCACAAGTAAGGAAATCAAGGTTCAGAGAGGAATTACATGTCCAGGATCCCTCAGAGGTTAAGTGGCAAAGAGGAACTCTGGTCACTCTAGCTTAAAAAAAAATCTCTGCGTGGGCCTATTCCCCCAGTGAGGCCTCCACTCTCGCCTTCCCTCTGCCCAGGAGGCCCATCCACTCAGACCTCACCTTCTTCATGAACCTACTTTAACCTTCTCAAGTCCCCTTGCACTGCATTAACATTTTTTAACTTTTTGTTTTGAGATAATTGTAAATTCACATGCAGATGTTAGAAATAATACATCACATTTTTGTACACTCTTGACTCAGTTTCCCCTAAAGGTAATATCTTGCATAACTGAAGTATAATATCACCTGCATTGTTTTTTTCTCTACGATTTATCTCTTTCTAACATATAAATATATTTATAATTGTTGCTGTTATTGTCTGTCCACCCCCACTAAAATATAAACTCCCTGCAGGCAAGAATCTGTATCTAAATTTTGTTCACTGCTATATCCCAAGCACATAAAACAGGGCCTAATCCCTAGGAGGAACTCAATAATACTTGTAGAAGGAATCAAAGCACTGTACTGCACTGCCTCCTCTATCCGGAAATAAACCGACTTTAAGAGACCACCTTAGTAAATAAGACGATTCTGAAACATCAGGGAAACATTACACTCACCCATGGTGACATAAGGCAACTTATCAGTTGATCCATGAGGATAGATGCTGTAGAGGTGAGGTCCAGTAACATCTACTCCCCCCAAAACTAGGGCTGCACCAATGTAACCTTGATACCTGGTGATCAGAGTATGCATAAGAAAAAACAAAAATGAGTCTACATTGCATCACTATAACTTAACTGAAAGTTGTATTTGAAGTCAGACAATAAAAAGCTTTTCTTACACTACTACTGCATCATTAAATAATTACTGTTTTGAAGGGAAAAAAATAGGGAATGGAGCGAACATACTTGAACATCTACTATCAGCCAATAAAAACTGTAAATTGTGTGAGGCATTCCACGTGCCTTACATAATCTTAGTCTCACAACCCCCTTCAAAAGAAGACACTATAATTCTCATGGTAGAGAAGAGAAAACCAACCCAAAGACATTTTTAAGCCTCAGAGCCAAGCTTGGCTTACTCCAAAGATCATCAGCACCCCTCCCATCATACCTCTCTGTGTTTAGCAGATAAGCTCCCTTCCAAGTCAACAGTGAGTTGTTGCTCAACTAAAGCTGTTCAAATTATCAACCTCACCATAGCCTCATAGGAAAATAGCTAATGTCAAAACACCTTTCCCCTCGGGCTTCCCTGGAGGCGCAGTGGTTGAGAGTCAGCCTACCGATGCAGGGGACGCGGGTTCGTGCCCCGGCCCGGGAGGATCCCACATGCCGGCTGGGCTGGGCCCCTGAGCCATGGCCACTGAGCCTGCACGTCCGGAGCCTGTGCTCCGCAACGGGAGAGGCCACAACAGTGAGAGGCCCGCGTACCGCAAAAAAAAAAAAAAAAAAACCTTTCCCTTGAATAAATCCACAAAATTATGACAGATATGAGCTCATACTGAGTAAAAGAAAGAAGTATTTCATCATGCAGGGAAGTGAATGAAGTAACTCCATGACAGCCTATATAAAACCCATTGCTCCTGCCCACAGTTTAAAACTGTATCTCTCAGGAACATGGGCAAGAATACATTTTCCGCCTCACCCCCACCTCTGTTTAATTCTGCACGTATTTGTTCCTTTGGACCCTCTACTTAGTTGGTTTTCCGCTTCTACAGATTGCTTTCCTTGTATCTGGTTCAATTTTTTACCATTAGAACTGCTATGCTAGATAAACATGCTGGATTTAAAGTTCTCCACTGTGAGCCTTTAAATCTCTGGGAAGAAAAATGAAACCAACACATGCTGAATTTGCCTAATGATACAATCATTAAAACTGATATAAATAACACAAGAACCAATCAAAGTCATCATTTTAGACTGTCTGAGACATAGCTACCCATCAGAAAGCGCTCTAGGTCGAGTCCAGTATTTCCCGTGTCCCTTGATTACCAATTTATTATTTCAAATCTTCCATTTATACGTGAAAAAATAAAGAGCAGGAAAGGATTTTAAAAGCAGCCTCAAGAGGGAACAGAGGCCCAGAAAAGGGAAGAAACTGGTCCTAAGCCGCATGAGCTAGCAGAAGGGTCAAGACTAGATCCCAGCGCTCTGGGATGAGAAGCCAGAATCAGCAGATCCACCACTCCCCGCCCAGCCCAGTGCTTGATCCACTATATCAACTGCCTGCCAAACACGCTGCTTAGTTAAAGTCAATTAATAACCAGCTAGTTCCCTTCCAAGCTAAAACATAATAATCTGTTCGATAACTTTAGAAGAGTCTAAGATATTTTGGCAAGTCAATGAAATCCTTAAAAATGGATCCAGAAATTCTGTTTCCAGGAATCTAATTCTATTGATATAAAAGGACAAATACGCAGAAATGAATGCATAAGAATGTTTCTTGTGGTAACTGCTTATGATGCTAAAAAAGTGGAAACAGTCAGAATTAGCTAAACTAATACAGCTATACAATGGAACACTACACAATCGTTAAAAACCATGCTGCATTTTTCATGCACTACCGATGGTAATCTTTCTCAAGGACAATTTTGGCAATATATATTAAAATGTTAAATGTGCCTACCTTTGACCCAGCAATTCTACTTCTAGGAATTTATTTTAGAATATAGCTTAAAGAATTAATAACACAAGTACCTAAAGATTCTGTATTCCAAAGGATCGGCAGAATACCTTACAATACCTTAAACACTTTAAAGTAAGCAATATTGTTAATCTTCAAAAATTGGTTAATAAAATAGATTACTGTGATCCAACAAAAATCAGGATACCGATCTATGGTTCTTAAACTTTTGGGGGGCACAGACCCCACGGAAAAAATGGTTAAAATTGTGGAACCCTCGCCCATAACAAGTGTACACACACAAATTTTTCACTATTTCAGGAGTTACAGATCTCCAGAAGTCCTCCATGGGCTCAAGGTAAAACCTCTGGATGCCGAGCTCGTCTACTGATGGGAACAATATTCACAGTATACTGTTATGTGAACAGGGTCAGTTACAAAACAACACATATAGCGGGATTCCATTTTTGCAAATACATACATGAGTATACATGCCTAGTATAAAAGGTCTAAGAAAATAGATCTCAAAGACTCACAGTGTATGTGCTTAAGTGGCAGAGTGTCAGCTGAAATCTACTTGCTTCTTTTCACATTTCTATAGTGTCTGAATTTTTTACAATGATCACACATTACTTTTATAATAATTTATAAAAAGGTTTTCTTTTTGAAATACCCCAACATGGAACTATTGAAGAGGCACTGGTAGGTGAAAAGATTAGGTTACATTATGGGATAGAAAGCACAACTATGATCCCATTTTTATAGAACAAAATATGTATTATTTAACATAGGAAAAGCCTTGAAGAGTGTACCATAATCTGTTAGCACCGACTGCTTATAGGTGGCAGAAATTCAGATAATTTCTATAATTTTTTATCTATATCTTCTAGCTTTTTTACTGTGAACATGCACTTATAATACGGAAGGAAGGGAGGAAGGGATGATCAAGTGAATGAACGAACGAATAAATAAATTTAAAAGTCTAGGAGTATATACAACCAGCCAAAATGTGATTCTCGCCTATTTTTTCTTTGGGCTTTACAGTATTTTCAGAATTTTCTACAATGAATATATAGTACTTTTGTAAGGAAAAAAAAATTACAATAAAATAAAATTTTAAAGCCTCTACATATTCAAATAGTTTCCAGAATACAGAATAGTATATCAAAGATTTCTGCTAGACTCAACAAGAAGCCTCCATGTTCAGAAGGAACAAGTATCACAGATATCTTCTACATATAGCCACCACAGAAGTTAAATAAAAGTACTGCTTAAGTAAGGAAAAAGACGTCCACTTCTGTTTATCAAACCCTCTTTTCTCACTTATTCACATACAAGGAAATAGATTATTCAGGGGGAAGAAAACAGCAAGAGTACACCTTGTATTCTTTTTTCAGCCTCTGAATGAGTATCTAACTATGTATCAGGCCCTATACTAGGCATTGCATAAGCCTTGTTTCTTTATTCATTTCCTCCCCAAAAGTTAGAGAGACAGAACTATTATCCCCATTTTATTGAGGAAGAAACTGAGGATAAGAAAGGTGAGGTGAACAGCCCAAAGTTACACAAATGTGAGCGCTGTAGACAGGATCTGAGGCAAAGTTCTAAAGTCAAATCCTATGATTTTTCTCTTATACTAGTGACCCACTTTACGTAACTCAACAAAAATGTCAAAAAACATAAAGAACCATAATTATCCTGGTTTAAATTTTTGTGTTCTTCTCAAAACTTTGATAAAATTTAACTTTTACAAAGTATGTTAAACTAAAGATAATAAAACACTGAAAAAAGAGAATTTAGAACTCCTGAAACATTCTAAAGAGATTAGCAGAAACATCTGCTAGATTTAGCTAAATGCTAAATGACACTGCAAGCAATCTTGAAATATTTACTGCAATTTTACAAGTTTAAAAATTGTTTTAAATGTAATGCACCACACAAACCACCAGAGGGAGCTTTACATTTAAAATCAAAATCACAAATGTCTTCAGTTATCTTGACAACAGATGTGCTTTAACAAGTTCTCACACTGCACTGGAAGAATTTATTTGATAGGTGATAATTCTCCAGGATTAGGATGATGATTATGTACATAAATAAATGGAAATCACTGACATAAAGGCTCAGTACAGCCAGAGTAGGAACTGGGTAGATATGGACTAGGCTTCCTGCCCGTATGACTCATAAACCCTGGTATCCTCTGCTGTAAAATGGGTACTATTCTACCGGCCTTGCTGCGTAGCTATATTAAACCTCATATCCACTTCCTGAGAGCCCGGGGGCCATGCTACACTTGTAGACGAAGACCTGCAAGTTCACAGGAAGGCAAGGGCCAGGCAGGAAACAGAGAAGTGAGCCATGCAAGGTCTGACAGGCCAGAACACATGCTCCCACTTCCAAAGGCAACGACGGCCACTCAGTCCCACATCACCGCCCGCTTTATGAGCTTTTATCAGAAGAAGCTGGAAATCCATATTTTAAATTCAGAGCTCCCAATTTATAATTATTTGCCACTATTTTTTTTAAAACACTATGTGACCCAAATGAAATTTCTTTACAAGCTGAAGACGGCCTGTGAGCTGCCGGCTTACAACCTGTGCCTTCTGTTCCTGCTCCCCTTTAACTCTCACAGGCCTGGATGCAGCTGCTACGACTTGGGACAGAGATAAAGAAAATGTCTTGTGCAGGTTGCTTAATGAATGATGAGGACCAGAATATAGGCCTCTGACCAACTTTTTAAAAAATTTTAAAAAGGTATCATGATACACATTCTATAAAGGAAAGAGGAGAGAATTTGTTAAAGCTAAGGTAGGTCACAAAAGGAGAAGCCAGGATTCCAACCCAAGACTAAATGTCCAGGCTATTTCCACTATACTACATTGCTTCTCTTCTCTTTATGAGGAGCAAATGAGAAAACGGACTTAAAATTTGAAAACTGTCTAGACCTATACAAACACAAAGTGATGATGTGATCGTTAAGAACTAAAGAGAAACAAAACTACTAAGAGGAACTCTGTGGGAGTCAGCAGGGAGTGAACGTCAGGTCAGGCAAATGAATGCATCTCTTTAAGCCTCAGTTTGTTCACTTACAAATTAGACATGTTAATAGCCCCTAACTCAGAGTTAAAGGGATAAAGTGAGATCATGCATAAAGCACTTAGCACAGGGCCTGGCACAAACAAATAAATGTTGATTAATAGTAACGCTATCCTACCCACTTACAGCCAACTACAAATAATCACTTTTCATTTCACTGTTACCTTGCCCCTAAAAAAGAGAGAAAAAACAATCATTTGTGTTTGTGTGTGTTCACAAGAAGAACTCAAAGGTTCCTTCCAGCTCTTTCTTACTATGAACAAAAAAGGTTTTTTTATCCAGCAATACCCTAAGCCTCAGGAAATGACTCAATTGGTCACATGTGATTCATTCATGAAAAAAAAAAAAAAACCCAGACCCTGTAAATTCAAATACATTATCAAAAGCCTTATGAAATCAAAGTGTCTTTTTAGTATAACAATTGATTTCTGGAATAAAATGTGTATTTCTTAATGCCTTTCCTCGAGCTTCCAGGCTTCCCTTGGCTGAAAATCTAAGACATGAGAAAAAAATACTACAGAAATCCCCATCCTGGAACCTTACCTGAAAAGCATCTGCTTCAGCATCCGATTGGCCGTCACGACTCTGGGAAGGCGGCCAGTGGAAAGAGAGTGGAGCTCCAAGTTGGAAGAAATGAGCTGGGTTGTCATGTCTGTGTCCGCAGCTGTCCCAGCACCACAACAACTAAAAAATACAATTAGAAACGTAGCTGAAATTCAATTACCAAAGGGCTCAATTAGAAGTGGAGCTTCTTGGAAAACTTCCACAAAGTTCAGGGACATAGATGTTTTTGAGTATACCTGCACTGTAACTGCTCTAACCAAGCTTAAATAAACATAAAATTAAGAATGCACATCTAATTATATGCAAATATATTTTCTGTAGCCCAGTGGAATATTTCAAATCATTAGTTTCTATGTTCTGAACAGAGTGTGCATTTTACTGATCCTAGAAAATATCCAAGTTGTACAAAAGAGCAAGGAATGTCAAAAGCCTCGCAATTTACATTTACCAAGTATTTAGTACTAGATACCAGTCATTCCAAAGTGCTGAGAATAAAGAAAATATGACACAGTAATAGCACTTGACTTCAAACTTGAGTGGAGGAGACATATAATACAATATAGTAGCATAGGTAGAAAATGCTGTAGGAAATTGGAGGAGAGAGCAGTTAACTCTGATCTTTGAGAAGAGGTTTCATGTGAGCTGGATTTTGAAGGACAGAATAAAAACACTATACAGAGAAGAAGAAAGGGCATTTCTAAGCAGAGGGGCTAGCAAAAGCAAGGGTAAAACAGCTTGGACATGCGGAGAACAGGGACATGAGGGAAATAGGGACAGCCCAGGTATAACTGGAACATAGAGTGATAGCAGCTAAATAGGATGAAAAGGTAAGCTTTCTGTGAAATTGTACAAGACCTTGAATATCATGCTAGAGTTTCGATTTTATCCTGAAAGCAGTGTGGAAATGTGAAAAATCTCTTGAAAAGTTTTTAAACAGGAAAGGGACATAATTAGATCCATGTTTTACAAAACCCAACATGGCAGAAGAGTGAACAATACACATAAAGAAAAGGCCAAAGGCAGAGAGACCATTTAAATGACAACTGCAATAATCCAGCTGAGAAAAGAGAACCCGAGCTAAGGCCTTAGTAGAGGGAAGGAGAGAAGGGAGTGGATTCAAAAGGCACACAGAAGGCAGAACTGGGTACCAAATGAACTGAAGACTAAAGCAAAAAGAGGACTTGAGGGACTTCCCTAGTGGTCCAGCAGTTAAGACTCTGTGCTCCCAATGCAGGGGGCCCGGGTTTGATCCCTGGTCAGGAAACTAGATCCCGCATGCCGAAACTAAGAGCCTGCATGCCGCAACTAAAAGATCCCGCACACTGCAGCTAAAGATCCCGCACGCGTCAGGGTGCCACAACTAAGACCCAGCACAGCCAAATAAATAAATAAATAAATATTTTTAAAAATAAAAAAGAGGACTTGGGGATGGCTAGCTCAGATGGATGGAAATGCCATTTAAGGGAAACAGAAAGAAAATACAGGCTGAACAACAGGTTTTAGAGAGAAAGAGTAAATTCAATTTTACCCCTGACATGTTTAAAAATGAGTCATTCAAACTAATCAATACTTACTAAATGTTAGGAGATATGAAGTGTATTTTTGAACAGTTCTTGTCAGCAACAACCATTCCTTCAGTTGCCCTTGTATCTGCTCCAAGAACTATGCCATCCTATTTTTAAGAAATATATACTTTAAAACAACTTCACATATACAAACCACAGTTCTCTACTCTAGTTTAGGAAAAACAATGTTGACCATCCCCTGCTCCCCCAACCACCCCGCCACGCGCTGAAATATTGTGCTATACTTTCGGCATTCAACGAAAAGCTTATCAATAAACATTATTGGTTGAACCCTCAGTAGGCAGTAGGAACTATCATTCCTGTTTTCAAATAAGGCTCAGAGATTCAGTGAATTCCTTACAAATCACAGAGCCAATATCAGAAAAGTCTGAATTAAGATGAAGAAATCTTTCCATTAAAATAGCCATGCCTGGGCTTCCGTGGTGGCGCAGTGGTTGAGAGTCCGCCTGCCGATGCAGGGGACCCGGGTTCGTGCCCCAGTCCGGGAAGATCCCACATGCCGCGGAGCGGCTGGGCCCGTGAGCCATGGCCACTGGGCCTGCGCATCCAGAGCCTGTACTCCGCAACGGGAGAGGCCACAACAGTGAGAGGCCCGCGTAAAAAAAAAAAAAAAAAAAAAAAAAAAAGCCACGCCTGTCAATTTCTTTTTAAAAGATGTCACTTTTTACCTTTAACAACAATAACCAGTTATCTCTTTTGACCCTTACAACAATTTAAGTCAGGAGTTACTATGTCCACCTGATGGATTAGAAAGTGAGGCTGTGAGAAGGAAAATGACCTGCCCAAAGTTAGAGGCAGCAAAAAAGCTAAATGGTTAAACATTTTTGTTTTCTCCCATTACATCATCCTGCTTCCTAAAGTAGTAACTTAAGACAGAAAACTGGCTTCCTGTCGAAAACTGCAGAGTGAGCAAAGAATATAAACTGCCGATAAGTGCACAAAACTGACATAGTCTCTCCTAAAGGAGCTTTTCCTGACATAGTACTCTGTAAGATGTGCCCTTCCTCACACAGCCCAGAGAAGTAAAAGAGGCCAAGGGGCCTGGTTCCTGAAATTAGTTGACACTGCTGCTCTCAGCCTGTCCCGCCTTACCTTATAAACCACTCCTGCGATAGTCGTCCCAGTTTTCCGGGCCATTGGAAGCTTGGATCCTTTCTTTGCAAAATCGGCTTCCAAGATGGCATTTCTGAGAGCAAATGAGAGAATAAAGGGTTGAAGGGCAGGACCACATTGCGCCGCACTGGCACGAAGAGTTTCTAACAGGGAACTCGGGAGAAGCAAAAACTACTAGCATTTGCTTTCAAGCCCATCTGTTTCACTGGCTCCTCCCAACAGCAAGACTACTGTCCCGCTTTTCTACGAAGGGAGCGTCTGAGTGGGTCCACACCACCACCCCGGAGATGGAGGGTGTCCCAGTGCGCTGGGGAAGTGGAAGAGCCGACCCGGCCTCAGGAGAAACACGCTCAGGCCCTAATTCCCCTGAGTCACAGGTGCCGCGGGCCGCGGCCCCGCCCTCCACCATTCGTTCGGACTTCCCGGCTCAGAGGGCAACCCAACTCCGACCCCGGCACCGCATTCCCACTCCCGCCCCGAACCCTGCCCGGGACATGGCCACACCTGCGGCAGTTTTCGAACGAGAAACCTCCAACCGGGGGCTCATACAATGACACAGCCGCCATCTTTCCCGAAAAAATACTTCCGGGCCGGGGGCGGGAGCAAACGAAAATAGCCATGCACTTCCGGCGCCGCCGGCAACCTAAGGCTGAAGGGGCGGAGGAAACTCCGCGCTCGGGTGATGTACCTTAGAGTTAGGGGCTCCTAGAGGAGCCTGGAGATGTTTGGAGTATAGCACCCCACGTGGCGCGGAGGAGAAACTGACACCCGGAGAAGTCGGGGGGAAAGGACTTACCCAAGGTGGGCACACCAGAGACTAGGCCTCCTGCCCACCAGACCAGAGCGGTTTCTACTGCTAATTCGACTACATGGAGCTTCAGAGACAGAGACACTGAAGTTCCAGGCACAGCTCCACCACCTCCTTGCAATGAGCAAGTCCTCTCAACTGTCTGAATTTGCTTCCTCTGCTGTCAAATGGGGATAATAGCTGCCTCAAAAGGCTGCTGTGAAATGAACAAGAAGCCTGTAAAAAAAGCTGTTCACCATCATTAGTCGTTAGAGACATGCAAATCAAAACCACAGTGCAATACCATTGCACGCCCACTAAAATGGCTATAATCAAAAAGACAGAAAATAACAAGTGTTGGGTGGGATGTGGAGAAATTGGAACCCTCAAACGTGGCTGCTGGGAATGTGAAATGGTGCAGCTGCTCCAGAAAATAATTTGGCAGTTCCTCCCAAATTAAACATAGACCCAGCAATTGTCTCTTCCGTATATACCAAAGAGAACTGGAAACAGTTGTTCACAAAAGCTTGTACACAAATATTTATAGCAGCATTACTCATAATAGCCAAATAATGGAAACAACCCAAATGTCCATCAACTTGAGGAATGGATAAGCAAAATGTGGTACATCCATGCAACAGAATACCATTCAGCCGTAAAAAGGAATGAAGCATTGACACATGCTACAACAGGGATGAACTTAGAACACTGTGCTAAGTGAAAGAAGCCAGGGACAAAAAGCCACAAATAGTATGGTTCCATGTCTATGAAATGTCCTTACTAAACCAATCCATACAGCCAGAAAGTAGATTAGTGGTTATTGGGAGATTGGGGGGAAGGAGAGAATGGGAAGTGACTAATGGATACAGAGTCTCCTTTTGGGATGATGAAAATGTTCTGAAATTAGGTAGTTGTAATGGTCACACAACATTGTGAATATACTAAAAGCCACTGCCCCGCACATTTTTAAATGGTGAAATTTTTGTTATGTTAATTTCAGTTTTTAAAAAGCTGCTGTGAAAATTGAAAATTGTATGTGGAGGACTTCCCTGGTGGCACAGTGGTTAAGAATCCACCGGCCAGTGCATGGGAGACGGGATCGATCCCTGGTCCAGGAAGATCCCACATGCCACAGAGCAACTAAGCCCGTGCGCCACAACTACTGAAGCCTGTGCACCTAGAGCCCATGCTCCGCAACAAGAGAAGTCACCACAATGAGAAGCCCGCGCACCGCAACGAAGAGTAGCCCCTGCTCACCACAACTAGAGAAAGCCCGCGCACAGCAGCGAAGACCCAGCATAGCCAAAAATAAATTAATTAATTAAATTTAAAAAGAAAATTTATGTAGAGAGCATTTATCCTGGCATGTAGAACTTCTCCATAAATAGCTATTATTGTTAATAGCACATTCATTTCATCCTGCCAACAAGCCTCAAAGGTAACTATGTAATTCAACTCACTTTACTGATGGAAATTAAGGTTCATTGACGTAAAGTAACTTGCCCAAATTTACATAGCAAGTAGATCACAGCAGCAATAATTGTGGGCTGAATTAATTTATTCACTCAGCAAATATTTAAATGATTCAATTATGTAATGAAATTATTTGCTCAGCAGCTACTATGTGTCAAGCTTGTTTCTAGGAATGAATGAATGAATGAATGAATGGCATCCCAATCACCCAGAACCGTGCCTGTCACAACTATGTGTTCAATAAATATTTGTCAAAGGTTCAATTCCTTTTCATTACTTCTTTGGGTCTTCTGTGCGACATAGGAAAATGAGGCCTCACCACCCACCCCCACAGGAATCTACTGATGAAGAGGTTTGAGTGTCTCCAGTGTCACCAAGTTTCTGCTTTGGTGAATGTGAAAAGTAAAAAGATGGGCTCTGTTTTAGAGATGTCCACTTCCTGATGAGAGAGGCTCGACTCCATAAGACCTAGACAGGACAGGTCATAATTCAACGTGCTCCGGATGCCGTGAGGGTCAGTAAATAATGATAGAATGAAGGACTGCTTTCACAATGTTCATTACACTCTCTCACACCTGCTCTGGGCTCAGCTTTGAGGGAATGAACACATAGGTGAACCAGATGGAGTTCCTCTTCTCATGTTGTAGATTGAATTGTGTCCCCCCTCCCAAAGCTGACATGTTGAAGTCCCAAACCCCAATACCTCAGGATGTGACCTTATTTGAAGATAGGGCCTTGACAGAGGTAATCAAGTGAAAATGAGGTCATTAGGGTAGATCTTAATCCAGCACGATTGAGGTCTTTTTCAAAGGGGAAATTTACAGACAGACGTTCACACAGGGAGAACACCATGTGAACGTGACAGCAGAGATTAAGCCAAGGAATGTCAGAGATTGGCAGCAAACTACCAGAAGCTAGGCCAGAGGCCTGGAACAGCGCTCAGAAGGAACCTACCCTGACAACACCAACACCTTGCTTTCAGACTTCTAGCCTTCATAACTGTGAGACAATAAGTTTCTTTTTTTTTTCTTTTTTGCCATGCTGTGCAGCTTGCAGCATCTTAGTTCCCCGACCAGGGACTGAACCTGGACCCTCACTGGTAAAAGTGCAAAGTCCTAACCACTGGACCGCCGGGGAATTCCTGACAATAAGTTTCTGTTATTTCTGTTATTTAAGCCACCCAGTTTGTGGTACTTTGTTACAGCAGCTCTAAGAAATGAATACACCTCGTGAGTTCACAGTCCGAGGGAGGAGAGAAGACCCCAGAAAGACTCACAGCCTGGCATGCTAAGGGCTGGGTGGAGGAGGGTTGCTGCAGAAGCCAAGAGGCTCAGAAGGACAGAGTGTGAGCTCGTGGGGTGAGAAGACAGGAGGGATGGACACACAAGCGAAGTCCTGGGGTATGAAGCAAACAAAACCAAACAAAAAGCCCTGGCGTGATTTGTTTTCAGGAAACAGTGATGAACCTGATGCGGCTGCAGCAAAGGGAAGCACGGCAGCCTGCAGCCCCCCAGAGGACAGTGGCAAGGCATCTGTGTCCAGCTGGAGGAGCCAGGGAAGGATGTGGAAATGATTTGTGGTCTCAGTTTGTCCCGGGGCATTTCTCTTCCTAACTGGGTCTCTTTGGTATGGTTTTCACACCCAGAGCTGAGGTGATGGCACTGTCTGTCTTGTGGCTTCTAGAGGTGGCCCAGCAGAGGCAGCTGGAGCCAGCAGAGGGCGACAGAGAGTTTCCAGGCAGCCTGACTCGGCCCCTGAGGCGCGCAGTCCAAGGCCCCAGAAACTCCGCTCAGCCTGGGTCAGGGCTGTAGGGAGGGCAGCCCTAGATCCCCAGCACCCAGAAACCCAGCTTCGGTCTCCCTGTCCAACATGACTGCTGCCCCCTGGGACTGCAGCCCCCTGGACTGCAGCCCAGTCTAGAACCTGGACCCAGACACAGTCCCACTTAATCCCTGGCAGTGCCACCAAAACTGACTGACTAGTAAAGCCACCACTTCTGCTCTGGATCTGGCTGTGTGACCTCAGGGGAGCCATCAGACTCTCTGGGCCTCAGTTTCCTAATAATATAGTAACAACCAACATTCCCTGCATGCCCCCCACAACCTGTTCTAACCACTTTATATACAGGGCCTCACGGTCACCCTAAGCACCTAGAATGTGCCAACACAGAAAACAGATGATCAAGGGACAGACACAGTGCTGCCCTCAGGGAGCTGGCAGTCCCTGAGGACCAAGTATCACTGCCCCACTTTACAGATGAGGCAACTGAGGCCCAGAGAAGTGAAGTCACTGGCTCAAGGTGATAAATGGCACACAGCTAAGTGGCAGAGCCACAATTCAAACCACATGCCTCCCAGCCCCAGACCAGACACAGCTCCACTTCCCTGGCCCCTGGCAATTATAGTCCAGCCGGAACCCAAGCTCCCATGTTCCCGGGGGTTTGCCAGAACAAAAGCAAGGCAAACTCAGCTAGTTCCCAGCTGTGTGACTGGAGGCTGGTCTCTTCATCTCTCATCTGTTTCCTCTTCTATAAAATGAGAGCACATTACAATGTTTCGCTTGCCTTGGGCATACCAAGTAAGAACATGCAGTGTAAACTGTAAAGCATTTTATTCCTTCATTCGTTCATCCATTCATTCATTCATTATTTATTAAACCCTTCCTTGGTGCCAGGCTCTGTGCCACATCATAGTCTTGAGGGGCGCTGGTCTGGGAACTGCACCTCCAGTTCACTGTGCTAAGTGCCCTAAGTGACACATACCAGAGCACAGCCAGGAAACGGCTCCCAAGAGAGCCTGAGGCAGCAGGTGTCAGCACTGAGGCCAGGAGACCAGAGGGTGCATCCCATACGGAGGGTTCAGCTGTGCATGGCCCCTGCGCCAGCCTGGATTTTCCAAGGCCCTGGCAAGCACCCTCCCCCAACCTGCAGGCTGCTAGGAGCCCAGTGTGGGATGGGCCCTGGAAGGCTCACCCCCATCCTCTATCAGGATACACACACATCCGGGGGTGCCCCCACAAGGAGACTTGGCCATCTTCCCATTGCAGGGAAAGCAGCCCATGGTGCTCCCAGTTGCTAAGGCAACTGGGCCCTTGTTTTTCCTTCTTCATAAATAAGCTATAAATAGACAGGGCAAACCTGGGCGCCTTCCTTTGCATGAATTAGAGCAGCTGCTCCCGGCTCCAGGGCGCTGGCACAGCATCCAAGTGCCAAGTCTTGCTGCACAGGCCACAGAAACACAGCTCTGGTGGGAGGGCATGGCAGACACATGGCAGCATCGAATGTGAATTCCCCCCACCCACTCCAGACTCTCCTGGGGCACTTAGTAGATTCTGGGACCCTGCCGAGACCCACTGAATCACAATCATTGCAAGTGGGGCCTGAGATGGGAGTTTAACTACTTAACCCCAGCAGATGAGATGAGCCATGAGTTTGCCCCCAGCTAATGGTGAGCAGGAATGGGCATCCTTCCCTTCTTCCCATCTGGGACGTATGCAAGTCACAAGGAAATCACGAGAATACGTCCCATTATGAAGGGCTTTGTAGGCTGGCTCAGAATCTGGGCCTGTCCCGAGGGCACTGGGGAGCCGTGGGAGGCGTGTAGGCAGAGAAGCAATGTGACCTCTCTTGGAAGAATGGGATTCCCACTTGACAAAGGGAGTTTGAGAAGAGTGTGTCACCCAAAACAAGGTGTCCTGAAGGTTGCTGGACCACAGCTGACAGATGCTTCCTCAAGCCAAGCCTCTGAATATGGACCCCGGATACCTCCCAGGCACATCTAGCTCCACATCTTCACCATGGGCTAGACCTGCCACACCCTCCCACAGTGAGGCAAATGCTATCCCATTCATTCATTCATTCATTCATTCATCCAGGCATCCTTTAAACAAACTCCAGTTCTGTGTCTGGCACTGTGCTGGGCTCAGTAACACAAAGACTCTGCCCTCAAGGGAAACGGATACAGGAAAAAATGTAAGAAAGCTAAAGGACCAGAGGTTCTGATGGAAATTGCACAGGGTACAAAGAGGCTCAAAGGAGAGAAAGAGGACAGCTCCCCAAGGGGAGCTTTTAAGGAAACATGGGATTGTAAACAAAACTAAAAAGATGAGTAGGAGTTGGCTGGCTGGAGTTGCAGGAGGAATGGGTGCTCCAGAAGGAGAGTCTGAGCAGACGCGTGGAAGCATGTTGGACAGCATTAAATGGGAGGGAGTGGGAAGCTGGAAACTCGGCAGGGACCAAGGTAGGCAGGACCTCACATCAGTGCATTGTGAAAATCAACCTGGCAGCTGGCCAAGGGTGGAATGGACAGGGAGGCTCTAGAAACACGCAATCCGGGAGGGAACTACAGACACGGACCAGGGAGGAGGGAAAGAGGGTGGTGTTACTCAAGAAATATTACAGAAGGTCAAACAGGATGTGGTCAGAGGTTAGATTCAAGGAGCAGGGAAAAGAAGGAGTTGATGTTCTTGGGGGTCTGACTTGGGCGGCAGGATGGATGGTGGTGGGAAGGTCCACGTGGGTCCCTGTGGGATATGTTGCATTGGAGGTGTGGGCTGGGGAGAGAGGTGCAGGACAGCAGGGAGAAGGCCATGTAAGTCCCGAGTGTGAATGAGATGCTTCAGGAGAGTGGGCAGAGGGAGAGAAAGGAGCCAGGGACAGAGGCCAGGAACGGTAATGTTTGTCATGCAGGTAAGGATGAGGAATGGGCAAAGGATGGAGAGACACAGCGGGCTGGGAGGCAGGCACTGAGGAGAATGATGTCATAGCCGCCAAGATGGGGAAAGGGGGCTGGAGACGGAGGGAGAATGGCCCAAGTTCCAACAGCCCAGCAAGACGAGGACGGAAACTCGTCCACAAGACCATCAGATCAAGCAAAGATTTTTTTTCTAATAATAATGCTCAGTGTTACTGATGATGGGACAAGATGAGCACTTTCACGTTTGCTTGTGGGAGTGTAAAGTGGTACAAACTTTCTGCAAAGCCATTGGCCAAGATAGTTCAAGATCCCGTACAACAGAGGACCTGGACTAACAACACCATATTGTGCACTTCAAAATTTGTTATGAGGGCAGCTCTCATGCTAAGCAGTGTAGTTTTTTGTATATCAACTATACCCCAATAAAGCTGTTCTTTAAAAAGTAGTTCAAGATCCTTGAAAAAGCTCAGAATATTTAACTCAAAAATTCCCCTCTAGGGACTTCCCTGGTGGCGCAGTAGTTAAGAATCCACCTGCCAATGCAGGGGACACGGGTTCAAGCCCTGATCTGGGAAGATCCCACATGCCGTGGAGCAACTAAGCCCGTGCGCCACAACTACTGAGCCTGTGCTCTGGAGCCTGTGAGCCACAGCTACTGAGCCCACGTGCCACAGCTACTGAAGCCCGTGTGCCTAGAGCCCAGGCTCCGCAACAAGAGAAGCCATCGCAATGAGAAGCCCGCGCACCGCAACGAAGAGTAGCCCCTGCTCGCCAAAACTAGAGAAAGCCCACGCACAGCAATGAAGACCCAACGCAGCCAAAAATAAAACTAAATTAAAAAAAGAAAAAAATTCCCCTCTATGGCTCTATCCTCAGACAAAGATAGGTGTGTGAAGATATTCATTGTAACATTATTTATGATAAACCATATTGGACTTTATAGTGAACTGTATATTGGATATATATTGGATAATGGATTATATACATTGCATATTATAAGAATAGATTCTATATTATAATGAAAATCTGGAAACTGCTTTAATATCAAACAACAGGTGAATGGCTAAATAGTTTATGATGGAGGGTGAGAAACAGGCAGAATACATATGGTTCCAACTTTACAATGTATGTGGGTGTACATTATGTATGTAAAAAAGCCAGTCATATTAACAATAGGCATGATTCCTTGCTGGTAGGTTATCAGGTCATTCTTATTTTCCTCTTTAAGCCTCTGCTTTTTTTTTTTTTTAACTCTCTATCTATGCATTATTTTTTTCTCAGCTTTTTTAATATTTTGAAGTTTTTCAAGTCTTCAGAAAGTTGCAAGAGTAGTACAATGAACCATCCTCCCTCCCTCCCTCTCTCTCTTTCTCTCTCTCTCTACTGAATCAATTGAAAGTCACACAACACTCCCCCCTAAATGCTAGAGGACGAATCTCCTGAAAACAAGGACATTCTCCTACATAAACACAATACCAATATGAGGATTCAGTATTACTATCTAATATTCACTCCACTTTCAATTCCCCCAGTTATCCCAATAAAACCTTTATGATTTTTGTGATCCAGGATCTCATCAAGGATCACACACTGAATTTAGCTGCCTGATAACTACTCCAGCAAAAGTCCCCTAATAACCAGGGCATTCTCCTACAAAACCACAATACAATTGTCACATTCCGGAAATGTAATATGGGTTCAGGATTATTACCTAATACTCTGTCCACATGTAAATCTCCCCAATATCACCTTTATGATTTTTGTGATCAGCATCCAGTCAGGGAGCCCCACTGAACTCAATCTCCATGACTCTTTAGCCTCCTTCCAGCTGGAATAGTCTCCAGCCTTGTTTTATGTCTTTCATGAAGAGGCCAGGCCCGTTCTGAAGAACTGTCTTCAATGTGGACTTGTCTGATGATCTTGGCAGGTAAGCATTTTTGGCAGGAGGTCCTCATAAGTGATGTGTCCTTTCTTGGGGCACCACATCAGGGGGCACTGATATTGGCTTGTCCCATTATTAGGGGTGTTAAGTTTAATCATTTGGGTAAGGTGGGGTCTGCCGGGTTTCTCTATTTGTAAAGCTAACATTTTCCCTTTGTAATTAAAAGGTAATTTGCAGGGGATTCTTTAAGACTGTGCACACAGCCTATTCCCAGTGGTCTCTGGCCCAATGGCATGGCACCCACTGATGATTTTTACCCAAATCCATTTTTACAATGTTGATTATAAGATGCCATTTTCTGTTTCTATTACTCCTCCTCAGCTGTCACTCTTCTAAGGAAGAGCTTTCCCTTAACCTGACTTCTCTGGGTCTTTTTTTTTTAAAAATCAAGGATATTTTTTCAATTTTATGCATTATGATCCATTCTTGTTACTAATCATTTTGATCTCCAGTTGTCCCAAATGTAGCCGTTGGAGCCGTTTCAAATGGGCTCCCCACAAGTCTGAGATCATCTTTGCTTTCTGGCACAATGACATATTCCAGGCATGGAGTGGAGCACTTGCTGGGCCCATCCAGCCCTCTGGGCCACAGAAACAGTCACTCACCTCTGGATTCAGGGGGGACTTGAAGGAGGTCAGCGGGCAGCAAGTGAAGCGGCGGGGGCTGGGTGGACATTCGGGGTTAATTCTCTCAGAACATCAACAGCCGGTGCTTTAATTAATGGCCCCACTCCAGGGGCCCAGGGCCAGGTGACTTGAGCTTAGGAACAGGGCACCAGCCTGCTCTGGCATCTCACTTCACATCCCACTCATTTACTCCTTGCATGCGGAAAGATATTAGTTATAGTACAAAGATGAAGAAAACCTGTGTGTTCTTTCATAACTTCACTGAGGAAAGGAAAAGGCAGGGAATAAATGTCCTGATTTTAGGAGGGAAAAGCACGTGTGCCTGCAAGTGTGTGTGTGTGTGTGTGTGTGTGTGTGTGTGTGTCTGTTTGTCTGTCCCCAGGTTCTCCAGGCCTCTGCATCCCCTTTTTTCTTCTTTATCTTATTTCTTTTCTGGTGGAGGTAGAGTTTGCATACAGTAAAATGAACAGATTTGAAGGATGGGTGGGTTTCAATAAATGTGTAGTCAGCACCCAACCGAATTACAGAACATTTCCACCAACCCCAGAAAGATCCCTCATGTGTCCTCCAGTCAATCCCTCATAAAGGCAACCACTTTCTAGTATCTCAAAATTCCAGAATGTCACACAAACGAAATCATGCAGCAAGCACACCTCCTTTAACTGCCAAGTAAACTGGTGGTGGAAAGCCTGGCAGTGCCACCATTGCCCCCAAAATATTTCCAAGGCTTTCCCGGCGGGGAAAGAGGCGGGACACTGATGGCCCTCTGTGGGTTCTCTCCCCAGATCCCTGCTCCCAGGCTGGTGACCAAGAAGGGGACCCAGACCAAGCTCATTCCCCCACCCAGAAAGAAAATCATCTTCTGTGGCCCAGAAACGATGGCCTAGAAACCCCACTGGACATGGCAGGAGGCTCTCTACCCAGCAGTGAGGCCCAGACACGCTGACGGCCCCCGGTCCCCTGACCGTGGGGACCCCAGGGGGACTGTGGTCCTGTCCATCTGCCAGCAGGAGCAGTGAACAGCGCCACTGGCCAGCCGGCCGGCCTCCTGCATTTCTGCTGTCAATCTGCCCACTGCCCTGGGTTGTTTACTGGAAGCTGGCCTCCCTGCCAGGGTTCAAAGCCCTGGCCCTGGGCACGTCCGTGGCAGGAAGCAGACCGGGCAGTAATTGGCAGCGCGGCTGTGCTCAGAGGCCAGCACTGACCCGGCATCCTCCTCCAGCGTTGCCTTTGAGTCGCTCCATACTGACCTTCCAGGCCTGCAGGGACTTCCTGCTGAATGCCGAGCCCGCACCAGCAACAAATTACTCGTTCCCCAAGAAATCTATTAAAAGGTGGCAGCAGCTTGGGGGCCGGGTGACCAGGGGCCCCCACCACAGAAAGCCTAATGTCTTCTGTTCCCAAGAGCCACCAGCCGACTCTGGCTGAACTCAGAGGGAGCTGAGCTAGAACTCGAAATTTGGGGGCCAAGGGAAAATGACTCAGACACGAGAAGAGGCCACCATCCTTGAGGCCCGTCTATGGCTTCACGAAGGGGGAACAGGTGGGATATGGAGTCCCCTCGACCTCAGATCCTATCTGCCACTTCCACTCTGTGTGACCTTGGGCAAGCCACTTGGCCTCTCTGAGCCTTCCATGCCCATAAAGGAGAGAGAAGCCCACCCCATGGGTTGGCAAAAAGCCAGTGAAGTGCCAGGCACATAACAGATGCTATTCTCTGTGAGTGTTGCTGGATCAGAAGCAGACTGTATTTATTTCATTCTCCAGCTCAGAGAGAAATAAGCTCAGAGTGACCTGCACGTGTGTGCCCACGTCCTGAGAAAGCCAGTGGCCGAGCCATGGGATCACGTGGGGTGGAGCTGCAGCTGGAGGCTCTAGGGGGTGGGGGCAGGACATCTGAGGATGGGGGCTCTTACCACCTCCAGCAAGGCTCTGGCTGATCACTGAGCCATTGGCTGGATGAATGGAACCGGAACCAATGGGTGAATGCCCGCATCATTGGTAGATGCTGTAGGCTAAATAATGGCCCCCCGAAGATGTTGATGGCCCAGTCCCTGCAACCTGTGAAGATGTTACCTTACATGGTAAAAGGGACTTTGCAGTTTCAATTAAGTTAAGGCTCTTGAATGGGAAGATCATCCTGGATTATCCAGGTGGGCCCAGTGTAATCACAGGGGTCCTTATAAGAGGGAAGCGGCAGGCTCAGAGTTGAGGCCTGAGGTGTGAGTTGAGGGAGAGGCATCTGCAATGGACCAAGGTGACATCGAGGCTACAGTCACATAAATTCTGTTCTCTGGACCTGGTTGGGCCCAAACTCCAATGTACTGTTTTCACCATAGGATGAAGTGCTGCTGGGCCCACTGACCTTATGATTTGGAGGATCAAAAAACACCAGCTCACGAGGGACAGCTCAGATCTCATAGCTACACAACGTCCTGTGGTCATCAGTCTCTACTAGGGTCCAGCAGAGTACCAGGCACCGATTTTCTAAGGGTGAGTAGCTCTCTGCAGCAGAAGTCATGGACTTGCTTCTAAACCCTAGTTAAAAGAAATAATTTTTAATAGATACTTTTGATTCATTTGGCAAATTGCCCATTTCGTAAGTGACAATCATTTTAAATTGAACTGGCTTTTGGAGAATTGGTTTTTAGCAAAATGGGTCAGTGCTGGCTTCAGAGCTGACTGGATTCCGGTACACAAAGGATGACCTCAGGAACTCTTTCCTGTTCTTGGATTTGCTCTCTTCTGGGCTGGCTTTGCTTTCACTTGACTTTTCCCTAAATTGTGCCAGAGATGGCCACCATTCGTCTGGTTTGGCTTCCCCAGTTGGAAGAGAATGATTTTCCCAGCAATTCCAGTAGAAGACCACCTGTCTCGTGTGCCCACTCTTGAATGACTCTCCGTGGCCAGGGGATGAAATACCCTGACTGGGTAAGCCTGGGCTACGTACCCACACGTGGAAGGCAGAATTCTAAAAGTGCCTCCTCTCCTGATTTCCATTCTTGGTTATTCAATGAAACACTAACCTAAGTACTATGTGATGGTTGATTTTATGCGTCAGCTTGGCTGGGCCACAGTGCCCAGATGTTTGGTTAAACATTATTCTGGATGTTTCTGTAAAGGTGTTTTTGGATGAGATTAATATTTAAATTGGTGGGCTTTGAGTAAAGCAGATTACCCTCTGTCATGCGGGTGGGTCTCATCCAATCATGTGAAGGCCGTAATAGAACAAAAAGACTGACCTCCCCAGAGCAAGAAGGAATTCTGCCAGCAGATCGCCTTTGGACTTGAACTACATCTCTTTCCCGGGTCTCCAGTCTGCTGGCCTGCCCTGCAGATGTTGGATTTACCAAGCCTCTACAAGCATGTAAACCACTTTAAATTTCTAAAAATAATCTTTAAAATCTCCCCTCCCCCTCACCTTGATATGTGGAATTCGCCTATATAATTAAGGTTACTAGTCAGCTGACATTAAGATAAGGTTACACTGGATTATCTAGGTGGCCCAGTATAATCAAACAAGCCCTTAGAAGCAGTAGAGGAAGGCAGAAGAGGAGGACAAAGAAATGTGGCAGAAAGGGAAGCTGGAGAGACATGAAGCAGGAGAGGGATTTGACCTGCGTCGCTGGAGGAGGCCACATGAAAAGCATGAAGAGAAATGCAGGCAGCCTGTAAGACAAGGACCAGCCTCTGAATGATAACCAGCAAGGACATGGAGACCTCAGTCCCACAACCATAGGAACAGAATCTGGCCAACAGCCCGAATGGGCTTACAAACGGTTTACCCTCGGCACCTCCAGAAAGGGAGGCGACCCTGCCGACACCTTGATTTCACCCTTCTGAGACCCAGAGCAGAGGAACTAACGGAGCCAACCTGATTTCTGATCTACAGAATTGTGAGCTGATTGATTTGTGTTGCTTCAAGCTGCTAAATTTGTGGTAATTTGCCATGACTATAATAGAAAACAAATACACCACCCGTGGAGAATGGGGTGGAGCCAGCCCCTCCCAACACCACAGGGACTGATCATAGAAGTGGGCTCCCCAGATCGGGCGCTGGTCCCAGAAGTGGGGGGGCCTGGGCAGAGTTGACCACAGTGTCCAAGCTGAAAATTGATTCTCCATTGCCCAGCACCCAGGCACCGCCAAGGTGAGGGTCCCACCCCAAGTTTCAGACCAACTTAGGCGAGGGGCCTTAGCCCCTCTGCTTGTGCCCATGGCCACAGCCCCCTACGACAAGGTGGCAGCTGTCTTCTCTGTTCCAGGAATTTCTCCAGCTCTCCCTCCACTCTTCTCTCTATTTGGGGGCTTCTTCAGTTTCCACCCTGCTACTCAGGTGTCCAGAAAACTCCCCCAAGCCTGGCCAGACTCCCAGGTCAGACTTGGAGTAGGTTCCATGTAAACCCCCAGCAATCGTGGAGTAGAATCCCTGGAGCTGAACAGGAGGAAGTAACAGGAGGAAGAGCAGAGCCTTCAGGCCACCAGGCTGCTGGGCATGGCTCCCTGCCTGGCACTGGGCAGGTATTATCACAATTAGTCCTTGTCACGGCTCCACCTGGTGGGCAATAGGATCCTCATTTCTTGGAAGGAAAAATCAAGGCTCAGAGAAGGCGCAAATCCTTGTCCAAGGTCAGTCATCACACTTTTCCGGTTACAAGTGACAGAAACCTAATTCAACCTGGCTGGAGAAAAGGAAGCGTGTGCTGATACGTGCAACATGGAGGTCGAGGGGTGGGGCTGGCTTCAGGTTCCCTTCTGCTCGGGGACTCAGTGAGGTCCTCGTCTCCCCCTGCCTCTCTGTACCTGCATCTCTTCCTGTCTCTCCCTCTTTATCTCTCTCCCTCTTTTTCTTCCTGTCTCTCCCTCTTTTTCTCTCTCCCTCTGCCCACCGCACTCTGGTTCTCCCTCACTCTGTCTCCTATCTCATGAGTGCCCTCCTCTCAGCTGGCTTTATTACCTCCCACTGCATATGGATAGGACAGAAAATGTAGCCTGTGGCAGAAACAGAAGCTTGGTTTTATTTGAAGCAGCAAAGTGCCCAGGTGATAAATGAGCTTTCTCGAACTCCCTTGCAACCAGTGACATGTAAATAGAAATATTCTATAGTACTTCCGGGAAGCTTGTCTATGGGGAGGCAAGCTGACTCAGCTGAAAGGAGCACCTCTTTTTTTTCTTTTTTTTTTTTTTTTCCTGGTACGTGGGCCTTTCACTGTTGTGGCCTCTCCCGTTGCGGAGCACAGGCTCCGGACGCGCAGGCTCATTGGCCATGGCTCACGGGCTCAGCTGCTCCGCGGCATGTGGGATCTTCCCGGACCGGGGCACGAACCCGTGTCCCCTGTCATCGGCAGGCGGACTCTCAACCACTGCGCCACCAGGGAAGCCCCCCAAGGAGCACCTCTTTTATCCTTCTCCCCTTTCTGCCTTCCTGTTGCCTAGAATTATGTGTGTAATGGCAGGAGCTCTGGCAGCCATTTGGGGCCATAGGGTGAGGCTGGATGCCAGTGCCAGTCATATGAGCCCTGAACTGGCCACCATCAGACTTCTTTTACATGCAAAAAACCCCCCCAAACTATTGCATGTTTAACCCACTTTTATTTGGAGTTTTTGTTATATGCAGCCAAACTTAACCCCATGATACGTGACCACCGGCAGCTTCCGCTTCACATCTATCCAACTCAGAAACTCCAGAGTCAGGACCCCTGCTCTTCTCACTCACAAGGCATCTAGTGAACTCTGAATGGCACAGCTAGGGTCACACACTTATGACTAGAGGAAAGGCCAAACCATGTCCCGGGCCCACTCTTGGTGTGCTTAATGTTGCTTGCTCGTTTGCTTTTGAGGACAGCCAGAGTGGAATCACATGAAGGGTGGGGGAGGAGAATTCCCCCAAAGAAGTGGGTGTGCTAGGCACCTAGGAAGTGACAGGTGTCCACTACAGCTAGTGTGTGGTGAACCCCAGTTTGCCTGACTCCCAGCTGGGCACTCTCCACCCTACTCTGCAGGATTTCAGTCTTAACAGAAGGGGCTTCCCTGTCTGACCTCTAAGGAGCAGGACCATGCAGGAGCCCACTGGGGTCGGTCTGACCTCTCTCAAGAAAGTCCGTCTGGAGGCCAGTGTGTGGGGTCAGGAGGGAGATGAGTGTAAGTGTTAGAGTCAGACAGAGTCGAGGTCAAAGCCCATCTCAGCCACTCCAGCTGTGTGCCCTCGGATAAGTTGCTTTACCTCTCTGAGCCTCCTTGCTAATTCCCCCATTTCTGTCTCCAGTCCTGTCTTCACTCCCTCCCTCCCAGCCCTGCACACCTAGAATTCCCTCTTCTTCCTCTCACCTCGTCCACCCATCCTCCTCCAAGAGGCCCACCTCCACAGCTCCTACCACACCCAGCCAGAGACTCAGCCTGGGACATGCTGGCACAGCCTCCTTGATGCCGGCATATTCTAATGTGCCCTAAGGAACAGTTCAACTTTCAGAGTTTCCAAATTACCAAACATGCAAAACAAACAACCTCCACCCAGGCCAGAGCCCTGCCCCTGCACTACTGACCCCCCAACCCAGGGACAGAGGTGGGGATCCCAGGTGGGCCGGGGGCTCAACAACCACCCCTGTTCCCACTCGGGGACAGGGAGGCAGCAGTGTCCAAAAGTCCTGGTTCTCTGTCCCCGGCTCTGGCTGCCTTGAACACTGTGCTCTATTCTCTTAAGGGTGCAGGCAAAGTAAAATGACCTCCGGGGGAGGCAGGTCTTAGAGACTAAGCCCGGCAAAAAGGTCAACATTAATTTTTAAATTATTGACATTATTTCCATTTTTATTATTGAAACATTTCTTGTTATTTTCATTATTAAAGCACTACATGCACAGAAAAACAATAAATGAATGAACTAAAAATGTAAGTCTCTTGTAATTGGAGTCGCGGTCAGAAACAGTCTCTTGCGTACATTCCTGATTAAAAAATAAAGGAGGAAAAAAGAAATATAAACAAACGTGATTCCTCACTTTGTCCTTTGGAGGCAGCTGTTTCTGGGCAGCTTTGTTGCTGTGCTCTCCCCGAGGCCAGAGACTCACCTATCCTCGTGCTGCAGGGACCAGCTGGGGTTCACATCTGTCCTGGACACCCAGCACAGGGCCTGGTGGAGAGTAGGGTTCAGTGCGTTTGTTGGAAGAGGGTAGGAGAGAGGAGAGAGGGATAGAAGGATAGAGAAGGAAGGGAGGGAGACACCCCCACTTACTTGTGACAACAGAGGCGGGTACGAAATCCTGCGGGGATCGGGGGAGAACATCTCACTCTGCCCGGAGAGGTGGGGAAGCAGCCAGTGACACTGAGTCTTGAAGCATGACTAGGAACTTTCCAGAATTTGTAGACATCCAACAGGCAAAGAAACAAAGAGAAGGCAGGGTGAGTGCAAAGGCATGGAGACATGAGAGAACAGGCCGTCTGGGCCTTCGTGGAGAGCCTGGGACAAGCTGGAGGAGGGTTTTGGAGAAGAGAGGGGATAGGAGAGGTTGAGGACATCGGAAAGGACTTCCTGAGCGGGGCCAAGGGGTTGGGACGTTATCCTCCCGATTTCAGGGAACATGCATGGGGTGCTCGGGGAACACGCACGGGGTGCTCACCGAGCCTTGGCTGAACCACGTTAGGAGGCAGGGACCCCAGGTCCAACCACTGGAGGGGCAGCAGCCCCCCGATCCCATCCCCTGCTGGGGCCCCCAAGCAGCTACTCCTCCCCTCCCACACTCCAGCCTGAATGTTTTTCTCTGCACTTGATGAAGTTAAAATAAGCCCTCTCTGGGGTGACTCGCAGGCATTCAAATTGGATTGGCACACAGACATCGAGCAGTTGGTGGCAGGAGCCAGGGGACCCGGAGAGCAGGTTTTCGCTGGAGGGGACATGAGCTTTATTTCCCTCTTGGTTGCTGACAAGGAAGCAGCTGTCCTTCCCTGATTATTTTTACCTCGAGTCACAGACGCTGACGCCGAGCCTCCCCAGCGCCCATCCGCCTGCCAGGGCCAGGTGAAGAGTCCCACTCCCCGGCCCAGCTCAACGGAGAGCCTCGAGCTCCACCTACTGCCGCCTCCACATAGGACCAAGAAACAGCCCTTTGGCTTGGATCCAGACCCTTCCATGCCAAGCTGGGGTCACCGACAGGAGAAGAGAGAGCCAGAGCAGCCTTGAAGAAGATTTGAGACAAAAAAAGGGAAAAAAAAATTTCATAACCAGTTCCCCTCCTCTAACACACTAGCTCCTTCCTTTTTGTTTTACCTCTGACTTTTAGCTTGATGAGACTAAACCTGAATACCACTTTACTGTTACCTAAGCACTTCAAAGTCATTCCATTCTTGAAAAGCCCAACAGGTGGGGGACTTCCCTCGTGGTCTAGTGGCTAAGACTCTGCGCTCCCAGTGCAGGGGGCCCGAAGTTCGACCCCTGGTCAGGGAACTAAGACCCCACATGTCACAACCAAGAGTTCACATGCTGCAGCTAAAAGATCCTGCAACTAAGACCCACACAGCCAAATAAATAAATAAGATTTTTTTTCAAAAAAAAAAAGGAAAAAAAAGGAAAGCCCAACAGGTGGGTGTCATTAGATCCATCTTACAGCTGAGGAAACTGAGGCTTACAGGGGAAGTGGCTTGCCTGAAATCACACAGTAACAGAGTGGGAGAAATAGGATTGGAACCCCAGTCTGTCCAACTTCAAATCTTGTACACCATCCACTGTATTTTCAAGTCTTTGTCCATGTATCAGTTAGTAACGCTCTCAGCAGCAGCTAACAACAATACTTTAAATAAAATGGGGGTTTATTTTCGTTGTTTCCAGGTTGGGAGGCAGCACAATGATGTCATGGACACAGGGTCTTTCAATGTTGCTGCTCCATCATCCTTGATAGGTTGCCTTTTAACATGCTTGCTGCCTCACTGTCACAAGGAGGCTGCTGCAACTCCAGGCATCTTGCCTAAATTCAAGGCAGAATGAGGATAGAGGGAGCGGATGGTGAAAGCTGTGAGAATCCCATTTATCAGTAAAGCAACATATTGCCCTGAATTCCTCCGGGAGACTTTGGTTTATATCTTACTGGTAACATGGCTTCCACAGCTCAAGTGAAGCTGAGAAAGCAAGTATTTTGAGGACAGAGGAGAAGGACAAAGGAACAAATGTTGTGTTGGTCACCAACAGTATCTGCCACAGTCTACACATAGTTGTACTTAGTTACAATTATATCACACATACTTTTTGCTTCCTACTTTTTTCTTTTACTGCTAGGTCATTTGCAGTTTCCTTATCACTATGTTGTTTTTATAATTCTTATTTTTAATGGTTTAATAGTATTTCTTCAAGTGGATAAGCCATAATGTATTTATTGGACATAGTAAGCTTCCAATGTTTTCAATATTATGTATAATATCTTGATGAACATCGTCACGTTCATTTAGGTGGGTGCCTGCCAAACATAAATCCCATACAGTGGAATTACTTGAATCAAAGATGTTAACATTTTTGGTTAATATATTACTCTTTATTTCTGCTCTTATATATTGCTTTATTGATTTCCAAGAGGATTATGCTATTTTATATTATGTCACAGTACCTGGATGTATTGATTTTACCATAACTGCACCTGCACAGAGCATATCACCACTTTTTAAAGGTTTTTACCAAAATTGGTATACTAAAATGATACCTTAAAGCTGCTACTGTTTCTATTCCTTTGATTACAACTGAGGAGGAACACTTTCCCCCATGTATTTTCACTTTGTATTTCCTCTTTGGTGAAGTATACATTCATTTCTTTATCCAGTCAATATCTGGAGTAGGAAACCCATTTTTAAAGAAACCATACTGGTACTGGTTATTACCTCTGGTCATATTGCAACTCATCTTTCCCATCTGATCTTACAAGTTCCTGGGAGGAAGGCAGGGTGTGGAACAGGACCCGAGTCACCAATGAGCAAACTGGGCTCAGGAAGTTCGTGCAGCTACTAACAGGCAAAGCCTCCATCTCCAAGCCCAGCACTTTTTCTTGTACAGTATTGCTCTTTAAAAAAAAAATAAATAACAACTTTATTGAGATATAATTCACAAAGCATACAATCCACTCATTTAAAGTACCCAACTCAAGGGACTTCCCTGGTGGTGCAGTGGTTAAGACTCCATGCTCCCAATGCAGGGGGCCCGGGTTTGATCCCCGGTCAGGGAACCAGATCCCACGTGCACGCCGCAACTAAGAGTTCGCGTGCCGCAACTAAGACCTGATGCAACTAAACAAATATTTATAAATAAATAAATAAAGCGCCCAGCTTAATTGTTTTTAGCACGTTCACAGAGTTGTGCAACAATCCCCACAATCAATTTTAGAACATTTCATCGCCCCCAAGAGAAAACTTGAACACACTAGCTATTCACTGTCACATCAGGTAGAGGTAAAAATATGTTTAAGCCTGGAGAAAAGAGATGGATGGGGTGGGCAGTTCGAAGAAAGCAGAGCAGACAGGCTGTGCCATTGGACTTGCTCCGTGACCACAGGTCACTTCTCCCCTGGCTCTGGGTTTCCTCCTAATACAAATAGAGCGCTCACTGTGTCCAGGCTCCAGGCCACGTGTGTCACAGATGTTCCCGATCGCTCTCTCTAACGTGGGGTGAGGAGCCCCACTTTACAGAACAGGGAAGCCAAGGCCAAGAGCAGAGACATGTAGCCATTCACGTCCCTATGCTGGTTGGTGGCAGAGAGGGGCCTGGAGTGGGGGGGTGGGATTCGGGAGGGAGTCTGACTTTGAGCTCAAGGCCACTATATCAGCTGCCTCCGCCTCCCTGCTTCTGGAGCTGCCCCAGTGACAGGTGGAGCCCAGTGGGGAGGGGGAAAGAGGGGCATCTCTTTGTGCACTGGCTGAGGAGGGCCCTAAACAGGTTGGCACTAAATAGTTGTTTCACCAATTGTGTGGCCACAACTGGTGGTGTGACTGTCAGGCCTTGGGAGCCATTAAGCCAAGTCCTCTTCCCACTGCCCCCTACACCAACCCCCGGGCACACACTCACATGCAAACCTTAGGGTCACAAGGTGTCTGTCTGGGTGTGTCTAGATCTGTGGAATCATTCCTTCTGTCCTTCAACAAACACAAAGTGCTCTCTCTGTCAAGCTTTTCCCGGGTGCTGGGGGTATAGGGGGAAGGCAGGCAGTTCCCTGGCTTTTGTAGGGATCTGGGGGCTCCTGAAACAGTTTAGGATGGAGGGAAAGAATCCTAGAAGGTCTAAGTGGACACCTGAAGGATGAGTAGAAATGAGTCAGAAAGGACTTGGAGGTGGGGTATTCCTGCCTAGTCTTGGGGAGAGGGAATAGCACGTGCAAAGGCCCAGGGGTGAGAATGGCAAAATGTTCAGTCTGGTCACAGGCTGGGCCACTGAGTGAAGGGGAAGAGGCACAGTGAGGGAGGAAGGAGGGCAGAGATGGGTCATGTTAGCCATGTGTCCAAGGTTGGACTTTCTCCTGGGGCATCAGGGAGCCACAGAAGGGTTTGAGCAGGGTATGGAAATTTTAGAGAGCCTGCTCCGACTGCCCAGTGGAGAAGGGGTTGGGGCAGGTAAGAGGGGAGGCACAGCTGGTTCTGGGCCTGTCCGGGTTTCTCAGGACCCAGAGTAGGCAGGGGTCGGGAGAGAGGAAGGGACTTGGTCTGTAGAGCAGAAGCCCATCCTCCCCAGAGAAAAATGACAATAGGCCCAGGTTTTGGGGCTCTCCCAACCCCAGTACTCACACAGCTCTTCTCACAGCCACCTTCTATGTCCCTGAAAGGAAGGAGTGATTCTCCACATTTGGTGCAAGAAGACATGAAGCAGAGAGACTCGCCCAGGTCACATTAAAGTTGGTTGATGGCCAAATCCCAGTTGTGTGGGGTCTGTTGTAACCCCAAAGTGAAAACATTCCGGCTGCTGGCTTCCTCCTTCCAATATTCCTAGCCCTGGACTATGGACAGTTTGGCTGAGGGTCTGGCACAGGGCCAGGCCCCAGGAAGAAGGAAGGACCCTGGCTGTCCTCATCGCCCCTGCCCACCCTCCGTCATCCCCCCACCATCTACACGGACAATGAGCCTCAATGGCCATCATTCACCCACGGCCTCCGGGCCTTGTCTATGGAGACAAGAGGCCTGTCAGAGCCGCCTGCCCATAACGCCCATGAATGGCCCCCGGCTGCCGGTAAGATAGTACCCAGGCTCTGGGGAAGCAAGATGAGGCAAAGTCACAGCCCCAAACAGTCCCAGAATCCATGGAACACACCCACACCCTCATAGTACTTGGCCATCTCCAGGAGTGACTCCTGGGAAATGTGACCCCAAGGAAGGGAAGGAGTGGGATGGGGGCCCCAGAGGCAGGGGTGTTGCCAAGGATAGGAAGGTCATAACACGTTACAGGGGAGAGATTTGGGATGGGACAGGAAGGCAAGGAGCACCAGAAGGCATAAGAAAGTGGCTGGGAGAGTTGGGGTCGACACAAAGCCCACCCACCCACAGAGAGAAAGAGCCTGGCTTAGGAGGCAGACCTGGGATCCACCTCTTCCTTGCTGTGTGACCTTAAGTGAGTCCTGACTTCTCTCCAGGCTCAGTTTGCACAGATGTAGACCTGGGCCCCAAGAATCCTGTCTTGAAGGAGATGGTGCAAGTGTGGAAAGGCCCACCCAGGGCAGAGCAAGGGCTCCGTCCCCCCCTTTCCTTCTCGCTGGCACCAGACTGGGCTGGGTGGGTGGGGGTGAGCAGGTCACAGACACCACAGGGCCAAGTCCTGCGTGCATTCTGCTGGCCCAGGAACCCAGGAAATGCTCAGAGCTTTGCCCCAAGTGGGGACCTCTTATATCCAGTTTTTATTTTGAAAATTCTCAAACCTGGAGAAAAGCTGAAAGAAGGGTACACTGAACACCCATGTATCATCCACTTTGACTCCCCTCCTCTTTCTTTAAAAAAAAAAAAAATCAAAAGATGGTAAATTTTATGTTGTGTATTTAACCACAATTTTTAAAAATTGGAAAAAAAGAAAACAATAAATATTGTGTTGCTGGCTGGCTATTAAGCGTAAATTAAGTTTTGACAGGAATGCTAAGTGAACTGTGTGCCAGGCACCAGGTACAAGCCATGGGCTTTGTACATATTAAGTCAAAGTCATTTAAATTGCACGGCAGCCCCATGAGTTGTGTACTATCTATCATCCACATATTACAGATGGGGAAACAGGGCCTCAGAGAAATTATGCAAGGTGGCTCCAGCGTCAAGATGAACTTGGATGTCTGACCTCCCTCCCCAGCAGGAATCCCTGCTACCAAGGCAGCACAGCTACCTCTGGACCCAGCTGCACACCTCCCATGCCGGGATGTGGGGGCTCCTCCCTCTGCACTGCCACCCCCCGACCCCCCCAGAAGCCAAAATCCTACTCCCTTTCCTCCAAACAGGGCCTCTCCCCCCTCATGTGTTACCTTTTTTTTGGTCCCCACGGCTTGTGGGATCTTAGTTCCCCCACCAGGGCTTGAACCCGGCAGTGAAAGCGCAGAGTCCTAACCACTGGACCACCAGGGAACTCCCCTCGTGTTACCTTCTGAATGACCTAGATGAAGACCCAGAGCCCGGCTTCAAGGCCGGGCTCTGTCACTGGCCAGCCGTCTAACTCGGGATGAAAGCCCTCAGTCCTCATCTGGAAAACGGGCATGACAGCCCCTCCTCACGTCGGGTTGAAGGTAAAGGCGATGAGGCCTGTAGGGGACCAGCTCAGGGCACGTAGCAGGCTAGATGCTGGGTGCTCCCTCCTCATCCTGGCCTGAGAAGGGACTAGGGAGTTCAAGGATCCTTGGGTTTCCACAAACTAATCTGGGATCCGAGGCTCACAAGGTGCCCCTTCTAACAGGGTGACTTTACCTGTGCGTTGTGGGGAGATGTGTGATGTCTCGTCCAGAGACTGAGGATCCCCTCCTCCCCCGCGAACTCACGTGTCTCCTGCTGGCCTGTGCCTGCCCAGTCCCTTGCGCGCTGCCGGGCTGGGGTCCCGGTACTGGCGGGCTGGGGCCGAGGGGCGGGGTCTCCTAGCACCGCCCCGCACCCGTCGGTCTCACGTACAGCTGCCAGGCGGAAAGCACGCAGATGCAGTTGCCGGATTCGGTCCCTGAAACGACCCGCAGAGGTTGAGCCGATCACAGCCACCAGGTCAGGCGAAGCCGGTGAGGACTCGGGCTGTGAACAGGGGAGGAATCAGTGCGGGTGAAGGGGAGCCCTTTGCCCCCGGGGCCCATCAGCCTACGAGGGATTCCCCACTGGTGCCTTGTGGAGAAGGGACGTGCAGTGGCACGACCAAACTTCGCATCTCTCTTGAATGCCAACGAGTGTTTGGCGAGCAAGGAAGGTGGGTGCCAAGGAGTCTCTGGGAGCAAATACGGGCAGATGTGAAGGGAAAGCTGGGGCCGTCAGCAGTTGTTGAGCCCACACTGTATGCCCTGGACCAGCCTCTTATAATTCCCCATCGACTTGGGGTTGGGGGTGGGGCCTGGTGGACGCAAGTACTGTTTAAAACGGGAGAAAGTGACAATAAATTGGTGCTTTTCAGAGTCCAAAATGTGTGAACCTCCGTGTCCTCCCGTGCTGGGATCTGTTTGATTTTCATGCTTATAGACTTTATCTGGGAAAGGAGAAAGGGTATGAATTATCATTGGTGATGGCTCCAGGCTTCCAGGTGGCACGAGGCTGAATGGTGGGACACAGCGGGGCGTTACTTCACTTCCAGTGTTTTCTGAGACCCATTTGTGCCTGGCCAGGGCTCTTGCTGGCCTGAAGCCCCGCAGGCTGCCAAGAGCAACCCCCAAATCACGTGTGATTAGGGTCTCCTCAGCTTACTACAGCGCCTGGCAGTGGCAGGTCTGAAGTGAAGTTTCAGACTGAAACTTGCGATGAAGTGATCACAATCTGATCTTGTAGGTGGTGCCTCTGAGGGAGTGGGAGGCCAGTCTAGGCAGGAGGGACAGCATGGCCAAAGGTGTGGACAAGGGATGCTGCCTGGGGAAACGGGAGCAGCTTGGGGAGCAAGGGAAAAGGTGGCTGCATGGGGGAATGGTGGCACTGGTGAGGCCAGAGAGCTCAGCAGAGGCCTGATAGAGCAGAACCTTAAATGCCAGACTGAGAAGCCCAAAGGACATGAGGAAGCCTACAGGGCCTGGAGCTCGCTCTCCCTCCCTCCCCTCGCACCCCAGGAGACCCTGCACTTTGTTTCCACCACTCTCTGGCCCGTGGACAGCTGCTGCCCTCCTCCCCACCCCCAACCCCCTGTCAGCTCACCAGGGCTACAGTGTTTCCCATCTGCGGTCTTGGAAGAGGCTCCTGGAGACCATCCCTTTGTGCAGTAAATGTCATCCCCACTGGGTGGGCCATCCCACCCTGGGCTTCCAGCCCAGTGGGGTCTGGGAGCCAAACAAGGGGTGAGATGACAGAGTGGGTAGCATAGCAAGGCAGGCAGGATAGTGAGCTGCTTTCCTGTGCTTTTTTCCTTCCCCAGTCCACATTGGCCACGCCTGTGATTCCTGCTGTTCCTCGCCTGCCCCTGCTGGATCCAGAATGGCCCCCTGGTGCTACTGCCTCCTTGCCCTCCTGGTACCTGAACTTCTGGGAGGCAGAGGGGTGTAGGGGAGGAGGCCAAGGGGACTCAAAGCTGCTAGGGTTCCAAGTGGCCACCTCACATCATGAGGTAACTGCAAAGGTTACACAAGCTAAACCCCTGACATAGAAATAAAAACATCCACCGGATGCTAGGAAACAGGCTCAGGGCAATGAAGTGACCTGCCCAAGATCACCCTCTGGGTGAACCCAGGTCTGACTGCAGGGCCTGCAGCCTCCACTGCACCCCACTGGAGCACACAGTAGGCATTCAATAACTGTACATATGGGCGTGAGGACCTGACTCAGACCCCACCTCTCTTCTTCTCTCTCAGATAAGGAGTCTCTCTGGGACCCCTTCCAACTCCCCAGGTGAATCAAGGAACCCTTGGGTCACAGGTTGGTATGAGGGATGCCACAGAGAAGCTCTGCCTGCCCCCAGTTCAGCCAGCCCGTGGCCCATGTGCTACACCGGCCTCGAATGCAGAGGAAGGGAGGAGGCGCCATTTAGTTCAGCACCCCTATAACAGGCCCTGGGCTGAAAGCATCACTCGTGTCCATCTCATTCCTGCCACTATGTAGGTGACAAAACAGGCTCAGCAAGGGGACAAAACTTGCTAGGTCATAGAGCATGGCTAGGGTTCAGCCCCATCCAGCCCCAAATGACTCCAAGCTCAGTGTCCTTGGCCCTGCCTACCCTACTCACCCTGCAAGGGTCAGATGCCCACACACTTCTCCCACATTGACCCTCCTCTCGCCCTGCAGCTCCAGTGGCCCCTGGAGAGGTAGTGGAGACTGCAGATGAGGTATGCAAGTTCCCAGGGCAGTGGCTGAGCTGGTGGCAGCCCCAAGAGTCCTGTGAGCAGCGGTTTGGCCACGTAGTACTGCAGCACCCAGATGCGGTCCTCGCGCCACGGCTGCCTGACCCCATCTGGGTGGGCAAAAGAGAGGCCCCTCTGCAAAGACCCCCGCAGAGGCATGAGTGTGGGCCGGGGCCTGGGAAGTGGGGGCTGGGGGGAGGGGGCTTTGGTGACCTAGAGATGGCAGCCCACCGTGACAGTCCTTGTGGATTGAGCCCAGAGGAAGTCCATATCGCATCTCAGGTTCCCTTGTCCTGGACTGAAAGTAGAGGGTTGACCCCTGGGCACGGGCACTGGAGCTCCATTTCTTCCTTCCAGAGGGAGGGAGGAACCAGAAACCCAGAAGGGGCCCTACAGCTGCGCCAAAGGGCCGTCAGAAGCAGGACGGTGTGCGCAGCTGGGGAAACTGAGGTCGAGGCCCGTGTGTCCCCGGAGGCGCGCGCACCGCGGCCGCACTAACGTTCGGCGAGAGGACCGCGGGCCAGGCGGCGTGGCTCCGGACGCCTCTGCCGGCGCTCGGGGCGCTGACAGCGTGCGTGCACGTGCAGTGGAACGCCGCTTCATCCGACGCGGCCGCACTCTTCTCCCTGGCTGTACCCGCGCTGGCCAACGCGCTGCAGCTGCGCGCCTTCGCCGAGCCGGGCGGCGCCGTGCACGCGGCGCTCGCGGTGCGCGAGCACCACGCGCCTTTCCGCGCTGCCTTTCGCGCGGATGGCCGCTGGCACCACGTGTGCGCCACGTGGGAGCAGCTCGGCGGGCGCTGGGCGCTGTTCGCCGACGGGCGTCGACGCGCTGGGGCGCGGGGCCTAGGCGCGAGCCACCCACTGCCACCTGGCGGCATCCTCGTTCTGGGCCAGGACCAGGATTCTCTGGGCGGCGGCTTCTAGGCGAGTGACGCCTTCAGCGGCAACCTCACCAACTTCCATCTGTGGGCCCGGGCGCTGAGCCCCGCTCAGCTGCACCGGGCACGGGCCTGCGCGCCGTACCCCCGCCGGCCTGCTCTTCCGCTGGGATCTGGGCGCCCTGGACGTCACACCCACGGTGCTACCTCCGGTGCGGGTGCAGCTTCTCTGTCTGGGTACGGCCCGCCCAGCCTCCTGTTTGTCAGGCCCCGCCCACCCTTTGGCTCCACCCCCAACCTCCTGGCTCCCATCCGCTTCCCTTCCGACTGGGGGACCCAGCCCACCTCTTGCCCACCGGGCCACGCCCACCTCTGGCCACGCCCTCTCCAGGCCTCCAGTACCTCGGGCGTCCGCCCAGTCCTAGCAGCCTGAATGGGCTCGCCCCCTGGCGACCTTGCTTCTCCCAGTGTTGGCTGCAGCACTGCTCTCCCAGGTTCCCACGTCGCCCCCTAACTCCGGGACCGCGCGTCCTGGCGCCCCCTCAAGTGTGCAGGCGCCTTCAAGGCCCGAACGGGCTGTGGGTCACAGGGACCGATGGGAAGCCAGGATGCGGCCCTGACATCTCTCCCACCCTGGCCAGTGCCCTCAGAGTAATGCCCTACGTAGGACCCTGGACCCCGCACCGACGGCTTTTTGTTTTGCCTGCAGCCTCTGCCCTTCCTCTGCTGCTACCGGACAGGTGCGCCCTGTCCGGCTGTGCCTTGGGCTCTGCTGAAGGGGACGCTGGGTATGGACCAGTGTAGGCTGAGGGGGAGCAGTTGGCACAGCCTGGGAATTCAGAATCTTCTCAGAGTTTCGGGGGCCTCCACGGAGTCTAGACCACAGACAATGGGGCCATACGGAACTGGGGGTGAATCCCAGCTGTGTGGGAGTCACCTCGAGGAGGCGATTTTGCCGTTCTTTGCTTGTTTCCCCATCCAGGACACCTAAGGCTCCAGACACACAGCCGTCAGTGTGCGCTTCTTCCCCGAGCGGCACAGGGGGAGGGGGCACCTCTGCGGAGGATGTTGCCCAGGGCTCAGTCTGGCATCCACTCCTTTGCAGAGACCTACCAGCAGCTGCAGGACGCCCAGTCATGGTCTGGCCAGGATGTTATCAGCCAAGTCAATGCCTTGGCCAATGCCATTGTGGTGAGCCCCGTCCCAGGAGGCTGGAGAGTCTGGGGGCACTGTGAGTGGCATCCCTGCACCTCAGTGTCCTCACCTGTAAAGGGAACACCCACCTAACGTGTGTGCAGGAATTAAGGTTGTTCATGCCGCCTATTCTGGAGCCTCTGAGAGCTGGGGGCTTGTGACTAGTTAGACCCACACCCCCCAAGAAGACTGGCAGAGGCCAAGTACAGCCCCTTACGGGGGGGTCCCCTTGAGACAGACCAGCAGTCAGCAGCTCTTCTGCTCCACAGCTCCTCCCTGACCCTCTCTCTCTGAAGCCCACGGAGACCTGTCCCTGGCCGAGGCCTCCAGCTTCCTGGGAATCCTGGAGAGAGTCCTGACAAAGGAGACAGCTTCACTGGGGCCAGCTGCGCTGCTGGCTGTCATGCACTTCCTGAAAAGTGTGGCAGCCCTTGGGACATGGGAGCCAGAGCCCATGACTCGGCCCTGGGAGCAGCTGGGCCAGGCCGTCGTGTCCGGGGCCAGCCTGATCCTGGAGGAGCAGCTGGCTGGTGCGTAGCTGTCAGTCAGCGAGGTGAGGCTGGCAGGGCTCGGTGGGGCAGGGGCCTGGGCTCTGGTTCCTACCTTGCCACCGACTGTGTAGCCACGGGCGAGTCAGCACCCATCTCTGAGCTCCATCTCTCCATCCATCAGGAGAAGCCCTTCTTCTGTCTGTTTTATAAGTTGAACTTCCACATACAACTGCTCTTGAACAACTTCTGCAGTTAAAAATTAAGAGCCACCAGTCAATGAGGGCATCCCATATCCAACAGTCCACTGACCACCTTAAGCAGGAGGTCCTCTCTGCTGTGTGTTCAGCCATGGAGAACAGAAGAGACAAATGGTGAGGGTGTTGGAAATCCCATCGTGGCAGAAGTGGCTGCAGGCCTGGGAGTCATTAGCCCAGAGAGGGAGAAAACGAGGGGTCGTGAACATTGCCTGAAAAGCTCTGGGGCTTAAGAGGCAGACATGGTCCCCCTGTGACTTCAGGACAGAATTCAAAACTGGGCTTGGGGGTGGGGTGGGGATGGCACAACACAGGAGGCTGGTTCAGTGGAACGTTCGCCTGTCCAGGCGATGCTCCCCATCCTAGGGGATGTGTAAGCCCACATTTTACTGGGGATCTGAGACACCGTGACAGACTGGGGAAAACTGGACTCTGAACCTCAGATTTCTTCCCTGGAAAATGGGGATGCTCATACCTGCCTTGCTTAGGCAACAGAGAGGGGTAGGCGTCTATCAGGTGACTTGCCCACCACGGAGGAGGTGTCCCATTAGTGCATGTTCCCCCTCCCTGTTCTGTCCTCACCCCGCGTGGTTTCCTTTTTGGAACCTAAAACTTGAGCACCTGTTAGAGATCTAACACTGAGCCAGACCAAGGAAGCAGGAGGCACGGCCCTGCCTTCAGAGTGTACCCTGGTTGGCAAGCAACCTGCCAGCAGGCAGAGAGCACTGTGAGGCCTTCAGCTTGACTAGAGGATGACGTGGCTTAGGAGAGCATTGGAGAAGCCAGAGAAGGCTCACCAGGCAGGGCCTCAAGTGTCAGTCTGAGGAGCCAGGACTTGATCCTGGAGGCCCTGCAGAGCCACTGAGGGTCTGGAGCCTGCAGGCCACCTCACAGATCATTGAGATCCTGTTAACCGCAGTGGTCAGGGCAGGCAGCTGTGGGGTGTGGCGTCTGACAGGGCTGAGTTGCGGCCTCCTCCCAGGTGGTGGGCGGACCCAAGGCCCTGGTGGCGAGCAAGCAGTGCGGGGCGCCCCTGCTGAGCACCATGCTGACCTCTGAGCGGCCCCGAACGCACATCCAGCACCACCATGCCGGTGAGCCTGCCCACCACCCGTCCCACACATCTGGGCTCCGGGTGGGGCCTGGGCTCACACATCCTCCTCAGCCCTGGTCACTGGGAGTCCTCGGACTCCCACAGATACTCCATTCTCTTTCCTGCCTTTGCCCATGCTGTGCCCTCCATCCAGAATACTCTTTCTCTCTTGGTCTTCTAGCAAACTCGCATACATCCTTCAGAACCCTGCTTGAGCACCAGCTCTGCTAGGAAGCCTCCCCAGTTCTAGCTCTCTCCCGACAGTTCCTCTCTCCTCTGTTACCCCAGTGTTTTGAACATATCTTTTATCGCCTTTATGGTAATTACATAATAGCACCTGAAGTTCTCTGAGTGCCAGGGCTATTTCTGAGTCATTTCTGCATCTCAGGTTCAGACCCAAGGGCACACTCAGTGAGTGTTTGTAGATTGAGTGGGGTGGCACTTACGGTGAACTTCAGGCAAAACTTGGGTCCTTCAGGTGCCCAGTGGCTTCTGGCAGCTCATTAATATTCATGTCCCATCCCCCCAGAGACTCCCCCTTCTCAGTGACCCCCTCTCCCTGACTTGGAGAAGTCAGACTTACCTAGGGTAAGCTGCTGAACCTCTCTGTGCAGGAATGGTGGCCTCCTAGGTGTGTGGCAGGGAGAGGGGAAGCAGACCCTGCCAGCAGGGCCAGCCCAGCAGAAAGACCTCCCTCCTGAGGTCCAGCCCCTGAGCCCCATTTGCTCCCAGGCCTGGAGTCGCGGAGCCTACACTTGAGGGAGACCAGCACAGCGGGCCAAGTGTTCACGATGCCCGGTGGGCATCCAGAGGGGCCTGGCCACATCCCCATCCCTGCTGCTGAAGTGAGGCGGCTCCTCAGGAAAGGTGGGTGAGGGAGAGGGGTGGTGGGGTCCTGTTGGGGTCTGGGTCAAACCTCAGCCCTCACAGCTGCTAGCTCTGCTATTTTGAATAAGTCACCTCACCTTTCAAAACTGCCTCCTCATCTGTAAAACTGTATTACTAGTACTCGCCTCGGGTTGTTCTAAGCTTAAAGCGCCAACCACATGGTAGGTGTTCACTTAGTCTCCTCCCCTCAACCACACATTTTCCCTCGGTGCCACCCAGGGGTGGAGGATTAGGATAAGGGGCAAAGGGCTTCGGAGCCGGCAGCTTAAGCACATCAACTACGGCTGGTTGAAATTCTCACTCTGCCACTTATTAGTTGCGTGATCTTCTGGAAGTCATTTAACCTCTATGAGACTCAGTTTCCCTATGTGTAAGGTGGGCAGAGCATTTCCCTCAGGACCAACCTGTGGTGCTTGCTCAGTCACTGGGCGGTCCTTAGGCCTCCTTCTATTCATCCAGGCCTCTCTGGAGTCACCATGATCCACAGCTGGTTCAGCTCAAGTGTCTTCCAGTACACCCTGGGGGCCCCTGGCCAAGAGCCCCAGGCCCCTGACACCTCTGAAGAGGCAAGCAGAATGCAGAGGTGAGTGGGTCCCACCCAGCAGGCAGCTGAGGGCCTGGATCCCCTCACCAGGGAAGGATAGGCCTCCATCCCCTCCCAGAGCCCCCATTCTGTTAGGCATATCTGCCCTTGGCAGCCCAGGGCCAAACCTGCTCCCCCCTGACACACACAGATTTCTGGGCCTGACAAAGATGGGCTGGTGGGAACATGGCTCAGCTCCTGCCTGGGGTCCTGGCTTCAGTGCTGACTCTCAGGGAGGGAACAGGGCTTACTCAAATTACCAGAAAGAATGGAACCCAGCTGCCCTAATTCCCAGCACAGGACTTTTCCACAGAGGGTATCATCTGTTCTGCGGGGCCTGGCTGACATGACCCCAGCCATGTATGACCTCTCCCCCACAGATACCTGGTGCGCTTAAAAGCTCCCTTTCTCCCCACAGGTTCCTAAGCACCCAGGTGGGGTTAGCAATCATCTCATCTGAGGTGTGGGATGAAACCGGGGAGGCCAACACGGCTGTGACCTTTCACCTGCAACACTGGGCACAGGTACTGGGCGATGCTTCTGGGAAACAGCCACCTGGTACAGTTATCCTGGTTTGGTGCCCCCCACTACATCCCAGTATTTGTTCACTGGACAACCGAGGTCTAAAATGTTCAAGAAAAATACTCATCCACAAGCCATCCCATTGTCCTCGAGAGAGGGGGAAGGGCAGTAGTGCATTGCACACTTACTTTATGGCGGGTGCCTTAAATAAGCAGCATTCATTTAATCTTCCAACGGCTCATTCCACAAAAGTGAGCTTGGAAGAGGTGCTGTGCCTGGCACCAGCTTATAAGTGGCAGAGCTGGGATTTCATTATAGGTCTGCATGACTTGAAAAACTGGTGGTTCCCATCAGATAATACAGGGAGATATGAGAGACCTGCACTGCAGTATGCTTCATAAGCATAAAAATAACCTAAATGTCCATCAATAGGGGATTACTTAGCCTTATAGAGCTATAAAATGGAATATCAGCTGAGGTTATGTAAAGAATGAGGTATTTTGCTGTAAATTGACAAGAAAAGATCACCAAGATACGTCATTTAATTCATTATATGTAATACACAAATTCCTTCTCGCTTTTGAAGCTTTAGAGCATTTCAGAGAAAGCTAAAGTCTCCTTTGCTCAAAACCACCAATCCCGGACACACACACACACACACCACAGCTTATATCTTTTGTATATCATCTCAAGACTTCTTAAAAATCAATTTCATTAAGGTATATAAATCTACATATACTAAAACATCCATTTTAAGTGTATACCTTGATGAGTTTTGACCAGTGTATATACTCATGTATCACTGCCCCAATCAAGATATAGAACTTTTCCACCTTCCCAAAAGGCTTCTTCGTGCCCCTTCCCCGTCAGCCTTCCCCACTCTGACCCAGGAAATCACTGCTCTGTTTTCTGTGACTCTAGATTGTCTGTCTTTCCTAAAGCTTCATATAAATGGAACCATACAGTGTGTGCCATGGTCTGGCTTCTTTTGCTCAGGTGGTATTTTTGAGTATCATCTACGTTGTTGCCTGTTTCAGTAATTCACTCCTCATTAGTGCTGTGTAGAATTCCGTTATATGGATAGACCATAATTTGTTTTTCCTTTTACTTGTTTTTTTATTAATTTATTTCATTTTATTTTATTTTATCTATTTATTTACTGGCTGCGTTGGGTCTTTGTTGCTGCTCGCGAGAGCTCCCTAGTTGTGGCGGGCGGGGGCTACTCTTCCTTGCATTGTGCGGGCTTCTCATTGTGGTGGCTTCTCTTGTTGTGGAGCACGGGCTCTAGGTGCGCAGGCTTCAGTAGCTGTGGCGCACGGGCTCAGTAGTTGTGGCTCACCGTCTCTAGAGCTCAGGCACGGGCTTAGTGGGTCTGCGGCATGTGGGATCTTCCCTGACCAGGGCTCCAACCCGTGTCCCCTGCATTGGCAGGTGGATTCTTAACCACTGCGACACCAGGGAAGACCCTCCATTTACTTGTTGATGGAGATTTGAGTTGTCTCCAGTTTGAGCTGCTATGAATAGATCCACTATGAACACTCATATACAGCATTTTTGTGGACATATGATTTCTTTCTACTGGGTGAATACCTAAAAGGGGACTTTCTGGGTTGTATGATAAATATATGTATACATTAACTTCCTAAGAGACTGTCCAACTGTTTTCCAAAGTCGTGTACTGTCTTACATTCCCACTAGAAGTGTGTGAGCATTGCAGTGTTCCATACCTTTGCTAACATCCTTAACTGCCTTTTTAATATTGTTCATTATAATGGTCGTGTACTGATGTCTCACTGTAGTTCTAAGCTGCAATTCCTTCGAGACCAATGATTTTGAGCATCGTTTTCTACACTTATTGCACATTCATATATCTTCCTTTGTTAAATATAAGTTCAAATCTTTTCCCCAATTTTCATTTTTTTAATTAAATTTCAAGATGAGCCACTGTTTTTTTTAATAGGAAATGCTCTTTATTATTTTTTTCCCAAAATTTTGCATTAGTCTGCTGTTTGCTTTTCTGATTACTGACATTTCTGCACATAAGCCATATAGATCCTCTCCTTTTAAATTTTATCTTTGTACTCCCCTCACTCTTTTTCTCCCTGCCCCTGCCCCACCACCACTGGCAACCACCAATCTCTTCTCTGCATTTATGAGCTTGATTTTTTTTTTAGAGTCCCCATATAAGTGAGATCATACAGTATTTTTCTTTCTCTGACTTATTTCACTTAGCATAATGCCATTGAGCTCCATCCACGTTGTTGCAAATGGCAAGCTTTCATTCTTTTTATGGCTGAGTAACATTCCGTTATTATACACCACAATTTCTTTATCCATTCATTCATCAATGGACACTTAGGTTGCTTCCATATCTTTGCTATTGTAAATAGCCATGAACATGGGGGTGCATATATCTTTTCTGAGTATTTTCATTTTCTTTGGATAGATACCTAGAGGTGGAATTGCTGGATCGTATTTTTAATTTTTATTCTATTTTTAATTTTTGGAGGAACCTCCATACTGTTTTCCATAGCGGCTGCACCAACTTACATTCCTACCAACAGTGTATGAGGGTCCCCATTTCTCCACATCCTCTCCAACACTTGTTATTTCTTGTCTTTTTGATAATAACCATACTAACAGGTGTGAGGTAATATCTCATTGTGGTTTTGATTTGCATTTCTCTTATGTTTAGTGATGCTGAGCATCTTTTCATGTACCGGTTGGCCATTTGTGTGTCTTCTTTGGAGAAATGACTATTCAGATCTTCTGCCCATTTTTTAATCGGATGGTTTGGGTTTTTTGTTTTGTTTGTTTGTTTCTACTATGTCAAGGAGCTTACCACCTATATTTTCTTCTAAAATTTTTATGGTTTCAGACCTTAAGTTCAAATCTTTAGTCCATATTGAGTTAATTTTTGTGTATGGTGTAAGATGGTAGTCAAGTTTCATTCTTTTGCCTGAAGCTGTCCAGTTTTCCCAACATCATTTATCGAAGAGACTGTTCTTTCCCCGTTGTATGTTCTTGCCTCCTTTGCCATAAATTAATTGACCATATATGCATAGGTTTATTTCTGGGCTCTCTATTCTGTTCCATTGATTTATGTGTATGTTTTTAATGCCAATACCATACTGTTTTAACTTCTATAGCTTTGTAATATAGTTTGAAATCAGTAAGCATGAGACCTCCTGCTTTGTTCTTCCCCAATTTTTAAATTATTTGTCTTATCATTGAATTGTAAGAATTCTTTATATATTTTGAATACAAGTCCTTTGTCAGCTATATGTTTTGTGAATAATATCTTCTAGTCTCTGGATTGTTTTTCACTTTCTTGACAGTGTCTTTGGAAGATAAGTTTTGAATGTGATCAAGTCTGGTTTATCAGTTTTTATCCTGCATGGTTTATGCTTTTTGCATCCTATCTAGGAAATCTTGCTTATCCCAAGGTCACAAAGATATTCTCAGAGAAGTTTATCATTTTAACCTTTACATTTATGTCTATGATTTATTTCAATTCATTTATGTGTATTATGTTGGGTAGGGGTTGAAGTTCATTATTTTTCCATATAGACAACCCATTCCAATATCATTTGTTGAAAAGATTATTCTTTCTCCCATTGAATTATCACCTTTGTTGAAAATCAATTGTCCATATATGTGTAAGTCTGTTTCTGGGCTCCCTATTCTGTTCCAGAGATCTATACACTAACCCTATAGTGTTGTGATTAATGTATCTGTATGGTAAGCCTTGAAATCAGGTTGTGTAAGTCCTCCAACATTGTTCTTCCTTTTCAAAATTGCTTTGGCTAGCCTAGGGTGTTCACATTGCCATATAAATTCTAGAATCAGCTTGTTAATGTCTATGGAAACACCTGCTGGGATTTTGATTGGGATTGCATTAAATCTCTCAAATTGAAATAAGATGATGAACTGGCATCTTAACAATGAATCTTCCAATTTTTAATCAAGGTATATCCCTCTGTTTATTTAGGTTTTCTTAAATTTCTCTCAGCAGTGATATACAGTTGTCAGGGTACAGGTATTGAAGGTATTTTGTTAGATATACCCTTTTCTGTAAATGGTATTATTTTCTTAATTCAATTTTAAATTGTTCATTGCAAGTATATAGTAATACAATTGATTTTTATATAATGAGATTGTGTCCTGCAGCCTTGTTAGACTCACTTACTCACTTAGTACTTCTGGTAGCTCTCTTATAGAGTTCTTAGGATCTTCTACATCCCTGATCATGTTGTCTGCAAACGAAGACAGTTTTGTTTTCTCCTTTCCAATCCGTCTTTTTTTTTTTTTTTTTTTTTTTTTCGATTTTCCTTCCTTGGTGCAGTGGCTAGGACCTCTAGTTCAGCATTAAATAGGAGTGATGAGACCAAATAGTTTTGTCTTGTTCCTAACTTTAGGGGGGAGAGTATTCAGTCTTGAACCGTTAAATGTGATGCTAGCTGTGGGCTTTTTGTAGATGCCCCTTGTCAGATTAAGTTCTCTTTTCTTCCTGCTTTGCTGAGAATTTTTATCATGAGTGGCTATTGAATTTTGCCAAATGTTTCTTCCACATTGATAGGATCATATGGTTTTCTCTTTTATTCTGTTAATATAGTAAATTGCATTGATTGATTTTCAAATGTCAAACCAGCCTTGGATTCCTGGGATAAACCCCACTTGGTTATGTGTATTATCCTTTGTATATATTGCTGGATTCAATTTGCTAATATTTGTTAAAGATTTTTGTGTTTATATTCTTGAATATGTAATATGTTCTGTAGTTTTCTTATACTGTCTTCCTCTGGTTTTGGTGTCAGGTTAATCCTAATCTCATAAAATGTGTTGGGAGTTCTCTCCTCCTCTGTTTCCTAAGAGAGTTTTGCAGAATTGGTATTATTTCTTCCTTAAATGCTTGATAGGCCAGTGAAGACCAGTGAAGTCTTTCGGGCCTGGTGTTTTCTTTGTGGGAAGTTTTTAAAGTATGAGTTATTTCTTAAACTGATATAGGATTGTTTGGGGTGCTTTATTTCTTCTTGAGATGGTTTTAGTAATTTGTGCCCTTTAAGGAAATTGTTCCTTTCATCTAGGTTGTTCAATTCTAGCAGGAAGTTGTTCATAATAGTCACTTATTATCCTTTTAACATGTGTAGGATTTATAATGATGTTTGCCTTTTCATTCTTGATCAGTTTAGCTAGAAGTTTACCAATTTTGTTTATATTTTCAAACAACTAACTTCTGAGATTGTATTTAGATATTAATTATATGAATTAAAATACATTAAAATGAAAAATAAATAAAAGTAAGGGATTGCTCATTGTGGCAAATTTGGAAAATGTAGAAAAGGATAAAGAAGACAAATCCTATTACCCAGAGATAGCTGCCCTAAACTTTTCCATGTGTTTCCCTTCAGCCTTTTTCTGGGTACATAATAATAATATATATATATATATATATTTTTTTTTTTTTTTTTCCCTTTTGCAAAATCAAAGCCCTTGCGCTTTCAGCTGAGCCATGTAAACATTTGTGTTTTTCATTTTCCCCACAGGTGTTTTCTGCATTGTCTCTGTCACAGATGTCCCTTTGCCATCCTGTCCTTTCTCACCTGCTGCTTGATCCTAGCAATGCGTAGGCCTTGACTGCGGCCAAGTCCAGAACCACCCACCCCCTTCCCAGGGGATGGTCCAAAATGAACTTGACCCCTTCCCCTCCATGCATCCAGAGTATCTGCAGAGTTTTTTCTATTACAATTAACCCTGCCTAACCCTGTAAAAATCCTCACTTATAATATGTTTTGATTCTGGTGACTGTCTCCTGGGGATATATGGCCAGGTATGGAACTACTGGACACCAACAGTTCTGTGGCTTTTGAGTGTATAAGATGCACTGATATTTCAGTTTGTACCACTTGAAAATGCTACCAGTGTTGTAACAATCATCCATTTTAAAAGCAAACAGCAGGTTTTCTTTGTGTTCCAGCACCTAGCATAGCACCTGAGACCCAGGAAAAATATTATGAGTGAATGAATACATGTGGTAATAATTCAGCCAACCCAAGGAATAATATGTTCTCTGGAGGCAACGTCACTGAGCGTGGAAGGAGCATGGAGTCGACCAAGTCACAACCCAGTCTCAGCTCTCTGCTGTGTGACCTCGAACAGATTAATTCCCCTCTCTGAGGCTCACCTTCCTCATCTGAAATTACATAAATTTATACCTGTCCCCTAGGTTGCTATGAATATCAACAACAATAAAGGACATGAAAGTACTTTGCAAAACACGAAGTATCATATTCTAGTGAGGTGATGTTGCTGTTACCCTCCCCAGTGGGGACTAATAGCCCAAGTCCTGAGCTCAGGCTGCCTCCCTGCTTGGTCTGGGACAGGTACCACCTGCCACCTGATGTCTTCTTTCTGCTTGATGACATCTTATAAAGTCCATAGTGTTGTCATTGTTCATTACAAAAGAACTAACATGTTCATTATAACACATTCAAACTGAGACCTAACTATTGTTAAGTTGGCTGTGTGTCTGATTCCAGACCTTTTGTGCATGTGTTTTCACAATTACATAGAACCTTATTTTTCTTTTAACCGTAAATGGGCTCCTACTATGCAGAATGTCAGGCAGCTTTTTCCTGTACTGAAAAACATATGGCGATGCTGGAGCGGGTGTGGAGAAAAGGGAACCCTCTTGCACTGTTGGTGGGAATGTAAACTGATACAGCCACTGTGGAGAACACTATGGAGGTTCCTTAAAAAACTAAAAATAGAACTACCATACGACCCAGCAATCCCACTACTGGACATATACCCTGAGAAAACCATAATTTAAAAAGAGTCATGTACCACAATGTTCATTGCAGCTCTATTTACAGTAGCCATGACAGGGAAGCAACCTAAGTGTCTACCGACAGATGAATGGATAAAGAAGATGTGGCACATATATACAATGGAATACTACTCAGCCATAAAAAGAAAAGAAACTGAGTTATTTGTAGTGAGGTGGATGGACCTAGAGTCTGTCATACAGAGTGAAGTAAGTCAGAAAGAGAAAAACATATACCGTATGCTAACACATATATATGGAATCTAACAACAACAACAAAATGGTTCTGAAGAACCTAGGGGCAGGACAGGAGTAAACACGCAGACATAGAGAATGGACTTGAGGACACGGGGAGGGGGAAGGGTAAGCTGGGACGAAGTGAGAGAGTGGCATGGACATATATACACTACCAAATGTAAAATAGATAGCTAGTGGGAAGCAGCCACATAGCACAGGGAGATCAGCTCGGTGCTTTGTGACCACCTAGGGGGGGGGGATGGGGAGGGGGGGAGGGAGAAGCAAGAGGGAGGGGATATGGGGATATATGTATACGTATAGCTGATTCACTTTGTTATACAACAGAAGCTAACACACCATTGTCAAGCAATTATACTCCAATAAAGATGTTAAAAATATATATATAGCGAGCTCTTTCCCCAACAGTAGATAGAGACCTGTGTGTTCTTACTAGGCAGAGCATCCTGAAGGGAAGACTCACAGTGGTTTGTTAGCTTGTTAGCTTGTTCCTAGGATTTCGATATTAACCATAATGCCAACCTGAAACTCTACTCACGTCACCGTCCTTCTGCCGCCCTGCCGGCATTCTTCTCCAGTCCCTGCACCCACGACCCATGCTGGGCAACCCCCTGGTCCCTCAAACGCAGGAGGCCTCCACATCCCCCTGCATCGTCTGGCCTCTCTCCTTGCCCACATGTGCTCACACACCTGCCCTGTCCCTGTTGGCTGCCCTTAGGCCTTCCCTCCGAAGCTGGTGGATCCTGTCTGTGCTTTCTGGAACTTCAGCATCGGGTGAGTTTCCAAGTTCTTTCTTTATTATTTTTTTTAATTTTTAAATTTTATTTATTTTTGGCTGTGTCAGGTCTTAGTTGAGGCATGCGGGATCGTTGTTGTGGTGTGTGGGCTTCTCTCTAGTTGTGGCGTGCAGGTTTTCTCTTCTCTAGTTGTGGTGCTCAGGCTCCAGAGGGCGTGGGCTCTGTAGTTTGCGGCACATGGGCTCTCTAGCCGAGGCACACAAGCTCAGTAGTTGTGGCACACGGGCTTAGTTGCCCCGCAGCATGTGGGATCTTAGTTCCCTGACTGGGGATCAAACCTGCGTCCCCTGTGTTGTAAGGCTGATTCTCTACCACTGGACCACCAAGGAAGTCCCCCAAGTTCTTTAAATAAGGCACTTGAAAAAAATAAGACATCCAGGGACTTACCTGGTGGTCCAGAGGTTAAGAGCTGCGCTTCCACTGCAGGGAGCCAGGTTCCATCCCTGGTTGGGGAACTAAGATCCGCATACCCTGCAGTATGGCCCAAAAAATAAAAATTTTTAAAATTAAAAAAAAAACGTCCGTTCTACTTGAGGATGAGACAGGACTCAAGCATGCTTTTGGCCTCCATTCACCAACTTCCTTGCAGGGGTGGTTCCAAGCCCCACTCAACTGGGGACAAGCTGGGGCAGGAGAGCCTGTTACCCAGGAGGTAGTGAGCTCCCTATCATAGTAGATATGCAAGCCTACTCTGTGGGGTACCTAGGAAGAGACTCATCTGTGGAATGGGTGTTAGAGTTGACGAGGGAATGAACATCAATCACTGTTGCTTAGTAATTAACGCAGTTAATCAATGGTGATCATTGGTATCATCCCCATCCTCCTACCATTCCTGAGAAAAGTACATTTTACAGATGAAAAACTGAGACCCAGGGAGGGGCAGTGACTTGGCCAAGGTCACATAGCTGGTTAGAGGCAGGGCACTGAGGGACCCCAGGCTTTGGGGAGAGGCTTTCCCCTGCTTGCCACCTGTCCCCCAGCCCCATGTCCAGCCCATCTCAAGAGCCCTCTGTTCACTATTCACCCCAAGTCCAGACTCAGGGGGCTCCTGGGCCACCACTGGCTGCTCCGTGACCGCTCTGTACCAGGACTCAACCACCTGCTTCTGCAACCACAGCGCCGTCCTGTCGCAGGTGTACGACATCCAGGTGAGTACTGGGGAGGGGGCAGGGGAGCAGGAGAAGGTGATGTCAGAACCAAGTTTTAAAGGATGCACAGGAGTTGAACAGAAAGGCATTCCAAGCAGAGGGCCATCTGAGCAAAGGCAAGGAGGCTAGAAATGGCAGACGAGTTACGTTCTAGAACTGCAATGTGTCTGGGGCTTCCAGTGCGATGCCCAGGGTCAGGGGATGGCAGTGAACAAGGTAGGCATGGGTCAGATGGCACAGGCCTGGAAGGCCAGGCCCACGCGCTTGGATCGTGGTCCTGTTGCAGAGGGCAGATGTGGAAGAGTGTGAAGCAGGCGTTAGATTTACATGAGGGAGGCCACTGGTGCGAGGAGTGAGGCTGAGGTGGGGGCCCGGGGGGGGAAAAGCATTTCGGGGGCTGCGGGCCTGGCCTAGGAGAGGGGAGGGGCCCTGGGCCAGGGAGCAGTGGGGAGATGAGGAAGACTGGCTGAGGAGGAGGGGTGACCTGGGCCACCGGGAGATGAGGGACTCGTCTCAGGAGGCACAGGTGGGCAATGGGTTTGCAGGTCTGTGGGGTCTGTGGTCCGGTGCTCGGGGCAGGAGGGGTCTCAGCTGGCCCCAAGAGCCGGTAGGTAAAGCCATGGCCAAGGTGAGGTTAGAAGTAAAATGAGTCGCGACTAAAGACAGGCCCCTGAGAGGCATTAGCATTTACAGCCTTGCGGGGAAGCCAAATTCCAGGAGGAGGCCAAGCAAGGTGGGCTCGCTGGACCAGAAGGGGACTCAGGTTGAGTGAGACGGTGCCTGAGCCCAGGAATGCTGGGGTCACTTGGCCTGTTCGGGAGCACGCTTGAAAAACATGCTACCGAATGCATTTTTCCTGTAAAAACAGAGCGTGGACATCAGACACATTGTGAGTAATCCGTGCCAGCTCCCTGTTCCCCCTCAGTGGGTGGTTGTCACATGCCACCCCTCCCCCCCCACGGGCATGTCGGTGGTCACTTACAGTCTAGTGCTTCCCGGTATCTGAGGAGTCCGTGAAAGCTGGGCCCCTCACCATCAGGAGAGGACATGCAAATGCTCATTATCAAGTTGCTGTGTGCAGGCCTGGCCATCCCTGCTTCACGGCAGAGAAGGCGGTTGAGGAGCCTGGGAGCTGCCGGGGGGTGGGGGGTGGGGGGTGCGAGCGAGTGTCCCGCCGGGCCAGGGCAGTGGTGGGGCTGCTGTCATCCGGGGTCTCTGTCCCTCCCACAGAGGGGCCCCGACGGGGGGGGTCCCTGCTGAGGACGCTCTCGTCTGTGGGCTGCGGGGTGTCCTGTGCCCTCGCCACCACCTTCTTGCTCTTCCTGGCGGCCGGGTGAGGCAAGCTCACCACTTTGCCTGGCACCCTGGGCCCCTCCCGCCCCTCGTGGGCCTCCACATCCCTCCTCAGGTGGGTGTCCATCCTCGGTCCGAGAAGCCCCTGTGGAGCCGCCCTTTCCTCCTTCACTGGTCGATTCACCGGGACGCAGGTGGTGGTGGTGGGTCCTTGCTAACCAACTCCTCTGCCTGTCCGGGGTCCCCCAGTCAGAACGAGCCACAGTCCACAAGAACCTCACCTTCTCCCTGGCTTCCGCCGAGGGCTTCCTCGTGGCCAACGAGTGGGCAAAGGCCAACAAGGTGGGCGGCCAGCGGGTGGGCTTGTGAGCTCAGGGGGGCCTGGGAAAGCACCTTCAGCCTTTTCTAGGTTGCCCCCCATATCTTCACTTGGCTCCATTTCCGGGGAGGAGTACGGCCTAGAGAGGAAAGACCCTGAATGTTGGAGCTGGGCCCAGGGCGCTGCCCCGACACCCTACCCGCTCATACTGCTTTGGGCTGGCAACGCCAGGCACGGACAGGGGACCCAGGGTGGACCGCACCCATGACCGGCCTCCGTGGGGACCCCCCACCCTCCCACACAGGTGGCGTGTGTGGCCGTCACGGCAGTGACGCACCTCCTCTTTTTGGTCGTCTTCTCCTGGATGTTGGCGGAAGGGCTGCCGCTGTGCAGCAAGGTGGTGGCTGTGCGCATGCGCCTGGGCCCCAGGAAGCCGCTCTGCTACGCCACAGGCTGGGGTGAGGGCCCTCTGCTTCCCACTCTTCCTCTGTTCCCCTCCACCCTGCCTCGCGTGGCCTCTGTTATGTCCAACACTCACCGCCCAACACCCTCCTCCACCGGCACCCAGCGCCACCCAGTGGCCAGCGCCCGTGTCTGACACAAACTCAGCTCCGTCGACCTCCAACTCTACCCAGCTCCAATTCTCATTATTATTTTTCTTTTTTTGCGGTACGCGGGCCTCTCACTGTTGTGGCCTCTCCCGTTGCGGAGCACAGGCTCTGGACGCACAGGCTCAGCGGCCATGGCTCACGGGCCCAGCCGCTCCGCGGCACGTGGGATCTTCCTGGACCGGGGCACGAACCCGTGTCCCCTGCATCGGCAGGCGGACTCTCAACCACTGCGCCACCAGGGAAGCCCCCAGCTCCAATTCTTAATCCTCTTCCACTTCAACTGCCTCAGCTCCCAGCCCCCGGCACTGCCTCCCTAATCTGAAGCCAGCTAACCCCACGGCAATCGCCAGTTTCCAACTCTGTTGATTCTCAGCCCTAAGGCCTCGACCCAATCTCAGCTCTTCCGCTCCCCAACTACTCGGGGCTCCAGTGCCACCCAAAATATCAGGCCCACCCAACCCCACTCCCTGGATCTCCCAGTGCTGCCAGTACGCCCACAACTATAGGACAGCTGGAGGATGCAGCTCTGAACGGGGGCTGGCTCCCGAGAGACACGGTCTTGAGGTCACCTCTTCTTCCCCTAGGCGTGCCTGTGGCCATGGTGGCCATCACCCTGGCCGTGTCCCCCCATGACTACGTGGCCACTGGGCACTGCCGGCTCAATGTGCACACAGACACCATCTGGGCTTTTGTGGGGCCTGTGCTGACCGTGAGCGGGCAGGCCTGGGGGCCCTGCAGGGGAGGGATGTGTCGGGGAAGGGGGAGGGTGCCCCCACTGATACCAGATCTCCAGGCCAATACCTGCATCTGGTCTGTGTGGTGATTGTCACCGTGTCCAGGGCCCGCCGCCGTGCCCGCACGCTGAGCTCGCAGCCCTGTGTGCAGCAGCAGATCCCAATCCAGATGTGGTGAGGCCCCAGACTGGGGGAGTCAAGAAGAAGTGGGGGGAGCCAGGTGTGGCCACGTGTGCTTATGAGTGCAAGGCTGTAAATGAGCATATGTCTGCAGTGTGTCTGTGCTGCATGTGCGCACATGCTCATGCGTGTGGGCGTGTGGAAGTCTGTGCCCATGCGTGTTACCTGTGCGGATGGTAATTGAGCCTGTGTGTGTATGACGTGGGGTGTGGACACCAGCCACTCTCCTGGGGACTCACCTGCAGAAAGCACTGATGGCCTGGTGGGGACAAGGTAGAGGAGGCCCCGAAGTCAGGCAGTCCCTAGAAGTTCAGGTTCATGGTGAGAATCTAGGTCTCTACCCCTGCCAAGAATCCCCCTCACTCTCTAGGACCGTATCCTGCTGGAGCGGGCACACCCCCCCAGCCTTCCTCCTCACCACCACCCCTCTGCCAAGGGCAGGGCAGCCCAAGCCAGTGGGGCCTGAAAAGCCAGGCAGCCCCAGGGGTCCCCTTCCAGACTCCACGCCCCCTGGACCCACTGTCCAGGCCTCAGCCCTCCCCCTGGACAGCTGCCACTCCCTTCCTTTGAGCCCCGCTTGGGACTGGGACCCTATCTCCCCAGTGCCACTACCCCTACTTCATGCCACTCTGGGTGTCTGAGAAGGGGCCACCAGGTCCAGCCAAAAGTTCCAGCTACACCTAAGTCCTGAGCCTCAGTCTCCAGTCTGCAGCCCCGATCCCTCTCCAGGCACCTTCCAAGGGCTGCCCTCCCCAGAACCCCGTGGGGAGCCCCCTGGCCTCCCTCAGTCCAGCCTGCTGTCCCGTGGGGCCGCTGTGAAGCCAGTGTTGGTCCTGCTGCCCATCCTGAGCCTGACCTGGCTGGTCAGCATGCTGGTGCACCTCAGCCCGGCCTGGGCCTATGCCACCGTGGGCCTCAATTCCTTGCAGGTACCTCCAGGCCCAGGGCCCGTGTGGGACCAGGGCTCCACCATGCACTGGAGCCCAGAGGGCGTGGCTGGTTTGTCAGGGGGCTGGGGAGGGAGTGTCCTTTTTGTCATGGGAGTCACCAGCAGCCTTGGGGACACTGTCAAGGGGAGGGCGGGTGAGGGGGAGAGTGGAAACAAACCTCCAATCAAAGAGCAGTATCTCGGGGAGGATTTGGGGGCCCATTTGGCAGGTGAAGAATCTGAGGCCCAGAAAGGGGGTGGCTAAGATGCCTCACGCCCTGACGCTCAAGGGCGCAGCGGAAGTTCCAGCCCCCAGGCTGTGCTAGAGCCACTTCCGGCCTCGGCAGGAAGCCGAGGATGGGGGTGCAGGACACCAGGGACCTCTCCCCTTGGGGTCTGTGGATGGCCTACTGTGGGGCAGCATGAGCTGCTCCATCAGTAAGGACAACAGTTCAGAAAAGGTTTTGGCTGGAAGGACATGACCCACATAAATGAAGCAGTAACATGGGACCGCAGGAACCCCCCTGTGTGCCTTTCAGGTCCTGTGTCCTGGAGCCACAGAGATGGGTTAGACTAAGCCCTTGTCTTCAGGGGGTTTGCAGATCTATGGGGGACCCAGGTACAGACACAAACAGCCACAGCCCTGGGAGCTGAGTGCTGGGAGGGAGGTCAGTCCAAGGAGGGCCCAATCCGCCCCCGCCCTGCCCTGCCCCTCAGCCTCCCTTGTACCCCCCAGCACCTCTTCCTGTTGTCTGCACTCCCCACTCCCAGCTCTGCCGAGCCCAGGTCCCTCTCAGGGCTGAAAAGTGAGGTGTCCCACGGATTGACAAAGACAAGCTCGGGAAATCAAGTGCAAACTCTGTCCAGGGTCCCTGTGTCCCAGAGCTGGGCTTCCTGCTGATGGATGCCTACGTGCTCTGAGTCCTGACCAGGATCATATTTATATCTCTGAACAGGCCTTACAAACGGGGAAACTGAGATTCCATGGCCTCACAGTAGGAAGGAGCAGCGCTGGGGCCCAAGTTCAGAGTCTGTGTTCTCAGCCATCAGGATATTCAGCTTTGACCGCAGAGGGGCCTGGTTCCTGGAAGAGCTGCCGAGGCTGGGAGTGGGGGGGTGGGGAGCTGGGGTCAGGAGGGGCACCCTCATCCAGTTAGTTATTCATCCATCCCTGCGAGATGTTTTGAATGCCCACTAGAGGCCAGGCACTGTGCTAGGCGCCAGGGACACAGCAGCAAAGGAGGCTGCAAAATGCCCTGTTCTTGTGGAGGTGACATGAGTCGGGGAGGCAGACGATGCCCAAGACCAGGGAGTGAAGTGTTAAGGGAGGGATGAGGCAGGAAGAAGGGAGGGTGCAAAGGGGGTTGGTCTCCAGGGTCCTGGTCCATGTTGTCTTCTCCCCCTGGGCCCTGGGGACTCGCCACTCTCTACCAGGCAGGCATGGGAATGGAGAGGGGAAAGGACAGGGGCGGTGGGAGGTGGGGGGTGCAGACTGCTCAGGGAGGATGGAGGTTGTGCCCAGAGAGGGGCCGGGAGAGTGAAGAAAAACTGGGGTTCCAACGCTCTTCCTAAAGAAGCACGGCTCCCAGAGACCTGGCGGGGCCTGAGCAGCTGGAGACAGAGATGGACACAGAGAAGCCCTTCCTCCAAGCCCTGCACTCCCAGAGCTCCGCGGGCTGGAATTCCAGCTCAGCTCACTTAGCAGAGGGACCCTACCCAGGTCTCTCCACTCTGCCTCAGAGTGGCGAGGGCAGCAGCATCCTGTTGCTATGACAACTACTCCAGCTCCATCCCTGCCTGTGGCCCTCAGGTGGGCAGAGCTGCAGCCAGGGAGCCAGAGCCACCATCACCACGCTGTCTGCTTCCCTCTCAGGGCAGGTCCTTTCCTCTCCCGGTGTCTCATTACTTCGTCTCTGTCTCTGAGTTTTCCCTGGGATTCTTTCTCTGTCTTTCAGGCTCTGTCACAGGCTCCTGTCCCTGTCCCCGCCTCCTCTGGCATGGACCCACCTGGCTCCTCCTGGGCCTCTCTCTATATCTCCCCTTCTGTTGGGCTCTGACCCGCTGTCTCTTGGTCCCTTACCCTGCTTCTCCCTCTCTCTGAGTGTCACCTCTCTTGCCCCCTCCCAACCAGCCTCAGACCTTCAGGTCTGGTAAAGGAGGGGAGAGGCTGCCTTATGGGGGAGTCAGAAGGCATGAGACCTGGGCCCACTCTGATGTTCCTGTGACTGTCTCAGGGCAGGTCCCCAAGTTAGGCTCAGAGCTGTGTCCCTCCCGGCTGCTTCCCTCCCCAGGCCTGGCCTTTCCCTCTCCTCTCTCTTCCATCATACCTGCTGTCTCTCCATGTCTTTCTCTCCCTGCCCCACCTCCAGCCCCGTCCCTCTCTCACTCTGTCTTGGGCGTAAGCTGGGCAGGACCTGCCCAAGGTGACCAGGGAGCAGAGCCTCACTTCTGCAACTAGCTGTAGCTCACACCTACCCTGTCTGAGACTGTTGTTGGGAGGCCTGCACAAGTTGAGACAGGCCTCAGTTTCTACATCTATATAAAGGGGGGGATCATATTCTCCACCTCGTGGGACCGTTCTGGGGTTCCACCGGCAAGATATTTTCAAAGGGCAAAGCATAACACCTGGCACACATCAGGAGCGCCGTGAACGTGAGCACATTTGTGTCATTCGGTCATTCAGCACGTACTTCCCCGGCGCCTCCCATGCTGGGCTGCATACTGGGGAAAGTGGTGGAACTCAAGATCGAGGAACCCACCCTTGGGGGTCTCAGCCTGAGGGACAGACAGACACCAAAACCACACAACCACAGCAGGCACGATTGAGGCTGAAAGGCTAAGGGGCAGTCGGGGCCGTATGGGGAGGCAGAATGGGCACTCCCTGGAGGCAGTGATTCTCAGCTAATACCTGAACTCTGTGTGGAGAGAGGGGGAAGAATGTTTTAAGTCAGGGGAGCACAGTGGGATCAGATGGAGGGAGACATGGGATTGGGAGAGCTGGTGAGAAAGGGGACAGGAGGGAACATGGGGGCCAGACTGTGCAGGGTCCCTAGAGCTGTTGTGAGGAGCTCAGACTTCACCCCAGGGGTACTAGGGAGCCTTGGAGGATGTTAGGCAGGTGCTGGTGTGGTTGGGTTGGAGTGCATCTGTTTGGGTGTGAGGAGTGAGTAAAAGGAGACAGGATGGGGGAGGCTGTGCAGGGGCTTTGGAGAGAGCAGAAGCTGGGTGTGGGGGGCTGGGAGGCCCAGAGTCTGTCTTAGGGGCAGAGTTGGGGCTGGTAGCAACCCAGTTGGTGCCTGGGAGCCAGGGGGAGTAGTCAGGTTCTGGGGCTCCAGCTCTCAGCCCTGGGAAACTAGAGGGCCTCAAGGAACCCCATGTCCCCTCACCTGTGTCCTCTTGGGGAAGAACTGTTACATCGTCCAGGGGAAACCTGAGGAAGTCCTAGGCTCCACATGCTACCCGCTGAGTCACACTTTTGCTCTGTCTCCTACCCTGGGCCCCAGGGTCCCTCTCCATCAAATGGGGAGAATGAATCCCCCCACCCGCAACCATGGAGCTGCTGTGAGGGTCAAGTGTCACCCCAAGTGTGCTAGTGGTTTGTGAGCTGCGAGGCCGTCGTGGTCCTCGCATGTGTGGGAAGGAGCCAGCTATGACTCAGCCACTGTGCTGAGTCCTTCACACACAGACGGAAGCAAGTCCTGGCCTCCTCCCCACTTTCCAGATGAAGAGACAGAGGCTCAGAGAGGCACTCAGCTAGAGATACAATCAGAATGCAACCAGGGTCTGCTGTCCCTGGACCTGATTTAGCCTTGGAGCTTCCGGAAGGTGTCACCTCTCCCATTCCCCACCCTTGCAACATGGTGAGGGTGTGAGGATGGGGCAGGTCAGGGGGGTGGGGCTTGGAGGGATAGAGGGCAGAGGGTTAGAGGGATAGAGGGCAGAGGATAGACAGCTGCCTCTTGACCAGAGACTGAAGGCAGGGGGTCCAGCGGGGCAAGGCCCCTCCTGGTTCTCTCTGCCACAGAATGTCACAACTGCCTGCTCCCCATGGCGGACTGGGGGGCAGGGCAGGATTTGTGTTCATCCTCCTGTGTCTCTCAATGTCTCTGGAGGTGTGTCTGCTGCGGTGCCAGGCCAGACACTGGGGGAAAGGGGATGGGGCTCCCAGGTAGTGACACCCACCCTCACCCCGGGTCTGTCCCCAGGGGGCCATACATCTTCCTGGTCTGTGCAGCCTACAACTCGGGGAGGTAAGTCAGGGGATACTGGCTGCTGGAGGGTGGGGTGTGGGTGGAGGCGGGCAGGGCTTACTTGCAGGGGGCTCTGCGACTGGCCCGTGGAGGTCAGGAGAAGGTCCCAGCCCTGACCCTGGCCCCATCCTCCAGGTCCAGAGCGTCCTGCAGAGGATGACTGAGAAGGCGGCAGTGGAGGCATTCACGGTGGGCAGGCCGGGGGTCCGTGGGGTGGTACGGTGGGAGGTCCCACCTACGGCCGGATCCCAGCACTGACGTCCTTTCCTTTCAGGCTCGCTCCTGTCCCGCGGGCCCGGGGTTCCACCCTAGGCCCTCACGTCCCTGGGAGGTGGCCCGTGACAACCCAGTAGTCTTGGCTCCACCCTGAAGACACCTGGCTCTTAGAGGTAAGACCACACCACCCTCAAGTCCAAGTGCCACCTAGTGCATCGGTCTCCCCAGTGCTCGGGCTGAGCTAGGAGGACCACGGCAGATTCCATTAGCCCATCTTAAAGACAAGGAGACTGAGGCCTGGGGAACTCTGCAACTGCGGGACCAAGGGTATGGCTTAGAAAAGGCTCCTTTCCTCCCATCGCCACGACCAGGAAACAAGGGTCCCTGGTGCCCAGCCCAGAGGCAGAGCTTGCCCAGGGTCACTTTCCCTGGGTTTCCATGCAGAAGGAATGTGGAAGGTTCGCAAAGGCACGTAGGTGGATGAGGTTCAGGGCCCTGAGATAGGGCACGGGTTGAATGACTTAAGGGTCAGGCCAGGAATTTAAATCCCAGCTCTTACTTCCCCTGCTGTGTGCCCTTGGGCAGGTTACTTTCCCTCTCTGGGCCCTAGTTTCTTCATCGCTAATCTATGAGGTAAACTTTTGAGTGGATTCTTAGGGTCTTTGATAATGAGGTTCCTGTCCAGAGTGGGGGGAGCAGAGAGAGAGCTTCCTGCCTCAGCCTCCTATAAGTTCACCTGCTCGAGTGTTTTCCCCCTACTAGGGACGCACGGCCCCAGGATCCCCACAGCGTTCTCCTCCATTGCAGAACCCAAAAGACCGGTGAGGCTGGGACAGGGGTGGCAGGACTCTGCCGAGGGGCTAGCAAGTGTGACCGGCAGGGTCAGGGAAACCGCAGGGACCAGGGCGGGCCTGGGGTGGGGCTTCCCCTGGGGATCCAGAGGGCCCGTCCCTCAGTTACCAGGCTGAAGGGGGCTGGGAGTGGCTGGCAGAACTTGAATGCCAAGGCCACTGGGGGTAGAAGAGTCATCACCAGGGTAGCCGAGGGCCCCCAGAGCAAGGGGAGCAGGAGTCGGGGCCCACACCCCCCGACAGACCTCCTCTGTCCTCAGGCCGTGCAGCTGACCACATTCAGGGCTTCAGGTGTAGCTCCCACCTCAGGGGGTTCCCCTTTTCCCTTTGGCGTCCCGACACCCCCTCAGCCCCACTGTACCGGAATGGAAGTGATTTGAGAAGCAACCACAGCCGACCTCCCACAATTTGAGAGGCTCTTCCCCTCACTCCGCTCCTTGCTGGTGCCTGAAAGTCCCCCATTAGTGCCCTGTGGGCTCTGTCAGTGATAATGCAGTGCTCTGGGGAGAGGCTTACTTAGGGAGTGAGTCTGGGACCCCTTCCCAGGCCGGCGCTGCCGGGCTCCAGGCCTGGTGGTCTGAGAGGCTTCCAAACCCGGTGAGGAGCAAGTGCGTGATGGGGGGGCCTGTGGGTAGCAGGGCAGGGCCGGGACCACCTAGGCTCCGCTCAAGGAGAGCTCGGCCTGGCCTGAGGGGAGCCTCAGGGACCCTGGTCGCTGCCAGCCTCTCTGGGCCTGGGTTCCCACAGTCTTAAACCAGAGACAAGCCTATGAGGGGCGGGCTTAGCACTGCCCAGCCCTCCAAGCAGGGAATTCCTTCCCACCAGAGCCAGAGGCCTGCCTATGGAGCTCTGACCGGGGCTGAGCTCTGTGCTAAGCCCGGGCATCTGCTGACTCCTTTCATGTGGTGGCCTGGGGAAAGGGGGGTGCTGTCGCCCTCCCACTGTGCAGAGGAGGAAGCTGAGGCATAGAGGGGAGCCCTGACCAGCCAGGGTCAGTGGCAGAGCTGGGGTCAGGGCCCCCACCCGCACAGATGAGGAAACTGAGGCACAGCAGTAGTCACGTGGGGGTAAGCGTAGGCACATTTGAACCCAGGTCTGTATGACCCCAGACCCCCAGCTGGCCTCCACCCCTGGCAGGTGTCCCAGTCCTTCTGAGTCTCAGCTTCCCCTTCTGCAAAATGGGCTGGAGGCGGCCCCTGCAGGCCTGCCTGGAGGGCGCAGGCACCCTGCAGGCTGTGGGTGTTCCGAAGGGGCCGAGAGGCACCCCCCCACACACACACATCGGCTTCCAGCACCCCGCCCCGCCCCCGCAGGCGCAGCGTCTGTGGGAACAAGAGAGCCGCAGCGGTGCCTCTGCACTCAAGCGACAGCGCCTTTGTCTCTGCTGAATGGGTGCGTTGCTAAGGCCGCTCGTAGCAACGGAGCCGCTTCCACCTTGGCCTCGGAGGAACACTCAACCCATCCCGCCCTCCGATGCCCTAGCCGCCCCCCACCCCGCCCCACCAGGCGACCCACTCAGGTGGCCCTAGCAAGAAGAGCGGGGGAGTGAAGGCTGCCAGCTGTGTGTCCCTCACAGGCCTGGCCCTGCCCCTCCCTCCGGAAAGTCCATGGCGCCCCCCAACTCCCCACCACCCCCTTCGCCGGCATTGCAGGTGTTCTCCGGATGGAGAAACTGAGGCTCAGAGAGGGAGACTGCCAGGGTCACCCAGGCCAGAATCCCACCCAAGGTCTTCCCTTAGCCCCAGTTCCCAGCCCCGTCCCCATATTGGGAGGGTGGGTCCCCATCTTGGTTCTCTGCCAGCCCAGCCCAAAGGGTGTACTTTCCTCCCAGGTTTCTAGAGACATTACATGGGAACTTTCCTCCAAGCTCTACCTGGGGACCTCTGAAAGGCCCAACCGGGGGCCCCGGAGGGACAGACGCAGCATCTAGACCACTACCCACTCCCAGGGGCCTCAGCCTCTCTCTCCTTCCAATGGAAGCCCTGGCCCTGGTGCTCCCGCTTACACTGCCAGGTCCCACAGCTCTGTCCTCAGCTTCCTGCCTGTGACTGTCCCTCCCCTCTGTCCCTCCCCTCCTGCCCTGAAGTTCTGACAGCCCCGTGATGTCTCTGATAATAAATGGTACTGTAGTGACCTTGCCTTCTCTGGAGGTCACCCTGGCCTGCGGAGGGGGACAGGATGCCAGTCTCCCTGGGAGGAGGGAGGTACAAGGGAAGCTGCCACTTTGGCTTTGGGACTCAAGACAGACCCAGCTTCACCATCAGGGCAGGTGCAGCCAACACTTACTAGCACCTGCTGTGTACCTGGCTGGTGCTAAGCCTTGTATTACCTTAGAGCTGCAGGTCCTTACCTCAGCCCTGAGACCACCATCACCTCTATTGTACAGAAAAGAAAACTGAGGCTCAGAGAAGGTCTCCACGTCTCATACCTGGGTCTCCCCGGCTGGGTAACATAGAGGTCAGGGGGTGGCAGTCGCTGTGAGTGGGAGCCATCCAGGCAGACTGCTCGGAGGAGGCACCAGGGCAGGTGGAACGGCTTCAGGTCTGACGTGTCATGCTGCGAGAGGACCCCAACTCAGAATCTGGCTATGGGACCAGGTCCTGGCACCACTGATTCTGTGGCCTCGAGCAAGATTCTTCTCTGAGTCCCGGTCTCCTCTTGGGTAGAGCCGGTTGCAGAGCTAAGGTGAGCAGCAGTGGTGATGTGTTAGGGTTTGGCACCAGGATGGGCCCCAAGGTAGGGGCCAGGCAAAGGAGAGGCCCAGGGGCTGGGACTTAGGGTGCAGAGGCTGTTAACACCGTCCTGCTAACCTCAGCCTGGCTCCAGTGCTGCCAGAGGACGTGGCACAGCTGAGGAGCATCAGAGCAGCCTCCCTGGGGGGAGGGAGGAGCGGTATAGCCACTCCAGATGCAGGTGAGTGGAGGTGGGGCAGGGCTGCATGAGAAGAAGCCCAGAGACCCATCAAGGTGCAAGCTGCTCCCAGATCCCTCTACGACCTCAGGGTCACTTTCACCCTGGGCCCCACCTGCACTGAGTCTGGGACAAAATCTATCTGGGGTGTAGCTAGCCCACCACACAACACAGGGGTCTGGGTATTTCATTCTGGGCATGGGGGCTGCTGTTGAACTTCTGGAAGCCCGGTCCATCGTCTGCAGAATGGGGGACATCTGGCCCACTCCACAGGTGACATGAGGCTGTCCTGTGTATTAGTCCAAGTGCCCGGCACACACAGGCACTCGGGAAAATCAGCTGTTGCCAGAGGAGGGTGTGCAGGGGACCATGCGCACAGTGGAGGCGAGTTTAAGGCCTTGAAGGCCCCAGGCAGCGAGAAAAGACAGCAGGCCTCCGTGGGGAGGAGCGTAGTTCCTGCCTGCTCGGGGAAGACACAGCGGTACCCCCGGGGAGGAGTGGCAGGCTGGGCACCACTGCTGAGGTTCACCCACCGGGGTGCTCGGCCCCAGCAGGTTAGGCAAAGCCCGCCGCCCGCTACTGTGGGGCAGGAGTGGAGGGGCCGGGGCCTGGAGGGGCAGCAGGAAGGTGGCACTGAACTGGGCTGGGCGCTTGGCGGCCCCTACTCTCTGCACCTGCAGTGTCCTCTGACTCCTTCCCCTCCCCACCAGAGGGCCCCTGCCTCCTCCCAGACTAATCATATGGGCGTTGGGGGGGGGGGTGGCGGGCGGGCCGGCAGTCAGGGTTGGGGACCAAGGTGTCCTTTCCAAGTCTCCCCACCCCCTGCTCCATACTCTCCCTCCCCCTCAACACACTGTCTTCACTCTTCAGCCAAAATAACTCCTCTTAGGTCCCCAAACACTGCTGGTTGACACCCCTCCATCCCTCTGCTCACACTGCTGCCTCTGCCTGGACTGACCCCAACTCTTATCTAGCTGGTGAACCCCTGGGCATCCTTCAAAACCCAGTTTGGATGACACGTCAGCTATGAAGACGTCCTGTCCCCCCGGGAGCAGAATCAATCACTTCCTCATCTCGTGCAGTTACACGATGCATCACATCAGGTAACAATCTGATCCAGGTGACGTCCTCCTACAAGACTGAACAGTCTCCAGGGGCAGGAGCCAGGGTGTCTGCTTCTGGAGCTGCCAGAGGGAAAGGGAGGCTTTGTCCATTTGCCTAAGCCACTGCCAAGCTGTGTGCCTAGCACACAGCTTTTTCTAATTTGAACAGAGGAGCAGGGGTGGCTCTAGAGATAAACTAGTCACGTTGGTCAAGGCGTGTCGGGAGGATGGAAGTTTGCATCATGGTTGGCCCTTCTCAGTGGGTGACCTTGGACAGGACACTTCACCTTAGTTTCCTCATCTGTAATCTGGGGCTGCCACCTACCAAAGCGGCTGCGAAGCGCAGATGGGACAAGACCAGTGGACAAGGCAGGCGAAGTCCTGGAAGGGCACCTGGAGCAGAGGAAGCAGTCCTCAGAGTTGGCTGTGCTCACTGCTGCCACCAAGCAAGTGAGAGGGGCCAGGGCTGGGGCCTGTGGGTGTGCCACCGGAGGACAGAGAGGAAAGGGCCAGTGCCCTGAAGTCAGGTGGATCCGGGTTTGAATCTACCCCAGCAGATGGCCAACTAAGGGCCCTTGCCAAGTGCCTCCTCTGGATTATAACCCCTGCCTCACAGGCTACTGCAGGGACAGTGAAGTGATGGATGGCACACAGTAGATGCTCATTAAATGACTGTTCCCTTCTGCCCAAGATGGCAGCTGAGATGCACGCCAGGGTGGCAGTGAGGCTGAGTCCCCAGAAAGCCCAAGCATCTCCCAGGCCTCCCAGGGTTGGCAGGGCCCCAGGGGTGAGGTGGGGCCCAAAGGCCCCCCAGCAGTGCCTGGTATCCCCCACCTTGGCCCTCGCACCCCATCCTGCCTCCCCCGAGTTTGGAACCGAAAGTTACCTAGGTGTTGCCTTCGTCCCATTCGGCGCTCGGCCCCGCCCTAGACAGCCCAAACCCACTTAGGAGGCTCTCCTTGGGCCCTAGAATGTAGATAGGCAAAGGTAGCTGGAAACTAACTGCAAAATTTATTCCAGGGCTGCGGGCACCGTGGGGGCCTTAAGGGCACTTCTCATTTGGGGGCTGGGAGTCGCCGGCCTGGCCAGGGGTACACGTTTCACGGGGGAGGACCGAGACAGGGTGGTCGAAGGCGGGGGTGGGGATGCCCAGTCATCTCCAGCTGGGCGAGCTCAGCGCAAGCTGCAACGGCAACGTGAAAGCAGGACAGACAGTTGGATGCCCAGCCTGGAGACAGAGGACAGCTGAGGCCCCTCCCCTGTGTCTGGCCCTGGAGAGTGTCTTTCAGGACACAGGACAGGAGTTGAGGCCCAGCTTCAAGGGTGTACAGTAAGGAACCCAATGGGAAGGGCCAGTGAAAGACGGCTCATCAACAATGTCCCTGATCTGGAGACCCATACATCCTCCCCACGATCACCCGGATTCCCACCCACAGACTCTGAGCCCCCCCCGCAGGCCAGGCTGCTGTTCCTCTAGTGGGCTGGGGTGGGGGTGGGGGTGGGGGCACGCTCTCCTCTGGATTGGAGTGAGGGCTCAGAAATAACGACCCAGCACCACCCATGGGGTACTTGGTATGAGGGTGTTTGGGAAGAATCCATGGGCTGGTCTTGGTGCTAATCCCCAGTCCCAGCCTCAGACCTCAAATCTGTCCCCTGCCCCTCCACATACACACCTTTCAAGGAGTATCTAAATTAAGAAACAAATTAAACGAAAACAAACAAACAAAAAACTTCTTGACTACAGCTTTGCAGATAAATACCAGCCTGGAGGGCCAACCGTGGGTGGGGCTAGAACGTTGATTGTGCCAAACTTCTCCTCTGCCGGGAGAGGGTTAGAAAGATGATTGCAGCAAAATTCTTTGCAGATAACATGTCAAAATTCTCCCCTGCAGACGTCAGATGGGATAGAAGGTTTAGGGAGGAGGTCTTTGGGTCCTAACCAGTCTCCCAGTGTCCTCTAGGGCCCAACAGTCCCTTGCCTAATTTTGCAAACTCTGTTATCCCTAGTTTACAAAACAGAGGGCTTCCCTCCTGGTCTCTGGGAGGGAGTCCTGGAGATCCTCTTCTCCCCGCCCGCCTCCTCCCCCCAACCCGAGTTGATGTCCACTCAACTTCTCTCTGCCTCTGTTTCCAGGAGAGGGGGAAGGGATGACCTCTGACTCAAGGGACATTGAGGCCCACCAGGGAAGCCGAACCTCCTCCCTCGGACTGTGCACCAGACTCCAGGACAGACAGCTGGGAGCAGGGGGAGGGAGGGAGTGGTTAGCAGCCACCTCCCTGGGGCACTCTGAGTGGCAGGCAAGTGCCAGTGGTTAGTGGAGACCCCCCCACCTCAGCCAGGCCCTGCCCACCTTCCCAAACGCAGGGCTTCAGAGAGCTCAGGGGCAGGGGCCTACATGGTGGGGTCCTGGGTCAGCATAATCAAATAAACCATCTGGAGACCACAGGGGTGCTGCGGCCCCTCCCCCCCCACCCCCCGCCGTCACTGGCCCAGGCTCAGGTCTGCTTGGCCTGCAGCATCTCGATGAGCAGGTTGTTCCGGGGCACCTCGTTGCCCAGGTGCTTGCGGTACAGGTATTCCTTGGCCTGCACGCTCAGCGCCCGCACCTCCGCCAGGCACAGCAACAGCTGCTGGAACCTGTCTCCGCAGTGTGGGTAGTGGCGCACGGTGTAATCGAGCAGGGCGGCGTTGGCCTTCTCCTGAGCATCCTTCACCAGGCTGTGGTTGTTCAGGAACTTCACATCTGCAAAGGGAGGAGCCGTTCACCAGCCCCATCACATCATCAACACCGTCACTGGCATCAGCAACGCCAGCATCCCTACGACCACCAAAGACGTGGGCACTGCCACCATCGACAGTGAACCACAACCTCCCTGTCACCACCATGGCGCCATTACCGTTGCTGATGAATGCTGCCACCAGCATCAGTCACCGATACCAGCATCCCCGGTTTTCACACACGTGGTCCCTGCTGCCATCAACAATCAAACCACCGTCATTCCCGTCACCACCATGATCACCATCACCATCGCCACCTCGGTTGAACACCGCCATCAGCGGCAGTCACTGACACTAGCAGGCCTGCGGTGATCACATGCACGGCCACCGTGACCACCCAGCTGCAAGCACCTGTCACCACCACTGCTGCCATCGTCATCGACCCCACCGCCATCACCAAGACCATCACCAGCCTCACCAGGTGTATCCCTGGACACGTTATTTAACTTCTTAATTTCTTCATCTGCAAAACAGGGTGGCAGCAGTGCCTACTTTACCAGATCGTTGTGAGAATTAAGGGAGTCGATATGTAGAGGGTGCTCAGAGGAACAGTGTCCGGCACTTCATAAGACTCAGTGTGTTAGTGTTATTATTACTCCTACTCTCACCATGTCCAGGAACAACACCATCCCCAGCCCCATGGTCAAAACCATCCTGTTGCCATCATCCTCGGGGTAGGCGCCATCAGCATCGCCACTCCGCCACCGTCATCACTATCCCCCATCAGCACCATCACCAGAGAGGCGCACTGTGTGTGGAGGGGTCCCATCCCCCATGCTAGAGTGTGACAGGCACTCCTTTGGTCCATGCTCTGACCAATCAAGAGGCTCTGGTACCCCAAGGAAATTTTCTCATGGGGCCGTGGACGTTCACTGCAACAATATTTACGGTGATGGGGAGGTGGCCTGGATGGCCAGGTGGTGGCTGCATTCCCGGGAGTCCAGTGCAGTAGACGGAAGTAATGGAGCAGACACAGTACTGAGCAAATGGACGGACTTTTAAAAGCATGGGGCTGAGTGGAAAAAAAAAAAACAAAAAATAGGATAAAAGACAAAAAAGGGAGGTCCAGAATGAGATCTATAAGGTAAAGCCACCTACTTAAATTAAAAACACTAGCACACAAAGCGTGCACCTTGCGTTAAGAACAGAGACAAACAAGAAGAACCGAGTTAAACGTAAAGGGGACGGTTGGTGATGGGAGGGAGAGGCAGGTGGGTGGCTCCGCGTGGACCAGTGATCATTTGTACCAGGGACAGAGGAGTGTGACGAATGCATCCCCTGTCCTGGAGGTCCAGTGAAGAAAGAAAAATTAAGTGTCTTTAGCGTGAAGTGGATGGTTGTTCAAATCCCAGCCCCATTTAGAATCGGTGGCCTGTGCCCTGTCCTCTCCTGACCTGAAGGCCTTCCTCCTCTACGAAAGGGGCCATGCCCACCTTGCAGCGGGGGGAGCTCGGGTGCCAGGGCACTGCACAGGTGCCTGGCCCCCAGGGGTGCCCGTGGAGGGCCAGTTTCCTGTCTCGGGAGTCCTCATCGCTGCTTGCAGGCCTTTTTCAGCTCCTGGGCAGCATCTCCAGCTGGTGCCCTGCCGAGGGGCTGAAAGTCAACAGGAATCCACAGAACCTGTCCCCATCCCCCGCTCCGAGCCCCGCCAGGCCTGGGATGCATCATCCAGCGATTCAGAAGATGGTCGTCCATCCACTTCCCCTGCGTTCCCATCACCCCCAGCCCTGCTGCTGCGGGGGAGTCCGGAGCCCAGCATGCACAGCCCTTGGCCCTTCTAATCCCTCTTAACACCCACTGCGCCAGGAGGGCTGGACGCTCCTGGCAACCCTGATCCCCAGCCGCCCCCAGCATGCCCGCCGAGGCCTGTGTTGTCCAAAGTCGGATTTAGGGAAACCCAAGCTGGACCCAGGGCGTATGGCAGGATCTGGGCCTCCCCCCATCCTCGTCCCCATCCCCCTCACCGTATTCAGTAAGTGAGCCAGGGTCATATTCTTCCTGGCCTCCGCAGGATCACCATTAGCCCACAAGGCACCTTGTGCCAATTAGAAAGAAGGTCCCCCATGTCCACAGAAAGACAGCTTGGTGAGGGGCATGCAGGCTGGATTTCAGCCTCTACCTTTCCCCTGTCTAGGTGCCCTTGTTCAGTAAACAACCTCTCCAACTGTACCTAGCAGCCCTGTTCCCTAGCCTGGCCCTCTCCAAAACACTCAAAGGTCATGGGAAATCTCCCCACCTAACTAGCGTCTCCTGGGGGCAAGAGGTCCTTAACTGGCCCCATCCCTTTCCCAATCTCTTTCCAACCCAATCTACCTTCAGTCCCCACCATCCCCAGGGCAGTTCTCCTACTTGTCTTCTGACAATTTACAATAGGAGGCTGGGGGTCCAGAGAAGGGTAGGGACCAGCTCAAGGCCACACAGCAGTAAAGGGGCCCAGAAGAAACAGCTGAGGGTGCGGGGAGGACTGGATAAGATGCTGCAGTAGAGGCAGGAGTGGGAGGGGGCTGGGGAGGACCAACCAGAGCCTCGGCTTTACCAGGATTTACTGTTCCCAGCAGCAGTGTGACAGGGACAGCAGGGTGGAGTGCAGGGTGGGGAGGTACAGAACAAGGACAGCTTTCAGGGACACCCCCCTCCTAGCAGCTCTACGGGTCCTGCAGCTCTCAGGAGGCTGGAGACCCCCACTGCCCCCACAAGGCAGGCTACAGGGCTGGGGGCGGGAAGCACGGTCACTAATTGAGCCCTGGCCACTACAGTACAAGACAGGAGAGCTGTTTCCCCCGCACCTGCTGCACCTTCCCCGCCCCCACCCCCGCCATCACTTAATCCCCACAGACACCCAGGCAGGCAGGAAAGGGCATCTTCCATGCACAGCGACAATGGGGCAGGCCTGGAGCACACAACAGACACCAGAGCCGGGATTCAAACCCAGATCTCTCTGGCTCCAAAGCACTATGGGCAAGCAGAGGCGGGGTCAGGCCTGGATGCGGGGTCAAGCCTGGACCCTGGTTCCTGGGGGATTAGATGACGTGATGACTTTATGTTCCATCCAACTCAGGAGTCCTGTCCAAGGGCCACCAAGCCTGGGGTCCTTGGTTTCCCCAGGAAGGTTACTCTGGACACCCTCTTGGAGAGAAACGTGGTCAAGTCACGCCCCTTCTCCCAGCCTGCCTCTAAAGGGACTGTCGTGAAGATTCGCTGGGATGCTGGATGTGACAGAGCCAGCATCCCTCGGGACACCACACCCTTCCTTCCTTAGACACACAAACCTGGAGACGCCCCCTTCGTGCGTCAGGGGCTCAAACCCCAGCTCCACCACCAGCTAGGTGACCCGGGGCAAGTCCCTTCCCCAGTCTGAGCCTCAGTTTCCCGTCATCTGAAAAACGGGGGCAAATTAATCTCCGCCTCTCAGGGCACCAAAGAACTGGACCTCATCTGCCCAGCTCTGGGCCTTGAGGCACCGTGGGCTGGAGCCGGGCCTGCTCAGCTCCCAGCAATCTGGGGGGTGGGAGGTAGGAGGGGGCTGGGAGATGGCAACCCCACCCCCGAGAGCAGCCCGCTAGCTCTGCGGAGCCGGGGCCCCCAGGTTCTCAGAAAAGCCCCCTTTTCACGGTTTAATTGAATATTTGAATAATCCTTTCATTCCAGCAAGACATAAAGAATGTTGTCCCAATAGCGGTGACTCAGGCAGGCGCCCCCGCGCACAATGGCCCCTCGAGTGGGGCTGCTATTCAGGCCGCCTTTTGTTGGCACGAGCAGTGGGTAAATTGCAAACGCTTAAGGGAATGCTGCTGCCGCCGCCTCAATGCAAGTCAGAAAATCGAATGTTAGGTCAATCCATTAAGCTTCGATTAAGTCCTCTGCGGAACAATGCCAGCCGGGCCCATCTTCATAAACACCGTGATTGCCAGGAGAGAGGCACTAATTTTAATTAAACCTCCTTACCTGCCTTCGCGCCTGCCTGAGCCGGCTATTTAGACACCAAATGGCACCCTTCTGTGGAGGCAGGCAAGAAGGAGGCGCTGAGCGGGCTGAAGGGCGGAGGCGTTGGGGGACAGCCATCACACAAGTTCAGGCTGAAGCAGCCCAGGGACGCGCTGCCCCGGGGTGATGTCCAGCATTCCAGCTAGAGGACAAGGGGCAAGTGGCCACCCCATTCTGTGCCCCAGTTCCCTTGGGGACCCAGCTCTGGTGGTCTGGGTGGGATCATGGGAGTAGCCCCCTCCCACCTTCCCGACTCTGGGCAAATCTTCCCCCTCGTCTTGCCCAAATTTATCCACTTCACCCCAGCCCCACGTCTAGCCTCTTGCAGGGCTCTGGGTTGCCACCTGCCATCCTTTTCCCATGCTGCAGTTGGAAGGACCTTGCCAAAATGCAAACTTGATCATGTTTCTCCCTGCTGAAAATCCTCCCCAAGGGAAGGTTCAACGTACTGGCCTGGCATTCAAGGCCTTGCACAACTCGGCCCCTGCCCACCTCTCCAGCCTCCTCCTCACCCTCTCCCTGCCCCACAGGTACTTCCAGACTTTCAGGATCACCCATCCCTGTGCACAAGCTGTTCCTTCAGTCTGGAATGCCCTTGCTGCTGCTTGCTTTGTTTCACCCAGAACACTCCTGCTCATACTACAAGGCCCAGCTCAGAGGCCCCTCCTCCAAGCAGACTTCCCTGATATCCTAGGCATAGTTGTCTTCTCCTCTTTGGCCCAGCCCTGATCACACTGGACTGCCCAGTCTCCTCTCCACACCTGGAACCTGTCAGCCAGCGGCCCCTGTGGCTCCCCTGGGCTCCTCTCACTGCACACCTACGAGCTCAGACAGGCCTGGGTCCCGGGTCTTCTCCCCTCACAGCCCCAATACCACTAGAGTTTCTGGCCCCCACCCTGAGGGTCACTGTCCCCAAAGACAAGGCACTGTGCCAGACACACAGTGTGCAATAAAGACAGAGAGAGACTCGTTCCTTCCTTCACTTCATTCACTAACTTGTTCATTTGCTCGTGAACTTAATGATGGCTATGATAGAAACAATATGGATGCATACTCTGGGGGGCCAGGCCATGCACTGAACAGTTTGGGGAATTTTCTCATTAAATCTCATAGCAGGTTAAAGATGATTATGATGTCATTTTACAGATGGGGAAATAGAGGCTCAGAGAGGGGAGTGACTTGCTCAAGGGCCCACAAGCAGAGAGAGAGTCTAGATTTAGAATCCAGGTGGTCCGTCGCTAGTCCCCTTTCCTAACCACTGCTCCACCCTGCCTCGCATGTGTACACACACGTGCACACTCTCACTCCTCCGTCCCACCCGCTCCAGCCTGTTCCAGCCAAGCACTGTAGACCCTCCCAGTCTCCCGGCCCCAACTGCCTCCTCTGGAAAACAGGATGAAGGTTGGCATGCAGGAGGGGCTGTGCACTCATGGTTCTGAGTACAGCCCCGTGCCTGGACCCAGAAGAGGAGGGCTGGGCTCAGCCTTGATGTCCTCCCTACACCCCATAGAAGGAGGAATCCTGGACTTATCACCTGGTGGCGGCCAAGGCTGTGCCAGACCTGGCAGTCCCCAGCGCTGGGGCTTTTGTAAGAAGAGGGGCTGAGGGCTGCAGGCATGTGCCTCAGGCCCCGGGTGGTCTGGAGAGCCAAGATGTGGTCCCTGCTCTGCAGGGGGCACCAAGATGGAGCCCTGGCCAAGGAACCTGGTGGCTGGCAGCCCCACCCTCCCCAAGACCTCCTAGTGGCCTCTTGACGAAGGTCAGGTCAAGAACTGTCACCTCACAAACCACCACAGAACCCACACTACAATACAATGTGTCCCAAGCACGCCCCTCAAATCCCTCACATCTCCACAGTCACCACTCAGCCATATACAGATTGCTCACACCACATGACACATAAAATCCCACTAGCCCATAAAAGTCCACAGTCTATACATGGGCGAAAACGAAGGCACAAACATGCACATGACCCCTGGAGCCTGCACACCCCGAGCCACACACATCCGTGGCTCTGGTGAAACTGAGGTTGGGAGGAGGGTACCACTGCAGGCAGAGGAGGAAGGGGACTTCCCCAGCTGGAGCCAGCCTGCTCAGGTCCCTGAGGCCCCGCCAAGGGCTTCAGGCTCCTAACCGGCTGCCCGAGATTCAGCCCTCACCCCCGAGCATGCTCGACCCCTACCAACCCCTGCAGCCTTGCCGATACGCCCTCCAGCTACCAACCTGCTGCGCCAGCAGAGTCAGGAGGCCCAGCCCAGGCACCCAGTCACACGGCCACGGCCTGAACACAGGGCTTCCCCCAGTCAGTACGTCACTAATCACCCCCTCCCAGCTTGTTTTACCCGCTGCTTCCCCAGCTGCCCCCACTCTTGAGCAGGAACACCCTTGCCAGACTGTGGCTGTGATGCCATCTGCCACAAAGACAGCGTCTCGATCCTGCCCCCTCCCCAGGTGACAAGGCATTCACGCCCCTCTGTTCCAACCTTCCATCCCATCTACACCTCTGCTAAAAGATTTATCCCCCCCCCAACAAACTCCTACTCATCCTCCAGGACCCTGCTCAGATGTCCTTCCAGGAAGCCTTCCCGGCAGATCCCTTGCTCCCCGTCCTGGGTTCCCCATCTCTCTGTCTCAGCCCTGATGGCACTGGCTGGAGGCCTCTCCCAGACTGGGAGCCGCCTGAGAGCAGGGAAAACCTCTGTGAACGCAGCATTGCTGGGCACAGGGAGGGCATTGGACATGCTTGCTGGGTGAAGGAGTACTAAAGGAGGCTGACCTGATGAGAGCTCAGAGGGAGGGTGGAGACCTGAGCGGCACAGGCTGGGCTGGGGTCAGGAGGGCAAAGGGAGAGAGACACCAGACACTTGGGGAGCCAGGCGAGCTGGCGGGCTGGGCTGGCCCTCTGCCCCTGCCCTGCTTTGTTTTCCTCCCTAGCACTTACCGAAATCTTCCAGGCTATACATTTTACAAATCATTTCACTAATTTATACATTTTACTAATCATATTATGCTTATTGTCTCTCCCCAGCAGAAGGTCAACTCCTTGAAGACAGGGATCTGGGGTCTTTTTTGAATGAGTGAATGAATGAATGAATGGGCAAAGGGGTCTGGGCCCCAAAGAGCTCAGAGTCAGAGACCCTTAAAGCGGGGAATTAGGAAACACAGGGACCTCAGGATGGGAGTCAGGGATCAGAAGCTCCTGAAATCATAAGGGCATTTTCTGGGGTGGCGTCAGCACTTTTCTAGGGCTGTCAGCTGGGAATCTACCACATCCTCAGGAGGGTTCCTTGTCCCATCAAGGGCAAGTCTTAGACATTATCCTGGCCTTCTGTCCTTCCAGACAAAGAAACTCAGGCCCAGAGAGGAAGCAGGCCCTGGGCCAGGTCCCCTTTATTCACTAAGAGAGGCCCCCATCGGACAGCCCCACCTTAGGGTCTCCTTGCCAGCCCGCCCCCCACCCTCAGGCCAGGCCTCGCTCAGCCACTCACCGAGGCTGAAGAGGATGAGGAACTTGAGGCAGACGAACTCCGGGCGGTCCAGCTGCAGCACGCGCAGCTGCAGCACCAGCTCCTGAGCCCGAAGCACCAGGCTGTGAAGCAGGGAGCCTGCCTGGGCGGCCACCATGGCCAGCTCCACCTGGGTGGGCAGAGGGCAGGGGTCAGGGACACGAGGGGAGGCCGCGGACAGGAGGCACTGGTCGGAAGCTGGGGGTCAGGCGTGCCCAGCCTTGGAGCTGAGCCAGGTGGGGCGGGGGAGGCGCGGCACCTCCTCAGGCCCCTGGACCCCTCCAAGGCTCCCAGCTCTGCTCCCACTGCCCTGCCCAGAGCTGAGGGCCCCCGCGCAGCACAGCCGATACTAGGCAGGTGTGTGCAGAGGGAGAGCTGAAGGGTCCTTCATGCACAAAGAGCCGCCGCCAGGCCCAGTGGTACAAGCAGCTTTTGTGTTTTGTGTGGTGTCTGCAGTGAGCACCACGTCGCACTGGGTGGGGGGCGGGGCAGCCGTGCCTGGATCCGCGTGGATGCGGCCACATGACCGCCCGGCGCCCACACATGGACACCTGGACTGCAGACGTGGCCACACCTCAGCTCACGTTCACACACATGGAGGGACACACTCACAGCCTTGTCCACCTGCTTCAGGACGTGAACACACACACACACACACACACACCCTTGTAGGGTCACATCACAGGGTAACACAGACAGACACATGCCTGTGTATATGTTCCCACTGACATGGTGACGGGCAGATCTCAACACCCACCCACTTACATGTGTGGAGATGTTTGCACAATAAAATACAGGAGCACACACACACGCACGCACGCACGCACAGGACTGTCCCATAGCCTCAGAGACTTCCACCCATGTGTTGACAGGAGCTGACGCTCACACCTCAGACTCTTTCACGTGCTCGCCCAGGTGGCCTCAAAGTTACACCCTTGCAACCAGCATTCTGCTGGCCCTGGATGGCCTGAGACACCCAGGTGGGAACAGAGGATGAGGACAAAGGGTTGGAGGTAGGGGGTGGGAGCAGGGCCTTAGTCTCCAATCTCTCTCCCCAAGCACCTATGAAACCCACTCCTCCTGTATCGCCCCCCAGGAGTGATGCTCCCTCCACCAGGCTAGACCCTGGGCATCAACCTCCCTTCCCTTCTCCCTACTTCCCTCCATTTCCCCTACACCTCCTCTCCCCTCCTCCTTGAATTGTGCCCTCCCAGGTCCCCAGCGTTGTGAGCAGCGGGTGGCTGCCTTCATTTCCTCCTCCCCCCCCATCTTGCCCCCTCCATGCGCTTCCTCATATACAACCTGGTTGTGTCCTTCCCCACTTAAAACTCTTCTGATGCTCCCTGCTTGATTCCAGGAGCCACCCCACCTGCTTCCCATCCTAGTGCCCCTGATTCCCTGCTCTAAGAGTGCCCAAATTCTGACTCTGAGCTCTTTGGGGCCCAGACCCCTTTGCCCACCCATTCAGCCAGCCAGCCAGCCAGCCAGCCAGCCATCCTTCCATCTATCATTCAGGATTTAGAACCTGCAATGTCTTGCCCATCCCAGCCTCCAGCCACACCTCCAACCTTATCTCTCACCTCATCCCAGCCCCCACAGGGCACCTGCCCCGCAAACCCATGTCCCAGCACACCGGCAGCCCCCGGCAGCTCAGCAGCCCTAACCTGCCTCTCTAAGCCTGGCCGGTGCTACCTCCTCTGCGTGTGTGGAGGTGGGGATTGCCCCTCCACCCCATCACTACCCGACCAGCCCTTATTTATTCTTTCACTACCCAGAGCCACCATCACGTCCTCCAAGAGCCTCCCTGACCCTCCCCACATCCTTGAGCTGCTTCCCCCAGAGCAGGGCTCCCAGGGCCTGGTTCCTCTCAAGGTCAAAGCTAGGGCTGATCAGAGGGAAGTCGGGCTGGTGGGTATCCCATGAACCTGGGGAAAGGGCTGATATTCAGTGGTGCCCAGGGCCAGCCCTGGAGAGGCCTAGGACCTCTTCTGGGCCCAGAATTCTGGAAGTGCATGGTGGGGGGTCAGGACAGAGCGCAGTAGGGTCTGGTCACCTCCTGCCCAGTGACCAGCAGGATGCTGCCCTCCTTGCCATGTTGGATCTGACGGTAGATGTGGTCGAACACCAGCAGCTCACTCCAGCAGTTCTGCAGTAGTGTCATCTGATCGGCCACCTGCAAGGAAGAGGCACACAGGAGTCCAAGATCCAGCCACGGTCCAGCTGGGGATCGTCCCCTCGCCCCTCCTCCTCCCAGCTCTGAGTTCAGCAGCTCAACTGGGTATGTGACCTGGGCAAGCTGCCCAACCTCTGTGTCCAGTTTACCCATGTGTCTTCTTCATCAAAGTGTGGCAGGGGTCTAGCAAAATAATAAGAGGGTCCAACGGAGGTGCTCAGGCCCCAGCTCTGCCTCTTACAAGTTGTATGACCTTAAGCAAGTTCTGTAACCTTTCTGGGCCTCAGTTTTCTCATCTGGAAAGTGGGCAAAGTATTAGAAGGTGGTCTGGCACATATTAAGCCCTCAATAAATGTTACAGAATAATGTCCACAGAAGTGCTTTGTGAAGGATTCCTTTAAATGCAAGGGAAGATTAGTATTAATTTTTCCTTGTGCCCATTTGTCCTGTGGTCACATCTCTAGCAGCCTGAATCACTCAAAAAGGAGCCATGTAGAGAAAACAGAGGGCTTCCTCGCAGTCTTGTGCAGAGCTCTGAAGTTCATGGGAAGAGAGGAGGTCCGGCCCAGGGAATGAGCAGGTGGCTGGCAACGGTCTACATCAGAAGCAGGAAGAGAAGGGCACACGGGGCCGATTCTGAATCCCCAGGCTGCACTGAGGGGCGCTCAGTGTGAGGGCAGGGCCTATCCTCCAGTCTGGGGGATCGCCACATTCTAGCATGGCAAGAGTAGACCCTCATGACAATGACGAGTGGGACTCAGGACCATGGGATGCCAGAGCCAGAAGGGCCCTTGGGATCTCCTGGCCTAAACTCCTATCTGCGGGTGAATAATCTGCCACCCAGTGAGGGTAAGGGACTCCCCTGGGGTCACAGAGAGGCAGAGCCAGGCCAGGATCATGGCTGGCATTCTCGGTCCACAACTCTCCATAGTGACAAATACTGAACACTTCTGGGTGTTCAGAACTGCGCTGGGCGCAGCGTGTCATCCTAGGAGGATACAGTGCAGACTCCAGTCCCTTTCAGCATCCATGGCTCATCAGCCAGCTGCCATCGACCCAACGGGCACCCCCCAGGCACCTTCCTGGGCCATGCCCTACAGTGAATGCAAATCACGATAGCTAACAGTCACTGCGCTGCAGCTCCACAAGCCTTTGTAGTTGGTACTAATGTTATCCCCAATCCATGGAGAGAGGACACTGAGCTCAGAGAGGTCAAGTAACTTACCCAAGGTCACACAGCTCTGTCTAGTTCATCTCTGCTCTTGGCACTAGGTGTGCAGGAAGATCCACCCTTGCCACCCTAGAGCTCACGGCAGGCTCACTACCTCACCCATGAAGCTCTCCCCATCCTCTGGACATGGCACCTGCAACATCTGATGGCACCATTCATGCCTCTGTCTTCCCTGACACCTGTGGGCTCTGGGAGGAACAACCCCCAACCTGGAGACCAGAGTAGCCCAGGCAGCCCCTGGCCTGAAAAGGAACTGGCCCAGGCCTAACCAACAGCTCTCTCTTCTCGGGGGCTAGAAGCCCCCCCGCTCCCCTCTGCTCTGCTCCTCTCCTGGGAGTGGCCCTGGGGCCTGTTCTCAGACAGACAGTGGGAGAGAAAAGTGGATAAAGAGCAAAGTGAGCAGCTGGACACACAGTCAGGCTTCCTCCAGGCCTCGCCTGCTCAGCCCTTCCCCAGCCTGTGTGGCTGAGAACAAGAGGAAGGGTCTGTCTCTATCCTGCTCTGAGTACCCAGCCTCCCACCCTCCCCTCCTCCCCTCCCCTCCGTGTCAAGAACCCATACCTTTCCCTCCATCTCCCAGCAGAAGGTCCACCCTAGAGCCCCATTACTGTCAGAACAGGAAGCCCAGCCAGGAGGACCCGAGGCTCAGCCACAGGTAGCCCTGGATGGGAGGGGCCGGGAGAGACTGAGAACCGGGCAAGGATGCACCGCAAAGACACCTCGCCGTATCGCCTTATCATGCCTCAGGAAGTGGCCGGTCCCCAGAGAGCCTCCCCATCACAGCTTCCAAGGAGGGAGGCAAGGCTCAGTGAGCGCCTAGACCAGGCCCTGTTCCCAGCGCGCCTGGGACTCCTCACCCCTGCCCACTACAGATAAGGAAGCAGAGGCTCCCCTCAGGTAACCGCAGGGAGCTGGGCTCTGCACAGACCACCCGCCTGGGCTGCTCTTCTTGGGGGGCGGGGGGGCTGGCACTCCTGGAGCCCAAGCAGGAGGTGCCTGGTCCAGGAGTCGCACTGGCCCACTGGGAGGGGGTCTTGGGGAGGGTGGGGCTGCCAGTCGCACTGGGAGAGGGAGGACGTGCAGGGTTGGGTTCTGCTCCCCACCTATTGGGGCCCTAGGGAGCAGACACCCTTGTGCCTGAATTAAAGGAACAGGGGGTGGGGAGGTGGAAGCGCAAGAGATAAGGGGGAGAATTAGGAGATAAGCTGACTGAGCTTTGGGCAGAAAGCAGAAGGGGTCACAGTGACCCGGCTGGCCAAGCCCTGGGAGCAGACTCTGTACCCAGACCTCAGACCCCGGGAGTGGGGGCAGCCCTGCCCACGGGGCTGATAGGGGTGCAGGGCAGAGAGACGCACTACGGTGGCTGGGCTTTGGTGCCCTGTGCCCTCTGATTCCCGCTTAGCCACACACACTCTCCGGCCCTGATTTCCTATTCTGAGAAATGGAAAAAAATAAATCCTCCCTCTTTTGGTTAGAGAAAATATATGAGCACAGCGGTGTCAGTCCTGAAGGGTTCTGGGAACCCATGGTCAGCTATTCTGGGGACTCTGCCCTGGCCCGGGTTCCCCTCCCCACCAGCCAAGCAATCGTGCTTCCAGACTCTTTACTAGCTCTTCCCCTAGATGGACACATAAAGACACCAAACTCCAAACACTCCCCACACAGATGAACACACACACACACACACACACACACACACACACACACACACACACACGCTCCCCTTTTTATTTAAAAGAAAACCAGAGGGCCCTAGCTGCCAGCCCCTCTCCATGGGAAAGCAGGTGGCTAAGAGGCTCACTTAACCAAAGAGGGTTGGTTTTCACCTTCCGTGGGCTTTTCCCTAAGCAAAAGGTTCTTCCTCTACCCTCAGTCCACCCTGCCACCCCGGGAACAAGGACATGTGCAGTCCCGGCCCTGGGGTCCCTCATCAGCCTGGCCTGTCTGCTGGGCCCACCAGCCGCCCACCCCTCCTGCCGGTCTGCCACAAATCTTCCTGGAGCCTTGACACTTTGCAGCCTGCCTCGGAGATGGGGTATTTATGCGTGCCGAGATGACCTCCTTCCCAGCAGGCCCCCCTCCGGAGCCCCCTGGGGTCTGATCAGTCTGGCGGTCGAAGGCCAGTGGGCTCTGTAATTCTCCAGTGGCTGACAAGCCGCGGGCTGGCCACGGCGCTCTCCCGGCTGAGTGGTTGGCGGGCTGTCATTTGTCAGTCCAGGACTGACAGAGTTATTGCCACTTAAATGAAACCATATATCTAAGCAGTTAAATCTGTTGCCAATCGGCGGCCTCGGAGCTGGATGTCAAGGGTGAACTGATGTCAAGATGGGTCATTAGGCACTCTTGGCCCTCGCCTCCACCTCCCTGATTCCTATCTTGCATCCTCCCAGCTGTCCTTCCCGGGGACTGTCCAGAGAGGCTGCCTGCCTGGGCCTACACCCTGCCCCCACTGAGCAGTATGTACAGGTGAGTATCTGCTACCTTGCAGGTATGAAGCTGCTTTGGAAGACCAGGGCAAGGTGGGCCCCCGTCTTCTCCCAGAGCTCTAGTGCTCAGAGGAGTGTGGACACGATGTATCCTTTCTCCTTCTTCCTGGCCAGGCCTGTCTACCACCTGCAAGGTTAGATTCAATGGTACCCCGGCAGAGGGGCCCAGCGAGGGAGGGAGCCACTGCCCCCACTCACTGAACACTTTCTGGGCGCTGCACCCTGTGCTAAATTCTTTACCTGCCCTAGCTCACTAAGCCCTTCCAACAACCCTATGAGGTGGCTACTATTTCAACTCCCCCTTTTTTACAGATAGGGACAACTGAGGCCCAGAGGAGTAAAGTCACTTGCCCAAAGTCACGCACCAGATAAGTGGCAGATACGGAACTTGAACACGGGCCTCTCTGATTCTGGTGTATGTTACTAACCTCTGTACCATGTCAGATCTAACACACCGTGATTGCATGAAGTGGAAAAATGGAGACAGAGGGACTTCCCTGGCGGTCCAGTGGTTAAGACTCTGCACTTCCACTGCAGGGGACACAGGTTTGATCCCTGGTCAGGGAACTAGGATCCCACATGCCACACGGCCTGCCCCACCTCCCCCCAAAAAATTGGAGGCAGAGGGACATCCAAGCTGGGAAAGAGGCTGGAGGAGGACAACCCCAAAAGGGCATCTGGAGCCCCAATGTCAGCTCAGCAAAGACCCCAGTCTTTCCCCCGGACAGCAAGACATCATCAGCATCACAGAGGGTGAGCAAGCCTCTGGGGAGAGCTTCCCAGGCAGGCTGTCCATCACCCACCGCCACAGGACCTACTCCTGCTCCAAGCTCTGCTTCCGACCCTGCCTGCCTCTCCAGCCCTGCCTCATAGGACCACCTGGGACTCCCTGACACATGGTATCTTTTCACACTTCTGGGTCTTCTGCTGTCCCCTTTCCCGGAATGCCCTTAACCTTCTCAGACTGCTTTCTGGAGAGTGCACCTTTGATCTGCACGATCAAAGAAACCTTCCCTGACTTTCTAACACAGAGCCATTTACTCTCCTGCTGGCGTCCCTTGGCCCCTTTCTACTGCTGTCAGAGCCCCAGGCACCCTGTGTTGGCATTACCTATGTGCAGGTCTGTCTCTTTCTCTAGCCTGGCAACCTCCTGGGTCCAATTCATTTCAGTGTCCCTATGCACAGGCCAAGGGCTGCCCCACTCTCAGAGCTAGGGACCCCCCCTCTGCTGTCTGCTGTGTCCTGGCCGGAGGCGAGGAATGAATGGTCAGTCAAAAGAGAGAACAGGGGGCTTCCCTGGTGGCGCAGTGGTTGAGAGTCTGCCTGCCGATGCAGGGGACGCAGGTTCGTGCCCCGGTCCGGGAGGATCCCACATGCCGCGGAGCGGCTGGGCCCGTGGGCCATGGCCGCTGAGCCTGCGCGTCCGGAGCCTGTGCTCCGCGGCGGGAGAGGCCACGGCAGTGAGAGGCCCGTGTACCGCAAAAAAAAAAAAAGAGAGAGAGAGAACAGGGACTTCCCTGGTGGCACAGTGAATAGGACTCCATGCTCCCAACACAGGGGGCCCGGGTTCAATCCCTGGTCAGGGAACTAGATCCTACATGCACGCCACAACTAAGAGTTCACATGCCACAACTAAAGAGCCCACGTGCTGCAACTAAGGAGCCCACCTGCTGCAACTACGACCTGCTGTAACCAAATAAATAAATAAATATTTTTTTTAAAAGAGAGAGAACAGTCACTCAGCTCCCCTCACACTTTTCTGCTTCCCTAACTCTGGCTTTGCAAATAGACATCAGCCCAGGGCTTATTGGACCAGTGGGAAAGAAGCTCCACATGGCTGATGAGAGGCCCTCTAAGGGCTGGGCTGGTACTTATCTGCAAGGCTCCTTTACAGAGGCTGGTAACGATGGTTCATATTCCTGGGCTTGATTCAGAGACTCTGGGAAGGGGAAGCAGGAAGGTTTGGACCACAGAGAAACCAGAAGCAGGAAAAAACACTCAGCTAAGCTTGGACAAAAGCCCTTCCCATCCTGCGTGAAAAACCCCGAGAGACCAGGAAGGCGGTCAGAGGAAGTGCCCTGCCCCTGGATCCAGGATTCTGGAAGGCCAGGAATGCTCTGCTCCTCTTCCCCTCTGCACTGGGGGCTCATGGGAAGCCTGGAGGGAAAGCTGGCAACCAACCGAAGGGTCTTGGGATCCTCCTCCCCGACCAGGGCCTCCAGCCACGAGTGGAAGGCAGATGGGATTGTTTGAGGCCCTGCCTCTTGTTCTACCCATGAGGTCAGCCTAGAGAGGGGGCAGGGGTGAGAAGTCCCACCCCATGACAGACAGCCGGCACAACCCCAGACCTCAGCCACGACAGGCCCCCCACAGTAGAAGCAGAAGGCATTACGGCCAATGCTTGGTTGCTCTGGGCCGCAGAGCAACCCAGGCGCCCAGCTCCACGATACCTCGAGGGTTCACAGTGCCCAGGCTTCATCTTATCCCCCCTGACCCCCATGCCCAGCCCAGCCCCTGCAGACAGTACCCCTGGCCCATCCGGCCGCATGCCCCTGGAGGAATCCCAGGCCTGAGTGGCGTCAGCACTGACAATGCTGCTCAAGGCTGCAGTGGCCCCAGCAGGGAGGGCAACAGGCCCTGTTTACACCCAGTCCCAGAACAGCCAAGGGGATTGACCTGGGAAAGGCAAACATCAATAGGCCTGAACTAAAGGCCTATCATGTCTCCATCTAGGCCAGGGAGGATGGGCTTGGCCAGGCTTGGGGGAGGGGGGCCTCTGAAGTTGGCAGAAACCCTGATCATAGGGAGCCAGGGCACTAGAGGGGCAGCTCCCAGTCTTCGGGTGCTTCAAACCACTAGGCAGGGTGATTGGGAAGTTCTTCCTTGTCTGGCCTTAGTTTCTGCTGCTGCTTTCCTGCTGACTTTAGTCGCAGGTACCTCAACCCAGGGCAATGGAAGGCCTTGCAGCCGAGGCATCTGGAAGAAGAGGGGCGGGCCCTGCAATCCCCCACTTACCCTCCCACCTAGTACTCCCTGCACACACAGACACATACATTTACACGTGGGACTAACCATCGTGCATGAGAGATGCAGGGACAGTAAGATCTTTCACCTTAGCTGGGAAGGAGAAGCATCCCAAACTCTGAGATACTAAGACCCCTTCTGTGATATCTGAGGCTAGCAGGGAGTGGTGGCCTCTCCAAATGAGAGGGCAGGATGGCTTGGACCCTCTTCCTGACATTGAGCTGGGGCAACCAGAGACAGCCTCCCAAGGACTGAGCTAGTCCTTTGCGAGAGCCCAGGGTCTCAGAGAAAGAAAGATAAATGTCGACAGAGACTCAGACTGGGAGAGAAAGAGACAAAGATTGAAGGGACTAGAGAGAGACAGGGAAGCAGAGATATAGCACACCAGGGAGAGAGACAACAGAAAGAGACAGAGGCAGAGGTAAAAGAACCAGAGGCCGTGAGAGATAGACACTCAGGGAACAGAGGAGAAAGAGGGAGGGGTGCGTGAGGAGGTGGGACAGGGACAAGGAAGGCTGTGATGGACCAGAAACACTCCTCATGTCCCCAGGGTGGCCTCCCTGTCCCCAGACATGGCCTGAAGCCAGTGGGCAGGAGAGCCCCACCCAAGGGGTGGCCAAGACTGAGACTTGGTCAGCTGAGGGGACACCCCAGAACCAGCGGCCAGCCAGGTGGGAGGAGGGACTCACCTCCAGCTCCTTGAAGACCATGCACCTGCGTGCCCAGTCCACGATGGAGATGAAGGTCTGGTCAGCCATCCTGCACAGGAGGCTGAAGGGTGCAGGCTGGTCGGGGCGGCCTTTGGCCGGTTCCTGCAGGCAGCCCACGATGCGCGCTCGTACCTGGTCCTCATCTGGCTCCAGCTGCAGCAGCTGCAGGATGAGCTCGGGCACACCAGGCCCTCCGGAGAAGGGCTCTGGGTAGCCATAGTGCAGCCCAGGCTGTGGGGGGCTGCCGTAGGGCTCCGGGTACTCAGACTTGATGGCGCGGCCAGGAAAGGCAGGATAGAGGTAGCCAGCCAGTGGCCCGTGGGCGCTGGGCACAGCCATAGGCAGCGCTGGGGCCCCAAAGTCGCCCAGTGGCCCAGCAGGTGGACCAGAGGCCAGGCCCTTGGGCTCAGGTGCATGCAGGCCAGGGGGCAGCATGTAGTCCGGCGGGGGAGGGGGCGGCGGGGGCACCCCCACTGGGGGGCCTGTCTCCAGCTTGAAGCCATTGGCTCGAATCTGTGCCTTCTTCTGTTGCTTCAGGGCCCGGTCCCGCTTGTACATGGGCCCAAACTTGTTCCGGCCGCCCCGCATGCGGTCAGCGCGCACGGCTGTGGGCAGAGGCAGAGGGGCAGGCTCACCGCCTCCAGGCCACCCGCCATACCACCCCACTCACAGTTCTTCCCCAAACCGATCCGACTGGGTCACTCTCCAGCTCAATACCTCTCATGGCTCCTCCAGTGCCCTTAACCTGGCGTTCAGAGGAAGTCAATCTCCCTAACCCAGGGTTCAAGGCCCTGTTCACCTCTCCATCATGCCCCCACCCCCCCTCACGAGACCCTGTGTTCTTTCCACTCCACCTTACTATCTCTCTGCTCCTCTGCTTGGCACTTCCTCCACCCTGCCTTTGGTATTCCTTCTGCCTCAAACCCATTCCTTCTCTCATGCCTACTAAACACCCGGAGTGTTCTTGGATTCACCCAGGCAGCAGCCACTGTTCTTGCCCCGGATGTCCTGTCTCTTGCCCACTCTCGTCCTGCTGAGTGCTATCGTACCATGGACCCAGGCTGAGAGCTTCTGGGGGTTCAGCAGTGGGTTCAGGTGCCCAGCATAGGGCCTGAGATGGTGACAGGAAGTGGGCTCTGGTCAGCCTTGTTCACAGGTGGGTCCCCAGTGTCCAGCTGCTTCTTGACTGACTGCCTGACTCTGTTGAAGCCCTGCTGCGAAATGACTCGGGTTTCTGCCACTGCCTTCAAATCTGAAGCTGAGTTTAGGGCTGACTGGGGCTCTATGCTGGTGGGAAGGGACCTCCCTTGCTGACCAGATGTCCCTCCACCTGGCCAAGAATATGTCACCAGCCGGACCCAACAGGTGTGTCTCTGCAGCCGAAGTGTGGCCCCAGCCCCTGCTCAGACAGGACCCCACCCTGGGCTCCAGGAGAAGGGAGAGAGGAGGAGGGAGAGGGCGGTGCTCAGCAAGGGATGTGTCTCCGGGGCCCATGCAGCCAATCTTCCTGCCATGGGGGTGGGCAGCCCTGCTCCACTCCCTCAGGCCCCGCGAGGGGTTTCTGTGGCTCACAACAACCAGTTCTTCTGAGCCCCTCAGGACCTGGTGCTGGGCACATGTGCTCTTGGGACAGGACAGGATATCCCCCTTCCATCAGGGGCCCTTCCTCTAGGTGACAGGACTTGGGCCTGCGGCTCTCAGAGCCACCAGGGGCCTTCTACTTTGTTTAAAAACTTTAACCAACAGCTGCCTGCTCGGCACACAGCCCGGCTGGGGCCAGCGGGGTGGAAGCCTATGACTGTCCACCCTCAAAGAGTTTGAGTTTTTCCTGCTAAAACGTTTTTCCTCCCCTCCGCACAGAGAGTTTGTGGTGGGGGTGGGGAGACAAGGATGGGCCTGGGTTCTCTGGGGGCGATTGCTCTCCATTACCCAGCCCTCTAGGGCCTGGCTAAGAACCTGCTGAGTGAATAACTGAGTGAATCTTGTGGATGGATGGACAGATGAACAGATGGGTGGTCTGAGTGAGTGCAGGCTGCACAGTGATGCTGGACAGATAATAACATAAATAAGAATAACAGTAATAGCTAACCTGTTGAGCATTTTCTACATTCCAGGCCCATGCTAGGAGCTTTTCATACAATTCTCTCACTAACTCAAGGAGGAAGGCACTACTCTTAGGTCCATCTTTCAGATGGGGAGTCTGCAGCTCAGAGAGGTTAAGGAACTTGCCCAATGTCACCCAGCCCGTAAGTGGTGGCACTGGGACTTGAACTCCAGTAAAGGCATTGAAAACCTTGTCTCTGGCTGGTATGAGATGTCAGTGGGGGTGTGACAGAACTCCTGGCAGAGGGAGGCGCTCTGTGGGGCTCTGCCCTGTGCTGCCCCGCCTGCAAGGGCTGGGGAGAGGGTCATCTCTCTGGGATTCACTTTTAGATACTTCTCAAGCCATCCCAGGCTGGTCCTGCATGCATCCCTTCACCCAGACCGACATCAGTTCTCACCCCTCCCCCATAGAGATCAGGGCCCTAATGTCACATGAGGGGCTAATCGCCTGGCCCCAGAAACTTTGAGAAGACCTATGGTACCCTCCCCTCACCCCTTCTCCCACCCCCACCCCCTGCCCCCTCGCCATCAGAGGTCAGGGGTAGGAGGCGCAGCGTGCGCACCTTCCAGGCGCATCCCCACTGTCAGGCACTTCTGGAAGCGGCAGAAGGGACAGCGCTTGCGCTGCGTCTTGTCGATCTTGCAGCTCTGGCTCTCGGTGCACGTGTAGTGCTTGTTGTTCTGCACCGTGCGCTTGAAGAAGCCCTGGGGGAGAGGGGAGTCAGCGCGGGAGGGGACAGGCCCCGTCTCCCCTTCCCTGCACTTCCCAGCAGGGCTTTCCGCCGCTTCCCGCCGGCTGCTCGCCAGCCTTCCACGCCGGTCCCTTGCCGGCCAGCTGCCCGCTCACCTTGCAACTCTCGCATGTGAGCAGCCCGTAGTGGTAGCCGGACACCTTGTCCCCACAGACGGGGCACAGCTCGTCCAGGTCCTCGTCGTACGAATAGTCCATGCCCGCGGCGTCCGCCTGTGGAGGGAGGAGAGGCTCATCGCGGGCAGGACTGCGACTGGCAGCGCCGCGGACCTGGGTCCGGCGTGTCCTGCACCACCGCGGCCGCGCGCCCCAGGGTGCCTTCCGCAGCGCCCAGTGGTCGAGGGCGCCCGTTGCAGGCCACCCATTAGAGCGCCCTGAGCAGCACGCAGCACGTGTGCCTGGAGCAGCTCCCCTGCCGGGCCCTTGCTGACCCAGTCCCCACACTTCCGCCCCGTGCGCTCCCCAACCCTCCCAGCGGCTCCTCCTGAGCGGCCCCCCCGCCGCGTCCAATCTGGGACTCTCGGATTAAATGCGCTTTGATCCGGATTCGTTCGTTTGAGAACAAAACCCCGATTCTGAGAAAACGAGATTGTCTCGCCCGCCGGGGAGATGCCAACGAACCCGGTCGGAGTGGGACCCAAGCGTTCTGGGGATCGGACAGGGACGAGGGAGACAGAGGCAGAGTCTGAGAGAGACCGAGATATGGGCAGAAAAGAGAGCGAGAGACACCGACAGACGCTGCTTAACGGAGAGAGCTCCCCGGGGCGACAGAGACAACGAAAATCCGAGAGTGACAGAGAAACATTGATGCCCAGTCAGAGAAAACCTGGGGGAGATGAGAACGACGGAGAGCTAGGGAGATGGTAGAGAGTGGAGGGCGGGTGGAGAGAGAGAACGAAAGAGAGAGATAGAGAGATCAGAGACACTGTCAGACAGAGGCCCAAAGAGAAAACCTGAGAGAGACAACCGCAAGGCCAGAGACACAGTGATAGACGAGAGACAGACCGAGACACCGGAGAGACAAGAGAAATCTGGGAGATACCCAGGCAGAGAGAGTGACAGAGACACTGAGAGAAAACCTGGAGAGACGGAGGCGGCCGGCCAGGGGGTCGGGGACGGCAAGACGCACGGAAATCGGCCGGACCCGGGCCCCGAGCTCAGAGGCGCGGCCCGGCAGAGTCGGACCCGAACATGGGCTCGAGCTGAGAGAGGAGGAGAACGACGGCGCCCGTGCAGAGAGCCCGAAAGCGCGGAGCTGCCGGGCCCCCAGGCCGGGAGAGACAATGCCCGCGGGCGGCAGCCACCGAGACCGAGACCGACCGAGGCCGTGCCACCGACTCCGTGCCGCCGAGACCGAGACATCGGGCGGAGAGCCAGCGAGGAGGGCGCAGCGGGGACAGCGGGCGCAGGGCGTGGAGCCGCTAGAGGGGCGCGAGGCGCTGAGACCTCGGGCGGAGACCCCGCGGGCCCCCGAGAGAGAGGCCGAGCCCGAGGCGGGGGGAGCGACCTCGGGCGGAGAGTCGAAGTCTCCAGAAGGGAAGCGCGCAGAGCCTGCGCCCGGGGCAGCGCGAAGGAGCGCGACGGCGGCCACGGCCCGCCCGGCGCCCACCTGGCGGCTCCTGGGAGCAGCAGCGCCCCGCGTCCCGCCAGCGCGAGCCCCGCACCGCCTGGCCGCGTTGCCGCCGCTGCCGGCGATGAGCCGCACCCGGGCGCAGCGCCGCCCGCCCGC